>NC_133651.1:28109424-28794228 GCF_009905375.1 Apium graveolens
TAGTTTTCTCTAGGTCAATCAACTTATCTTCTAACACAACATTTCTATTACTTAAAAACAGATTGTTCTCTTTAATCCTACTATTTTCTTTAGCAAGAGATTTAAGAGACACACGCAAATGATACAATTCAGTAGACATGTCATTAAAAGCATCATTGCACTCTTCTTTAGTAAGCTGTGTTAAATCAGTAGTGATTACCTGGTTGCTTGATGAACTAACTTCATTTTCCTCAGAATCAGCCATGAGAGCCAAGTTGACATATTCCACATCTTCATCCTCTTCTTCTCCATCAGCTGCCCAGTCTTTTTCTTGAGTAATGAAAGCCCTCTCCTTTTGCTTGAGCAGATCAAAATATTTCTTTTTGTAATCTACTTGGTCAAATTTCTTCTTTTCAGAAGTTGGTTTTCTGCACTCACTTGCAAAGTGTCCACTTATACCACAATTGAAACACTTGAACTTGGATTTGTCCACCATATTCTTATGAGGTTTAGTGGCTCTAGTGTTTTTCCTAAATTTCATCTTTGCAAATCTCCTGGACAGAAATGCAAGATGCTCATCAATACCATCAGAGTCATCTTGGCTGGAGTTGTCTTCATTCTCAGCAACTTGCTCCTTACCCTTGCTTGATTCTGATTTGCTTGTGCCATCTTTGGAGTTTGATGTAGATCTCACAGTTTCTTGTCTGCATTCTTTCTCATTTTCAGCTACCAAGGCAACTGAACCTCCTTTCTTTCTTCCCTTCTCCAATACCTCATCCTGTTCCAGCTCTAGTTCATAAGTCTTCAAGATTCCATATAATCTTTCAAGAGTGAAGTCCTTATAATCTTGAGAGTTTCTCAAGGAGACAGTCATGGGTTTCCATTCCTTTGGCAAGGATCTTAAAAATTTAAGATTTGAATCCTTCACCTGGTACACTCTACCATACAGCTTCAGTCCATTCAACAGCTTTTGGAATCTATTGAATGTGTCATTTAAAGATTCATTTTTTTCAAAATGAAAATACTCATACTGTTGAATGAGAAGCTGCATTTTGTTTTCTTTTACTTGTTCTGTACCTTCACACAGTAGCTGAACTGTGTCCCAAACCTCTTTGGCAGTTGTGCAATTTATCACATTATCAAACATATCCTTGTCAAGACCATTAAACAAAATGTTCATAGACTTCTTATCCTTGTGGACTTCTTCTGTGTCTTCCATTGTCCATTCTGCTCTAGGTTTTGGAATGGATTGACCAACAGCAATTGTGGCCGTAGCAACTGTGGCTACTTTGTGGGGAATGTGAGGACCATTCTCAATCCAGTTTACATAACCTTCATCTTGGGAGAGTAGATGAAGGTGCATTTTCACCTTCCAATGGTGATAACTGTCTTTGTCAAAAACTGGGATTTTTACTCCAATATCCTTCTTACTCATCTTTGTTAGTTTCCAAGATCTTTAAACTCTTTGTGTGTCAAGAGCTTGCTCTGATACCAATTGTTATTCCTAGTGGACTAACAATGAGATTTACAGAAGGGGGGTTGAATGTAAATCTCAAAACTTTTTCAAGTTTTGAGCAGTTTTAAAGGCTTTGTGTTCAAGATAAACAAGTGTGTGAATTGCTTTAAGCTAATACAGACAGATATATATTCAAGCACTAATGTAAAGAACACAACAGACCTTAAAAACTTTTCTGGTGGATTGTTGTTCCACCAGAGATGGTATTTCAGAAAATCTGTGATTCTAGATGTTGATCACAGCTGCGTCCTAGTACAAACTAGATAATTTTTCTCTCAAGATTTTTCTAAACAGCACTGGAAAAAATTCTTATCTAATTACTAGCTGCTACTTGGTTTATATATCACCAAGTGTACAAGTGAAGACAAAGATAAAAATACAATAATAAAATAAGTTCTCCACTTGTTTCTTCTCCATATCACTCAAGTACTTTGTTGACTATTACCTCTTTGTACTAGAGTAGAACGGCTGCTTTTTCTGATGTTCCTGAAATTAGACTTCCACATTTCAGTTATCTCTGTCAACCCATGTGCCTCTGTCTGCTGTTACAACTACCACTTATCAACTGCTATTTAACAGAACATCCGTTGAAGCCTTCATCCGTTGATGGCTTTATCCGTTGATGTGTTAGCAGTTGAAGCTCTATCTGTTGAAGCTTTAGAGACATCCGTTGAAGCTTTGTTTCTCATCCGTTGAAGGTCTTTAAGATATCCGTTGATACCACTTCATTTATACAAAATTACAAGGCATGAAATATTTACAATTGGCCTTCCTATTTGCATATCTTCTAGTAGTCAACATGACTTATATTTTCTCTCAACTTCTAAGAATTATATCTTAAATACAGAGAGTGAAATGTGCTACAACACTAGACTTATTTCTAAGTAAAGCTGCACCATCAACGGATAGCCAAAGTGGTCTTATCCGTTGAGGCTACAAACACTAAACTTCTACTTAAGTGTTTTGTTAAACATATCATCAAACTAATGCACATATATTCCTAACACTAAGATCTATGATGGTGGTTCTTCACCGGAAAATCAAGCAGTGTGTGGTGGTTTGTGGTTATTTTAGGCTGAGATTGATCAGAGTAAGTGGTGGCTCTCTTATCAGCTCTCAACTTCTTACCCTTTCAATGTGCCTACGTACCCTTTATATAGGGATCAAGCCTGACGTAGTTCTTATGGAACAAGAAATCTAATGGGCTTAGACTTCTTATTTCTAGGCCCGGTAGAATCCCATCCAAAGTCCGTCTTCCGCTAGCTTTAGGAATGTCCAACTATGAGGCCCAACCGCAAAGGCCCAAGGCTCGTCCGTAATCGCAGGACTTCACGGATAACGCATCTCCCTGCGCAAGGATAACACTCCGCTACAACTATTTCCCTTGATTTAGGGGCGCAGGTATAGCCACGGTTCACCCCAAGTGCCGGACGCATCCCTGTCCCCCGAATGAGGATAACCCACCAGATAACAGGACAGGTGATCCCAAGCTCTTGGGTGCAAAGTGCAGGATGACTCCAAAGTTCTCCAACGAGGACACCCGTTGAATACAAAAACATAGTTCCCAAAGAGTACCTGCAACAAATACATTAGTAAAAATAATCTCCACTGCTCCTCTCCATGCAAGCTTTATCCTAAAATCACCATTGAGAATACATAGACCAGGCACTGGACGCGTCCTAAGACCCTGGGCGCATCCTCTCCTTCATGAAACCTACATAGCCTCCTCAAAACCCTGGTGCACAACATTCCACTACGCAGGGTGCGTCCTAGGCAAGACAGACGCGTCCTCCAGCTGTTATTGCTACAAGACCATGTTTGCCAAATGCCTTCACTACGGTTGACGCGTCCACATCTCTTGGGCGCGTCCACGTCTCTTGGGCGCTTCCATCCCAAGCAATGCACTCTCATGCTTCACCATCACCTGCCCATAAAATATCTTCTAACATGTAGACGCGTCCCCATTACATGGACGCGTCCTAACCTTCCACAATGTAATACCGGTCTTGACTGTACTTAATCCGCGTTTGACCCGAGTCAGTCCAATACCAAATTTTGGGTATAACAACTACCCCCCAAATTCCATTTGCAGTTGAAAACAAAATTGGAATTTTTATCCATAAAACCAAGCAACGAAATTTAGCTCACAAACACAGGACGCGTCGTTGGCGCTGGACGCGTCTTGCCTTCACTTTATACCCGTGGCATACAGTTGTCATCCACGTAAGTCCCGATCCTGAAAAGTATCCTGTGTCTCCTCAAAAATACGACCCTCCCCTTGAACACTGGGAACCCTCGGATGTCGAAGTGGATTGTGACTGGACAAAGCTTGATGCTTTAACTGAGGCAGAGAAAAATGCCAGGAGGAAGAAAGAAGGCAAGCTAGCCTGTGTAGCCCTCGACTCCACCGCAACGAACTTAGAGATCCAGTGGCACATGAAATATTATGACATGGAGGGCATCTGGGCGCGCCCTCTTCGGACCATGAGGCCACACATCTTCAACATTGGGAACCAAAGGATCCCTAGAATGGTGCTCACACCAAAATTGTTTTCTTTGGTTGTGGGCACACCCTTGCACCCATACATCAAAAATATCTTGAAGTGGTATGACGTTGCCCCGGTTCAATTGTCTCCAAACTCGTACAAACTAGCTTGGGCTTTGTACATGATGTACCACAATCTTGGACTGGGCGCGCCCTCCATGAAGGAATTCAGCTTCTTTTACAGCATAAGAAAATCAATCCTTGGCTATCATTTCTTTGTAGTCAACAAGTGGCTGAATAACAAGGGATTCAATGAAGGCATGATCAGCCATGAGAGGGATTGGAAGGAACCTTTCTTCTATGTCTATGACGTCAAGAGATCCCGAGTTCGTTTCAACCTAGAACCAAGTAAGTGATTCCCAAAACATGTCCTCATATGCTCGACGCGTCTTTTACTATGGACGCATCCTGCTTTTCCAAAAAAAAATTCTTTTTCTTTAACAAGTCCTTATTATTATTATTATTTTTTTATCTCTAGACAAAAGAGTTCAAAAGGAATTAACAGGGAAAAGAAAAAAGAGAGCAGATAAAGTTCTTCAGTATGCAAAGAAGCACTTCAACCTCAAGAACATGATCACATAAGACAACCTCAAACTGGTGGGCGCGTTATCTACCCGGGTTGGCTCTATCTGCAAGTTTCGTGAATTTCATAATGGCAAACCTGTTCTCACAGTCTCAGAAAAAGCCAGGGGCCTTAGTGCCGAAGAAGTGGTCGAGATTGACATTAGTAAACAATTCGACTTAAAACAAGGTAAGTGTATATGAGAGATGACGCGTCATCCTTTTGGACGCGTCCAAAGCTACAGAATTAGCTCCTCATTCTAAAAATATCAATTTACCTAATTCCGTAGGACGCGTCATGATTCTTTGACGCGTCATGCTAATGTTTGTCTTTCCTTATATACCCAAAATTTAATATATTTTATGGGTGTTTCCAGCACACATATCTCTATTTTTGGCGAGTCTTAATCCCAGGACGCGTCTTGTTCCAGTCATTTGGGACTCGCACTATTTTCCCGTGACCTACACTTCTCCCATAACTCACGTTATAGCCAGTATGTCCTTAGGTAGGGCGCGTAATATATTTAGGACGCGTCATCCTTTCCTTATTGGACACATTCATGCATTCCTTATGCAATTGCATGTTGTTACATACATTTTATTTGACATTTGCATTGACAGTCTTTAAATTATATTCTAGGCGCGTCCTACCATCAGGACGCGTCTACCTTATAAAACTAAGTTTTTTAATGTTCATGTCACATATATGGCTTCTCTCCCAAAAGGATTTGCTATTGGAGCTTCCAAAAAGCTAAGGGCCAGGAAACAGGCCCTTGCAAAGCCTGATTCAAAGGTTAAAGAACCCATTCCTGTTGTAACTCCTTCTCCTCCACCAAAAATAATTGACACTACTGTGCTCGACATCCCTGAGAAGGAGGAGGATGCGCCCTCAAAGCGTCAGAAAGTAGTGCCAGATGATCAATCCTCTGTGCTTCGATATCTGGGCGCGTCCTCAGCCGGTGACTTCACTGAAGACGAAGTTAGAGGTTGGACTTTCAGGACAGAGAAACAGACAGAGGAGGCTATGGTGAGGGTTGCAGCTGAGCTTCACTTGCACGCCAGGAAAAATGCTAATATGTCTGCAAGGCTCAGGGCGCGTCTTGCTGTCACCGACACTGCAAAGAGCCAAGCTGAAGATAAGATAAAATCTCTGGAAAAGTACATTAATCTGCTTGTCCAAGAAAAAGATGCTGAGATCAAATGCCTGGAGGAGGAGAAGACGCGTCTTGAGGGGGAGAAAGCCGTGTTGGAAGGTAGTGTTTCCTCTATGGAGAAAACAATAGAGAGTGTTATCACTCTGAATTCTACCATGCAGCTGGAGCTTGACACTCTAAACGATGACAGACTGCATGGGTGGAGAGAGGAGAAAAAACTAGTTTATCAGAATGGCTTCGCAGCTGGGTTTAAAGAGTGGTGCTCTGGGTTTATTGCAAATAACCCAGAGTATACTTTTTCAAAGTTCGATGCAGACACCCAGATATGGGTCAATGATTTCAGAGTCAGGGCTGCAGATTCTATCAAAAGCAAGAGAATTTTCCTGGGCTTGGAGGAAGAGGACGCGTCCCCTGCTCCTACTCCGCTTCAGACTCAACCTCCTCCTGCAGACAACCAAGACAAGCCTCAGGACGCGCCTCCTGCCTAGGACGCGTCCTATGTTTATTCATGGAGTTTTTTACCTGAACTATTTAAGGGTGCGGGCCCCTTAAAGCCTTGCAAAATTGTAATGATTACTTTTGAACTCCTTTTGCTTGCACGTTTTCATGACATTTCTCTTTATTTTGCCTCTGCATATCTTTTTCTTTATCAACTTTTCTCTGTCACAAGTATGGGCGCGTCCTGTACGGAGGACACGTCACCTTTGAAACATTGTTATCCTTTCTACTATCACATATTAAGCAGGTGTTATTAATGGGCGCGTCCTTTCTATTTGGACGCGTCTAGATAGAGTTGTCTGGATAGTGTATTTTTAACGAGCATGATATCATGCTGCACTTGTGCATTTTATTATGTTTTTTCAAAATTAAAGAAACATAAAACTGTCAGAGCATCAACCAAGATAACTTGGGCGCATCCTTGGGAATAGTATGCATCTTAGTTCCATTTTTACTTGAGTTTTGATGTCCCTTTTAACAGCCACTACCTTATTTAACGTATCAGGGTACGCCCTATGTCAAGGGCGCGTCATACAACTTAGTAAATCAACAAATAAGCAGCCCTTTGGAAAATTTTTAAAGTTTTTCATTAATAATGCGCTCTGGTGTCAGAAGTGCACCAGTCTCATGGCTACTATGCTCTGTGGGGAATTTATTCGAAAAAATGACCCTTCAACTAGTTCTTAGGTAAGTAGTACATGCACTACCCCCTAGGCTAGGAGGAATTTATTTAATTCTAGTCTATGATCCGGGCATAACCCTAAATATATAATAAAAGAGGTACATAAGGGGCCAAGGTCGCGCCTTACTGATAATACTTTCGGAGATGTTCTGCGTTCCACGCTCGCGGAACCAGCTTCCCTTCCATATCTTCAAGGTGATAAGTCCCTTTCCACAAGATGGCCTTTATCTTGTATGGTCCTTCCCAATTAGCTCCAAACACTCCATATTGGGGGTTCTTCGTGTTGGGCATCACCTTCCTAAGTACCAAATCTCCCACCTTCAGCAATTGTCCCTTTACCTTCTTGTTATAATACCTTGCGACACGTTGCTGATACGCTGCGAGCCTCAGCTAAGAATTTTCCCTTGTTTCTTCCAAGAGATCCAAATGAAGCCTTTGATTAATCTCTGCATCCTCCTCTGTGTAACGGTCTCTGCGAAGCGATCCCGAACCAACTTCCACGGGGACCATAGCTTCATAGCCGTAAGTAAGCATAAACGGAGTTTCTCCCGTAGTAGATCGTGGTGTAGTGTTGTATGACCACATCACCTTCGGGAGTTCTTCATGCCAATTTCCTTTGCGCTTTTCCAGCTTGGCTTTGAGGCTATGCTTTATTATTTTATTCACAGCTTCTGTCTGCCCATAACTTTGAGGATGATAGACCGCCGCAAACTCCTTCTTAATTTTTAAATCCTCACACAGTTGTCGCAACTCCTTGTTGTCAAATTGCTTCCCGTTGTCAGATACAAGCTTGTACGGGATTCCAAACTTGCACACGATGGAGTTGAAGACAAAATCCCTGATTTTCTTTGCTGTGATGGTTGCCAACAGCATAGCCTCCGCCCACTTAGTAAAGTAATCAACTACGACCACCGCATATTTGGCATCCTCTTTAGCCTTGGGCAACTCCCCAATAAGATCTATCCCCCACATGGCAAATGGCCACGGGCTTATCATAGACGTCAAGAGCGTTGCTGGCATAGATGAGTAGTTCACAAAACGCTGGTACCGATCACATGCCCTGACGAAATTTACAGCATCCCCTCTCATTGTTGGCCAATAATATCCTTGGCGCAAAACTTTCATTGCCAATGAGCTACCCCCCGAGTGATTGCCACAGATTCCTTCATGTACTTCCCTCAGGATGTAATTTCCTTCTTCTTCGTCAATAAATCTAAGCAGCGGTTGATTGAACCCTCTCTTGTATAGAACTTCGTCGTACATCACATATCTTGCAGCCTGATAGCGGAGTCGACGAGACTTAAAATTAGCCTCGAGGAGTGTCCCCTTGTGAATGTAGGCGATAATGGGCGTCATCCATGTTTCCTTGGGAGCCTCATCCACTTGCATAATTTCTATCTCTGGGATACTAGGAATCTCCTGGATTTCAAGGGGTATGGATCCTAACAACACAACCTCTTGTTGCGACCCCATTTTTGCTAGAGCATCCGCGTTACTGTTCTTCTCCCATGGCACACATTCCAACCTAACTTCTTTAAACATTCCAATCAGGCACTGTGTGCATCTCAAGTATAATAATGTTCGTGGGCCTCACGCTTGAAATCCCCCGTTCACCTGATTCACCACCAGCTCTGAGTCACTCCTCGCAATTAGGTTTCACACTCCCATTTCCAAAGCGATCTTTAGGCCATTAATCAACGCTTCATACTCCACATCATTATTTGTTGCATAAAACTTAAAATGAATTGCGCTCATCAGATGATGGCCTTCTGGACACACGAGTACTATACCCGCACCTGTTCCTCCATTGTTAACTACCCCATCCACATCCAAGATCCACCAGGGATGTGGAAATTCCTCCAAAGACTCCTTAACGTGAGGTGGATGTAGCATCATTAAAGCTTTGTCGTCAACTGCGGAGTCAAATTCCAACAAGAAATCATCTAAAGCTTGTCCTTTAATCGCCGTCCGAGGCATATATTCCAAATCAAACTATCCCAACTCTACATCCCACTTCAGCATTCTCCCCGATGACTCTGGTTTGTGAAGGACTTGCTGTAGCGGGTATGCTGTACGGACTTCAACTCTATGGGCCTGGAAATACGGCCGTAATTTTCTTGATGCAAGAACCATGGCATAAACCAGCTTCTCCATGCTTGTGTAGCGAGTTTCAGCGTCGTGCAACCGCTTGCTCACATAATACACTGTGACTGCTGCCCATCTTCTTCTCTTACCAGAACTGCGCTGATTAAATCCTCAGACACTGCGAGGTACAGTATTAGAGATTCCCCATCCAATGGTTTTGATAACATGTGAGGGTTCCCCAGTTGTTCCTTGATCTTTCTAAAGACCTCTTCACATTCTAGTGTCCATATGAAATCCTTCCCCGCCAGCTTAATGGCTTTGAATAATTCCTTGCATCTGTCGGACGACGTGGAAATAAATCGATTTAACGCGGCAATCCTCCCAGTTAAACTCTGCACCTGCTTTACATTGGTGGGTGACTTCATATCCAACAATGCCTTGATCTTTGTGGGGTTGGCCTCAATTCCCCTATGGTTGACGATGAACCCGAGAAACTTGCCCGACTCCACGCTGAACACACACTTTTGTGGTTTTAACTTCATGCGAAACCTCCTTAGAATGTTAAACATTTCCATCAGGTGCTTGATATGGTCATTCGCCACCTTGGACTTTACCAGTATATCATCCACATACACCTCCATGATTCTCCCAATTTGGTTCTTGAACATCATGTTTACTAATCGCTTGTAGGTTGCGCCAGCGTTAATCAAACCAAACGGCATTCCTATGTAACAGTATAACCCCCTGTCAGTGATGAATGATATATGCTTTTGATCAGGACCGTACAATAGAATTTGATTGTAACCAGAGTATGCATCCATAAAACTCAACAAGGCATGCCCTGCTGTCGTGTCAACCAACTGATCAATTCGTGGGAGCGGGAAGCTATCCTTTGGACATGCCTTATTGAGATATGTGAAATCCACACATGTCCTCCATTTCCCGTTCAGCTTTTTCACAAGCACTAGATTTGCAAGCCATTCGGGGTAGAAGGATTCTTTTATTAGTCCCACCTCCAACAACCGGTCTACTTCTTCTTTTAATACAATCGCCCTTTCCCCGCTCACCGGGCGGCATTTTTGACGTATTCCCGTATAATTCGGGAAGATATTCAACCGGTGACACATTACTTCTGGGTCAATTCCCACCATGTTTGAATGACTCCATACGAAGACATCAAGATTTACAATTAAGAAGCGGGTAAGACTTCCCCTCATTTCATCATCTAACTGGGATCCCACTTTCAAAACCTTGTTCGGGTCACCTTTGTCAACCGGAATAGATATTGTGTCTTCGGCCGTTCCCGTCTTTTCGGCGGACGTAGGGATCCTGAGATCCAAACCGAAATCAAAGTCTCGGGGGTCTTCGAATTCCACTCTTGCATCTGAGGGCGCGTCCCCATGAGTGGGAGCATCTACCTCAGGAGAAGGCATGGTTTTGTGCAACATAGGTGAAGAGGGCGCATCCTCATTTGGAGGAGCATCAACCTCAATTCTATTTTTACTCTTCAAGGGCGTGTCCTCTTTTTGAGGAGCATCCACCTTGAAGTTATTTCCGAGACCTTGCAAAATTTCACTTCTTCCTTCCAATTTTTCCCCGTTAACCTCCTTCTGCATGATCTCTTCTGCATGGTTCACCACAACTTCTTCCACGCTACGGATCCTCGAAACATTCCCCAGCGTCAAAACAGAGTTCCCGGTGACATAGGTTTCTTCCTCTTCGGGGCCTTCTACGAAATAGTGGGCATGAACCTCTCCACTCGGTGTTGTATGAATGTCCTCCGTACCCTCAAATGGAAGACCCTTTCCCTCGTACCTTGTCCTGCGGAATTCTTTAACAGCCTTGTGATAGCAGTCGTGTGACTCGTACTGCGACCCTCTCAGACTACCTACTCCGTTATGTGTCAGGAACTTTATCATCAAGTGATGTATCGAGGTTATCACCTTGAACGCCCGTAACCACGGTCTTCCCATCAACACGTTGTGCGCGGAATCCTGATCCAATACTTTGAAATCTATCATTTGAGTGACAGACAAAGCTCCTTCCCCAAGTGTAACGGGAAGCCTAACTGAACCCATAACCCTTACTGCTTTTCCAGTAATGCCATAGACGTGTGCATCTTCAAAATACATGTCGCTATCTGGGAAACCCAATTTTTTGTACGTGCTGTAATATAGGATGTTCGCAGAGCTCCTGTTGTCCAAGAAGACCCGATGCACGTTCATTGCTCCAATAAGCATAATTATTACCAGCACATCATTATGGAGATGATGTACCCATCTTGACTCTCTCTACCTGAACGTAATATCAGCTGACTCCCCTTTGAATATATTTGGGGGTCTATCTTCCAAAATATGAATGTTGGTGAGTGGCGGATGCCATGCTTCTCTCGCATTTCTTTCCAATGCTCGATTACTATCACCAACAAAATGGTATCCTCCAAAAATTGCCTTGATACTACCAGCCCTCTGAAACTTAACTTCCGCTGTTTTTTCAACATCTTCCACCCGCGGGGGCTATCTTTCATCCTTACCCTTGTCGTCGCTTCCCCTGCGTCATTTCACCTTATCAATCCATTCTCCCAGGTACCCAGCCTTGATCAATTCCTCAATTTCATCTTTTAGGTGACGACACTCGTGGGTGTCATGGTCGGTAGACTCATGGTAATCACAATACTTCTTCTTGTCTCTACTCTGCCATGAAGTTAGACGGTCTGATTTCTTGAAGATTCCTCTATCCTTATTTACCTCGAAGATATGATCAATGGATGTTGCCAGTGGGGTATAATTACTGACCCTTCTCTCATAGTTCGATGGCGGGCTCCATTCTCTCCGCGTGTTCACGGTGTTCACTCTATTAGGGCTTCTGGCATTCCGCCGATAATCTGGGCTCAAGGATCTATCCCTTCTCTTGGACCGCCCCCTGAAGTTATGGGTGTTGTCATTCTTTTTTGTTTCTGCAAGCGACTGCTCAATCGCTTTGAACGATTCCGCCTGCGCAAGCACATCAGCTAACGACACAGGGTCTTTCCCTTGCAGGTGCTTCCAGAAATCTGTTCCCACACGCAGTCCGGCTATAAGAAGTATTTTCAGCGTTTCATCAATTGCGCCACTTACCAAAGTGGATTCTGCATTGAACCTTTTGAAGTATGAGGTCAAACTTTCTCCTTCCTTCTGTTTCACATTAGCCAGTGTGGTAACTGGTAGTGTGTACTTCACTGCAACTTGGAATTGAGTTAAAAACACAGTTTTCATCTGTTCCCAGGATGTGATCACACCTAGACCGAGTTTCTGGAACTACTGTTGAGCGCCTTCTCTCAAAGTTGACGCCAGGAGACGACATCGAGCCAAATCAGGTACTTGATATACATCCATCTCAATGTTGAAGCGCCCCGGGAATTCCACATGGTCAGAGTTCCCATGAAAATGCAAGTCATTGGTTGTGTTCCTGTATCCTGCCGGCAATTGCGCCTTCCTCACAACAGCCGCAAAGGGAGAAGGAGCTTGTGCAGTTGCCGATACTCTTCCTCCTTCAAGATGGTTGAGCAACCTCTTGAGATCGTTCACATTAAACGTCCCTACTCCAGGAATGGTTTGAACATTAGGCTGTTGGGGTTGCTCCGCGACTTGTTGTGGTTCCCCTTGATTACCCTCCGGGTGTAGCGGTGGATCTCACCGCCCCTCGCCCTGAGGCTGCGGCTGTGGTATGTTACCATCTTGATTTTGAACATTTTCCCGCACGCGAGGTTCCTCTTGACCGCGTTGCGGAATTTCATCATTATTTTGTACTCTTACTTGAATTCGCCCGCCGTCCTGGTCATGAGGACGCGCCCTGGACCCATTACCTGTAGCACTATGGGAAGCTACAGGAATAACGACAAGAGCTTCTTCAGTGGAGGGTGCGCCATCTCTCCTACCATTGTAGGGTGTTCTTCCATATTGGTATCCCATGCTTCCTCGTCCATTCCTCTGATATCCCCGGTAGTAATTCCCGGGCCTTCCTCACGGAGGGGCACGCTCGTGCTCGCGGTGCCGCACCCTGTCATCCCTTTGGAATGTAGGGGGCACACGCGTTGTATCACGGGACCTCGCTTCTCCAGCGTTTCCTTCCTTTTGCCATTCTACCAGCAGCATCCTCAAATCATCATCCTCCAACCTTATCCCAAGCCTTCTTTTCAAGGTTGAAAAATCCCTTCCTTCTTCATCTTGATTTTGAGTGTTCTTCGCACGACGACGCTCGTCCATCGTACGCCCAGACCTATGTGGGTGTGGCACCACCTGATTACCAAGGCGAGGCCTTTCCCTACCATCAGTATCCTCATCGACAAGCTCCACAATAGGTTCTACATCATCAGAATATTCCAAGCGCCGCGGAGTGATTCACGGGTTTTCTCCGCTGCCCTGGGTATCTCCTTCAACTACTGGCGCTTTCCCCACGGCGTGGCCGTGATGGGGAAAACGACGACCTCTCCTCGTTCTCCGACGCTCCACCATATTTAGTCTTGAGTGAAAACTATTTAAGAGTATCTCCCATGCGGTACAATTGCTCCAAAATATCAGCGTTGTTGATGAGAACCGGAGGTGTCCCCCCCACATCCGGAGCTCTCGGTGGATCTGCCATGTTTCTGGGAACGTAGGGTTCATGGCGAGTGTAGCCTCCCCCTCCTTCTCCTTCAGATCTGCTATCACTTCCATCATAAGAACTTCCATCACGATTGTAAGACATCTTTTCCTCCTAAGATTACGATCTTAATTGGCACCCCTCCTTCTAGCGCCAATTTGTTGATGGAGGAATCTGGTAACAACAAAGATTGAGGTTTCTCGCCGGAACTAAGATCTATGACGGTGGTTCTTTACCGGAAAATCAAGCGGTGTGTGGTGGTTTGTGGTTGTTTTAGGCTGAGATTGATCAGAGTAAGTGGTGGCTCTTTTATCAGCTCTCAACTTCTTACCCTTTCAATGTGCCTACGTACCCTTTATATAGGGATCAAGCCTGACGTAGTTCTTGTGGAACAAGAAATCTAATGGGCTTAAACTTCTTATTCCTAGGCCCGGTAGAAGCCCATCCAAAGTCCGTCTTCCGCTAGCTTTAGGAATGTCAAACTATGAGGCCCAACCGCAAAGGCCCAAGGCTCGTCCGTAATCGCAGAACTTCACGGATAACGTCTCTCCCTGCGCAAGGATAACACTCCGCTACAACTATTTCCCTTGATTTAGGGGCGCAGGTATAGCCACGGTTCACCCCAAGTGCCGGACGCATCCCTGTCCCCCGAATGAGGATAACCCACCAGATAACAGGACAGGTGATCCCAAGCTCTTGGGTGCAAAGTGCAGGATGACTCCAAAGTTCTCCAACGAGGACACCCGTTTAATACAAGAACAGAGTTCCCAAAGCACACATCAATGTTAACCCCGCATCCCCAACGAGGATACCCGTTGAATACAGGAGGATACCTTCAATCATCAGGCATACCCCTGGAGGCCTTCAAGCTTTTCACGGACATCCCCCTCCTCGACCGCCTCAAGGAGGGAATTCTACAAAGAGTACCTGCAACAAATATATTAGTAAAAATAACCTCCACTGCTCCTCTCCATGCAAACTTTATCCTAAAATCACCATTGAGAATACATAGACGAGGCACTGGACGCGTCCTAAGACCCTGGGCGCATCCTCTCCTTCATGAAACCTGCATAGCCTCCTCAAAACCCTGGTGCACAACATTCCACTACGCAGGGCGCGTCCTAGGCAAGACAGACGCGTCCTCCAGCTGTTATTGCTACAAGACCATGTTTGCCAAATGCCTTCACTACGGTTGACGCGTCCACGCACGTCTCTTGGGCGCGTCCATCCCAAGCAATGCACTCCCATGCTTCACCATCACCTGCCCATAAAACATCTTCTAACATGTAGACGCGTCGCGTCCTAACCTTCCACAATGTAATACCGGTCTTAACTGTATTTAATTCGCGTTTGACCCGAGTCACTCCAATGCCAAATTTTAGGTATAACAGTTAAGTTTCATGAAAAAGGTTGACTGCATGATATATCAATTGAGTGCAAGTCTAGTAGTACTGCTCAAAGTAGCAGAAGCATCAATGACAGCATTTCCGTAGATGGGGTTGATCCAGAAATGGGATTTAGAATAGAGGGGCATTTAGTCATTCATGTGAGTCATCTTCAATGGAAGTTTCGAGGTAATGAAACTATTCATTCTTAACAAAGTAAGAATAGAAGTGTATTGGGATATTCACGACTGGCTTATAGTTCTGGTTTAAGGCATGTATTGTTTGTCCTTAAGCCTACTTTGTTATCCTCATCTTTGTCTTCAGGATCAGTGGCATCCTAAACGCCCTTTTTCATCATCTTTGACATCAATGCCATTTTTATCGAAAACAGGGAGTTCTGGTTCAGTAGAAGGCATTCACGGAAGCTGGTCATCAAATTTTAGCTTGTTCCTTTATGCATGGAAGGTTGAATAAAGAACCAGCCCAGTTGTCGTAGCATACTGGCATCATCAGGCAACGAATTCAAGTACGAAGAAATTTATTATTTTGTCATGGCTCATTTCGGAATGATGGGGGATGAAGAAGATGCACATGGGTGAGGATAAAGGGAGGTTAAACAAGTGGAAATGCATAAATGGACAGAACAGATTGCATCACTCTATGCACGGCCAGTAATTCCTCATCTACAGGCATATCTGTCTTTGTCGAAACCATAAGCTCTCATCTTTATAAATAAGCATTTAAAAGATTACCCTGCCCATTTTAAAGTGCAACAAAAATTCTTGTTTTTCCTTTCAACTCTAACTGGAAAATCTATTGCTCCTGTCGTAACATATTGATTATATTATATTTATGGCATGTGGAATCATGATAAACTTAAACCGAGCCAAAATTTTGTCATATGGGCTGTCTCCACTCTCTACTGATCGGAGAGGAAAAAGTGAGGTCTATTAATAATGGAAAACTTTTGCTTCGTCCTTCCGCTGGTCAGAACAGAAGTTACAGAATCATTAGTATGCTTCGCTTCATATACTGAGAGCCACAAGATACAACTTTTTAACAGAGTCTTTCTTGGATCATGCCTATATAAGGTGATATACTAAAAGATTCTGTAGCAGAGTTTTGACAATTCTTGTAGCCTTCTATCCTTATAGGATAACTTGTCTAGCATTACTAACAAAATGAGATGATTGAGTGTTGGAATCTCCCGTGAATATACGTTATTACTCAAGCCGGGGACTTCTGTGAAGGCAACATCAACCTGTATACCCAGTTTTAGAATATAGATCTGGTTGGGCCTTCCTCTAACACCTTAAGCTTTTAGATGAGCTGGTTAATCAACATGTTAATATAGAATCCAGTTGGGCCTTCCTCTAACACCTTAAAGTTTTAGATGAACTGGTTACTCAACATCCTGCTTTACATCCTATCCTCCCGTATCATGCTTCGAGTGACGCAATACGTGTTGAGGAACAGAAGTAGAGATATGAACTTGCTGCTTGCAGATTATATATTACACTAGGGCTAAAAACTTAAAAATGACTAGCATAGCCTGAACAATTTTGGTTAGTACTGAGAATAGTATACATCAACTACCATTTCATAACAAATTCTGTGAGAAGACAAAGAAGGTAAACTGTCATATCACAAATGGAGTAGAGGTAATATTAACTTGTTCAGCTAAATTACAATTTTGAATAACTTTTAAAAAATTGAGTAGTTTCCTCTTATTTTTTCAAAAATTGAACTTGTAAGATCAATTTAATTTATAAAATGTTATTTGACAACTTGACGAAATTATAAGTCAGATTTGTACTTATAAGTTAATTTAAACTTTTATATCCGTTTGTCAACTATGCCTATAAACCAACAATTTCAAGATCTCAATGTAGGCCAAATAATTAAAAATTATGGTATATGCTGTGGGAAAGAACATTTTAATACAGTTATGTGGTGACCAGTACACACACTTGTATTGCAGGCCAGGCGGCTTTAAAATTTGAATAAGTAATAATGTATGTTATGTGACTTCAAATTTTATGCTCTTTCATAATCTTCTGATCACCATTTTTTAAGCCTTCTTCTAAAAGATTGAATCATCAAAAAAATGATTCATCTTTCTAAGAACATTGGCCTTACCATTGTTCTGTTTTTGATGATCGTTCGATGCACATTTTCTTACCAGTACTATGATAAGTCTAATTGCACTTCAGAGTCTGAAGTCCTTGGTTCAAACTATCTTTGCACCTCAGATAAACTTTCGTGTCAAACTTTTGTCATCTATAGAGTTCAAATGGCTAACAAAACACTTTCTTCGATATCAGCTCTGTTCAATTTCAAAAATGTATCTGAAATTATGTTTTATAACAATATATCTGAATCAATTCAGACCTCTCTTCCGCTTGGCTATGAGATTATCATTCCTATCACTTGCGATTGCCCTGATCGCTTCTCTCGGGCTATTTTTGTGTACAATGCTTCTGTTTCAGACTCATTATCTTCCATTGCCTGTGGTGTTTTTGAAGGGCTAGTGAAAGAACAAAGCCTTAAAGAGGAGAATCCTTATTATGGAAGAAGTGATGGACCAGACAATTCTTTAGTCCGAGTTCCTGTTAGATGTGCTTGCCCTGATTCTTTTGATGTAAGTAATGGCATTAAGTATCTTGTGACATATCCAATTGTGGGAAGTGACTATACGGATTTGATTGCTCGAAAATTTGGAGTGACTCAACAGATCATCTGGGATGCCAACAGATTAAGCACATACACAACAATCTTTCCTCGCACTGTTCTAATTATTCCCACGGAAAGTGTCCCGAGGTTAAATTATGTTGTTGCTTCTCCTGCTGAGAATCCTACTCCTCCTCAAGATTCCAGTCCTTTGGGGGACATTATTCCCGGTAAAGAAAGAAAGCAAAAGGTGGAATTTGCTGTTTATGTCGCGGTTGCTGTTACTGGAGCCATTGCTCTAGTGGCTGTATCTTTTTGTATGGTTTATTTAAGCATTAAGAAGAAAAACCATCTAAGGTTCAAGAATTTGTCTCCTATAGTTCCACGTTCGTCAAATTTCTCTCCAGATTTCCTGGATGGGATGTCTAAGTTGAATGATTCACTGATATGTTTCAATTTGGATGAGCTGAGGACTGCAACTGAGGACTTCAGCGAGGCTTCTTTAATTGGTTCATCAGTTTATCGGGGAAACATAGGAGATACTTGTTTGGCAATTGAAGAAATGAGATCAATGAAAGAAGCTAACCATGTTGTATACATACTAACAAAGACCAATCATCTTAATGTGGTGAAGCTTGTAGGTTTTTGTTACGGAACCAGACCATTTCTCTTATATGAGTATGCTGAAAATTGTAGCTTAAGATATTGTTTGTCAAACCCAAAGTTGGCTAAACAGCTCACGTGGGCAAAAAGAATGCAGATAGCATTTGATCTTGCAGTTGGCATACATTATATACATTACTGCACCAAGCCTACTTATGTCCATCGGAATATAAACAGCAAAAATGTTCTTATAACTGCAGACTGGAGGGCAAAGATTTCAGATTTCAAACTAGCTAAACCTCTGCTGTTCAGTTACCAAACCGGGGAGACTGATTGGAATGAATCCGTAATAGTTGGTAAAAGGGAGTACTTATCACCTGAGTATATAAATGAAGGGCATGCCTCCACTAAAGTGGATGTATATGCATTTGGTGTTGTCTTGCTTCAGTTATTATCTGCAAAAGAGGCCATTTCAGAAGAGAAATTTTTAAAGGACTCTATCGAGTTTTTGATTCAAGAGACTGGAGATACTACAGTCTGCCTGGAAAAGTTAAAGGAGTTCATGGATCCTGTTCTGAATGGGGATTATAATACAGGTGATGCAATGACTTTAGCACTTCTGGCTAAAGGTTGCGTAGAAAAGGACACCCTTCATCGACCAAACATGAATGATGTTCTTAAAGCTATTTCAAGAATGCTGTGATGAATCAATGTTGTACCCTGGATTTATCTAATCAAAATACATATATTTATTTCAGACTAAAGTGGTTCTTCTTGTATTTTTTACTACATCAATGTAAGGCGTAGTTAGTAGATTCATATATGCAGCAGTTTTGATGAAGACAGCAAATAACAACATTTAGTTATATTACTATGCATATGCTTAACTCGTCAGCTGACAGTTCTGTCTTGATTAATTTATACATTTGAAAGTTCTACAAGCAACTTTTGTCATAAGCAAGTGTAGCCTCTGTTGGTCTGAAATGGTTGTATACCAATTGTCCTTTACCCTGTTACACATATAGATACCATAAAAAGGATATTGAAAGCTAAAACTATTTTGAATTATTCATCCATAGTTATTAAATTTGATTTTTTATACTTTGGCCCAAACAAAATCGCAAAAACCCTACAAGCATAATATACATAGACTACTCATTCATCAACCACCAGCCCCCCACGGCCTTAATAAAAAATTTTAATGGCGTCTCCACAAATTATTGATGTACCAGTTGAATTGTTGTTCACGATTTTTCTACCACTCTCTTCTGCGACTTAGATGTGTTTGTAAACATTTTGGAATCAAGGGATTACCGGGAACTCCTTTATCAAAGCCCATGTCGACGGTAATAAACCCACCGCTAACAAATATCTTTTACGCCCTAACAATAAGTTTTGCTCAGTTAATTTCATCGATAGTAAATCTATTGTTCTACATAAATCGCATAACTGCAACATGACAGCATTTTTGATAGAGAACTACCATGTCGTTTAGATGAAGTTGACGGAATTTGTAACGGGTTAGTATGTTTGTTGTGACTAGAGGTGACCAAACGAACGGGCCGAGCGTGCCGGACCGAATTTTTGGCGGACCGGTTTGGTCACCACTAAAATCGTGAACGGCCCGTGAAAGTTGACGAACCGTGCCGAATCATGCCGATCAGAAAAAACGGTAACTCGTGAACAGCCCGCAAATTACGCGAGTTTGACGGTTCAGGATGACAGCTGGCGAGCCCGTGCCGTGCCGGGGCGAGCCGAGCTGTTCACTTGCTTTTTTTTGTTAAACGCATTACCCACAAATACAATTAGAGGTGCAGTGCATGAATGTTATTCATGTTAATTCATTCATGTTGTATATTTTAATTATTCACTAATCTACTAACTTTATTATTTTATTTATAAACATAAGTACTGATTGAATTTGAATGTGTAGCAGTGTAGAACAACAGAAACCAGAAGGTGCTTGGGCTGCAGAATAAATTGTTTACTAGTGTGTTAAATTTTGCATCTTCATTTTTTATTTTCAAAATTATGTTAAAATATTTTTTCAAATTTGAAAAACTAAAATATGTTAAAATAAGGAAAAGAGGATAATACCTCTATAAATTTTATAAATTAAAAAAATTAAGAATTCAAGAATCTCTTTATAGATCTCACAATATAAATTAACCAGAAATAGATTCAGGTACAAATATAGATACAATTCTTGCAGCAACCAATCATAAAAATGAAAAAAGGAACCAACTTTAGTTATTTCTTAATCAGATATTCACATTAGATAACACCCCAACTTCTTGTCATCAAGTAAAAGTGGACTTAAGCCTACTTTTCTGAAACCATGTTCAGCTTCAAAGACGTTGGCGCGTAGAGAAGGATCGCGGGCCGAGCGGTTCAATTCGCGAGCCGTGCCGGTTCAGAATCGCGTGCCGGTTCCGGTTCAACAAACTCCAATTCGTGTTCGCTTCGTCTGAATATGCGGTTTGTACCGAATATTGAACCGGCACATGACGAGCCGAATTATATGAATTTTTCGCGAGCCGAATAACGATCGTGCCGAGCCAAACCGTTCGTTTGGCCACCTCTATTTGTGACACGTTGCATGGTAGCGTATTTTTATGGAATCCTATTGTCAATAAAGTGAAAAACTTCCGATTATGGCGGTTGAAGTTAAGCATGCATGGCGTAGTTATTTGTGTTTTGGGTATCGCAACGATGATTATAAGGTCGTTAAGGTTGCTTTATTTTTCAGACATGTACCACGTTTATGTGTATAGTATGAGCACCGATTGTTAGAAGTTTTATAAATGCGACATTACCCGTGATGGTGATGATGTACCTGCAAATAGATTTAGTTTATTAAATTATGATGATGATGGTGATGATGACTATATTGTACCTGCAAATAGATTTGGTTTATTGACTTATCTTAATGCCAGCTTAGTTAATGGTGTTGCATATTTCGTAAAAAAATCTTCAATTGGTGATCGCCATCAGATTTTATGGTTTGATTTGAGTTGTGGGCTGACCAGAGAAATAAATTTTTCTGAAGTATATGATGAAAAATTTGCGTTTAACGGTGAGAATACTTTAGAAAAATATGAAGAATCAATAGCTCTTATAGGGCTTATTGATTGTCGTTTTGACAGTGGACTGTTTAATGAACTGATGATGTGGGTATTAAGAGTGGAACCAAATCACAACTCGTTTTCATGGGCACGAAGCATACTCTTGAATCATATGGTGAATTATAGCCTATATTAGTACAGGCCCAATAACAGAGGCTCATGACCCAATAAGAAGAGGCCAGGAAAGACTCAGCTTCAACCTTGGAGAGCCCAGGACGCGTGGCAACATCACCACCGTCCAGGTACCCCGGATCCAGTACATTCCTATGGTCCGGATTCGGTAGTACTTCGGCTCATCCCAGGCGTCCACACGCCCTACAGTCCAAAAGACACACTTACGGTCCGGATTGAAAGGTACAAACCCCTAAAGCCTAGTAGGAGGCCTATAAAAGGCATGACAAAAGGATGATTACAGGTTACACGCATACACACCATAAAACACTTGCATAATTCCCGTTTTACCCCTTTTCTCCTTCAAAACCCTCTCTCACTCTCACACCGGAGGTGCCGCGGGGACACCACCCCCCTCCGGTTCTGTTTTGTAGGTTCCCACCCTACAGCTACACCGCATGCCGCCGTCATTTCTGCCAAAGCGGAGCTTGAGTCCAGGCCCAGCAAGGAGAACATCCTGGGGTGATTTGGGATTATCATTGACGCTAGAAGGAGGGCTCGAACCTCCGACCTGTGGTGTTCATATCCGCCACTACTACCCCACCCAGCAACTCAGAATACCACTTCTCAGTAAGAACGCCACTCCCAATCTCTCAGATTTGTTTTTTACGAGTTACATTACTATAAATTTGTGGTATTGTTGAATAACCATGACGACAAGAAAAAGTAAGGCGGCTGTTTCTACTTCTTTCCTTCCACCTCCGCCCCAACCCAGGGACGGGGAGATGGAAGATGTGGATGAAGGGCCCCCCATAACCCAGACTCCCTCTCAAAATCTCCAACCAGGAGACCAGAGACTAGTCATCGAGAGAGCTGCCCACAAGCATACTGGAACCTCGGCCGACCCATGGGGAAACATGACCCCGGATCAGATACGAGCTGCGATGGACCTGTGGAAGGAAAAACATAATGCCGAACCTGAGACCCGCCCAGGTGATCAGCAAGAACGGTCCGGGGAATCCCGGGGATCCGTCTTTGATCGGATTGCGAAGAACTTGAAGAAACCATCAGAGGATGCCAGGGATGAAATAAAGAGAGCTGCCCTTCGAGAGAGAATCCGGAAGGAAGAAGAAGCCAAAACCAAAGAAGCTATTAAAAAGCGAATCCGGGAGGAAGAGGCAAAGCTAATAAAAAAGGCACACTGAATTCATGTTTCTTACGATTCGGAACCCGAAAAGGAGTCCAAGCAAGAACAAATGGCTTGGGCTCTTCGGGATCTTAAGAGGAAAGTAGAAGGCGATATGGAAGTAGGTGCAGCAGCCACCCCGTTCACCAAAAGTTGGAATCTACCCCCAGAGAATCAGGGCTTAAACACTTCAATTTTAACTCTTTTGATGGATTAGCTGACCCCGAGGAGCATCTAAACTCAAAGGGAGAGCTCAGAAATGGTTCAGCCGAATTTCATCCGGAGTGTGGACTCCTGGAAAGACTTCCGGGAGATATTCTTAAAAAGGTTCAGGGCTAACCGGATGAACGAACTACAAATGTGTCATTTGGAGATAATCCAGCAAAGAAGCAAGGAGTCCCTCCCCGAATTTATCAAGAGATTCCAGGAAGCAGTCAATCAACTCTCCAACTTAGAAGAAAAGGAAGCAGTAAACATCTTTCGGAGAAACTTGCATCCAATATCCAGCGAAGGATACGTAAAAGATTTGATCCACAGGGAACCCCAGAGCCTGGCATCTGCTTATGCCTTGGCATCAAAGTTCATAAAGGAAAATGATTTTCTCAAGTCAATGAAAATGAATCGGAGAATATATGATGATGACGAGTCCCCAGAGCGTCGCTCGTCATCCCGAAAAGACAAAAGATACAAATTGGACAGACAGGCCAACTATATTCAACAATCCCGGGGAACCCCACCCCGAGAAAGTTACGCTGAACCGAGAAAAAAATGAAAGAAAACCTAAGGCTAAAAGGGAGCCCAAGTCAGAACCCGAATAGACACCCATCAACCGGCCCCGGGCAGATATTTTGCGCGAAGTTAAGGATAAGCCGTTTTATTATCCATCGAAACCTTTACTAGCGCCTCCCGAGAACAGGGCCCGGGACAAGCATTGTGGCTATCATGAAGATCATGGCCATACCACAGAAAACTGTTTCTCTCTCAAGATGTTCATAGAAGACCAGATCAAGAAGGGCAACATGAACCAATATCTTCAAAGGAGGTTGAATGACAAAGACAGGGCCCCGGGAAGTGGAAAAAATATGGTGAATGTTGTCTTCGGAGGCACAACTTCTCCGCCTCGGAGCCCGGACCCAGAGAATTACGTGATGATGATCCATCCTTTGGAGGATGAGCCAATCTGTTTCTCTTACTCCGATTATGAGGGACTCGATCCGGATCACAATTTGGCATTTGTGGTAACCCTGGATGTCGCAAATAACGAGGTAAAAAGAATTTTAGTTGACAATGGTTCCTCTGCTAATATTGTATTCGAGCACACACTTAACAGGATGGAGCTCTGGCACCTCCGAATGGACCCCAGTCTTGAAGATCCCTTGTACGGGTTTGGAAATATGATGATTCCAATCCGGGGTGTCATTTATCTCCCTATTATCTTTGGAACTGCACCTCAGCAGGTCTCTCATGTGATGAAGTTCTACGTGATAAGCGCAACCTCATCATACAATATGATCCTTGGAAGGCCCACAATCACCAAGCTCAGGGCAATCCCCTCAACTATTCACCTAAAGTTCAAATTCCCCACCCCGGGAGGCGTTGGAGAGTTGAAAGGAGACAGAGAAATGACGGGGAGGTGTTATTGTCAAGTCTTGGTCATGGCAGAGACGGAACCGAAAAACAGGAAAAAGATGATGTCCCTACCCAAGGGACAAAGCAGAAAAAAGCATCGAGAACATCTTAGTAAAAGGGCCAGATTAGACGTAAATATGATCGAAGACTCCGGGTACAGCGTAACCAACGCTGACACCCGGATTCAGAAATTTATGAAAAACAAGGAGAAAAGGAAGCCTTGGTCATGGCAGAGACGGAACCGGAAAACAGGAAAAAGATGATGTCCCTACCCAAGGGACAAAGCAGAAAAAAGCATCGAGAACATCTTAGTAAAAGGGCCAGATTGGACGTGAATATGATCGAAGACTCCGGGTACAGCGTAACCAATGCTGACGCCCAGATTCAGAAATTTGTGGAAAACGAGGAGAAGACAAAGGTCGAGCCTGCCCAGCAGACAATTGAAGTAGAGTTGGAACCCGAGAACCCCACCCGGAAGATAAAAGTCAGTAAAGGCCTGGAAACCACCTTCCAAAAAAGAGCTTATTGATTTATTGAAAGAATACGCTGATGTATTCGTCTGGTCCCCAGAAGACATGCCGGTGATTGATGAATCTGTGGCGATGCACAGCCTAGATGTAGATCCAAAACAAAGACCAATCAAATAAAAATGAAGAAACTTTTCCCCGGAAAGACAGCAGGCAATCGATCAAGAAGTTGAAAAGTTGTTGAAGGCAGATATCATCTGTGAAATTAAGTATCCGGATTGGCTAACAAATGTTGTGCTAGTCAAGAAACCCAATGGAAAGTGGCGAATGTATGTGGATTACACAAGTCTCAATTCGGCGTGTCCTAAAGACTCCTACCCCCTGCCCAATATTGACCAGCTGATAGATGCAACCTCGTGTCATGTCATGCTGAGTTTCATGGACGCTTTTTCAGGATATAATCAAGTGAAGATGAACCCAGCATACATCGCTGTTATGGATAAAAAAAACTAAGGTTATTATTTGCTGTATTTATTACTAAGATTCGGGAGCTCAAGGCCTTTAATGGCTGCTCTCGTGTATCGTAGCTTAATTCTGCCTTTACGAGATGCCTACGTATCTCTGTGAATTAGAGAATCAAGCCAAAAAACGTAGTTCTGATCTGTGGGGTGAGGCCCCTTATATAGATGTTGGGAGTCCTTGAATTGGACTTGGTATAGGAGACTTGGTGGGCAAGTCTCATAATTAGAATGGACTTAGGAGTCCTAAATAGTAGGAAACTGATTCCTTATCCTTTTAGGTCCCCTTGAGGATAATCTATAAGGATTTATATCCTTATCGGGACTCTTCTCAATAGCTGATTTTTACCTTATTAATTAATTATGAAATTAATTAATAATCAGGGCTTTTGGGCCTTCTTTATTCCATCAGACCTGATCTGGTCTATCAGGCTTAACCTTTCCGGTCTGAGTATCATATATCTTTTTATTGGGCTTAGCAGCCCACACCTTGCAGTATTTAATCATAATTTATTTATTCCTATCATTTGCCCCCCAACTTTTGGGAAACATTGATTAGGTTTCGCAGAAGTTAAGTCTGTTTATTCCCTTACAGGGTTTCGTTTTTGCGTAAAGTGTGGAGCGACCTACACATTTACAATGAATCTTCCTTTTATTCAAGAATCATCTTAATTTCCAGGAATTTTTCCCTAATTTTCTGGAATTTTCCTTAATTTTCTGGATTTTTCCCTAATTTCTGGGATTTTCCTTTAATTTTCTGGATTTATTCCTTATTTATGAAAATATTAACATTTTTCAGAAAATATTTAAGGAATTTCCTTATTTTTCTGGATTTTTTTTTCCTAATTTCTGGGATTTATCCTTTAATTTTCTGGATTTATTCCTTATTTCTGAAAATATTAACATTTTTCAGAAAATATTTAAGGAATTTTCTTATTTTTCTGGATTTTTTCCCCTAATTTCTGTGATTTATCCTTTAATTTTCTGGATTTATTCCTTATTTCTGAAAATATTAACATTTTTCAGAAAATATTTAAGGAATTTCCTTATTTTTCTGGATTTTTTCCCTAATTTATGGGATTTATCCTTTAATTTTCTGGATTTATTCCTTATTTCTGAAAATATTAACATTTTTCAGAAAATATTTAAGGAATTTCCTTATTTTTCTGGATTTTTTCCCTAATTTCTGGGATTTATCCTTTAATTTTCTGGATTTATTCCTTATTTCTGAAAATATTAACATTTTTCAGAAAATATTTAAGGAATTTCCTTATTTTTCTGGTTTTTTTCCCTAATTTCTGGGATTTATCCTTTAATTTTCTGGATTTATTCCTTATTTATGAAAATATTAACATTTTTCAGAAAATATTTAACGAATTTCCTTATTTTTCTAATTAAATGATCAGAAAAATAGAACTTCTGCTGCTCAATGCATCCTAGGCGTTGTTGATCCACGCCTAGGAGACAGTTTCCTAACAACGTCTAGGAAACTTGCGTCCTGGGCGTTGTTGGAGGCTGATGCTTCCTGGGCGTTGTTGATCCACGCCTAGGAGACGGTTTCCCAACAACGTCTAGGAAACTTGCATCCTGGGCGTTGTTGGAGGCTGATGCATTCATAGATCCTAGACGTCGTGCACCCACGCCTAGGAGACAGTTTTCTAACAACGTCTAGGAAACTGTCCTGGGCGTTGTTGGAGACAGATGCTTCCTGGGCGTTGTTGATCCACGCCTAGGAGCCACACTCCTCACAACGGCTAGGGATGATGCATCCTGGGCGTTGTTGAGGACAGATGCTTCCTGGGCGTTGTTGTACCACGCTTAGGAGCCACACTTCTAACAATGGCTAGGGATGATGCCTCCTGGGCGTTGTTGAGGACAGATGCTTCCTGGGCGTTGTTGTACCACGCCTAGGAGCCACACTTCTAACAACGGCGTGGGATAATGTACCCTGGGCGTTGTTGAGGCTGTTCGAGCCTTGATTCATTCAATGAACTTTGATTTTAAATCTTTTTAAAATTCAAATCTTATGGGCTTCCCGCCTTTTTCTTAGGCCCAGGCCCGTTTGTGCATCTTTGAGCTCCTCTATATAAGAGGTGGAGTGTGAGTTCATTTCTCACACTTCACTTTCACAAAAATTTCTAAACTTCAACTCTGCAATTAGTCTCTCAAGAATCGCCACCTCCAAGCGATTTCCGGCTTTCTACTCCGCCGCTTTCTGGGCTTATTTTGAAGATTCCGTTTGAATCTTCATCTTCTTTACTTACTTTCAAGAGCTTCCTGGGTTTTTGTCTTCATCCATGGCGGATTCTGATTCATCTCACTCCCATGTCCCCCAAGTTGTTGCCCGTCCCTCTAGGGCCAGCCGAGGTAAAAAATCTCTTGTACATTCCTCAGTTATTTCTCTTAGGGATCTTTTAACCGAATTTGGGCAAGCCTTTCCTAACATGTTACACTTAGATGCATATAATTATCCTTCTAGATTTGGTCCAGATCAAGTGGGTACCATAGCCCGCCTTTTTGGCATTTTTCACCCTTATAGGGCCGAGGCTCCAGGCCCAAATGATAGGGCCTGCTACCCAAAACCTGGGGCCATTCGGGTCTATAAGGAAACCTTCTATGCTGGTTTTCGCCTACCTCCTCATCCTTTTGTTTTTCGCCTTTTGGCTGAGGCCCGAGTCTGTCCGACCCAACTCACACCCAACTCTTGGCGTTTTATTCACTGTTATATGGCCCAATCTCGTAAACACGGTTTTGAGCCAAATGTTTGTGTCTTTCGTTATTTATTCAAATTTGTAAATGCTTCTGAGGACCAAGGATGGGTCAAAATAGTTCATAGATCCTTGGCTCGTTCCTGCTTTATTTCTGGCACCAATCCCGACTCGTATCCAACATGGAAGAGTGAGTGGTTTTATGTATTTCTGGATTCCGAGGAGGGTTGGGACCATTTTTTCAGGCCCAACTTCTCAAAAAGTATAGACGGGTCTTTAAGAGACCTAAAATTGGGGATAGATGAGGATGCGGCCATCAAGGCCATTACTGCCGATAACTTGCACCATTGCGCTCTCATCCTTTCAGAGGGTAATTTGCAAGGTTTAGGTCTAAGTGACCTTGGTCCCGAGGGTATTTCTTTCCTCTTTTTGTTCCATTTTCTCCATTCTCTATTTGTCCTTTTTCTTACGTGCTCGTATTTGCCTGCAGCTAGGGCCGCTTTGGACACGATCTTCAAGAAGCGGGAGGCCCGTGCCGCCAAGGGCTCTGCTGTTGAGACCCACCGCGACAAGCGGGTTAGGATTGGTGACGACCCTTCAGTCACAGTTCAGGAGGCCGTTCCTACCTTTTTATCCCAGAGGCCTCCTAGCCTTGATGAAGATACCTCTCCCTTCACCGTCACTTGGGGCCTTCAGAGGAGGGACACGGTGGTAGGGAGTTCCGAGGCTGCCGCTGTTTGGTCTCAGAGTGTGATCACGCCTCGTGACAGGGCTGAGATCGTAGAGTCTTCTGATGACCTACAGATTGAGCGTCTGGGTGCTCAGGCCGTGGCTTCTGTAAGCCTCTTCCTTTTTTAACTTTTTTTTTTAATTACTTACTGTACTTTGATATGTTCGTGCAGATGAATACCTATCTCCAGGCTGCCCTTCATAATTTGAAGGATATGAGGACCAGCCTAACTATTGCTGAGAGGGACAGAGATAGGTACCTCAAGGCTTCCAAGGCCAACTTCACTCGTTTCCGTGAGGTAGAGAAGGAGCTGGCGGATGAGAAGGAGAAAGTTCGTAAGCTGGAGCTGGATGCTCAAAGGGCCCGAGCTGAGGTGATAGCTGAGTATAAGGCATCTCAGGACTTTCAGGATATCCTAAATGCTGAGTACGATGCTAACTTCCCGGAGACCTTTTCTAGCTGTTGGGAGCAGATAGTAGAGGAGATCGGGAAGAAGATTCCGGAGGTGACTCTTACTGCCTATCCAGTCCCTGATATTCCTGGGAAAGAGCCTCTTCTTGATGATATCCCTCTTTCTCCTATTCTTGCTTCTTCTCCTGAGGCCGCAGCTGTTTCTCCTCAAGGTGCTGATCCTGTTCCAGTTCCTTCTTCTGCTGCCGATGAAGGAAACATCGATGATGACTTCTTCAAGGATCTTTGAGTATTTTGTTTTTCTTGTTTGGCCCATTGTGGCTTTCTATGTATTGACTTAATCGTATCCATAACTTATTACCCTTCGGGGCTTATATTTTATATGTTGCTTTTCTTGCCTCTTTCTGTTTTGACTTTACAATCTTAATATGCATTTGAATCTTAAACATCCTTGGATTTCAAACTCTTTAATATGAAGTCTGGTTTTTCAAAACCTTACATAGCATGGGTTCGACTCTAATTAATAATAACTAGACAATGTAAATTCTACTGGAATATAAAATCCTACGCAAGCAAAGCTTCCAGGTGCTTTTAAACCTACTTGTCACAATTACAAGTGAGAATCGTACTTCGCCTATCTTACACGTAGTAAACCTTCAGGTTTTGTGCGTGCCAGGTCCTCGGGACTTCAAAACCATCCATAGTTTCCAGCTTGTAGGTTCCTCTACCCTGAACGCTCTTGACTCTGTACGGCCCTTCCTAATTTGGGGCTAGCTTTCCTTTCTGTCCGACACCAGAAGCCTCTATTTTTCTCAAGACTAGATCACCTTGTTTGAAAAACCTCTCTTTAACCCTTAGGTTGTAGTAGAACGAAGCCTTTTTCTGATACTCTACTATCTTTGCATGTGCCTTATCTCGCACTTCATCAATTAAGTCCAGCGCCAACCTTTGCCCTTCCTCATTTTCCCCAGCATTGAAAGCTTGAATTCTTGGAGAAGAATGTGATATCTCCACGGGAACCACTGCTTCTGCCCCATATGCCAACATGAAGGGAGTTGCTCCAGTCGTGACTCTACAGGTAGTCCTATAGGCCCATAGTATTGGAAGTATCTCATCCACCCAATTATTTCTTGACTTCTCGATCCTCTTCCGTAGTCCATCCAGGATTATCCGATTTGCTACCTCCGCTTGCCCATTGGCTTGCGGGTGAGCCACAGAGGTGAACCGTAACTCAATTTCATTTTCTTCACAATACTTCTTGAATTCCTCATTGTTGAATTGTGTTCCATTGTCAGTGACGAGGATACGGGGAATCCCATATCGGCACATGATGTTTTCCCACAGGAATTGTGCAACCTGCTTAGTTGTGATTTTGGCCAAGGACTTGGCTTCAATCCACTTAGTGAAATAATCAATGGCTACAATCAGAAACTTCCTTTGTGCTGTGGCCATAGGGAAAGGCCCTAGAATATCCATCCCCCACATAGCAAAGGGGATTGGGGAGTTGATAGAGGTCAGCATCTCGGGGGGTTGTCTAACAACTGGTGCATGCTTCTGACAGTGATCACACTTCTTCACATATTCTTTGGCATCAGCCATCATTTCTGGCCAATAGAAGCCTAAACGGGTTATCTTATGAGCCAAGGCCCTGCCCCCCAGGTGTTGCCCACAAATACCTTCATGTACTTCCTTAAGAGCCAGGCGTGCCTCATCGGGCCTGAGACACCTTAAGTACAGAACCACGAAAGATCTTTTATACAAAATCTCATCTATCAAAGAGTACCTTAGTGCTCGAATAGTTAACTTCCGTGCTTCAGTTGCATCACTTGGAAACCAACCGGTCTGAATGTGAGCCTTGATGGGATCAATCCATGACGTCCCCAGGCCTATGGGAGCCACAAGCTTAACATCTATGCTTCGTGTCTTCAATACACGGAAGTATACACTTCCTGAACTTTCTTCTATCTCAGATGAAGCAAACTTTGATAGTGCATCTGCCTTAGCATTTTCTTCCCTTGGAATGTGTTCAACATGGCATTCATTAAATTGAGTCATCACAGCCCTTACTAGGCGTACATACTTAGCCATCGTATCATCCCTTGCCTCAAATTCTCCCTTTACCTGGGATATGATAAGCTTTGAGTCTCCGCGGACCTTTAAGTTTTTGACTCTAAGTGTCCCAGCTAGACCAAGGCCAGCTATCAGGGCTTCATATTCTGCCTCATTATTTGTGGTTGGGAAGTCTAGCTTCATGGCATACTCAATTAAGAACCCATCAGGGCTTTGCAAAACCAACCCTGCTCCACTGGAGTTTGTTTTTGATGCTCCATCAAAATAGAGAACCCAATACTCTTTATCATCCTTCTCTTTGCTTTCATTATCGACTCCCTTGTCTTGAGGTATGGCATCTTCCTGCCCCCCGACTTCTTGGTTGGGTATGGTACATTCCACCACGAAGTCAGCTAGTGCCTGGGCTTTTATGGCCGTACGTGGCTTATACTTGAGATCGAACTCTCCCAACTCTATTGCCCACTTAATCAATCTCCCACTTGCCTTGGGACTGTGAATGATATTTCTCAGTGGCTGATTCGTTAGCACCTCAATCCGATGAGCCTGAAAGTAAGGACGCAGTTTTCTTGAAGCCATTACCAAGGCTAGAGCGAATTTCTCAATAGTTGAATAATTCAACTCAGCGCCATGCAAAATTTTGCTGACATAGTATACGGGTTTCTGGACCTTCAGTTCCTCCTTAACCAACACCGCGCTCAAGGCGCTATCTGAAACAGCCAAGTACAAGAATAAAACTTCATTCAGAATTGGCTTGGCCAACAACGGGGCCTGGCCCATATACTTCTTTAACTCTTCAAATGCCTTATGATTTTCCTCACTCCATACAAAGCCTTTGATGCTCTTTAGTGACTTGAAAAATGACAAGCACTTATCTCCTGACTTGGAGATGAATCGTCCTAGCGCAGCAACCCTTCCTGTGAGCTTCTGAACATCCTTGATGGTTTTTGGTGGTTCCATGTCCAGGATCGCCTTTATTTTATCGGGGTTAGCCTCAATTCCTCTTTTTGAGACCATCAATCCCAAGAATTTTCCAGATCCTACTCCGAAAGCACACTTCGTAGGATTCAACATCATCTTGTGGTACCTCAGGACCTCAAAAGCTTCCCTTAAATGGGCTATATGATCAGTCTTTACTAGACTCTTGACTAACATGTCATCAACATAAACTTCCATAGTCTTACCAATAAGATCCTTAAAAATTTTATTCACCAACCTTTGGTGGGTGGCTCCTGCATTCTTGAGACCAAATGCCATAACAAGATAACAATAAACACCAAAGTCAGTGATAAATGATACCTTTGGAATGTCATCCTTATGCATTTTGATCTGGTTGTATCCGCTAAATCCATCCATGAAACTCAGCATCTCATGTCCAGCAGTGGCATCAATCAAAGTATCAATTCTAGGCAGCGGAAAATAGTCTTTGGGGCATGCATCATTCAGATCAGTGAAGTCTATACACATCCTCCACTTTCCATTAGCCTTCTTCACCATTACAGGGTTTGCTAACCACTCTGGAAATTGAATCTCCTCAATGAAACCAGCCTCTAAGAGCTTTTCTACTTCCTGTTTTATAGCCTCTTGTCTTTCCGGGGCAAAATTTCTTTTCTTTTGTTTCACTGTCTTCCGGCTTGGATCCATGTTTAGCTTGTGAGTAATTAACTCCAGGTCTATGCCTGGCATATCAGCTGCTGACCATGCAAACACATCACTATTTTCTTGCAAAAATTTCACTAACTTCCCTCTAAGGGGCTCCTCTAATATGGCTCCAATGAAAGTCATCCTCTCAGGATTCTTGGGGTCTAAAGGAACCGAAACCAATTCTTCTGCTGGCCTTCCTCTATTCTCATCATTTTCTCGAACATCCATATCTTCAATAGGAAGAACCTGCCCCCCGACTCCATCTGCCCTCAAAGAGGCCACATAACAGCTTCTAGCCATTTTTTGATCTCCTCTCTCTTCTCCAATCCCGTTTCGGGTGGGAAACTTCATGACTGAATGGAAGGAAGAGGGGACTGCCTTGAAGGCATGTATCCCTGTTCTCCCCATGATAGCATTATAAGTTGAACTAGCCTTTATCACCACGAAATCCAGCATCTGCGTTGCTTGCCTTGGCTCCGTACCTATGGTGGTTGGCAATTTGATTATCCCTTCCACAGGACATTCTACTCCAGCAAATCCATATATCGGCATGTCAGTTGGTGTCAACTGGGAGTCATTATACCCCATCCTTAGAAAGGTGTCGTGGAGCAAGATATCCGCAGAAGCACCATTATCCACAAGGATCCTCTTAACCGGGCTATTTCCTATTATTGGTGTTATGACTAGCGGGTCGTCATGGGGAAACTTCATACCCTCTAGGTCGGAATCATCAAAAGCCAATGTTACTTCTGTCCTGGCCCTCTTCAGGGCTTCTCCAACAATATGCATAACCTCTCTAGTATATGCCTTTCTGGAATTTTTGGACAATCCAGCAGCAGTTGGACCTCCAAAGATCGTGTTTATCACAGGCCCTCGAGGTCTCGGCCCTCCATAAATGGTGTTTATAACTGGTCCTCTAGGCTGGGGGTTTCGCCCCTGATCGTCTTGGTCCCTCCTACGATCCTCAAAGTTCTTCCTTCCATTATTATTCCTATCCCCTCCTTCTCCAGTGTATTTGTTCAATCTTCCTTTTCGAATGAGGAACTCAATTTCATCTTTCAATTGCCTACACTCATCGGTGTCATGGCCAACATCTTTGTGAAACCTACAATACTTGCTCTTATCTAGCTTGGCGGGATCAGCCTTCAAGGGCTTAGGCCAGCGAACATCTCTGTCTTTCTCAATCTCCATCAAAATCTGACTTCTAGGAGCATTAAGCTTAGCGTATTCAGTGAACTTTTGCCCAGGTCCTCCCTTCTTGGGGGTTGAATCAGGGTTTTGTTCTGTTCTAGGATATTTGTCCTTTGCAATATATTCTAAATCAGTTTTTCGCTTCTTACCTCCAGTGGGCTCATTACTTACTACGGTCTTTCTCATGCTTTCTTCAACCTTGATATACTTCCCTGCCCTCTCTTGGAGTTGCAACATGTTTTCAGGAGGACGTTTGGCCAAGGACATCTTGAAAAACTCATCCCTGGTTCCTTGTTGTAGTGCTATCATGGCTACCTTATCATCAAGGTCTGGGACTTTTAAAGCCTCCTTTGTAAAACGATTCAGGTAATCTCTCAAGGATTCCTTAGCTCCCTGCACAAGACTCATAAGGGATGCTGAACTTTTCTCATGGACTCTTCCACTGATGAATTGCTTAATAAAAGCCTGACTTAATTCTCTGAACGATCCAATAGAATTTGGGGGCAGGCGACTGTACCATCTTTGAGCCATACCCGACAGGGTTTGAGGGAAGGCCCGACACTTTATAGCATCATTCACGGGTTGCAGCAGCAGTGCATTAGAGAATGTCCTAACATGATTAGCGGGGTCACCCGTGCCATCATAGGCTTTGATAGTGGGCATCTTGAATTTTCTTGAAATATGGGCATTCATTATTTCTTCTGTGAAAGGTGGAGTTGGATCATCAGGATCTCCAAGGGGAAGGAGATTGCTTGGATCAGTTCTTGGGACAGCAGCCCTTCTTCTTACCGGACCATCCAGGTCTATGATAGGAGGAGGATTTCTCCCCCTAGGAGGTATGTGGGGTCTGGTGGCCTGGTGAGCCTCCAAATCACACCTCAGCCTTTGGATTTCAGCCTCATGAGCCCTGATCTTTTCCTGCACTTCTTGGGGATTCGCCCCTGGGGTGCTTTGGGGGCGTTGCCTTCCATCGGCCATTGACTCTTTTCCAGGACGCCTCCTTCTCGGGGCCACTTCATCATCCGAAGATTCGGAGTCTCTCTCAGTGTATGGACCAGAAAATTCCCGATCCTCAGGGATAGGACCCAAACCTCGTATATAGGGGGGCGACCGCCCTCGTGCTTCGCTTCGCCCAGCATATCCGCTTCCTCCAACCTCAGGGTGAAGGGGCATCCCATAAGGGGGGTTAGTAGTAACAATAGTTGAGTATTCATACCCGACGGGTCGAGAATTCACAGGTATATGTACTTGTTGAACTTGAGGATTCGTACCTTGAATAGTCGGGGGAGTTGTCCCTTGTGGCTGAGGATGAGTTGCCCCTGTCTGGGCTTCCCCCTGAGTAGATGCATAAGTTGAATGGGGAGGAACCTCCACGGTTGATGAAATCACCTGGGTTGTCTCTGATGGTGTTCCTTCCTCTAGAGCTCCAATTGTTCTCCGTGTTCTCACCATGGTTGTTGTTGCGCTTCCCACAGACGGCGCCAAATGTTATGGATAAAAAAAACTAAGGTTATTATTTGCTGTATTTATTACTAAGATTCGGGAGCTCAAGGCCTTTAATGGCTGCTCTCGTGTATCGTAGCTTAATTCTGCCTTTACGAGATGCCTACGTATCTCTGTGAATTAGAGAATCAAGCCAAAAAACGTAGTTCTGATCTGTTGGGTGAGGCCCCTTATATAGATGTTGGGAGTCCTTGAATTGGACTTGGTATAAGAGACTTGGTGGGCAAGTCTCATAATTAGAATGGACTTAGGAGTCCTAAATAGTAGGAAACTGATTCCTTATCCTTTTAGGTCCCCTTGAGGATAATCTATAAGGATTTATATCCTTATCGGGACTCTTCTCAATAGCTGATTTTTACCTTATTAATTAATTACGAAATTAATTAATAATCAGGGCTTTTGGGCCTTCTTTATTCCATCAGACCTGATCTGGTCTATCAGGCTTAACCTTTCCGGTCTGAGTATCATATATCTTTTTATTGGGCTTAGCAGCCCACACCTTGCAGTATTTAATCATAATTTATTTATTCCTATCAATCGCGAAGACCGCGTTCATTACACTCCGGGATGTCTACGCTTTTGTTATGATGTCGTTCGGATTAATCAACGTCGGGGCAACGTACCAGAAAATGATGAACACCATCTTCAAAAGTCAACTGGGCAGGAACATGGAATCTTATGTCGATGATATGATCTCTAAGTCACTCACAATCCCGGATCACATCAAGGACCTCGAGGAGTGCATTAACAATTTGAGGAAGTATAACATGAAGGTGAACCCGGAACAATGCACTTTTGGGGTCCCCTCGGGGAAGTTTCTTGGTTTTCTGGTCCGTGAACGGGGAATAGAAGCCAACCCAGAAAAGATCAAAGCTATAATGTAAATGACAGTCCCCCAGACTCAAAAGGATATTCAGAAGCTCGCAGGATGCTTGGCAGCCCTTCGCAGATTTATCCCAAAATTGGCAGAAAGGTGCTTGCTTTTCTTTGAGCGGTTAAAAGGAGCCCGGAACAAAAAGCTAATCGAATGGACCCCGGATTGCCAAACGGCGTTTAAAGAAGTCAAACAACACCTGATGAACCCACCCATTCTTTCAAAAGCAACGCCCAGGGAGCCTCTTTATCTCTATATTGCAGCCGGAGAAAGAGCGGTATCCTCTGCATTCATCCGGGAGGAAAATGGTTCACAAAGCCCGGTATACTATGTAAGTCAAGTCCTGAAGGACGCTGAAACCCGATACCCCAACTTGGAGAAATTCGCCCTGGCTCTTGTACACTCCAGCAGGAAGTTAAGGCAATATTTTCAAGGCCGGGAAATCAGGGTGATCACTAATCAACCACTTCGGAAAATCATTCACAAGTCAGATGCCTCCGAGAGATTAGTCAATTGGGCAATTAAATTGAGCCAGTTCAACATCAAATTTGTTTCAAGGATGACTATAAAAGCCCAGGTGTTGGCCGAATTCGTCATGGAATGCACCTTTTTCCGAAGTCCCAGAGACACGTAAAATCCAATCCAGAGAAGAAAAGGAGACTAGCAACAGAAATTCTTGGACATTATATGTTGATGGTTCGGCAACAGCCGAGAGGTCCGGGGCTGGCCTGATCCTTTCCGGCCCAGGAGGATTCACAATCCAGCAAGCCATTACCTTCGCTTTCAAAGCAACAACCAGGCCGAATATGAAGCTCTCCTCTCCGGACTCAGGCTAGCCAAATCCCTTAGGGTAAGGCGTTTAACCATCTATAGTGATTCTCAAGTTGTGGTAAGACAGACCAACGGTGAATATATTACGAAGGACCCCAAGCTGGCTCGATATCAGGAAATGGTGAGGGCTATCCTGGAAACCATCCCGAACCCAACCATCTTGTAAATAAACAGAGAAGAAAATGCAAAGGCAGATGAGCTGTCCAAGCTCGTCCAGAATACTTCGAATTTAAGCAGCTCAGTCTACTTCGAGGAGCTCGGGGCACCCAGCACCGACCGGCCCGAAGTCTTATGCGTCAACAGCCCGGACAACTGGATGACTCCTTACATAGCTTATCTTAAGGACGGGACCCTGCCAGAAGACCAGAACAAGGCGCGCTACCTCAAGTATAAGGCTGCCCGTTTCTTTCTAGAAGATAATCAGTTATACAGGCGAACCTTCTCTGCCCCGACTCTAAAATGCGTTGACCCGGACGAGGCAGATTATTATCTTCGGGAGGTACACGAAGGAACTGCGGAGATCACTTTCCGCTAAAGCTCTAGCCTACAAAGTCATCAGACAAGGCTACTATTGGCCCACCATCCACGCCGATGCAATTGCCTATGTGAAGAAATGCAGCAAGATTCAAAAATTCAGCAATGTACCAAGGCAAAGTCCGAGCCTCCCCGGGTCTGTTTTATCCCCGGTCCCATTCGCCGTTTGGGGAATTGATATCATGGGTCCTTTTCCCCGGGCAAAGGGGGATTTACGTTACGTACTGGTAGCGATTGATTATATGACCAAATGGGCAGATGCCAAGGCCATGAGGACTATTAACCAGCAGGACTGCATCAAATTCATTGATTCGATTGTAATGAGGTTCGGAATTCCAATGGTCCTGATCTCGGATAACGGGCCACAGTTCGTGGGTTCAGATTTTGAAGCATATCTGAAAGAGCTTGGGATAAAGCACAAGAAAGCATCTGTAGCCCATCCGCAAGGGAATGGACAAGTCGAGGTCACAAACAGGACCATACTGCGAGGTTTAGAAAAAAGGCTGGAAGAGTCTAAGAAGAACTGGCCAGACGAGCTCTCGAAGGTTTTATGGTCCTACAGAACCACCTCCCGGACTGCAATCGGGGAGACTCCATTTAAACTTGCCTACGGCACCGAGGCTCGGCTACCAGTAGAAATCGGGTCCCCTTCTTATAGAGTGGTCAACTTTGATGAAGTCTCCAATATAGAAGGCCTTAAAACCAATCGTGAACTCTTGGATGAAGTAAGAGACCGGGCTGTAGAAAAAATGGAAAGATACAAGGAAAAAACAAAGCTTTACTTTGCGAAGAAGGCCAAGATAAGAGAATATGTGGTGGAAGATCTACTACTCCGGGACACCGAAGTCTCGGACCCAACTAACCAAGGGAAACTGCAACCGAACTGGGAAGACCCCTACATAATCAAGGAAGTGCTCCGGCCGAGAACTTACAAGCTGAACTACCTCAGCGGGACCGAGGTCCCCAATACCTGGCACGGAACCCAGTTAAGTAAGTTCTACCAATAAGAGAAAGGTGCACATTCTAGGAACATGTCTACATCTATATTGTGATATTTTGATGTAAATGTTATTCTCATTCACCCCAGAATGTAATTTTTTGCGTGCAATTTAAATGAAAAACTTTATTTTAAGCGTTCCATAGCTTGAATCAATTTCATTATGTTGCTTCTTTATTTGCCATCAAATTTAAATAGGCACAGCCCATGTGCACTTATAAAAACTTAATATAAATTAGAAATTTTACCCCACCCCTGGGTCTGCATAAAAACTTATCCCATGAGTACTTAGAAAATTTTTATAAGTTAAAAAATTCTACCCCACCCTGGGGTCTGCATAAACTCAGCCCATGAGTACTTAGAAAATTTTTATAAGTTAAAAATTTTACCCCACCCCGGGGTCTGCATAGACACAGCCCATGTGTACTTAGAAAATTTCTATTAATTGGAAATTCTACCCCATCCCGGGGTCATATAAAGGCACAGCCCATGTGCACTTATAAAAAATAATATAAATTTGAAATTTTACCTCACCCCGGGGTCTACATAAAAACTCAGCCCATGAGTACTTAGAAAAATTTTATAAGTTAAAAATGTTTACCCCACCCCGGGGTCTGCATAAACACAGCCCATGTGTACTTAGAAAATTTCTATTAATGGGAAATTCTACCCCATCCGGGGTCATATAAAGGCATAGCCCATGTGCACTTATAAAAATTAATATAAATTTGAAATTTTACCCCACCCCGGGGTCTGCATAAAAACTCAGCCCATGAGTACTTAGAAAATTTTTATAAGTTAAAAATTTTTACCCCACCCCGGGGTCTACATAAACACAGCCCATGTGTGCTTAGAAAATTTCTATTAATTGGAAATTCTACCCCATCCCGGGGTCATATAAAGGCACACCCCATGTGCAGTTATAAAAATTAATATAAATTAGAAATTTTACCCCACATAGGGGTCTGCAAAAACACAGCCCATGTGTGCTTGGGAAAATTCCTAACTATTCCTGAATTCCTAAGTTAGAAATTCTCATATGCCAATCAATATGAAGGAAAATAAGGAAGGACACTACATTAAACTGCCCCGAGGAAACACACCCCGGGGGAAAACCACAATATCTTGATTACAAACAAGCTAAAGAAGCCAAAAGGCTCAGTTCGGTTGCATAAACTAAAAAAAGGAAACGGAAATTACATGCCAAAAAATGGCAAAGTCTTCAAGCTTCTGCTGCAGGATCGGCAGGAGGAGAGGGAGGCTGCTCCGGATCATCTTCTAAAATCAAAGGTTGCAGGGCGAGTGGAGATTCGGGGAGAGGAGGGGCGTTGCTGGAAGTTCCGATACTGGAATCCCTTGCTAGGATGGCTTCTGCTTCCTGCTCCATTCGAGTCTCCTCCTCGATGTACTTCGCTAGGAAGACATCAATCGTGCCCTGAGGATTCTCACCCAGGTACTTAGAGGCAACCCTCCAGCAAATCTGGATCTTCTCCAAAGCTTTGTCGTTCAGCTCCTCAAAGTACGTCGGAGTACCCCGAAACCCATCCAGGACCTCTTCGGGGGTGGGCTGGGCGGCAAGGTCATCTTTTAACTTCTTATTTTCCGCCCTCATTTCCCGGACTGAAGCTTCGGCCCGGTCTTGCCTCTCCCGAAGCTCAGCTATAAGCTTCTTATGCGCATTCACCTCCTTTGCGTTAGCCTCCCTCAGCCCTTTGATCTCCTGGGACAGGTTCTCGGGCTCGATCTTATAAACCTCGGCAGGATCAGCCTTCGCCTGTAGGCTTCGGGTTATGCAAACCAACCCAGCAACCCGGGAGTTAGCCTGAAGTTATTGCACATCACGTTTAGATGATACGGATACAGAAAAAAGGCAAGTGCAAAACCAAAATATTACAAGAAAAAAAAACTTATAGCAGTAATCTCCTCCTGAAGTCCGACTAGGAAGTCATCGAGGGGCTCCTTTCTGTACTTCTTCCTTTCGGCGGGTGCTGGCATAATTCTCAAAGAGCTCCTTCCGGCGAGTCTCCGGAGTAAAGCTAGCCAGCAAAGCCTTCAGGGTCTCCGGGGTATCCGGGGCCAGCTCAACAACAGCTTTCTTGGAAGCATGGCCCTCGGACCCTTCTCCTCCTTTCTCCCCGGAACCTGCAGGGGCGTTTTTCCTCTTCCGGGGCGCTGGGACCCTCGTCGCATCCCTCTGCTGCACATCCGAGGGCCCGGGGTTCATTGATAACAATAGTAGTCCTCCCCGGCCTAATCGAGGTGTAATACCGGGATATATCGTGTAATTATTTTTGCTATTATATAATTATTATGTGTGTTCAGTATCTATTCTTTGAGCTAATTGTTAAGTGTTATCTGTACTTGAATATTCAAAAATAATATTAATTGAGTATTTTAATTTTTATATGTCCAAAATAAAATATAGATAATTGTCATATCTTCCTAATTATTTTTATGTTGGTTTATGGATTTATGAGAATCATATAAAATTTCTAAAATATTTTTCCGGGTAATTAAAATCTATTTTATAAAAACGGGAACCAACCGACATCACCCGTTCTTACGTTTTTGGAACCCGAAACTCTTTCGAGAACTCCTTCCTAACGTAATTGTAATATTCCGAGCATATTCCATGTTTCGACTTTTTCGATCCGGCTTACGGTTTGTCCTGCGCAGGTCCCGGCGCAACATTTTCGATACAATATTCGTTTCGGTAAATCAATAAAACCCGTATTTTCGATAAATGGGAGCTTTTTTATTAAACTATCCCAATTATCACTTCGTAATACGTGTAACCAGGCGCTGAGACCAAGACCGCAGTACAAATTGTACTGATTTGGATAATTATCCCAAAAACCGATACCGTTTGGATCAGTTTTTACAAATAAACGTACCGTTTTATATCCGGAATGATCCAACGGGATACAAACTTTCCGTAATTATAAATAGCCTTTTACCGTATTTTATTTCATATCAAAATCATTTGCAGATAGTTAATTATATAATTTTCAGAGAAAAGCCCTAATTTCCTAAAACTGTTCTAAGAATCAAACAGCAAAACGAAGGCGTTACCGATCTCTGTTTTCAAAGCTTGAGTAACCAAAACGAAGGATTTGAGGTGTTCTATCAGATTCTGAGCTTTGTTTCACTGCAGAAATCAAGGTTATTTTTCTAAAAATTTATTTATTTTTGAATTTATTTTATTAAAAATATGAATTTTTGTTCGGATGATTGTTTGTATGATTTGATGATTGCATGTTGTAGAGCTTGTTTTCCTGATGATTTTCATATGTCATACGTCTGATTTAGAGTTCAATAACATGCTCAAAAGTGGGTTTAATTTTCGAATTTCAAAATTAGGGTTTATAACCCGTATGAATGTTCTCAATTGAAATTTGGGGGTTTCTTATTCAGTGATAGATTGATGTTGTGTTATAGTGGGTTGTGTTCTCTGTGAAATTTGCAATCTAGTCTTATAAGTTTCATGAACCAACGAGGTCTGTAGAGAAGGGAGTTGTGTTTTGAAGTTTTCCGATGTTCGCCGGAAACTGGAAAACTTCACGGCCAAATTCCGGCCAACTCAGGGATTGTTAGGATGAATTGATTGCATGGTTGTGTTCCTGATGTTGTGTAGATGTGATCTGGAGGTGTTGGTGGGGTGAGGACGCCGGGAACGTGTTCTCCGGCGAACCCGACTGTTTTTCGGCGATGGGGTGTAAAATTGCAGTTTGGTCCCTGGACTTTTGGGGACGATACAGTTAGGTCCCTGAAGTTTTCAGACTTTGCAAATTTAGGATTCCTGTTTATAAAATGTTTAAGAATGAGGCCACCTATTGGTGGGAAATGGTGAAAACATTGGAAAGTACAGATGTTATTACTTGGGAAAGGTTTAAGGAGTTGTTTTTAGAAAAGTATTTTCCTCAGTTTGTTCAGGATCAAATGGAGCTGAAGTTTTTAGAATTAAAGCAAGGGAACATGTCGGTAACAGATTATGAGGGGAAGTTTGAGGAATTGTCAAGGTATGTGCCGTCGTATGTTGATACTGATAGAAAGAAAGCTAAGAGATTCCAGCAAGGCTTGAAGCCATGGATCAGAGGGAAGGTAGCTATTTTTGAATTGGATACCTATGCCGGGGTTGTACAGAAAGCTATGATCGCAGAGACAGAGAGTGAGATGTTTCAGAAAGAAAAGGAAAGCAAGAAAAGGAAAGTTGAGGGAAGTGAGGGTCAGTCACAAACAGGGAAGTTTCCAAATTTTAAGAAGGGCAAGTTTCAGCCAGGGAGAAATTTTAATTTCAGGAGACAAATTGCAGGAGACGGAGGCCAGGGCAATCATTCAGCTAATGTGAATCAGCCGAATTAGTTGAGATTAACTTTTCCAGATTGTCAAGTATGTGGAAAGAAGCATGGAGGAGTTTGTAACAAGTTGAATGTGGTATGTTTTAAATGCAACCAGAAAGGACACTACTCGAGGGAGTGCCGAAATCAGCCAGCAAGAGAGCCAACAAATAGGGATCAGCCTATCCGGAATCCAGCAGTGAAAGTTCCAGTCATTGGATTTACATGCTTTAAATGTGGGAAGCCAGGACATATGGCCAGGGATTGCAAGACACCAACCCCAGTCAATAATGCATTAAGGATTATGGGATCTACCCCAACAATGAATGAGACTCTGAGGGCTAGAGTTTTTGACATGTCGGTGAAGGATGCGATCTAGGATACGGATGTCGTGGCAGGTACGCTTAATGTGAACTCTTTATGTGCCAAAGTGTTAATAGATTCAGGAGCAACTCGATCGTTTGTTTCACAAGATTTTGTTAGAAAGTTAAATTATCCAGTTGGGTATTTAAATGAAATAATGATTGTGGAATTAGCAAATCAAGAACGTGTAACTGTTAATCAAGTTTGTGGGAATTGTGAGTTTGAGATTTCTGGTAGTAAGTTTTGTGTAGATTTGATACCGTTTAAGTTAGGAGAATTTGATGTTATATTAGGAATGGATTGGTTATCTAAGCATGATGCTCAGATAGATTGTCGAAATAAGAAAGTAATGGTGAAAACGCCAGACGAAAGAATAGTAACGTTCAAGGGACAGAAGCAGGTAAAGAAGTTCTTAACGATGATTCAAGCCAAGAAGTTACTACGACAAGGATGTGAGCATTTCGTAGCATATGTGATCGACAGAAGTCAGGAGCCAGCAAAACTTGAAGATATTCCAGTTGTAAATGAATTTCCAGACGTATTTCCCGACGAGTTACCAGGACTTCCTCCAGATAGAGAAATTGAATTTGTAATTGATTTAGCACCTGGAACCGAACCAGTATCCAAGGCCCCGTATAGAATGGCGCCCGTTGAGATGAAAGAATTAGCAAAGCAATTGCAAGAGCTTTTAGAGAAAGGAGTAATTAGACCCAGCGTATCCCCGTGGGGTGTACCGGTATTATTTGTCAAGAAGAAGGATGGAAGCATGAGACTGTGCATCGACTATAGGGAGCTCAACAAGTTGATGATTTGTTTGACCAATTGAAGGGAGCCAAGTATTTCTCCAAAATCGATTTAAGATCGGGATATCATCAACTGAAAATCAAACCAGAAGATATACCAAAGACAACTTTCAGAACAAGGTATGGACATTACGAGTTTTTAGTGATGTCTTTTGGATTGACCAACGCCCCAACAGCGTTTATGGACCTGATGAACAGAATTTTCAAGGAATATTTGGACAAGTTCGTTATAGTATTTATAGACGATATTTTGATCTATTCAAAAATGGAGGAGGATCATGCGGAACATTTAAGGACAGCTTTGGAGATTTTAAGAAAAAAGAAATTATATGCTAAATTCTCGAAGTATGAGTTTTGGCTACAGGAAGTTCAGTTCTTAGGACACATAATCAGTAACGAAGGAATCAAAGTGGACCCGGCAAAGATCGAGGCAATTACGAATTGGGAAAGACCGAGAACACCCACTGAGGTAAGAAGTTTCTTGGGATTGGCAGGATATTATCGACGATTCGTTCAGAATTTCTCAAGAATTGCAACACCATTGACAAAGCTTACATGAAAGAATGAAAAGTTTATATGGAATGACAAGTACGAAGAAAGTTTTCAGGAATTGAAGCGGAGATTAATCACAACACCTGTTTTGTCACTTCCAGACGATCAAGGGAATTTCGTAATTTATAGCGATGCTTCCTACAAAGGATTAGGATGTGTTCTTATGCAGCACGACAAGGTGATTGCGTATGCGTCAAGGCAATTGAAACCACACGAACAGAAGTACCCTACTCATGATTTGGAGTTAGCAGCTATAGTTTTCGCTTTGAAGATTTGGAGACATTATTTGTATGGAGAAAAGTGTAAAATTTTCACGGATCACAAAAGTTTGAAATATATATTTACCCAGAAGGAACTTAATATGAGACAAAGGAGATGGTTAGAATTGATCAAAGATTATGATTGCTTGATTAATTATCATCCCGGTAAGGCGAACGTTGTAGCAGATGCGTTAAGTCGGAAGGAAAAGTTAAATGTATTATCCGTATCTGAAGAGATATATAAAGAATTTCAAAAATTGGAATTGGAGATTAGAATTTGCAAGCCTGAGGAAGCAAAAGTGTACAGTATGATTTTCCAACCGGAGTTATTGGAGAAAATAAAGAAATGCCCAAAAAAAGGTAATGGATCAAGATATAAATAGTTTGGTAGGTGATGAATTATGCACGCAACAAGATGATCAAGGTATTCTTAGGTTTTCTTCAAGAATTTGGATTCCACCGGTAACGAAGCTGAAAAATGAAATTTTACAAGAAGCACATAGTTCAAGATATTCCATCCATCCAGGGAGTACCAAAATGTACAGAGATTTAAAGAAGAATTATTGGTGGCCAGATATGAAGAGGGAAATTGCGGAATGGATTAGCAAATACTATACCTGTCAGAGAGTTAAAGCAGAGCATCAGAGACCAAGCGGATTGCTACAACCATTGGAGATTCCAGAATGGAAGTGGGAACATATTACCATGGATTTCATAGTTGGATTACCAAGGACAAGGACTAATCATGATGCCATTTGGGTTATAGTAGATAGACTTACCAAGTCAGCTCATTTTCTGCCTATAAATGAACGATTTTCGCTTGACAAGTTAGTTCATATGTACTTGAAAGAGATCGTAGTTCGTCATGGAGTTCCAGTGTCTATTGTACCTGATCGAGATCCAAGATTTAATTCAAGATTTTGGAAGAGTTTTCAAGAATGTTTGGGAACAAGACTGAATATGAGTACAGCTTATCACCCCCAAACGGATGGCCAAAGTGAAAGAACGATTCAGACAATCGAGGACATGCTACGTGTTTGTGCTATTGATTTCAATGGAAGTTGGGATGAGCATTTACCCCTGGTAGAGTTTGCTTATAACAACAGTTATCACGCCAGTATTGGGATGCCACCTTATGAAGCCCTTTATGGACGTAAATGTAGATCTCCAGTATATTGGGATGAAGTAGGAGAACGCAAAATACTCGGACCTGAATTGGTGCAACAGACAAAGGAAGTTGTTGAAATTATCCAGAAAAGATTAATAGCTGCACAAGATCGTCAAAGGAAATATGCGGACCAGGCAAGAAAAGACATGGAATTTGAAGAAGGAAGCTTGGTATTATTGAAAGTATCACCGTGGAAAGGACTAACGAGGTTTGGGAAGAAAGGGAAGCTACACCCAAGATATGTCGGACCTTTTGAAATCCTAAAGCGTATTGGAAAAGTAGCTTACGAGTAAGCGTTACCTCCGCACATGGAGCACATTCACAATGTTTTTCACATATCAATGCTTAAGAAATATAATCCAGACTCCAGGCATGTAATAGAATATGACCCAATAGAACTTCAAGCAGATTTATCATATGTAGAGAGTCCGATAGAGATTCTAGAGGAAAGAGAGAAAGTATTGAGAAATAAAGTGGTAAAGTTAGTAAGAGTATTGTGGAGAAACCCAAAGGTTGAAGAGTCAACCTGGGAGTTAGAAAGTGATATGAGAGAAAAGTACCCTTATTTGTTTTCTTAGAGATTCTGAGGACATAATCCTTTTAAGGGGGGAAGGATGTAATATCCGGGATATATCGTGTAATTATTTTTGCTATTATATAATTATTATGTGTGTTCAGTATCTATTCTGTGAGCTAATTGTTAAGTGTTATCTGTACTTGAATATTCAAAAATAATATTAATTGAGTATTTTAATTTTTATATGTCCAAAATAAAATATAGATAATTGTCATATCTTCCTAATTATTTTTATGTTGGTTTATGGATTTATAAGAATCATATGAAATTTCTAAAATATTTTTCCGGGTAATTAAAATCTATTTTATAAAAACGGGAACCAACCGACGTCACCCGTTGTTACGTTTTTGGAACCCGAAACTCTTTCAAGAACTCCTTCCTAACCTAATTGTAATATTCCGAGCATATTCCATGTTTCGACTTTTTCGATCCGGCTTACGGTTTGTCCTGCGCGGGTCCCGACGCAACATTTTCGATACAATATTCATTTCGGTAAATCAATAAAACCCGTATTTTCGATAAACGGGAGCTTTTTTATTAAACTATCCCAATTATCACTTCGTAATACGTGTAATCAGGCGCTGAGACCAAGACCGCAGTACAAATTTTACTGATTTGGATAATTATCCCAAAAACCGATACCGTTTGGATCAGTTTTTACAAATAAACGTACCGTTTTATATCCGGAATGATCCAACGGGATACAAATTTTCCGTAATTATAAATAGCCTTTTACCGTATTTTATTTCGTATCAAAATCATTTGCAGATAGTTAATTATATAATTTTCAGAGAAAAGCCCTAATTTCCTAAAACTGTTCTAGGAATCAAACAGCAAAACGAAGGCGTTACCGATCTCTGTTTTCAAAGCTTGAGTAACCAAAACGAAGGATTTGAGGTGTTCTATCAGATTCTGAGCTTTGTTTCACTGCAGAAATCAAGGTTATTTTTCTAAAAATTTATTTATTTTCGAATTTATTTTATTAAAAATATGAATTTTTGTTCGGATGATTGTTTGTATGATTTGATGATTGCATGTTGTAGAGCTTGTTTTCCTGATGATTTTCATATGTCATACGTCTGATTTGGAGTTCAATAACATGCTCAAAAGTGAGTTTAATTTTCGAATTTCAAAATTAGGGTTTATAACCCGTATGAATGTTCTCAATTGAAATTTGGGGGTTTCTTATTCTATGATAGATTGATGTTGTGTTATAGTGGGTTGTGTTCTCTGTGAAATTTGCAATCTAGTCGTATAAGTTTCATGAACCAACGAGGTCTGTAGAGAAGGGAGTTGTGTTTTGAAGTTTTCCGATGTTCGCCGGAAACTGGAAAACTTCACGGCCAAATTCCGGCCAACTCAGGGATTGTTAGGATGAATTGATTGCATGGTTGTGTTCCTGATGTTGTGTAGATGTGATCTGGAGATGTTGGTGGGGTGAGGACGCCGGGAACGTGTTCTCCGGCGAACCCGACTATTTTCCGGCGACGGGGTGTAAAATTGCAGTTTGGTCCCTGGACTTTTGGGGACGATACAGTTAGGTCCCTGAAGTTTCCAGACTTTGCAAATTTAGGATTCCTGTTTATAAAATATTTAAAAATCATATTTCCTATTTATTTTTATTATAAAAATTCATTTTTAAATTCTGAAAATTCTAAAAATTATTATTTTAATTCTGAAAATTATTTTTAATTCACAAATAAATCCAAATTAATTAGTTAATTAATTTCAGTTAATTTATAATTGATTAATTGGTCAATTAATTCAAAAATTAATTGATTAATTGATTTAATTAATTATTAATTGATTTTAATTAGTTATTTAATTAGATTTAATTATTTAAAAATGATTTAAAAATTTTGAAAAATAGTTTCGAGCTTTAAAATATTATTCTAAATTATTTCCAAGGCTCGATAATTATTCTAAAATTATTTCGGAGCCAGAATGGGCCAACGAACCCTGTTTATTAACCCGAAATTGATCCAACGACCCGTTTTAATTCCGAAAAATGTTTTAAAAATCATTTTAATACCAGAAAGCCTATTTATGACCCGAGACTTCTTTATAAATAATATATCATTGATTACGTGATGTATTATGTCTATATGTGACTTGTTAATTGACTATCGGTCTATATATTCGGTGTTTACTTGATTTTTGCATAACTTTCAATCCGTTAATCGGATTTGGATAAAACGAAGGGTAGATAGAAGTATGTGTTGAATAGAATTCCATGAGTAAATTATTGATAGATGTTTATGATATGTGAGCAGAAGAGGCTAGACGTAGGAAAGGGAAACTGAAAGGCATATGTCATAGCCTACTCGTTTATTCGAGTATTTAACTCAACTCAAATAAGAATGTAATAAGTAAATAGTGGATCAATCATCAGAGAGATCTCACAAAGTAACATATGTCAAAGATCAAAGAAACATTGTTCATCTGCAGACTTGAAGATTCACTGGAAGAAGTTCAAGAATTTGATCATGCCTCAGTGATGTAAATCAAGATCGTGGATTTAATCAAGTGACAGAGATCTCGTCAAGGTATCAATTTATTACAAGGATTCAATCAGAATATCAAAGTCAAGACATGAAGAAACGTCACGGAAGTTAGTCACTCATGAACCAGACAGTACATCGAGTGTCAGCATTGAAGTGGCGGAATTGATTCATAAGTCTCAGTGACTTTCAGAAGATTGTCAGAAGAATGGATGCTGCTCAGCGTTAGTATTAATTCTCTATTAATTAATTAAGTCATATAATTTAATTAAGAAAATAAATTATATCTGCAAAGATTAATTTATTGATTAATTGAATTAAATTGATTAATTAATTTAGAATTAATATTAAGGATTTACAGAATTTTAATTGATTAAAATCTGTTTTAATTCTAAAAAGACAACTGATTGTACTAGTGTGACAATCGGTATGACAATTGATAGTCATACCGAAAGTCATGCTAATTCAGTTGATTGTCTTGATAGAATTATTATTTAGATTAAAATCACTTATTAATTCAGTAAGACAATTTCATTTGTACTACTATGACAATCGGTATGACAATCAATAGTCATACCGAAAGTCTTGCTAGATCATTTTTAATTGTCTTGCTAGTTGTAAACATTGTCCTACCGAAAGTCTCACTAGCTTAAATGATTGTCATTCCAATTCATTTTTCAGTGTGTTGTTTAAAAAGAAGCAGAAGACAAGTTCAATCATCATCAATCAAACAGATCACAATATACAAGAACAAAAAGAAAAAGCAGCAGAAAAATATTACATCTCATCTGCAACTTCAAGATTAATTTCTAGATTGTAAAGTTAAAGCCAATCAACTAGAAATACTTATCTTGTTCTTGTGTATCTATCTAGCGGATTAAAATCCCTAGAACTTAATCTCAAATCGCATTTAGCATTTGATCTTTTAATTACAAAAATAGAAAAAGTTCATGTCGAATTTATTCTAGATTTGTAATAATTGATTTGAGATTAATCCCTTGTAACCGATACCGTAGTTGTAACACCTTTCAAGTTTAATAAAAATTTTATTTAACTTGAATTTTGTTTCACAATTTTATTCCGCATTTTATTCGACTAAACGGTATTGTTTGCATTCAACCCCCCCTTCTACAAACAAATTGGGACCTAACAGAAACAGGTAGTTGAGGAGTAAAACGGTTGTGATTGGAAGCGAGTGCAGTGTAGTAAGCTAATACCAGGCAAGTGTTCTGAACTTTCTCGAAATATTGTAGTACTTGATAATCCTGTGATATTGCAAGTGCTTTGAAGCACAGTAACCTAAATCCTGATTTCAGTTATTGTCCTTGAGCCATGAATCATATTCTTTCTAATCCATTGATTATTGTATACCCAAACAAGAACCACAAATCTACGATACTACTTTACAAATACATACAAACTAAATACCAAACACTGAAATGAACTATTATATACTCAACCCATGGTATCTTATACTTTGAAAGATCGAATCCTTGAAACCTTGAAACGTTGATTCCTTTGTTATCCAATTCTTTCATTACCCAGCATCCAAGCTTTTAAATTGCCTTATTGATCCTTACAAGGATTGAAACCCTTTCATTGTTAAACATTTATTGTTGTTAATGATTTCGGTTATTGTTTACTATTGCATATTCTGTTATTATGTTAGAATTGGATTGTTTTTATAAAATTGTGGACCAGATTCGTGGTCAGACCATATAATGGTCAAGTTAGGCCAATGTGTGCCTTGGATCCAGTAGTTAGAGCAATGTTGTGTGCCTTGCTCGGGGTTAGTGCGTGACTGATCAGCAGCCTAACCTTGGTTTTTAAATTAAAAGTATAATATCCAATTCTAAATTATAATCTATTGTTCACTTGATATCATAAACATATTCACCTGATGATCATTATTCTCAGTTTTGTCATTGTGACTTGCTGAGCTAGTTAGCTCATTCGTGCGATATTGTTTATATTCTTTCCAGTTAAAAAGGAACCAGTTGGTAGAGAGGATCCCCAGTCCAGCGCGAGAGCTAGGGGTTCCGGTTGAGAAAGCTGAGCTAGTAGGCTTCTTTTGGAATAATTTAAGTTTGTAAAAGTTTGTAATAATGTTTAATACTCAGTTTGAATTTGAAATAGTTGGGATTTGAACGGTTTGTAATATATTAGTGTGTTTGGCTTGTGTGCATACTTTAGCCTGTTGCGGTCCGTGGTGGTTGGTAAGTAGGGTCATTGCATATATTATTATTATCTTTATTATTGTTATAAGCAGGTTATAATTAAGGTGTGTGTGTGGACCCCAAACTTCTGACCCGGGTTTGGAGGGCGCCACAGGTTTGGTATCAGAGCTACAGGTTATAAGTCACTGACACAAGCCTAGGTTGATGGGAATGGGTAGAGGGATAGGATTAGAAGTAAGGTATAAGATGATAGAACGTCGAGAGGTTGAGTGTTATGGTATAACCGGTATTAGTATAGTTTGCGTCGTGGTACGAGATTCTTATGTTACGATATGATTTCAGATAGCAGAAATGGCCGACTCTTTTATTCCTGTATCAGCTGATCACTCAGAGCCTTCAGTTGGAGCACCAGCATCGGATCCACATCCTGTTATTCCACCAGCATTGGCTATTCTACCTCCACCGGTGTTGCAGCCCGTACCATTGCAGGCTATTCCACCTCCAGGCATGAGGCCACCTGTTAGAGGACCCCCACCTGCTGATTCAGGCTTTACTAGTCATTCAGTCACAGGAGTACCTTTCCAGTTCTCTTCCTATCCTGTTCCATATCATCAGTTTGAGGCTTGCCTTATGGAGCAGCGATTCCTACAGGGTCAGATCCAGGAGGTGTTCTAAGGGAATCCCGACCCATCCTCCCTCCGGTCTATGATACACCCTCTCGTGACTCTCGGGCCATCTCCATTCGTATTTATCCTCAAGGTTAAATGCAAACCTAAGGGCACCATCTACCTCGGTATTTGTATACTTGTCATGGATCTCTTTATGAACCACCCCACACTCGTACCTGGTCCCCGGGGCGGTATAAAACTTCATGTTCATGTCATCCTCGTCATAGGGCTCCCTACCGCCTAACCCATCTGGGCCCTCATACGCCTCAGATAAATCTCTATAATAAAAGCCCAAAGGTTTAGGGTTTATTCGGCACTGGACGAAGTATTCATCTACATCTTCCCAAGACCCATCCGGATTGAACAAGGTACCCCCGGGGCCTAGGACTAAAATCTGGGCTAGAACCTGCTGAGGCTGGTCAACTCGGGGAGGCATCTCTATGGAGCTATTACTGGAAGAAGAGGAAGAAGGGTAGAATGCGTTTAGTTCGCCTAAGCCGGTAGGCCGCTCGGGATACCAATTTCTAAGGGTAGCAGTACGCTTAAAGTGACTACCTAGCATATACTATGTATATCTATATAAACGCACCCCGGAGTCAATGCCAAACCCGAACCTAAAAACAAGAACAAAACAAAAAACATAAGAGTTTTAGAAACAAATCGTGTACAAATCTTAGCCCAAAAACAAGATCTACGACATATACGTACACATACAACAAAAAACACATATCAAGAACACACCCCGGGCTCTCCAACTTTTTACACTACTAGAAACCCACTTTTTCGCATGTTAAACTAGCAAATTCTATGTTGCTTACATAAATCAAACATAAAACCACTGAGAAAACCATACAAAACTCACACAACTACATAGATTAAAGGCCAAACAACAAAGCAATTACAAAAACAATGGAGAAGGGCGCAACAACTAGCACAAAATGGCGACATGCATGGCACAAAACATAGCGAAAACAAAAGAAAACAAGAAAGAGGATCGAAGAATGAACAACTTACAAGTGAGCAGGAGAAAAATGGGGGCTTTAATCCCACAGAAATGTTTCTTCGAGGGCTTCGATTTCTCAGTCTCTCTCTCAAAGTTCTTTATCGCGTAAAAGGAAAAAGTAAGAGAGGAGGTTGGTATTTATAGAAAAAAGAAGAAAAGATGAAGGGTTTTATGATTAAGGGAACCGTTAGGGACACGTGGCACCCCCGAATTGGCGTTGATTTAATAACCGCATCAGTTATTACCACTATTGCAATCATGTCATGGCGCGGCTTTTTAGGAGAAAAAGGGGGGAAATTAAAGAACTGTACACTCAAAAGATACGTATAAAAACATGTGTATTTTTTACCCTTGCTGGAATCCCAACAGTCATCTGACACTCCGGATTTGCAGAGTCAGCTTTTCAGAGTTCGGCCAAATCAAATGTCAGGTTGTCCTTATCCACCAAACCCTACCCAAAGTTCAAATTTCAAATCAAATGACTAACCAAGTCAACCCCGGAGTCTCATTCCCATTTGACCCCGGGGTTAGGGGCAACAAATCAAATAAACACCAAAAAAAATTCAAGTACTTCAAGGAATCCCACCTTGGACTACCATCAAGTGACTAACCAAGTCAACCCCGGAGTCTCATTCCCATTGGACCCCGGGGTTAGGGGGCAACAAACCAAAAACATCGCAAAATTTTTCCTAAGGCACCGCGGCACGTTATTAACTAATCTACTCCCCCATTCGGGTAAACCCGCATAAGGGAGTGGGGGCAAATGATAGCCTATATTAGCACAGGCCCAATAACAGAGGCCCAGGGCCCAATAAGAAGAGCCCAGGAAAGACTCAGCTTCAACCTTGGAGAGCCCAGGATGCGTGGCAACATCACCACCGTCCAGGTACCCCGGATCCAGAACATTCCTACAGTCCGGATTCGGTAGTACTTCGGCTCATCCCATGTGTCCACACGCCCTACAGTCCAAAAGACACACCTACGGTCCAGATTAAAAGGTACAAACCCCTAAACCCTAGTAGGAGGCCTATAAAAGGCAGGACAAAAGGATGGTTACAGGTTACACTCCCTCTCACGTATACTTACATATACACACACACATACACACCATAAAACACTTGTATAATTCCCATTTTACCCCTTTTCTCCTTCAAAACCCTCTCTCACTCTCACACCAGAGGTGCCGCGGGGACACCACCCCCCTCCGGTTCTGTTTTGTAGGTTCCCACCCTACAGCTACACCGCACGCCGTCGTCATTTCTGCCGAAGCGGAGCTTGAGTCCGGGCCCTGCAAGTAGAGTATCCCGGGGTGATTTGGGATTATCAGTGAATATCACTTTCATCCTGGAAAACAGGGATTCTGGATTCTTCACTCACTTGCCGCACCGCGCACCGGATTCTTGGGGATTCTTGGGTGTACGGGGATTCTTGGGGATTCTTCTCTCATCCACGAGTGAGAGAAGATAATAAAAATACTTGAACATTTAATCAATTAACTATGCTAAAATGCATCAGTTGGATTATCAAGTAATAATAATATATATTTTTAATAATAATTTACTCATAATGAACTTAAGTAGTTCATTATTTAGTTTAATTTGACTGAAACTCCTGAAAAATATATAAAACATATATTTTTAATGTATTAATGTTTGGAGAATCCCCCCGCACCCGAATCCCCATATTTTTAGATTTTCTGAATTTCCGTATCCCCGTATCACGCACCCCACACACGTACCCGCACTCGTGATTCCTAGCTTTCATATGAAGGATTTCATAAATAACGAATATATTGTAATACAGAAGAAGCCTAGTGACTATTCAAGTAATCACCCACCTAGGTATTTCTTGTACAATGTACATGATGCAGATAGAGAAGGGCGCATTTTCAAAATTTCTATGGATAAGGATGATTGGGGCCTGCTTCTCGAGGAGAACCTTGTTTTACTTGATGAACCTCCTTTTGTGGAGACGCAGTGATGTATTGCTAATGCTAGGAAGAAGATAGAAAGAAAATGACGATGGACTGATTCATAGGCGGACACTAATAATGGAAGCTACAAGGAGAATAATTTTATCCAACAAGTTCAACAAGATCTCTATTTAATTAGCAAGTTCAAAGATGAACAAAGTACTTGCAGAATGTAAGATTATGGTTGTGTAGGACTTGCGGGAAACAGATGACAAATAGAAGATTACTTTTTCTTCCAAGTCATATATTAATATTTGCATCAAGAATGTTATTAAGAGCAACTCCAGCCTCATTCTTTATAACCATTAGCTAAAATAATATATATTGATGATTCTCTAAATTATAGAGAATCAAAAAGGTGTTGTGTTCCAATGGTATTCTTTATATTGGTTATCTATAATTCAAATTCAATATTTTACTGTTTTTAATCAAATCCTAACTATAATATTTTCAGCGGCTCTATTTTCAACATTTCTATTTTCAGCGGCTATATTTTCAACGGCTCTATTTTAACAGCTATTTTGCAACGGCTACATTTTCATATCATATATATATAACACAATTTGTAAAAATTGTAAATAAGATTCATTCCAAAGTATAATTCCTATATATCACTATGTTAAATATTATTCGATTGATGCGTGAAATGATGAGGGCGGAAGAAGAAGAAGCTGAAGAAATGTTAACCATAAACACTGCTGTTCAACAATATCGACAACATCAAAATGAAAGTTCAGTTTCACAACATGGTGGGTCTACAGTGAATCACCGTGTTATCAATCGCAATAGGGAAGAAGGTCACGCTCGACTTTATCGTGACTATTTTTCTGATACCCCTGTTTATCCAGAAATAATGTTTTGTAGAAGATTTCGGATGCGTCGCTTGATAAGTGGCATTTTATACCACTTAGAATGTCTTAAAATGGCTTAAAATGGTGTCTTGAAATCAAGTATTTTGTGTATTTGATGCGTTTTTCTAGTGTTTATGCATTTCAAGGTATAAGTTGCATTTCGGGGGAGGAATCATCAAGAATAAGCCTTGGCATGTGTTCACCATTGCGAGAGGAAAGGAATGGGCAGATTACGGCGAAGAAACGGAGCAAAACTGGATTTTTTCCAGTAGAGGCCTGCGCGCCCGCGCAGCAATGCTGAGCGGCCGCGCAGCAATCTGCGCGCCCGCGCAGCTATGCTGAGCGGCCGCGCAGGGTCGGGGGAAAAGATAAATTATTTTAGACTTCTACTTCTGTTCGGCTTCCAACTTCTATGTAATCTGAGTTTTATGGGACTATTATATAGGTAGATTTGAGACGTTTTCACAGAGAGTATCAAGGGGATTATGTTTTAGATTGTGTTTTACGCAAGAAGCGAAGGAGATAAGGAAGAAGACCGATTTAGCACACCGCAACGAAGAGGGAGCATATTTTCTCGTGATTCTTGTTTCGTTGTAATGTTGGATGCTAGTTTTCTTGCTTTGACTTATTTACTCTTGTGACGTACTCTGTTTTAATATAAGTAGTTTAGATATTATTTTCTTGTGTTTGTTTATCATGATTTCATATGAACCCATGATGGCGATAAGTTCTATTATGGGCTAATCGTGATCATGGGGTTGCAACGGATTTATTATGGAATTCTTTAGTTAATTGTTTAATACTTTAGTGTGTGATGATTGCTTGATATCTAGTATTGGTTGTGCGTATTCGTCTTATGTGCGTCGCGAACATATAAGATATGGTGTTAATCTCTTGTGAAGCGACGGTGGATCTTGAGATTTAGAACTTGCCATGCTAGCATAGGTTCATGTACGTTGAGCATGATTAGTGGGTAACTCTAACAGTTTTATTTGCCCTATATAATCAAAAGGAATAACTTGTGCTTAAATCGTTGTGTTGTCAATTTCTGTAGACATATAGGAACTCAACATAATTGATGACTATTCAACTTCTATCTTAATTGTGGATGCTTGGTAGAATGGTATTAGTACAATGAAAGTTGGCTTTTATCAGTTTTGTGTTATTCGATTAATATCATCACTGTCACATGCTAAAGGTAATAACAATGGCTATAGAAGGAAGTAATAATGAAGTTGTGATCTCATGAGTGTTTTATTATTGATAAATTGAAGTGTTAGTTAAGTGGTTAATTAAGTAGTTAATTATAGTTAATATTTAATCAACAATTTTAAGTGTTATTATCTTAACATTGAGAAGTAATCATACATTGGTGAGTGAGTCTAATTAGACAATAATTTAGTCTGAGTCTCTGAGGGAACGAACTAGAAAGTATTCTATATTACTTGCGAACGCGTATACTTGCGTGAATATTAGCGCGTGTTTTCGCCCTAAGAAGTTTTTGGCACCGCTGCCGGGGACTCGGCGTATTTGTTTAGTTTATGTACTTACCATCATTGGTCATTAGGACTCAGTGATTAGGACGTAGTAGTTATTTACTCTTTTCGGTTGTGTTTCAGGTACTTTAGCAAGCATTTATGCAAACTCGTTCTCGTGCTCGCAAGAGGACTTTAGATACAGCTGAGGAGACAGACGAAGTTCTTGATATTCCGTAGAAGTTAGATTTTGAGGATTCGGATTCAGGAACTGAGCAGAAAGAACCAGTAAACATGGGAGATCGTATTGTTCAAGCTGATCCAGCTCTTATGGATTTTTCTCAGCCTAAAATTGATGACATACAGTCAAGCATCCTTCATCCGGCTATTCAAGCTAACACCTTTGAAATCAAGCCGGGCACTATTCAGATGGTGCAGAATTCTGTTTCTTTTGGAGGAGCGGCAACTGAAGACCCCAACATGCACATAAGGAATTTTGTCGAGATCTGCAGCACTTTTAAGTATAATGGCGTGACTGATGAGGCTATCAAGTTGAGGCTTTTCCCATTCTCACTGAGGGATAAGGCTAAAGACTGGTTACATTCTGAACCAGCTGGGTCCATCACTACGTGGCAAGATCTTGCGCAAAAGTTTCTGGTAAAGTTTTATCCAATGGCAAAGACTGCTGCTATGAGGAGTGCTCTTACTTAGTTTGCGCAGCAACCTACAGAATCTATGTGCGAGGCTTGGGAACACTACAAGGAGATGTTGAGAAAATGTCCACATCATGGAATGCCGAATTGGATGGTGATCACTGGTTTCTATAATGGTTTGGGGGCCCAATCTCGGCCCATGCTCGATGCAGCAGCTGGAGGAGCCTTATGGGCTAAAAGCTATACTGAGGCGTATAATCTTATAGAGACGATGGCTGCAAATGAGCATCAAAACCCAACTCAGAGGATGACGTCAGGCAAGGTAGCAGGTATTCTGGAAGTTGATGCAGCCACCGCTATTGCAGCCCAGCTCCAAGCGCTATCAATGAAGGTTGATTCTCTGGCTACGTATGGAGTTAATCAAATAGCTATGGTTTGTGAGCTTTGTGCAGGTTCTCATGCTACGGATCAGTGTTCTCTTGTCAATGAATCTGTTCAGTATGTGAATAATTATCAGCGACAACAGCAGCCTGTGCCAGCGACCTATCATCCTAATAACAGAAATCATCCAAATTTCAGCTGGGGGAATAATCAGAATGCTATTCAGCCACCATATCAGCAAGGAGTGAGTAAACAGTTTAACCCACCTGGATTCCAGCAACCACAACAGTATGCTACAAGGAAATCATATCCTCAACAGGGAAGTGCAGCTGCACCTACTAGTGCGGATTTTGAGGAACTTAAGCTGTTGTGCAAGAGTCAGGCGGTTTCTATCAAGACCTTGGAAAATCAAATCGGTCAATTAGCCAATGCAGTGCTCAATCGTCAACCTGGCACTCTTCCCAGTGACACGGAAGTACCAGGCAGGAAGGAAGCTAAAGAGCAAGTCAAGGCTATTACCTTAATGTCTGGAAAAGTGGCTGATGCTGAAAAGGCAAAGGAAGTCGAAGCTGAAGTTAGAGATGAAGAATCTAAGCAAAAGGAGAAAGTGGCGGAACCAAGGAAGACTACTGTTGAACACACTCTGCCTGAGGCTAATACAGGGGAGAAACACCTCTATCCTCCACCACCTTTTCCTAAGAGATTGCAGCAACAAAAGCTGGATAGACAGTTCGGGAAGTTTCTGGAGGTGTTCAAGAAACTTCACATCAATATACCTTTCGCTGAGGCTCTGGAACAAATGCCTAGTTATGCGAAGTTTATGAAGACTATTCTTTCAAGGAAGGTGAAACTGGATGACCTTGAAACCGTTGCTCTCACGGAAGAATGCAGCGTTGTTCTGTAACAAAAGTTACCACCAAAACTGAAAGATCCAGGGAGCTTCACCATTCCTTGCACCATTGGCAATCTAACTTTTGACAAGTGCCTTTGCGATTTGAGAGCAAGCATTAATCTGATGCCGTTGTCGATCTTTAAAAAATTGGATCTGCCTGATCCAAAACCCACATACATGTCACTACAATTGGCTGACCGTTCCATTACTTACCCAAGGGGCATAGTTGAGGATGTCCTCGTCAAGGTGGATAAGCTCTTCTTTCCTGCAGATTTTGTTATTCTGGATTTTGAGGAAGATAAGAAGATTCCCATAATCTTGGGAAGGCCTTTCTTGGCTACTGGCCGTACCTTGATAGATGTGCAAAAAGGTGAACTTACTATGCGGGTCCAAGATCAGGATGTGACCTTCAACGTATTCAAGGCAATGAAATTCCCTACAGAAGATGAGGAGTGCTTAAAAGTGGATGTGATTGATTATGCGGTTACTTCGGAACTCGATCACATGCTAATGTCTGATGCATTGGAAAAGGCCTTAGTGGGGGATTTTGACAGCGATGATGAAGATAGCAACGAGCAATTACAATATCTGAACGCTTCTCCATGGAAGCGAAAGCTGGACATACCATTTGAATCTCTTGGTACTTCTGATCTCAAGAACGCTGAAGGGAAGCTCAAACCATCAATAGAGGAAGCACCTACCTTGGAGCTCAAACCATTACCTGAACACTTGAGGTATGCTTTTTTAGGTGATTCATCTACGTTACCTGTTATTATTTCATCTGACCTTTCAGGTAGTGAGGAAGACAAGCTCTTAAGGATTTTGAGAGAATTCAAATCGGCTATAGGATGGACCATAGCAGACATCAAGGGGATAAGTCCTTCATATTGTATGCATAAAATTCTGCTAGAGGGAGGTAGTAAGCCAGCTGTGGAACAGCAGCGAAGACTGAATCCCATCATGAAGGAGGTGGTGAAGAAAGAAATTCTGAAATGGCTAGATGCAGGCATCATTTATCCTATTTCTGACAGCTCGTGGGTGAGCCCCGTACAATGTGTACCTAAAAAGGGAGGTATCACTGTGGTCGCAAATGAAAAGAATGAGCTCATCCCTACTCGAACAGTTACAGGATGGAGAGTATGCATGGATTATAGAAAATTGAACAAAGCCACAAGGAAGGATTACTTCCCTCTTCCATTTATTGATCAAATACTTGACAGATTGGCGGGTCATGAGTATTTTTGTCTTCTGGATGGTTATTCCGGGTATAATCAGATTTGTATTGCACCAGAGGATCAGGAAAAGACTACCTTCACTTGTCTATTTGGCACATTTGCTTTTCGCAGAGTTTCATTTGGGTTATGTGGCGCCCCGGCCACTTTTCAGAGATGTATGATGGCTATATTCTCTGACATGATTGGAAATAACGTCGAAGTGTTCATGGATGACTTCTCCGTCTTTGGACACTCATTTGATGAATGTTTGAATAATCTGCGCGCCGTACTCAAAAGATGCGTGGAAACTAATTTGGTGCTTAATTGGGAGAAATGTCATTTTATGGTGCGTGAAGGCATTATCCTTGGGCATAAGGTCTCTAGCAAGGGTCTGGAGGTGGACAAGGCCAAGGTGGGAGTCATTGAAAATCTTCCCCCACCTAATTCTGTGAAAGGAATCCGTAGTTTTCTTAGTCATGCGGGTTTTTATCGGCGATTCATCAAGGACTTTTCAAAGATATCTAAGCCGTTGTGCAATTTGCTTGAGAAAGATGTGCATTTCAAATTTGATGATGAATGTTTGGCAGCATTCGAGACTCTCAAGGAGAGTTTGATCACGACACCAGTCATTACAGCACCAGATTGGACAGAACCATTTGAGATGATGTGTGATGCGAGTGATTATGCGGTAGGTGCAGTTCTGGGACAGCGCAAGAAAAATCTCTTCCATGTGGTCTACTATGCGAGTAAGACTTTAAATGGTGCCCAATTGAACTACACCACTACTGAGAAGGAGCTTTTGGCTATAGTCTTTGGCTTTGAGAAATTTCGATCTTATCTGCTTGGTACGAAAGTAACGGTATTCACTGATCATGCAGCTATTCGCTATCTGGTTTCTAAGAAGGATTCGAAGCCGAGACTCATTCGTTGGGTGCTTTTACTTCAGGAATTTGAGTTAGAGATCAAAGATAGAAAAGGTACTGAGAATCAAGTAGCTGACCATCTCTCTAGGTTGGAGAATCCCGATTCTACTTCACAAGATAGGACGTTAATCAATGAATCTTTTCCGGATGAGCAGTTGTTTGCAATTCAGGAGGAAGAACCATGGTTTGCAGATATTGTAAACTATCTCGTCAGCAACATAATGCCTCCTAATTTAACATCCGCCCAAAAGAAGAAGTTTCTGCATGAGGTAAGGTGGTATATGTGGGATGAACTATATTTGTTTAGACAGGGAGCTGACCAGATCATCAGGAGATGTATCCCGTTCTGTGAGACGGAGGGGATATTACGAGACTGCCATTCCACGGTTTATGGTGGACACTATGGAGGTGAGAAGACGGCAGCTCGTATTCTGCAAGCAGGTTTTTTCTGGCCTACTTTGTTCAAGGATGCTCATCAGTTTGTTTTAAGGTGTGATCGTTGCCAAAGAGTGGGAAATTTGTCAAGGAAGGATGAGATGCCATTAAATGTGATGCTTGAAGTCGAGGTCTTTGATGTATGGGGAATCGATTTCATGGGGCCTTTTATCGCGTCTTGCAATAATCAGTACATCTTGTTGGCAGTCGATTATATCTCAAAATGGGTCGAAGTTAAAGCTTTACCGACAAATGATGCAAAGGCAGTGCTAAATTTTCTTCATAAGCAAATTTTCACAAGGTTTGGAACACCTCGGGTAATCATAAGTGATGAAGGATCGCATTTTTGCAACCGTAAGTTCACTTCTATGATGCAGCGTTATAATGTGAATCATCGAGTAGCTACTGCCTATCATCCGCAAACAAATGGTCAAGCGGAAGTGTCTAACAGAGAGATAAAGCGTATTCTAGAGAAGGTTGTTTGTCCGTCAAGGAAGGATTGGTCTTTAAAGCTCGATGAAGCTGTTTGGGCTTACAGAACAGCATACAAAACTCAACTTGGGATCTCACCGTTTCAGTTGGTGTACGGTAAGGGATGTCATCTACCGGCGGAGCTTGAGCATAAGGCCTACTGGGCATTGAAGAAATTGAACCTGGATTTAGATGCAACTGGTAAGAAAAGAATGCTTCAGCTTAATGAACTTGATGAATTTCGACTTCAAGCGTACGAGAATAACAAAATGTATAAGAAAAAGGTGAAGAGGTGGCACGATAGGAAGCTACATCCTAAGTTATTTGTGCCAGGGCAACGAGTTCTTTTATTCAACTCTCGGCTCCGACTTTTTCCTGGGAAGTTGAAATCAAGGTGGTCTGGACCTTTTATTGTCAAAACTGTGTTTCCACATGGAGCGGTGGAAATTTTTGAGAATGATTCGGACCAAGCATTCAAGGTTAACGGTCAGCGGTTGAAGCACTACTATGGGGACATGGCAAACCGAGAGGTGGTTAGTGTCATTTTGTTGACTACTTGAGAAAGGTACGGAACGTCAAGCTAATGACGAAAAAGAAGCGCTGCGTGGGAGGCAACCCATGATTTGTTGTTACAGGAATCCTTGGAAGTTAATAACCTATCCAAAAACACAAAAAAATCAGAAAACAGGGGCTGAATTTTTTTTTTTCCAGAGACCCTCTGCGCGCCCGCGCAGCTATGCTGAGCGGCCGCGCAGGGGTCGAGTTCCAGAAATTTTTTTACAGTTCAGAAAAAAAAACAACAAACAAAAACACAAAAACAGTTTTAGCCCATAAACCCATGAATTGTTCCCACTACCCCATCATTTTATCCCTTAATTCCCAAACCCTAATCTAATCCACACCCTATATATACATACACCTATCCTACATATCTCCCACAAAACTTCCTACACTTAAACCCTCTCACAAACATCAAATATCAGTTCTTACACACTTTTATTCACGAATCAATGGCACCCAAGAGAGCACGCACTATTGACAGCAGCAGCACAGTTCCTACTGCTGATTCATCGAGGGATACTGCTGCAAGGCCTCGGTTAACTGACAGAGCTGCGGAGGAGGAGTACACTAGGCTGTTGGGGAAGCCGATTCTGAAGGAGAGGGGGTTTTTACCATCAGGGAGGGATGGTGAGTTGTTGCCCATGATTGCAGAGAAGGGGTGGATAGCTTTTTGTGAGTCACCCGAAGCAGTACCGATGAACGTTGTTCGCGAGTTCTACGCGAACGCGAAGGCTGAAAAGAATGGGTTTTCTGTAGTCCGTGGGCTAACAGTTGATTATCATCCTGCGGCGATTCGCCGTGTGATTGGACAGCGAGAGAGGAAGCCCGAGGAGGAGAACTGGAATGAAAAGACTGCTGAGGATTTTGACTTGGATTTGATTTGTGCGACTCTCTGTCGACCAGGCACAGTTTGGAACCGCAGTCCAGCCAATAATGAGTATCGTCACTTTCCGACAATCGCCATGAACAGGTATGCCCGTGCATGGAATGCATTTATATGTGCTAATATTTTGCCTTCTTCACATGCACACGAGGTCACAGTTGAGAGAGCACAGTTGTTGTGGGGAATTCTGCATGATGAGTATTATGTGGACCTTGGTGAGTTTATCTACCAAGGAATTCTGAAGTTTTTGAGGGGAGCAAAACATATGAACATCCCTTATGCATCCACGGTTACGAAGCTATGCCGAGCAGTGGGAGTGAACTGGCCGGCTCATGAGCAGTTACAGTTGCCAGCAGCTCCGATTGATTCTGGCACTCTGAATGGGATGCAGGAGTGGACCGGTGGTGAGCCTGAAGAGCATGGGCTGGGTTATCGTCTTCCAGGAGGGTGTCCAGCACGAGGTGCTACTATGGCTAGGCCAGGGCATGGTGAGGATGGTTCTTCGAGAGCTCAGGAGGGTGCTGGGATGGGTGATGCCCAGTATAGGAGGCTTTCACGGCGGATGGATGCCATATATGAGACGCAGGACAGGTTTGCTCAGGAGCTCACCCTTGCGTTAGGGACTGCTTTTCGAGGCCTTGAAGCTGATATCCAGTGGCCAGTTTTTGGTGAGGACTCTGCATACCCACCGCCTGATACTCCACCCACTGAGGGTGATGATGATGATGACTCCGAGTAGGTATACCCTGTGTTCCTTTCTACTACTTTTACTGAGGACAGTGAAGATTTTTAGTTTGGGGGTGGTAGTTAAGGAATATTGTATGTGTGTCATTTAGTTGCATATTCATGATAGTTTAGTTCATATAGTTGCATAATTTATGCCATATAGTCTTTTTTATGAATGTCATGTAGCTCATGCATTTACCATGATCCCTTTTGCAATGATTTATCGACTGAATTGTGATATTGATGCGAGTGTAGTGATAGCATTAAAGTGATATTAAGTTGTGTAGGTTGATATGCATGCTAGAAACAATTGTAAGTCCACTAAGTCTTAAAGAATGCATAAGGGCTAGATTGTTGTTATGATTTGGTTGTTTTCAAGGTCAATCTACTTATTATGCTTAGAATTCGATTATAGGTTCTTAGTGATAAAGACATGAAAAAAGAAAAAAAAATTGGAGAAAAAAGTATGGAAGTTGTTGCTAGTTGTGGCTAGGCGTCAAATGGCTAGTAGCCGGCTCGCATATGTTGCGAGTAGTCTAGGGTTGAGCAAGATGGAGCGAAACACACTTGCTCAGAAGTTATTAAAAAAAAAAAAAAAAACAAAATTTGCATAATTGATCAAGAGTGGGCTCTTTGGTATTCGAGTTATTAAGTTCTTAGGGGACTTTGTGCCTAGTGACCTAAGGCTTTTAGAGTCTGGGATCCGCTAACCTAACGCTCGTTACATGGATACCATTGTATAAGTCTTTTGTGGACCTCACTCATTGCACGGTCAAATAAGCATTTGAGTTGTAAATAAAAAGCACGATTGCGTAGTAAGCTCCAGAGTTCTTGTAGTGTTGTATATCACTTTGTGCCTAGAATTTTTATTCTTTGTATAATTGTAGGATTGCCTTGAGGATAGTCTAGTCATAGTAATTGGTCTAGTTCCGAAGCATATCTGTTAAGCATTTGCACACACCACGTTTCTGGCTGTATGTCCGTTTGCATGAGTTTATTGATCTTTAGTTGTCTAACTGCATTCGTTGAGATGTGACAATTTGGTTGGTTAATTGTAGTAAGGGGGATCGTTGCATTTTCATATAGATTACATTCATGCATATTTTTATTTGTGTTTTAGTCTGTGACGCTTGAGGACAAGCATCGATTTAAGTTTGGGGGTGTGATAAGTGGCATTTTATACCACTTAGAACGTCTTAAAATGGCTTAAATTGGTGTCTTGAAATCAAGTATTTTGTGTATTTGATGTGTTTTTCTAGTGTTTATGCATTTCAGGGTATTAGTTGCATTTCGGGGGAGGAATCATCAAGAATAAGCCTTGGCATGTGTTCACCATTGCGAGAGGAAAGGAATGGGCAGATTACGGCGAAGAAACGGAGCAAAACTGGATTTTTTCCAGTAGAGGCCTGCGCGCCCGCGCAGCAATGCTGAGCGGCCGCGCAGCAATCTGCGCGCCCGCGCAGCTATGCTGAGCGGCCGCGCAGGGTCGGGGGAAAAGATAAATTATTTTAGACTTCTACTTCTGTTTGGCTTCCAACTTCTATGTAATCTGAGTTTTATGGGACTATTATATAGGTAGATTTGAGACGTTTTCACAGAGAGTATTAAGGGGATTATGTTTTAGATTGTGTTTTACGCAAGAAGCGAAGGAGATAAGGAAGAAGACCGATTTAGCACACCGCAACGAAGAGGGAGCATATTTTCTCGTGATTCTTGTTTCGTTGTAACGTTGGATGCTAGTTTTCTTGCTTTGACTTATTTACTCTTGTGACGTACTCTGTTTTAATATAAGTAGTTTATATATTATTTTCTTGTATTTGGTTATCATGATTTCATATGAACCCATGATGGCGATAAGTTCTATTATGGGCTAATCGTGATCATGGGGTTGCAACGGATTTATTATGGAATTCTTTAGTTAATTGTTTAATACTTTAGTGTGTGATGATTGCTTGATATCTAGTATTGGTTGTGCGTATTCATCTTATGTGCGTCGCGAACATATAAGATAGGGTGTTAATCTCTTGTGAAGCGAAGGTGGATCTTGAGATTTAGAACTTGCCATGCTAGCATAGGTTCATGTACGTTGAGCATGATTAGTGGGTAACTCTAACAGTTTTATTTGCCCTATGTAATCAAAAGGAATAACTTGTGCTTAAATCGTTGTGTTGTCAATTTCTGTAGACATATAGGAACTCAACATAATTGATGACTATTCAACTTCTATCTTAATTGTGGATACTTGGTAGAATGGTATTAGTACAATGAAAGTTGGCTTTTATCAGTTTTGTGTTATTCGATTAATATCATCACTGTCACATGCTAAAGGTAATAACAATGGCTATAGAAGGAAGTAATAATGAAGTTGTGATCTCATGAGTATTTTATTATTGATAAATTGAAGTGTTAGTTAAGTGGTTAATTAAGTAGTTAATTATAGTTAATATTTAATCAACAATTTTAAGTGTTATTATCTTAACATTGAGAAGTAATCATACATTGGTGAGTGAGTTTAATTAGACAATAATTTAGTCTGAGTCTCTGAGGGAACGAACTAGAAAGTATTCTATATTACTTGTGAACGCGTATACTTGCGTGAATATTAGCGCGTGTTTTCGCCCTAACATCGCTCACTATTCCTAAGGATTGAAGGAGCAATTACAGCTCATGATAATTATTTTACTCAAAAAGTTGATGCGTCGTCGATGGTATATATCCTTCTTGGCCAACATTTGTTAAAACTATTTCAGCTCCTCAAGGTAACAAAAGAAAGTATTTTGCTGCTACACAAGAAGCTGTTAGGAAAGATGTTGAGCGAGCATTTGGAGTGTTGCAATCTCGATTTGCAATAATACGTGGACCTTCACGTTTTTGGGATATCGACACAATGAAATATATAATGACGTCTTGTATAATTTTGCACAACATGATTGTTGAACACGAAAGGGAATTACATATAATAGATTATAATTATGACATGGATACCGACACACCAAGCATTTCTATGAATATTGGTTGTAGAAGAGACATCAAAGAATTTATTGAGATACATCGACAAATTCGAGATAAGCAGGCTCATATTCAGCTACAGAATGATCTTATCGAGCATCTTTGGCAAATTCACGGAGGTGATATATAATAATGTCGTATTCTTATTATATTTTTCTTTCAATATATATTTTAAATGTTGCATCCGTGTTATATTATAATTATGATAATGGAGGTGGTTGCGAACTCATTTCGTCATTATCATTATATACACCATCATTTAGCAATTGAGTGAAAAATGATTTCATTTTCTACAACAAAATCAAAGTGTTTAAGAAAGGCAGCAAGCAAACATAGGGGAAGCAACCTTTTATACAAATCAAACACTACACCATCCTTGCAGGTAGCATTATGACACATCATTCGTTTTTTGTTACGAAGTACAATTACAACTTCTGGACATATCAAATGGTACTACTTACAGCCAACAAACAAATCAAAACTTAATGTTCAACAAGTAAGATTAAAACAAGAATTCAACAATTACATATCCAATTGCAGGAATAAAAAAAGAAAATCAAAACAAGGAATATCCCTATTTTCCCTTTTTTATGCACAAACATTGAATTAATTTGTAGTAGACATACCATGATGTTAAATTTCTAAACCAAATAAGAACTGATGTGAATTGGTAAAAAGATATTGGTCTTCAAGAAGGGACAGGAAGTTTTGCCGGGAATTGGGAAAAATCAGAGGGCGGGAGTTTAGAAAAGGCGGGAGTCTACGTGGAGAGATTATAGAGAATGAGTTTGACTAGTGAATTTGGAGAAGCCATATACAGAATTGTAAAAATTTAGAGAAGGGGGGAGCAGCGTTAGAGTGACCTAATTTTGTATATATACATGGCCACGTCAATTATACAAAAGGGGTGAGTGCCCTTGGAGATGCTCTAACTATATAAATGAAGTGCGTTTCTATTTCATCCTCTACTTGGTGCAGATTTCTCACCACCAAACTGTATTCCAGACTGTATGTAGCTTCTGCGTAATCTGTGGGGCATTAGGATTCTTGCGCTATACATGAGATCCGGATTGATGCCAAAGGAAACAGTTTACTTGACACAAAAGGATGCCAAAACATGAACACGAGTATGGAAAGACACAGGTAATGTGTAGCTCATTGAAAAAATCAACCTTAGAGGTACCGCTAGGCTATGTTTGTCTTTTTACTGATTTAGTGTGTCCCTTTTGAGTCCCCATACCAGTTGAATAATCCGTATCTCAGTGGTTTATACGATGTTCAATCCCCCTCTTATAAAAGGAGGGTAAAACCTATGTTATTCGGACTCTTCATTTTACCTTCGAGTACCCGTGTCGGACACTCGACACTTGGACATAAACACCTGGACTTGGACGCTTATTTTAGGCAAAAAACATGTATATTTTTCAAGAACTTGCCGAGTCCGATACTTGGACACGTATCCATGTCGGACCCTTCTAACTGAGTCCGAGTAACATAGGGTAAAACATGAAAAACGAGTAGATAGAAAAGACTTGGGCATGTATTACCTCGTAACAAAATCAACCTTTTTTAGTTTGAGTATCTATTTGAGTCTGGATAGATCTGTCTTACTTGTTGCAAGTTCTGCACCAGTGGCATAAATTTATTGCAATCTGCATATTCAGTACAAACATTACACTACTGAATTTGTTCGCTAATTGACCTATTTAGTTTTTTGTTTCTTCTCTTTTTTCTCAGACATTTCTGCATATTTGTACTCATGCAGTGTACCGGTGTCTCATCACATTATTAGATAAAATGGATAGGTTTTATAAGCAAGTTCTTTCTAGTTTGTGGAGAGAAGTAATTATTTTCCTTGATATAACTACTAATTGCCTAGTTAGCATAGATTCATGTTATTTGCAGCCGAGGCATCTGGTATCATGTATATCTTCTTTGTAGATTGGAATTAAGTTGCCTGCTTTTGTCGATCATCTGTTGCAGACACTTTTTGAGTTCATAAATTTTCCAAGATGAGTGACATTTTCTATGTTTTATTTACTGATCATGCTTTATATTTAGATTTATAATCTGAATCATCTTAAAAGATATGATGGCAGTAGAATTTATCATGCACTTTTGTGCTACTCTGTTCATATAATTTCACACATCTAATGATTTACTGCGAGTACAGATGTTGTCTAGCTAAGCACCGTCCATAACTAGTATCTAGATGTTGCATGGGGATGATTTAATGACCGAGTAGAGGCAGTATTATTTACAATTTTCCTAAACTATAGCTGGTTTAGGTAAAATTATAGTAATTTTTATGTATATTCTGCAGTGATCTCATGTTAATTGTGCATTGTACCTAGAGCAAACTGAGATTTATAACATAGTGTCATTGTGTTATATAACTCATATATATATAACAAATACTATTTTTTGGATTTGAATTGATTAAAAATCTCCAATAATATAATATGCCAGGCAATAAAATTCAAATATCATGATAGATTCACATTTTTAAATTAATTTTTCTTGTGAGAGTTCGAATGTGATACTTGTGTGCTTAACCTAACTCCGGCCTTGCTGTAAGTACAACCCTGGTCATAAACACCACATGTCATTTTCTAAAATTTTTTTTATGCATTATACAATTATAATGTTTTTAGTTATTTTCTTATTTGTAAATGTTGTACAGTATGTAACGTATATCAAATACAATCAAATATCAAATATAAGTTGATTGTTTATCAATATTTATTATTTTCATATAAGACATTACCAAATTACACAACGTTTCTAATATAGCTCTTTAAGCGACATATATATATATATGTATATATATATTCTTATTTGTATTGTATAATTTGTATTTAATGAATCAATATAAAAATGATAGTCAGTGTACGTTTAAAAGAAACGATTAAACTTAATCTGTAGAATATCGTTAGTATGTTTACAAAAAAAATTAACATATACGTTGAATACAGAGTTGATCAAAAAATTTAAATTTTATTTAAATAAACTATATGTATTGGTCTATATTATTACCGAGTTCACTACTAACTTACAATTAACTTACACAATTTAAAAAGATAAAAAATACATAATTGAAGTCATAATGACTTGCAATTATAATATGCAATAATATAAATTTTACACTATTGTTAATATAAAAGTTGATTTTAATGAAAAATGTTAGTTTTTGAAATTCAATGTATGTATGTATGTATGGAAAAATGTTAGTTTTTTATTTACATTAATGTTAACAAAGTAAGATTAGGTTGTATGTTAAGTTGTATATGTGTGTGTCAGCATGTAAATTAATTATTGTATGTTACATTTCTTAGTAAATTACGATTCAATTTTTTATATGCTAAATATTTGATATATTTGATTTATGTACATGTATAATCATTATTAACATCTAATAAGACAATTAATTACTTAAATAACATGCATCTATAATTATTCAAAAATTAAAATATGTAATAAATAAATTGCGATAATTTATATATGGTATTCACATTATCACTAACAAACAATTCATATTTATTTTTTACACAATCGGTTATCAATCATGGTTGTAAAATAAAAATAAATTATATATTGTAAAGACTTATTATTGATATTCTTGTTTTTTTTCAATAATTCGAAGAAAAAATTGTAATTATATCATTATTTAAACCACGTTTAAATTTCTTTCATTACGACTCTAATATTTCTTCATATAATAATTTGATAACACTGTATACTATTCTTCTAAAATTAAATATTTTTCAATTCGATAAAGTTTTATAAATACCTGGATAATTTCTTCAAATTATTGAATAATATATATATTTTTTCAAATAATATAAAATGTATTGAATCAAATGCTAGATTATAGTATAGATATAACTTTTATTTGAATAATTCAAAATATTAAAATAATTCAAAATATTTGTACAATATTATATTGATCAATGAATATTACTTATCTCGAATAATTCTTTTGAAAAGCTAGTTTTTTAAAGTGAAAAATAAAAAATAAATCGATTTAATATATCATCGTAGTTTTAACAAATCTCGTGAGATCTCGTATTAACTTTAGAATATTTTTAAAATCGGGACAAATCCCAAAAACAATAATGCACTACCAGTGAAATTAGTAATTTTAATATAAATAATTAATCGACTTGATCCTATAAAGATCTCAAACACATTAATTTATATTAACATAAGATATTAAAAAATTTCACATTATTGGTAATATATTCTCGCCGAACTTTTAATTTAAATTTACTAAACGTAGAATGTGACGATATTTTTTTGAGTATTTTTGAATAATGAGCCAAGTTCTAATTTCAAATTCGAAATAAACTAAAATGAATTGACTTATTATAATTCGAACTTATCTAAATATGTAATATCAATATAGATTATTTATATATAAGTGATTCTATTTTCAATATTTTCTTTAAAAATTATATATGTACATTTTAATTATTTTTTATAATAAAAAATATGTTAAAAATATATGAGATATATTTTCAAACTAAAAAATGATTAATAAATAAGATAATAATCCATTTATATACTATGCCTAACTTTATATCTAAAATTCAATTATTTAAAATTAACTATACAAATATTCAAGTAACTATCTTTTTGTAACTATCTTGAAAGTTAAATAAAATATTAATTTAGCACACGTAATGTATGATAAAAAACACATGGTGTAGCGGTACGAGGTTGTACATGTGAAATATTTCAAGTTCGATTATCTTGTTCTCCTATTATATATAAAATAGATTATATCTTCATTTTAATCACTACAATGACTCTATTAGCTAAAATTATATCTTTCAAATTTATTGATCATCTCCCTTTACCAATATCAATTTCACGTATCTCCAGTGCTTTAGAGTTTTAGAGTTAAAATGGCCACCATAGCTTGTCTGTGTGTATATGTATTTATTATTTTTAATAATTATTTTTAAAAATTTTTATTTACTTAATTTTAGGTAATGTTTACTGTAAAAATATTTATCAAAAAATTATAAAAACCGAATTTATAAATTACTTAAATAATTATTTTAATATAACACAATATAAAATACTAATAAAATAATATGATGAATAAAATTTAGTTAAATGTTTTATAAAATATAAAATTAATATTTTTAACCAACTTTTATCAGGTTTAAAGTATTACAATAACATCATTAATATGTTTTTATTAAATATATTTTTTATTTTCACTTAAATTAAATAAAAAAATATTTAACTTTTCTTAGAATTTCTTTCCTAACTTTTTCACTAAAAATAACCGTTGAAATTTAAAAATAATAGTTTTTTTAAATATAGTTAATCATTATAGTTAATACAAAAGTACAATTCCTTACAAGTTTTGTAAATTAAGTTTTGTAAATTTTAGATAATATCTATTTTGTAACCAGCTACTTCCCGAGATAAGGTTTTTATTAGGGCTTAGAGCATCTCTAGTGTAGTGTTAGCTAAAATATGATTAGGTTAAATTTTGTTGAAACTTGTATTAGCTATAATTATTAGTTATATTTAAAATCTCATTTTTAATTAATTTAATATATATATATATATATATATTAGAGAAAATAAAATAATAAAATTTAATAATAATGTTATAACATTTTTATATTTATATCTATATTTTAAATTAAACATTATAAAAATAAAAATAAATAATTTTTATGATTACTGAAAGTATGATAACATATTTAAAAATAAATGAAATAAATAGATTTACAAACATTACTTACATATTAAATAATATATATAACTAAAAACATATCTTATATTAAAATTTTTATAAATTTAGCTAACAATAAAATAATATTTTTACACTTACCATTATATTAAATATTTTAAGTTAAATATTGAAAAAAAATAATTTAATGTAATAAGTTCATGTTATAATTAAATAATATAATTAAGAATGGGCTAAAATTAGGTTAATTATAGAGATTTCAAAAAAAAAAGTATATAATTATAGATGATGGTAAATAATTCCTCTAAAATTATACCTAACAAATATATTTAGTAATACATATTTTACCTATTTTTGCTTGATATGCTTTAGTCGGTCAATTTTTGTTGATATTAAACTAGAGATATAATGATATCATGTGACCTTAGACATGACTCCTACTATTACTATTGCTTAACAAAAAAAGGTTCTCGCAAAAAAAAACAAAAAAACCAAAAAAAAGTAATATAAAAACATTGATATTTAAGTAACTAATTATTTAAAATAATGAAATAGTAATATATTAAATATGATATTTAAGTAAAGGTTAAACATGTCACTTAAAAATGTGAAATAATAAAATTAACTATAATTAACTCAAAAAAGTCAAAAAAATTGAAAATGATACATATGGGCATGGTTGTAAAAATCGATAATCGGACTAATCGGTTTAGCTACCGATTAGGGATTAATCGGCAAATCGGAGATTAATCGGAGGGATTAATCGGACAAAAATCGGATATATTTAAATATTTTAATAATATTTAATATATTTACCTTATTTATTATGAAATATATAATTCAAAAATAATTTATAAATATTAATCGGATTTCAAAAAATAGATCGGCCAAATATTTTTTAAGAATTAATCGGGGATTATTTTTAAAATCGAGAATTTTTAGAACACTACATATGGGTTTTTAAACTAGGACATATTTATAAAAAATTCTTAAACAAAATTAAATCAAATTAAATATAATTAGTTGGATTTTATTAGTATAATGGGTCTTGAGATAAAAAAATTAAAATAAATGTGATTTGTATATTATTAAACCGGGATAAAAAATATCGTTTAAATTAAAAAAAAATATATATTTTGTCAACACACATAAAAATAACAATAATAATATATATTTCAATTTAATATTATTTTTTTAAATTTAAATATCTCTAAATAGAAAAATCAAATTATATCCTTATTATATAATATAAGAGTATCTCCATCTCCAGCTTGTTGGCTAAAATGATTGCCTAAATAGTATAAAATATTGATTATCTAAAATTTACTCTAAGAAATTTTGTGGAATTGACTACAATGATTAGTTATAGTTTAAAAATAGTATATTATCATTATTTGAAATTGTTATAAATATAATATTTTATTTTGATATGGTAATGTTTAACCTTCAATAACCAATATGAAGAGTTTGACTATATTTTTAACTAAGTGGAATATCCTATTGAAGTGCCTACTTTTTTACATAATTTCTCTTATTTATAGTTATGTTATGTCAACTATACTTTTAGCTAAAGGTTTTTTTGCATTGAAAATGTTCTAATGGAATTTTATTCAAATTTTTGATAGTTATGCTTCATGTATTATTAATTTAATATGAACCGTCAAGATCCTTTTTACACATTTATGTGTATATATGTATAATAATTATCAAATTATATCTTATAAAAATTTTGAATAAACAAATTAAATTATAAAATTTATATATAATAATTGCAATTAAATTTATATATAAAAATTTATAGAATATTAAAAAAAATCTGTAAATCACACAAATTTTAAGCTATTAATCGTCTACCTATATACTTCAGACCCGGATACGTACGTAGGAGAACTTCAGTATTAACGTTCCAGGGGCTCAGATGTCTCAATTTTGACATGGATAAACAATCTTTGATTCCACTCAGTACCTTATCCTTTGAGTGTAACAAATTGAAGCTGCATTGCATATTTGTCAATGTGGAACTTGTCTCTCAAATTCTCAAGTGATTACTGTGGTCTTTTGTTATCACTATTCACTCTGCCTTCAAATCTCTCTCCAAAAGATACAGCAGCTAGTTCAATTTCATGTATAAATAATCGGATAAAATTTATTTTTGGATAAAGCGTTTTATAAAAGAAACGACTATTTTTCAAAAACAGAGAAAATATATAAATTATTATTTATCTATAAATTTTAACATTAAAAAATTACATAAAGAAATGTAATGGAAAACAATAAGCTATTTTCCCAAATATTTTTCAAAATGTAGTATTTTTGCAAAAAATAAAATAAAAAAGATAAGTTTTTTTGCAAAAATGTTTCGATGCATGAATATTTTTTAAAAAGGCCCCGGCCCTTTTTTTATGTACACTTAAATAAAATAAAAAACGTGTGTGTAATTATAAGAAAAAATTATCAGGCTCTGTTTCGGTCACATGAAATCAGGGAAAGGCCTGAGCAGGCCAGGATTTATAAAGTACCCCTATTTAAAACCTGCATCCTGCTTAGGGTTTATGAATAGAAAGCACTAAGCAGTAAAACCCTCAACAGTTTATTTAGAGTTTACACCAATGAGGAGGTCTGGACGAAGCAGAAACAGTAGCAGCAGAAATACGAAACGTACTCGAAGTCGCCTGAGCGTCGAGATTGAAGAGTTATACAAGAAAAAGAATATGCTTGATGTGGATGAGATTGTGGATCATCTCAGATCAAATTTTCATGACTATAAACGCCAGAAACTTCAACCCTTCACTCAATGTGTTGGCCAAATTTTATCTCATATTGTTTCTAAATCCGAGTCTGTGGATTCAGGTTGTGATGATGATGATCTTGATAATGGTGATGATGCATTTGAGCTGTGTCAGGATAAGAAGAGGTTGAAGAGGGGTGATCAGAGGAATTATTCGTCTGCTGTTACTGATTCGGATGGAGACGAAGAACAAGAAGATAATGTAGCATCCGTGCAGCTGCTAGACGTAATGAAAAATAGCGAGGAGGAGGATATGAAAATAATTCATGGACCGAGGTTGAGTGATTTTGGTGGAATGGATGAAGTGGTGAAGGACTTGAAGAGGAAGGTGGTTCTTCCGATGATACGTCCAGAATTGGATGAATGGCTTGGAGAGTGGCCAATATCTGGAATTTTATTACATGGTCCACCAGGGTGTGGGAAGACTACGCTTGCTCATGCTATTGCAAATGAGGCAGGGGTTCCGTTTTATTGTACTGGCGCCAAGGAATTGGACTCTGGTGTATTAGGTATTATTATCTCGAGTTTTGATCATTTTGCCACTTATTTTTTGTTACTTGTTATAATTCATAATTGCATGACAGTGACAATGACTGTTTATTCTATCTTCTTGTCCTGTTTTCATCATTTTTTAACTTTCTTAGTAAACTTGTTTTTATATCAGGTGAAGGGAGTATCCGGGAGTTGTTCTCGAAAGCTTACAGGACTGCACCATCCATTGTTTTTATTGATGAAATTGATACCATTGCCTCTAAAAGGGATAATCTAAATAGGGAAACAGATCGCCGTACTGTGACACAACTGCTGTTATGTATGGAAAAACAATCACATAGAGTGGTACCACAACATGAGGATGTCGGTTCAAAAGATTATGCTTGCAGACGTGGCCACGTTTTGGTGATTGGTGCCACAAATAGGCCTGATGCTCTTGATCCTGCATTAAGGAGGTCAGGACGCTTTGATCTTGAGATTGTACTAGGTGTACCAGATGAAAGTGCAAGGGTGAAGATCCTTTCAAAGCTCACGAATAAGCTTAGAGTTAAATGTGATTATGATCTCGTAAAACTAGCTAGGTGCACTCCAGGGTTTGTCGGAGCTGATCTGGTTGGACTGGTTAAAGAAGCTCTCAATCTTGCCAAGAAGAGAATTATATGTCAAAAAGAGTCGGAATTGTCAATAGAACCTTTAAATGAAGAATATACTGCAGTATGGTTGAAAAACCCATGGTCCCCTGCAGAGATGGAGAAGCTTTACATCACTATGGGTGATTTTGAGGTGATGTGAACACAATCCTTTCTTTTTTACCTTAAGAAACGATTTTTTTAAGCACACCACACAATTAGATGCTCATACTGATAGTTTCTTCAATTCTTATCTGTTTTTACTATAAAAATGCCTATTGTATCTTTGGCTGCCATTTACCTCATCTTATTAGTGATTTTCTGCCTTTACATGCGTCTTTATATCCATCTTCCAGCGAAACTGTATTAGCTCTCAACATAATCTAGCTCCCTATTTTTCGTCTGTTCTTGTATAATCTCCTGTATGTAACTTGATTTTCTGTCGTTTGGGCTAATCTTTTCATGTCAGTATTTATGTAATTATTCCTATGAGTGTAGGTTAGTTTTTTTTATTATTTTGGAGCGTTGACAGCAACAAGTCTATGTCATCTTAAACGAAAAGGGTGCTAACTTTGCCAAATCACTACAAATATTAAAATTATATTTTCCCTTTGGTTAACATCACTTTTGGCTCTTTTGTTTTCCAAAAATTATGTTAATGGTTGGCATTCTTATGGCCCAATAGATGGCCTAATAGAGTGTCATGTCATACTGCATAGCAGGTGACATTTTTTGATTGTTGAGTTGCTCCTAAAGCATTCCTGTTTATGCCATCTTCTAGTTTAACCCGTGTCTAGAGCCATATGTCTGGCTTTCCCTTACAATGTTAATTTCTTGCTTGAACTAGTTTCTCAGAGGGAAACTATATTAAGTCGTCTACTAATTTGCCCGGTGTCTAGAACTGCTAGTCTGGTTTGCCCTTAAATTTTTAAATTTTGACTTCAAAAATAAGTTCAATATCTAAGAAGAAATGCAATTTCGTGGTTGGCTAAACTATCTAATTTTTTAGTATTATAATATTTTATAATCATTATTAGATATCGCAATAGTGTTCAATAAAGACTATGTAAATGAACCTACTTTAGTGATTGGGAGCTGGATCACATCTGAGGGTAAAACTATATCAATGTTGGTAAATTCTTCCATCTTCCCCAAACGAGCTCCTGGTAAAGAGACTGTTGCCTTTTCATTACTGACTTATTCTTTTGTTATATGGCTGTACTGCAGGAAGCGGCTAAGATGGTTCAAGCTTCTACCAAAAGAAAGGGATTCAGTAAAATTCCCAGTGTGAAATGGGAAGATGTTGGAGGGCTTGAATCGTTGCGGAAGAATTTTGAACGATCTATAATTAGGCCAATAAAAAATCCAGAATATTACCAGGTATTGGCTACATCTTTTTGCAAGAGAAACAAACTTTGATATCTAATTTTGAAGGCCTGTTTCACTTGCTACCTTAAATATTTATACAAAAAGAGAGTACATTGTTTTTGTTCCTGTGTGTGGTCTATTGCTGACTAGGGAATTGTCATCAAGATTTGTGATACATTTTTGCTTTGTAGAAACTTGGAAGGCGCTCTGGAAAAGGATTTTTGTTACACGGGCCTCCGGGTTGTGGTAAAACTCTAATAGCTAAGGCTGTTGCTGGTGAAGCAGGAGCAAATTTTATATACATAAAGGTCCATCATCAACATCATGACTCATAGCTGCCTTTAAATGTAATTTCATTTCCAGGCCTGCTAAATTTTAAGTGTCCCTAATCCCTTTCTCCTCTCCCTCTCTCTTTGTAGGGAGCTGAACTCTTGAGTAAATATGTTGGTGAAAGTGAGTTGGCTGTCCGAGAATTATTCTCTCGTGCAAGGATATGTTCTCCCTGCATAATTTTCTTTGATGAGGTGATATGTCTTTCTAGATATTTTTTGTAGTTACATACTTACATATCTAGTTTGCAGAAGATTTTTTTTTTATAATAACATTATACAGTAAGCATGTTACATTTTTTTACAGATTATACAGTAAATCATTTTACAGAAAATGTTTTAACAATTTACAGAAAATGTTTTAAGAAATTGTACTAAAGATGATTTATAATTGCAGGTGGACGCTTTGACAACAAAGCGAGGAACAGAAGGGGGAGAAGGTGGAGGGGTCATGGCACGCATTGTGAATCAGGTCAAGAGGAAAAGAAAATTTTGTTCAAAGAGTTGATAAACTGGTTGTGGTTCCTTTATCATGTCTATTATTGATTAGTTATCTAAGCAGATGTGTATACAATGTTGCAGTTACTGCTAGAGCTGGATGGTGCAGAAGAGCGACCTGGTGTGTACGTTATTGGCGCCACAAACAGGTGCATATTTGACTACTTGAATCATTTATTGATTATAATGATAGTTACATTAGTTGCAAGTTGCAACATGACCATCCCCTAATCTTTTAAACACATTTCAGGCGTGATGTGATAGATCCTGCTTTTTTGCGGTCAGGAAGATTGGATACACAAATTTTTGTCCCTCCACCAAGTGCAGATGAGAGAGGGTTAATATTAAAAGCTCTAGCTAAGAACAGACCAATTGATGCCACAGTAGACTTGGTTGCTTTGGGGAAGCATGATTCTTGCAATAAGTTGACTGGAGCTGACCTCGCTGCACTGGTATGTTTTAAGTGTGTTTTTTTACTTCCCTTTCATGTTGGTTTCCTTTGGTCACACATATTAATTAAATGCATTTGCGGCTAGATGGAGGAAGCTGAAGACCTTGCACTTGATGACAAAGATTGGGATTCAAGAATTTCAGATGGCACGCCTTTGATTATAGAAGCAAAACATCTGGAGCGGGCACTAAAATATATCCGGTAAGATTTATGCCCAAGTGGTCGTGAAATATTTTTTATTTATTTTTTATGCATCTTGCACCCTTCCCAGGACGCTGTCCTACATCCACTTAGAACATGCATGGACACGATTCTGATATCACTCAATAAGATACAAATTTGTTTCTTAAAAAAATATTCAGATTTAATGTTATTTCTACGATTGAAATATTTTTTGTGCAGGAAAACTAGATTTACAGATGTTGGACACAAGGCCGCTCGGAACGCCTTCAGCCCGGCCTAACCAGGCACTTGATCAACCAGGTATGGGTGTGTCACTATCTATCTTGCTTGCTGCAGTTTCTATTAATTAGTATAAAATTCATATCAGAACCATTTGTGTCACTATCTATCCTGCTTCCTACAGTTATTATTGATTTGTATAAATTACATATCGACAAGCAGGTGTTTTCACGCAGGAATACAAAAGCTTCTAAATGCTTTCTTTATTCTTGCAAAATTTTGGATCTTATATTGATTCAGACAATGCTATACTCTCGTGCTTTCTAGAATTTTAGCCGGTTCTTTGTTGCTTAGTCTGTTTCCTTGTCTTTATTGGATTAATCTTAATTAACATCAGTTTCTGGTGTTTATAAGTAACAGGTTTTCCGTTTGCATGTTTTACAAATAATTCATGATAGCCTATAAAAGACAGGTGTGTGCGCGTTTTATCTGCAAGTCTTTGGTTTATCAAATTACTACTCGGTTTTGTTCAAGTAAAATATTACAGAAGAAGAAAGAGTTATGCTATATTGTGAGGGCCATGATATATTAAATTCCAAAATTATTTATGCCTAGCTAGTTTGATATTAACTAATACAATAATTTAAACTTTTTAGATCATATAAATATAAGTTTAACTAAGAGCTTTGTACATTAAAATGTCATTTTACTGATACAGTAGAGATGCCAGGGGTTCAACTTGCAGCAATCAGAGGAATGAAGGCGAGTGGTCAGTCAGAGACGACGAGTGCTTCTGGACCAGCCAGGGTATAGTTAACGCGGATACTGTTGATTTTAGAGCACAACCATTTCCTTTTCGGTGTTGGTTATACGGCAAACTTTTTAAATCTATCCTGAAAATGACCTGGCCTTAAAATTTATGAACCGAGGAAGGGATGTAAAGCGAACCTTAGCTTGAATTTTGTTTTATGACATGCGCAAAAGAAAAAATTGTGTGTACAAATATCAATGTAAAATTTATCTATAATTTGAATGGCAGAACTCTTTTAACGAATTTTTGATTTGTAGTTTGGATATTAAAATCCCACATACATTATGCCCCCTTTTCTCAGTTTTAACTGATCATTAAAGTTAAATGTAGCTGGCTAAGGTAAGCAACTCCAGTTCTTGCTAAAATCAATTTCTATAAGATTGCTATGAATATTCCTGTTTTAAGTCGACTGAATGGATTGCAATGTATGAGAGGGTTAGTTATGCTGATCTGGGAGAAACAGATGCACTTCACAATGTAGCACTGTATTTTTCATTAGTATTCTGAACTAGCTTCAGCCAATAAAATGTTCTGTAGTTGCTGCCACAAACCACCACCAGAGAATAATTTCATGTTTCAGATGCTGGATAAGAAGGTACCTCGTCATAAACAGGGAATTTTAGCCATTTACCGACCGATTTCTTTTGTTTGATCAATTTGATTTCTTGTATATTGGAGGAGAAATAAATTTGGAGGAGGACGTAGATCTTGTGAAGAATTCCTTTTTAATCTCTAAACTACCATGATTGAAATCTTTTAAGGCTACATAATTACAAGTTGTGTAATGCACATTGTTCCGGTTCAGCGTAGAGTTACTAGAAACAAAGATTTAGGGTGTAAAGGGCGATTAACTTTGAAAGCATCCTATCTTCTGTGAGTAAGATTTATCCTCTGTATAAATCAACTAAACGAGACCACACTTCTTTACTTAAGCGATTTCTTATCTGAACTAACGAATAATGTAGTCTGGTTCCCTTGGGCTTAACGAATTTTAGCTAAACTCATTGGAGATGGTGGTAGGGAAATGATTAAGCTGCTGCTAAGTTACTTAAGAAACATAGGGTTTATATTCCGTTGTTTTAATTGGGTTGATCGCCTTCCAGGACTAAAGGGAAAGGTTGAGAAAGTAGCGGGCGAGGTTGATACCAGGGTAGTACAAACATCGCATAATAAGTATGCAAACAAAGATTTTGTATTCATTTTGCTTGAGATTCAGGAACAGAACACGGATACAGGATATTATATTGATAAAGAATGGCAGAATGCATTAGATCTGAAATCTTGGTACTCATGTTTTGGTATCCATTTGTCAAGTACTCTTGTTTTTATTGGCATCAACCCGCATCTAAATGTAAGTGAACGAGTAATGGTCCATAGATGCCAAAAAGCTACAGTCTGCTATACAATTTGGGAGATATCAGAAATAAGTTTCAGAATAAAATTCCCCCGAGTTCTTCAACAACTCCGGCGACCCTAAACCAAGGGTGCATGTCAGAGCGGCACGGGCATGCCAAAATGGGCATGCCATGACGTCATTTAGCCAGATATGTTTTTTCATGATTCGGCATGCCTTTTTACTAATTTTTTTTTATTTTTTATTTTAATATTAGAAATATTCAGAAATAACAAATATAATTTTAAAATATTTACATCTATACTATACTATAATAGTCGGAATGGAGTATAATTTATAGTTTGGTTAACCCCTCATTTTGGTTATTCTTTTCCATCACGACCGTTGGATATTCTTCATCAAATATTTAGAGCCGTTAAATCCAAATACTAAAAAAAATACATTCCACAAGTTTTCAGGTTCGAATCCTGTCAACAACAAACATTTATATTATTATTTATAAAGATACATATAAGTTCTCAGGTTCGAATCCTGTTAACAACAAACATTTATATTATTTATAAAAATATATATATATATATAAGTTTTCAGATTCGAATTTTACTCACTAACAACAAACATCTACATTATTATTTATGAATAAGATCTCATCAATCATATACTAATACTATTTGTACTATTTGAACCTAACTTGAAATTATAATTATATAATCATTATTTAGTATTTAATTATTTATATAGAATTTTAATAAAATTATTTTATATTTAATTATATTTAATTGATAAATGGCATGCCATTTGGACATGCCTTTCATGCCTATAGGCATGTCTTCCGGGAGTCTCGTGACAGGTAACATACCTAAACCCTCACCCTTTGATCTATTTTTCCTAAACCAAGTTTTTGTTTATTCATTTTTTTATAAATCAAAATTCAATTTTATTCCAAAAAATATACATTTTAAGTTAAAAATGTATTTCGTTAATTATTTTAAATAATTAAATAATTTCTCTCAATTCCTTGAAAACTATTTTCTGTATTATTTTCAAAATACAAATTTGATTTAATTATTTATAATTTATTTTAATTAATTAATTATTATTTAATTGATCGATTAATTCTTTTAATCGATTAATTTTACTTATAAATAGTTAAATGAAATGTAGTTATTTATAATTGAGCCAAATAATATTTTAAAATTATTTTAAAATTTTAAAAATATAGGAAGGTATTGAATAATCAATTAATATTATTATTAATTGAATTATTCTTATTTTATACATAATAAATAGACCGTTTGTCCGTTTAATACAAAACGAACGCGTCTAGACTCAGAAAAATATTGTGCTTCCATTAAAAATACTTTCGAGACATAAATTCTTTTGTATTGAAAGGTCGCTTATTTTGCGAGTCGTTCTGATTTGAATATTTTAAAAGTATCGAACCATATCTTTTGACGAATCAAGTTATGTGTTATATGAATTATGTGATACGTGAATTATGTGCTTACGTGTGTGAATTATGTGTATAAATGACTTGAGATTTATGTTTTTAATTGTTCTATTATTTATGTGTGGGCTATTGTATGAGTAGATGATAAAGTTTTTGACGAGGAGTTCGTCGAATAATTATTGTTTAGACGATTAAAGTAGTATCTTTTAATTATAGATGTGAGGTTTAACCGCGTTGTTTGAAAGAAAAGAGAATTATTTGAATAGAAGAAAATGGTAATGTTATGAAGTGAAATGAGACAAGAGAACGAGATAATGGTGTTGGTTTAAGCGTGCATAATTACTTAAAATCAAAGGCAAGTATTTCTCCACTGTTCTACTTCCAGATAGTTAAATGTTTTACATATCAAAATATTTAATTCTGATTATGCAAGTACTATTTTACTATTCTACGTTTAGAATAGTTAGATGTTTTTACATATCCGTATGTGCAGAATTTTAAATTATACAAGTGTTCGTTATTCTAAATTCAGAATAGATAAATGTTATATGTTTTAAAAGAACTCAAGATGTTTTTTAATTATTCATGAGGGAACTGAATTATTAAGTATGTCGATTGATTTGGCTCATTTCTTAAAATATTTTAAGATTGGATGATTGTGTAAGAGACCGTGGCGACATTCTAGTGTGAGCTATGTATTATATTTAATTATAGAGTTAATTTCATATTGCACCCCAACGCTTTCAGGTAAATGCAGATTTGGCACAGAACTTATGAAATATACAATCAACATCCCTCTACTATTAGACCCCCAACATAAAACAACCTTTAGGCAGATCCCCGTTATTGTTGACCGTGAAGTAACAGTCAACCGGGGTTAATAAGGGAAATAGACCATGTAACGGTCATTTCTGCTTGTATATAAACATGTAAGTATTTTTCTGAGTGAAATTCAATTGTTCTCATCTAATTTCTGAAACAGAAGTGTTGGTTATGGCTGGAAGATGTGTATGCGGCAGTTGGATCATCGAACAAACAGCATGGACGGAAGCAAATCCAGGGAGGCGATTCATCACCTGTTCCGATCGAAGGTGCTACAGAACATTCCGGTGGTTGGATGCTCCAGTTTCCGATCAAGCTCAAGTGATTATTCCGGGCTTGATTAGAAGGATTAATCATTTGGAAGCTGATAATAAAGCTTTGGAAATGGCTTTGGGATCACAAAGAGAGGAAAAAATAGCTGCTTGTTTTAATTATTCATGGAGCATGGCCATGTTGATTTTAACCTGGGTTGTAATTTTTACAATTGTAATGTTTAAGAAAGAGGATGATGGAGAGATGTAATATTTATGAATTTGTTCACATGTATTTTTATCTATGATCAATGACAAGTACTGGTGTGTTTTTAAATTTTTTAAGCATCAAATATAAACTACAGAAAGATAACAATGTCAAATATCTTAGCAAAAGTCATTGAGATTAACGTATTAAGCATCCACAGTCATGTTACACAATATGAAATGATCCAAAATAGCAGATTTAGTAGCAGATAGACAAACAAAAAATGGTCCAAACAAAATATGGTCCAAACGAACTTAGAATGCAGTGAAATAAGAGTCCTAATCAACTACTTCTTCTCAAGTAGTTTTCTTCTTCTCGCGGCAGCAACTTCCAATTTTTTTAAGGTAGTGACTGATACTTCAAGCCCCTCAATAGCTTCACACTGAACATTCATTGCTCCCAACTTAGAAGGATGTTTAAATGGCTTCATAATACCACCATGTGAAATGGTCTTCTTAGTCTCCGGGCTTTTCTTCTTACTCTCCGGGCTTTTCTTCTTACTATCCGGGCTTTTCTCTTCTTCTTTATCCTTTTTCTTTTCTTTTAACTCTTCTTCTGACTTCTTCAGAGATTCTTCAAGGGCTGCTTTCATGATCTCATCTTCTTGTTATTTTTTCAGGCGTGCATCCCTTTTTTTAATTTCCAAATTGACTTTCTAAAATAACAATGTCAGTTTTTAATACATTTGTTAGTGAGGTAAATGTAATAGTTAGTAGTGATTGTACAAACATTTGATTTGCAGGTCCTGGTGTTGTGGCCCTCTTCTTTGCAGTAAAAACACCTGGCAATCTTCTTAACAAGCCCTACTTCTTCAGCCTCCTAGCCTTCTTCAAGCTCCCTCTCAGGGTCCAATTCCTAGTACAATAATAATACAACATAGAATAATAATGCAACATACAATAATAATGCAACATACAAGATTTAAGTTAAAGGTTACCTGTTTTTTGCATGTCCTAGAGTTATGACCAAATTGTTGACAGTTTTCACATCTGAGAGAAGTTTGTTTTCTTTTGAGCATTGTAGGGTTATTATGCCTTGCCTCAACAACCATATCCTTATTCTTCTTTCTGTTCTTTTTTGGCTTTCCAGGTGTAATTTTGACCAATGGAGGTAAAGGGAGGTCCACGCTTTCATCCACCTTCTCCCAATATTGCTCTCCATTAATTGGCTCCAAGACATGGTTGTATACATTAAGATATGTGGATCTTTTGTACACTCATGAATGTAATCACATGGGTTATCTTTTTTAAATAAAATGCAGGCACATGCATGAAAACATGGAATGCCTGTCAACTGCCATTTACGACAAGCACAAACATGCTTCTTCAGGTCTACTACCATTTCATGTCCTCCTGCACTCATGGTCACATGATATTTATCTCCCCCATTCCACACTGGTGTTGCTCTAGTTGCAACTTTCATAGCTCTACAGGACAGAAAAATAATTTTTTTAAATAACTTTGATCTACTTGCAACTGTCATAGTACAGTTTAAAGAGAAGAGTGCAAGAGAAAAGTAAACATCACTTACTTGTCTATTTTTTTTAAAGCCTGTGTACAAAAAATGGTGTTCCTCCTCTCAAACTTGGTCTTTCTTCTTTGAATCCTTTGCATACAAGACAGGTGAATAGACTTGAACATTGTTAGAATACCCATTTCCCTAAATGGATTGATTGCATTGTTGAAGATCTCGCAATTGTTATTGACAAAAGTATCACACTTACAAATATCTCTAAAAGCACATCTACTCCATTGGGAGCTAGGTTTCTGAGCTAACCATGTGTATGCTTTTAAGTGCAACTGTTAACAATATAGTAAAATAAAATCAATACAAGTACAACAATTATATGCTGAGAACTTTTAAATGCAAGTGTGAGGAAATACCTTTTTCAGATTTTCCATGTGCTTATTAAAAAAGTATTCACTGGTTGACTTGGCAGCTGCCCAAAGTGCTCCTCTAATCCCAACCCCATTGTACACATTAGAGAGGTTATTGTATAAGTGCATCACACAAAACCTTTTCTCTGCTGCTGGGAAGTACTTTTCCAATGCATTTACTAAACCCTAAATAGAAATGTGCAGCGAAGAAGTTAATATACAACTACTTGACCAAGTGCATTAAAAAGACTCAACAACTTAAGAATACTCATTACCTTCTGCCTATCTGAGATGAATGTATAGCCCCCATCATTTTCAATCCTAAGGTCTTCTTTAAGCAAGCTTAAAAACCAATCCCAGCTTTGTCCATTTTCTGCTTCTACCTGGGCCCATGCCACAGGATACATCCCATCATTGGGATCTGTGGCCACATCACTCAACAGAATCCCCTTGAAGGGTCCTTTTAAGTGACACCTATCTAACCCAATTAAGGGTCTACAACCTGACAAGAATCCAGCTTTTAGAGGGCCAAGACATACATAAAACCTTTTAAATCTTCTACCTTCTACTCCAGCTTCAGCAGGCTCTGTCATGAGTTTGACAGTTGTATCTGGCATGGTCTTCATAAGTTCATTTCCATAACTGTACAACTTTTTAAATTCTTGCTCATGATTACCCAGAATTTTCTCTTTTGCTTTCCTCATGGCCCTGTAAATCATAGAATAAGCAACTGAACACTTTAAGTCATTCACTACTTGTTTATGGAATGATGATAATTTCCATGTTGGATTTAGTCTGATCTGATCTTCATAAGCATTTATGATCTTCATAAAACATATGTTCTACTTAATTACTAACATGCATGCTTATAAACACCTCTCAAAGTATATATACGATCATAAATTAACATCAAAAGCAGAGAAAGCAGAGAATCGAGTAAGAATAGTCACCATATTTGTTGTTTGTATGACCGTAATGGGGCATTACATCATCATCAGGAGCTCCGTCTTTCAGGGGTCTTAGTATGCCCCTCATTGCTGTTTAGATTTAGGGTTTATGCTGAGAGTTAATTAGGTTAAATTATGGGTTTTAATTAGATAGAAAACTGATTTGGGTTCATGTTGTTTTAATTCAGTATACAATACACACACTTATTTGACCGTTAATTCACGGTCAAACATAACGTCAAAATCCCCAAATTGGATGACAGGGTGTTTAATGCCAGGTATCACATAGTTTATGGGTGCAGATTGTATAAATTTAAAGTTTTGTACTAATTTTGCACTTACCTGAAACCTATGGGGTGCAATATGAAATTAACTCTTAATTATAATACCTTGTTATGCCAATGTGTGTCTTGGGTACCCCTTTATTTTATAAATGCATATGAAATTATAATACTGAACATCCTTATCACGAATACGTACATTATACCCAGATTCTGCTTTATGCAGTATTATACGCAGGTAACACGCATGTCAGTTAAATTAGTGGATGCTATGAGCAGGATGCTAAAGTCTGAGATTTATAATGCTGCTGTGAAATGCGGTTTACTAGATATTGGGATGAAATTAATCGATTACAAGAAAATCGTAGAAGGGTTCAGAAAAAACCGATAGTTCTTCTCCAAGTTATTATTCATAATGACCAATACAAAATCAGAAATCCAATTTTTTTATTATATTTGAAAGCACATTTTTAATGTCGCTGCGAAGTGTGCCCTAATAAATTAGTTATTATAAAAAATAACCCAAAATTTTATAATTATAACTTTTGATATCTTATCATTTTTTAAATTTGTGCTGGAAGGTAAAAACATATAAGAAAAAAAAATTCAGTTTTGCTTTGAAAAAATATATTGTAATTTGTTATGTTATTAGTTTGTAAAAATTATAGATGAGATATTAGAGTTCTAAATTACAAATAACAAATTATTACTAATCACTTGAATATTTCTATAATATTTTTTTTATTTTTTATTAATATTTTAATTATTTTAATTATTTTAATTATTTTAGATATATTGTGTTTATTTTTCTAAATTTAAATCTTAATTTTTTGGTAAGAAAACTATCAAACAATGTTATCATGATCTATTCATCTTCAATTCTTTAAATTTTCATAAACACCGTTAAATAACTTGTAATTTATATAAACCAAATTTAAGTAAAATATCAAAAGATAATAAAATTTTGACATCGACGAATTAAAAATTAATGTACAATTTCCAAAGTTACGAATATATCAATAACTGTTAGGTATGAAGTGCAACACGGGGGGTGAATGTGTTTTCTTTATTTTACTTCTTAAAAATTAGATAGTGTTTCGTCTTTGGAACTCAACAACTAGATATTAGTTTTTAGTGATAAATAACTAAATGTAAGAGACACAAGTAATTTATCAAAATTCACTTGATTTATATTTAAATCAAATTTGTTGTTCCACAAATTTGTGTTCTTGAATGATAAAAATTCACTACTTCTCTTGAGAGAATACAAAATTTCTAGATTAGTTTTGTTAATTCTAAACAAAGGAACCGTGACATGTTTTATAGAGCAACATGCACAACTTACAAAAATTGCACTAACATGGACTAACCCGTATTTTAAAGTCTATTTGTTCATTTTCACTTTAAGTGTAACAAATCTTCATACAATTTAACAGGTCTGTGACCCTCCTTTGTCCAATTCATCTTGACCCTTGATATTGCATTCTTCAAGCTGCATTTGTAGACTTTCCAATTCAATGATAGAATTGTATGTTGACTAATAATCTTGGATCTTCAAGTTGTATGTATTCTAAATTTTGAAACTGTTGTCGAGATCTATTTTACTGCACAGAGAAGTCACATATCGATATGTAGAATGACTACTTCTCTATAAGTATTATGACTTGTTGATATTTTCAGTTTTCTACAAGTGGATTTTAACTTGTCGATATCTCCAGTTCTATACATGCAGATTTTGACTTGTCGATAAAATAAAATGGTATATTCTTAAAACTCGTCTTGAAAAATAAAATGATATAGATTAAGAAACAACCGTAGATTGTGAATGTGCGTATATAATTGTAAGATAAGATAAGATTTGATCTCGATACAATTTGTAAAATTATAAATTATACTTTAAGGTTGGCCGAGTAAAAAATATATGCAATTATTGGTAGATAATTCGACTATGTTCAAACTCGGCTCAAGTTTGACTCAGTTTAGTTGTTCGTGAACAAATTCATGTCCGACTAAACTCGACTTATTAAGAACAATTAAACTCAATTTAATTTGGATAGAACCCGACTCGACTCTATTCATCGACGGTCTCCACCAAATTAATACATATTCTTGATGCAGCCAACACCATGTCACACCAAAAATCACACGGAAAAGATTCTTAAAATGTGAGTCACCTTTTCTACCGTTTGTTACTCATATATATGTACAATGGACCCACACGTGTTATTATTCGTTCCACTAATTTAAACATATCATTTTATTTCAAGAATTTTTTTGATATCTCTAGATTCTAGCATTGCTCTTTTAAGTTAGAGATTAATTCACGTGTCCCAAATTTTTTTTTCCAAATCTAAAACACGAGTTCAATTAAAAAAAAATAAGTTAAGTAATAGCCCGTTACAAGGTACGGATTTAAGACTTATAAATTATTAGATTATCCTTATAAAATGGTCAATATTTTAACAAGAAAGCGTGAAAGATCAACTCAACTACGAAAAAAATATTGATTTGATCTATTTTTTGTATTTTTGATTAATTGTAAAGTATTTTTATAGATGTATAACTAATTATGAATGAATTGTTTTGATGTTTTAAATAAATAGTATCCCAAGAGTACACAAAATTCTAATTACAAGATATTGTTGGATTAATTATGAAAAAGAAAGATATTGTCCGATTTTGAAAAGATTCAAATTAATATTTACACAGTGACCACAATTCGAAAGCCAGAAGAAACCCAAGAAATGGCTATGGTTTTAGAGCTATACCCCTGTTTTGTAGCATTCTTTGTCTTGTTTTTTGTCACATTTTTTGTCTACGGAGGGCTAATTTTCAAGAAAGAGGTGCAGCCACCTTCTCCCCCAAAGTTTCCAATAATTGGAAACCTTCGTCAACTTGCCCAAAACAAACACATTACACTTAGATCATGGGCTCACAAATACGGGCCAATGATGCTAATTCACATGGGAAGTAAACCTACTCTGGTTGTCTCATCAGTTGCTGGAGCTAGAGAGATTTTGAAAACCCAGGATCTGGTTTTTTCGAATAAATTTAAAACAAGCATTGCCAGAAAAATCTTCTACAATGGCAAGGACGTGGCGTTAGCTTCTTACAGTGAGTATTGGAGACAGGTCAAAAGTTTGTGTGTTCTTCAGCTGTTAAATAATAAGAGGATTCAGTCATTTCGGAACGTTAGAGATGAGGAAGTAGCGCTCTTGATCCAAGATATCAAATATTCATCTTCCAAAGTAGTCAATTTGAAAAAATTATTCGCAACTCTTACTTTTAATATAGTGTGTCGCGTTACAGTAGGGAAAAAATACCAAGGGGGTAAAGAGGCTGCGTTCAAGAAATTGCTTGGGCAATTGTCTGGGCTGTTGAGTTATTCTGGTGTTGGTATTTATGTACCATGGTTGCATTGGGTTGAGAATTTCAGTGGTTTTAGCAGAAGAGTGGAAAAAGTAGCTAAAGAACTTGATGATTTTCTAGAAGGTGTTGTGGAAGATCACATTATTGCAATGGAAAATGAAGGTGCGGTAAACCAAGATTTCGTGTCCATCTTGCTTGAGAACTGGAAACAGAACAAAGATAATGGCTTTTCAATTGATAGAGAGGGCATCAAAGCAGTTACCTTGGTAAGTATAGCAGCTCTCTCCCTGCTCCCAGCATTCGGAACAATTATTATATCTGATTCAGTAATGTGACATTTCATATCTATAGATTAAAATGTAGCATCTGTTATAAAGTCTGATTTTATTAATTTGACATTTGGTACATATATTGCAATGTAGGATATGTTTATTGCTGGGACTAATACGACAGCATCAACTTTAGAGTGGACAATGGCCATGCTAATGAAAAATCCAGACATCATGAGCAAATTGCAGAATGAGGTGAGGACAATAGGCAAAGGCAAGACAAAAATCTCTGAGGATGATCAAGAAAAAATGCAATATTTGAAAGCAGTGTTTAAAGAAAGTATGAGAATCAACACTCCAACTCCACTGCTTTATAGAGAAGCCAGGGATGATGTGAAGGTGATGGGATATGATATAAAATCCAGGACTCGAGTATTTATAAATGTGTGGGCAATTGCTAGAGACCCTGCTCTGTGGGATAATCCAGAGGAGTTCCGGCCAGAGAGATTCGTAGATAATCCGATCAATTATAATGGCCTTCACTTTGAGTATCTTCCGTTTGGAGCTGGCAGGAGGATTTGCCCTGGTATGCGGTTTGGCATGGCAGTTGACGAGCTGGCATTAGCAAATCTGGTGAACATGTTTGATTTTGCAATGCCTGATGGAAAAACAACGGAGGATCTAGACTTGGATGGCGCAACTGGAATCTCTGTTGGTAAAAAATCTCCTCTGATGGTGGTTGCTAATCCACATTTCTATTAAGTAATTATATTCTCCATGAACTCTTTTCATCTCATTATGTGAAAATAGTGTAACAGGATTGAGTGGATTTGTTACGCTTATTATTGTCGAATAAAAATTTGTTTCCTGGGATCTTTTTCATAAAAAAATTATGTACTATTTTTGCATCAAAGATTACAAGATTTACTATTAAAGGTTCTTAAAGCTAATCGAGTGCCCGGCTCTGCAACAGATTAACACTCAAATCTTCTCCCAATTCAACCAGGTCACCGTGAGTACGCTGTAAAGTGCAGCTGAATATTAGTATAGTCACCCTTGATCTGGATTCTGGTTTTCTCAGCCAGCCCATTACAAACATACCGATAAAATATTCTATAAAAACAGGGACATCGAAATTTCATGTTAAAGTGAGTTGAGGATATAATGACCATTGTCAGAATAAGGCATTAGTGAAAAATGAAACACAACCCCCAGCAGATTAAGCCAGTAATTAACCAATAACACGACAACCTACTAAGTTACCAATTAAAGTGAAGTTTTCTTTGAAGAAATATTTTGAACATTTGGTAATAGTTGGTTGCTTGTGAGTTTTAGCCTTTTAGGCACACTTATTTTCCTAAAAATATTTATTCTGTTCAGGTCAAAATAAACAGAGCTGTCCATCTTCTCTCCTGAAGGCCTTTGTGCCTTCAAACAGTCCCTGCTTATAAATTTTACATAAGATATATGATTTTATATGTGATACCACGCTATCCTCTGCTCATACAAATTAAGACATTCATTTCATGACAAGATCACTTGCCTGACCATAATTCAAAACACCAGCAGCAGCCTCAACTCAACGTTTCCATAACAACTAAGACGTCCTTGTGTGAAATTCTCACCTTCCAAACATTTCATCACATAAATATAATCCGCTGGCTTTAACTCAAATCCAAGATTGTCCCAATTAAAGTTAACATTTTACTGCAGTAAACAAGCACTCAGTTTTTTAAGTAGTAAAAATAACACGAGACTAATGATATGTTATTGAGAAGATGTTAATTAAATTACCTTTGATGAGATGGCTCATAATCTTTTAAAGACGCTGCAACCCCAGATGTATGGTAGCTAGATCTAGCCCCTATTTCACAGAACACACACATGTCAGAATGTAGGAGAACATGGTCCAGTTGCGATTTCTATTGCAACTGTAACAACAGCTTTTGGCCTTAAAAACATGCAACAGTTTTTAGTTCACAAAAGATTTGCAGTGAAAAATAAACTTCCTAATTTTGTAATTGGATGAAATTATAGCTGAAGAAAAGACTTAAAGTTGTGCGATGAAACGCCCTGATTCTTTGAATCATGATGATATTATTAGTGTTTTTTTGTTCCTAATGTTCTGAAGAAAACTAAGGGAAAAAGAGCTTATGTATGCAGAAGTTAAATAAAACATACAACATAGAAAATGAATTGACTATAAGTTATGCACCCTGATGATGTTTATAATACTACAAAGGAGACTTTTTGCATATATTTATGGAGAATTGGAAATCTCCATCAACTTGGCCAAGAGAGACAAGTTTCACTTGGATCCTTGGCTCAGAAATACAGTCCATTGATGCTAATTCACTTGGGAAGTACGCCCGTACCGGTAGTCTCTTTGGCTAGCGAAGCTGAAGAAATTTTTAAAACCCATCGTCCCGTTCCTACCGTTGAATAGTATAAGATCAAGTTCTGGACTCTTGTGGAAGAGTAGAAGATATAGTAGTCCGGGTCTTCTCACACCTCTGGTTTAAATAAATTAATTGCTCATTTGGGATATTTTTCTAACACCTTAAATTTTCAATTTAACATAATGTCATAGCTCAATGACTACTTAAGAGCTACCAATGTATAAAATTGTACCAATAACTTTTAATATCCATATTTTAATATGTTCGCTGTTAGAACCCGTAAGAACAACAAAAATTTTAGAACCAACAATAGCCACACTTACGAGAAATCCGGGCATATGTGTAAATTACAGAGTTACAAGGCACTTTTCTTTACCTAGATTCACCAACATTCAAAAAAATTGTGGCCTATGCTCTGAACATCTTGTGCTATCATAAGTTTTGGACATAAATTATAATTTCTTGAACTCTAAGAAAATATTTTTGACCTTGTATGCTGTAGCTTCCAAGTAGAGTTGGCCAAATGGGCGGGTTTGAACCGCTCATTCGGGACCGGTTCGTACCGAAACCGTAAAAAATTCGGACCGAACCGGGCCGGTTCAAATCCGCACAGCTCGGTAATTCAGGTGAACCGAACACGAATACCAATTTTAGAACCCGGGACCGCACGAGCCCGCACGAGCCCGCACGAGCCGCACGACAAGCCAGCCCGCACAGCCCGAGCCGGCCCGCACAGCATCTTCTTTCTTCTTTCATTCTGATAATTTATCAAACACTTGGTGCTCATAGTTGAACTTGACAACAAATCTCTGTAACTTCCATCTTCCTCCAATTCACTAAATCCACAGTACACTAAATCTACCAGGTATATAAGCTACAACTAATTCATTTATGATTTTCTACTATGGATACAGTAAAACAACTAAATCTACTGGAAACGAGCTAAGTGCAACTAGAATTCACTTAACAGTCACTTCAACAACTTCAGGAACCGCACGGCCCGGTTCGTGATTCAACCCGCACGGCCCGGTTCGTGAATTCTTACGGTCCGGTTACGAATCCTGTAATCACGGTTCAAACCCGGCCCGAGCCCGATTCGTAATTCAGCGGTCCGGTTCAGTGTTCACTTACCGAGTGTTCAACCCGTGTGCGGCCCGGCCCGGCACGCACGGACCACACACTTGGCCAGCTCTACTTCCAAGATACACTATACATTAACCACCTTCCTTTCAGTTTGGGCCAGCCTTCCATATAAACAACCCAGCCCAACAGACTACACTACCAGGCCATATATATAAATAAAAACCCTCTTTCCTAATCCCTGAGCCCAAACAGTGTTTATACCAGGAAACATAACTGCGCAGCCTTAAACCCTAAACCCCCTTTGTCTCCTCATCTTATTACCAACAACAATGAGCTCATCACAATGTAATAACAACAACAACAACAAGTTCACTGATGATCTCTTAAGCAAGATTCTAATACGCTTACCAGTCAAATCACTTCTCATTTGCAGGGCTGTTTCGAAACCCTGGTGCTCTCTCATTTCTAGTCCAACATTCATTAAATCTCACTTTTGTCATGCCATTACAACACCTGGAGCTGATGACACTCTCATTGTCCAGGACTTCGATGGATTCTTCCAACGTAACCACATTATCTCATTTCTTAATCTCCGTGCTCCACAGCCTCAGACTACTCTTGCCCATCCATTCTCCAAACAAGGTCAGTCTCGTATTAAGCTTGTTGGTTGTTGTAGAGGCATTGCTTGTGTTTCGGTAGCTAATTATGACCCGAATGAGCTTAGCTTAAAAAGTTATGATGAGCGTCGTCCTGTTATGTATCTTTGGAACCCTGCTACTAGAAGGATTAAATGTGTGCCTATGCATAATGTACATTTTGATGATATGAGTGAGGTTGTTCAGGGGTTTGGGTATGATTGCGTAAATGATGATTTTAAGATTGTTAGGGTTGTGACGTATCCGTATAGAGTTGAGTTTAAGGAGGATGTTGATGAGGTTGAGGAGGTTGATGATGAGGTTAGGGTGGATGTTGAGGTGTATTCGGTTAAATTGGATGCTTGGCGGAAGCTTGGGGAGGATTGTATGCCGGAGGAGATTGTGGAGTGTCAGACTGCTAATTATGATATTTGTGTTGATGGTGTTTTGTGTTGTATTGCTGAGGGATTTCGTGGTGTTATGGCGTTTGATTTGAATAATGAGGTGTTTAATTGTGATGTTGAGTTCCCTGTTGACTCTATGATTTCGAGGATTATTAGTATAGGTGATTCGGCTGTTGGTTTCATTACCCTTGAGGAATTAGGTGGTCAGATTAAGTTTTGGAAATTGGATGATGTGGAATGTCTTCGTGGTGGTGGAGCTGAAGCATCTTGGTCTCTGATGGTAAGTATTGATGTGGATTTTGGGTGTATGCCTCTTGGCTACTATGGTTGTGGTGATTTTGTACTGCTAATTGATGGTCCTGTTTGGGTCTTGTATAATGCTGACAAAAAAGAGGCAACAAATCTCCCAATTAGGAAGTTTTGGCGTCAAAACTTTAGGTATACGGAGAGCCTAGTTACAATTCCAGGATCCAAAGAAGTGAGGTTGAATGGTATTGACGCTGAAGGTCAAGGTGAAAATAAAGATGAAAGTGAAAGTGAAGATGAATGTGAGAGTGAAAGTGAAGATGAATGTGAGAGTGAAAGCGAAGATGGAGATGGAGATCAAGTGAAAGATGAAGTTCAAGTGGAACACGAAGATGAACAGTAGATAAGTGAGAGGGGTAGTAATTTTGTTATTCAAGTGTTTGTTCATGGTTTTACTATCTGGCTTCAAGTATTTAAATCTGATAAGTGGCTACATCTATTTGTGATATTACTTCTGTTTAATGCCTGGACATAGTTTATTGCATGATTTATTATGCCTATACCAGCATCTGTTTATCTATTTCCTTTCCAGTTTAAAGGAATTTGACCTTTAGTAATTTTCTATTCTATTCTTCCTGTCTAGTTCCATGCTATTGCAGTGTATTATCTGAACTTAAACAGAACTGAAACATAAGTAAAGTCTCGACAATCCTGCCCAAGCACACTTGGAGCAATGTCTTGCGAAATATATAGAAATTGCCTCTTCCAAGGGTAGTGGCTGCAATTTGTAGAAAATTGAGTTCAATTAGAACTCATTACATTTCTGATTACAGCAAGAAGCTAACAAACCTAGGCTGCCTTAGTTTGTGTAAATACAGATCAAACTCTCTACTCTGCTCTTAATAACTTAACAAGTAAGTATATGGTGTTGAGGTCTAATGATAAAATATCTTAAGCTGATTACCAAAATTGATCGCAAGCTGTGTTATTATTGTGTTGTGTCTCTTGTTGGCTTGTTATATTTGGCACTTTAGTGTGTCACATGTACTTCTGGTAAGTTAGAGGATCAAATCTTCACCATTTCCTATCCCAGAATTAGAGGATCAAATCTTCACCATTTCCTATCCCAGAAATAGTGAAGTGCAGGGCATGTATTATTTTTTTTGGTAAATACTAGAATCAAATCTCAGCATTCCCTATCCCAGAAATAATCACTTTGTGGCTAGAGCACGTCGACGCAATCCGAACCCGATCCATTGACAGGCCTAGCTTGGAGAGTGATTGAGCTTTTTGGCAATACTTATTCTCCATTGTTTGAAAGGGTTTATTGTCACTTTTATGTTCTAGTAACAAGTATGACATATTTTGAGAAACCATTATGAGTTTCCTAAGTCTGATGTTGTATCTTGACAATAAAACGATGATGTTAAGCTTTCTTGTAAGTTGATACTTGATAGATCAGTAGTGTGAGTGTCATGGAAAATATCTTTTGTGCTGATACAGTTTAGGTGAGGAACATTAAGCAAGTCAAGAATAAGTAACTGAGGATGATAATCAACATTCCAGTTCCATCAAGGTGAAAGACACTAAACATTGATAAAAAAGTGTCAATCATATTTTTTTGGAAAAGAGATGTATTTTCTTATAAATGACAACAAAAATCAAGGAAAATGATCACAATTTCATATATAATAGTAATAATGAAGGGTGTGACAAAAAAATAACAAAAGCAGGTTCAATTTTAAGTTAAAAACAAAAGCTGACAAATTCTACTCTGCCTCTAAATATTTAATTATATTTTATATGTTCAATGTGAGAGACATCTGAGGTATGATTAATTTAATCAATTTTTTTTAAGCCCTAACAATCTTTAGTCAAAATCTTACAACTACAAGAATACTTAATATTTACTTTCTAATTTAGAGCAGTTGAATTTTAATTTTGATTAAGTTAATGACAACGAGAACCCAGTAATCTGTCTGTCCCCAGTTTCCTGGGTCACAATCTGTGTGTGAGCTACACACAGTTACACAACTACATAACATTCATAATGATATTAAAATGACACGTTTACCGGGAAATAGTAAAAATATACAGACATACAGTGACCATTTTGTATAAAAATTGTGCACTAGATAAAATTCTTATTATTGAATTGATATGAAAGAACTATCTATTTAAACACAAAGATTTGCACAGCTTGCAACAACTAAAACACATACAAAAAGCACAAAAGAAAGAAATATGATGAGGTTTTTGCAGTTACTGCAGCAAGAAGATGCAAGAATGTTGTTGCAAGACCTCATGTTTGCTCTTTTGCCCTTAATACTCTGCATCTTTCTTATCAAATGGCTATTCTTCAATGGTCCAGTAAGGAATAAAAACCTGCCACCTTCACCTTCAAGACTCCCTGTAATTGGAAACTTCCATCAATTAGGACAGCTTCCTCATCGGAATCTTCGAGATTTGGCACAAAAATATGGTCCTATCATGCATCTTTACTTTGGCAGTGTGCCTACTGTTGTGCTCTCCTCTGCTGATGCAGCCCGTGAAGTCATGAAAATTCAGGACTTGAGCTTCTGTGACAGGCCTGATTCGAATCTTGTCAGGAAATTGCTCTATGACATGAAGGATATATCTGCATCGTGTTATGGAGAGTACTGGAGGCAGCTCAAAAGTATTTTTATTCTCCAGATAGCAAGCAATAAAAGGGTGCAGTCTTTTCGTAACCTTAGAGAAGAAGAAACATTGGCTATGGTGAACAAGATTAAAGACTTGTCTGCTTCCTCATTACCGGTGGATCTAACTGAGTTGTTAATGACACTAACCAATGATATATCCTGTAGGTCTGCGTTTGGAAGGAAGTATAGTGAGGAGGGGAACGGCAGGGAATTTAAAATTTTATTGAGGGAGTTTTTGGAGTTACTAGGTGCTCACAGTTTTAGGGATTTTATTCCATGGCTTGGATGGGTTGATCGAATCAGTGGTTTGGATACTAGACTCGACAGGGTTTCTAAGCAAATTGATGAGTTCCTCCAAGGCGTTGTTCAAGAACACATCGGTGATCAAGAAATACAACTTGATGAAAACAACAATCACATCAAACACAAAGAAGACTTTGTCGATATCTTGCTCAGGGTTCAAAAGGAAACTACACATGGAATATCAATCAACAATGACAGTGTCAAGGCTATCCTCTTGGTAAGGACTAAACATGTCTTCCTTTTTTCTTTAGAGTAAACATGTTTGTGATCCCTAATATTGTACCATACTGGATATCTTTTTACTACTGATATCAATGTTAGGGTGTGTCATGTTTAAGTGTGTAACATTCTGCAATTGACCATTTCTTTAACTAAAGTATATGTGCATCTTGATAATAAATTATTATTTATGCTCTAGGATATCTATGCTGCTGGAACTGATACAATAGCTACATCCCTAGAATGGGTAATGGCAGAACTCTTGAGACATCCGAATGTTATGGAAACTGTGCAGAAAGAGGTCAGAGAAATTGTTGGTTGCAAACAAAATATAACAGACACGGATTTGGAGAAGATGCAGTATCTGAAAGCAGTGATAAAAGAAACTCTTCGTCTGCATCCACCAATACCCTTGTTGATTCCAAGATCAGCGCGCGAAGATGTGAAAGTAAACGGCTATGACATTCCTACTGGAACAATGGTTTTCATTAATGCCTGGGCTATAGGAAGAAACCCTGCAACATGGAATGAACCCGAGGAATTTCGGCCAGAGAGGTTCTTAAATTCCTCTATTGATTTTAAAGGACATGATTTCCAACTGATTCCCTTTGGAGCTGGAAGAAGAGGCTGCCCTGGAATCGCTTTCGCCATGGCCACCAATGAATTTGTGTTGGCTAATCTTCTGCATAAGTTTGACTGGAAACTGCCAAATGGAACAACAGAGGAGAATTTGGACATGAGTGAAACTGCTGGTTCTACAACTCACAGAAAACTTCCTCTTCTTGCTGTTGCAACGTCATGTTGATACTAGTGTACTTGGAACAAGAACAGGAGTCTCCGATAATAGTGTTGAATTTTGTATAATAAAAATATGATAGAGAGAACTGTTCAGACCTTTCTTTTCTACATAGGCTGATAGGCGATATATAGCACATTTGCCGACCAAATCTGCACATCTCTCAGCTCATTGTAGCTTTTTTAAGTCATTGTGCTCGGATGATATGTTAAATTGTTTGTTGATGCTCCAAGTATTTCTCCTGATAAGCTCTGTTGTCAGAAACATTAGTTTGTAGGATTTGAAATCCATAATATCAAATAAAGTTCATAACTTCAGTATGATTATGATAGTATCCACTAATACCACAAATGAATTGTGCTTTGTCTAACTTAAAAACATTGTTAAATCTGTTTCTGAGGATTTTCAAGGAAGTAATGAAGTTCATATCTTATAGAAGAGGACCGGAAAAACCTCTCATTATGGTTAAAGCCCAGAACATAAAAAGGTTCACTGTAATAAAATTTGTGGGTTATTTAAGTCGATCAAGGTTGTTTGACTAATCACTAATCAGTAATACTAAACTACCATTGACAGCTTCCCAACAATCGAAGATTATTTCTGTTACAATCCTAAAGATTTATATGTTACATCAATTAGTCTCAAAATTTAAAAGAGTGTTTTTCCTGGTTCTGATCCGATATATTGTCTCTTGACTTGGATGTTTGTGGTGATAGTTCTAAGTTCTAACTATTAGGACGTGCTGCAGTCTATGGTACCACTTGTTTTTTCCTGCGACAAGTGACAGGAGCCATTCTAATGCAATCGACAGTTTAAGGTGGTTAAGCATTTCATATCTCATCTTATGATAATTCCATCAAGTAGGAGAAGAGTAGGCATCTAACTGGAAAAGGAAAATTCATGCCAAACAAAAAATTAGGCACAAGTTTATCCTGTACACCAGTAGTTAAAGAAAGTTCAGCAAATAAGAACATATACACAACAAATTAACTGAGGATTAGGCATGCAAAATTTAAATATGAAGAAGAAGCTGGAGTCATTGATTAATCATTTAACATACTTTCAAACCGACAATTAGATGATGTTACAGAAATGCTCTTCAGCCTGTTAACTTTTTCTACTCTTCACTGTAAAGAAAACCTGATTAAGGGAATCTTGTTTTAGTCACCTTCCTGCAATTTTTTAGCCAGATTTTAGCCTCCGCCGCATTTTATAGCTGAAACTACATTAGGCTTATCTAATCTCCAAGATTCATTACACCTATCAGGACAGTTGGCTCAAAATCTGCTCGAGTACGATTAGGGCTGTGCAACCTAAACGTATACAGATATCCAATTTTTCCAAGCCAATTGTATCTTCGTGCATGTAAATATATATAGTGACCATGCGTTCTTCAGAGTTCTAATCCTAGGCAGAGTAACAGCAAAGAAGATGCTGGAGCAATATTCCCTAGACCTATCTTTCTTTGCATTGATTTCTGTCACAATTTTTCTCTATAAATGGTTAACTAGAAAAACAGCCTTAAAAAATTTTCCACCTTCTCCACCAAAATTTCCTATAATAGGTAACCTTCATCAAATTGGTCCAGACCTGCACATTTCACTTCGGGCCTTGGCTCAAAACTACGGTCCATTAATGCTACTTAAATTTGGAAGTGTGCCTGTCCTAGTTGTTTCCTCCGCTTCTGCAGCTCGGGAAATTATAAAAACCCATGATCTGGTTTTCTCGGACAGGCCTATTACACAAATCACCAATAGGATATTCTATAAAAGTAGGGATGTTGCGTTTTCTCGTTATAGTGAGTATTGGAGACAGGTAAAGAGTACTCTTGTTACTCAGCTCCTGAGTAGGAAAAAGGTCCATTCATTTAGCAATGTCATAGAAGAAGAAATTGCCCTTTTGATTCAAAATATCAAATATTCTGACTCAAAAATAGTAAATTTAAGCGATTTGTTTATTGAACTAACCAGTAATGTAGTCTGCAGGGCAGCACTAGGAAAGAAATATGCAAGTGATAAAGGGAATTCTTGTAGTAACTTCCTCTGGGAAATTACTGAGCTTTTAGGTTATTTTAGCAGCATGGGGGATTACATTCCATTGATGTATTTGGTTGATTGGCTTAAAGGTTTTAAAAGGAAGGTGGAGAGAGTAGCAAACGAGGCTGATGCTTTTCTGGAACATGTAATTAAAGATCATCAAAATTCTATTGCATCAGATAATAGTTATACAGACAAAGACTTTGTATCCTTTTTGCTTAAGATTCAGACAGAGAACACCGATAATGGCTTTTCTATCGATAAAGACTGCACTAAAGCTCTTATCATGGTAACAAACGAAATTTCTCCCTTTCAAAATATTGATCATCTTTTAGTCTTCACACTCACACATAACATTGTCTTCAGGGATTGATATGAATTAATATTGTAACAAATAATAACTGGATCCACTCTATTGTTGCATACTTCCCGCAGGATATTCTTTTTGCTGGAATTGAAACACCAGCAACAACTTTAGAGTGGACAATGGCAGCCCTGATAAAAAATCCGGACATTATGTTTAAATTGAAGAATGAGGTGAGAGAAGTAGGCCAAGGCAAATCAAAAATAGATGAGGGTGATTTAGACAAGATGAACTATCTGAAAGCAGTATTGAAAGAGAGCATGCGATTGTATATGCCAGCTCCACTGCTACTTCCTAAAGAGTCAAGGCAGGACGTAAACGTAATGGGGTATGACATCGAAGCTAGGACACAAATACTCATAAATGCCTGGGCAATTGCAAGAGATCCATCTCTATGGGACAATCCAGAAGAGTTTTGGCCTGAGAGGTTCTTAAATAATCCTATCGATTACAAAGGCCTTCACTATGAATATCTTCCCTTTGGAGGCGGGAGGCGGATTTGTCCAGGGATTCATTTTGCAACTGCCATTATAGAGCATGCAATAGCGAATATAGTTCACAATTTTGATTTTGAATTGCCTGATGGAGAAAGATTGGAGGACTTGGACATGACTGGTGTCATGGGCATCAATGTTCGAAAAAAATCTCCCCTCTTGGTAATTGCAACACCACATGTTTAATTACTAAGGCTGCATCTATAGTTGATTAATTAGCCTGGAGCCCAAACTGGTAATATGTCAGTACTTGTCCTAATAATAGGTGGATCAGGCTATAAATACATATATTTATCTATTGTTTTCCAAATCAGGGCTGAACTTTCAGATACTTCTTCTTACGGCTAGATGTATCTTTAACTCGCAAATATGTTATCAGCAACTATTGTTTGCCGAGTCATGAACCAAGGTCCCAGGGTACAACCATACAAGTACTCTATAGGCGCATCAATGCGTCATCTTCATGATTAAATCACTGAGTACTTTGTCTTGATCGAAATCCATTCTAAATCTTCAGAGCTCAATCATGGGCTCCAGAGTGCATGATTAAAATAGGAATCCAGAATTATGAGAAGTTTCTCTCTGTTTTAGGCTTGTTGCTCAAAACATAGACAAACATGTATATTCTTGGCAAACTAAATAAAGGCATCTAAATTACTCGACTTTTTTCATAAACGCCTGAGGTACTATGATTTCCATATGCATTATCCAGCATGGTGGAAGTTGAAATGTGCCACAAATCACAGACTTCACAGAGTAATTGGTACGCTGTTATATAACGGAACTCAGTTTAAAGATTTCAATTTTAAAAAGTCTTTTGACAAATTCAAATGGCAAGGCAAAACATGTCCTTTTCACTTTTTCCCTTCATTTTCAACGAGTTCATGGTGGATTTAAAATACTCCGTATCTTCTTTCTGCAGCCCAGTTTAACAGTCAATGAAGTCTAATTAATAGCAAAATTATTGTTAATTAATAGCAAAGCAAACAGGGTAGGCAAAGAAAGTGTTATAACTGAAGCAAAAAAGATTATAATAAACGTAAAGAAAGAACACCGGTATTGGTGTATTGTAGTTGTAGCTAATAATGCTGAAAAATTAATAATATAACATGTTTAAATACCACCATTGATCAATATTAGAGTAATGGATTAATTAATAGGCCTTAAGAACTAATTGTAACTACACAAGAATATTAAAACATTATCAAATTTGACTAAACCAAAGAAGAGGTTCGAAGGAGTTTTAGCCAGAGAGGTTCTTACATTCCTCTATTGATTTCAAAGGACATGATTCCCATCTGATTCATTTCGGAGCTAGCAGAAGAGGCTGCCCTGGAATCGCTTGTGCCAAATGGAACAACTGCGGAGAATTTGGATATGAGTGAAAGCACTGGTGTCGCAATTCTCAGAAAAGTTCCTCTCCTTGCGGTTGCAGCTTTATGTTGTTTTTAGTGTACTTGCAATAAAAAAAAAAGAAGAAGAACCATTTGATATTCAGACCATTCAAATCTGTAACACCATCAACTCACTCTACTGTAGCTTGTGGAGTTGTGCTTATATGACATGTTTGATGCTGATAAGGGATAGGATTGTTTCGTCTAAGCGGAAGTCAGTGTTGGATAAAAAATTCATAATATTTGATATAATTTCAAATCTAATGTACACTGTTAAATTTTACTTTTTTCAGACTTAGAAACTATAAAATTCAAAAGATCAAAATCATATCAAACATGCACAATAAAATATTAGAAAAGTGGTTGAAATAATAGATGAGTATTCACTCATTTCATCTATTTAAACACAAGGTATCTAGACTTGCAGTGCATAGAAACTAACACAAAAGAAAAATATATAATGGCTTTCATACAAGGAGACATAAGTTTGTTGTTCCAAGACCTTGCGGTTGCTGTTCCACCTTTCATCATCTTGCTCTTCTTCATGAAATGGTTATTTTTCAATGGCCCATTGAGCAAAAAAAACTTGCCACCTTCACCATCAAGACTCCCTGTACTAGGAAACTTCCATCAGCTAGGACTGCTTCCTCATCGCAGTCTCGGATCTTTGGCTCAGAAACATGGTCCTATGATGCTGCTTCACCTTGGCAGTGTGCCTACTCTTGTACTCTCCTCCGCGGACGCAGCCCGCGAAGTCATGAAAATTCAGGACTTATTGTTTTGTGACAGGCCTGATTCAACTATTTCCAGGCGTCTGCTCTATGACGGGAAGGATATATCTGTGGCACCTTATGGAGAGTACTGGAGGCAGCTAAAAAGCATCAGTGTTCTGCAGCTTTTAAGCAACAAAAGGGTCCAGTCTTTTCGTGAACTAAGAGAAGAAGAAACGGCCCTTATGGTGAACAAGATTAGAGACTTGTCCTCTTCTTCGGTACCTGTGGATTTAAGCGAGCTGTTTGTGACACTAACCAATGATGTGTCTTGTAGGTCTGCGTTTGGGAAGAAGTACAGCGAAGAGGGAAGTGGGAGGGAATTTAAGAAGCTTATAAAGGAGTTTCTTGAGTTACTGGGTAGTTATAGTTTTGCGGATTTTGTTCCATGGCTAGGATGGATTGATCAAATCAGCGGTTTGGATGCTAAAGTGGACAGAGTCTCTAAGAAACTAGATGAGTTCCTCCAAGGAGTTGTTCAAGAACACATGGACAAAGAAAAAATAAATCTTGGAGCAAAAGATATTCATTTAGAACATAAGGAAGACTTTGTTGATATCTTGCTCAGAATACAGAAGGAAACTACTCATGGGATATCAATCCAAGATGATAGTGTCAAGGCTATCCTCGCGGTAAACACTTATCGTGGACACTTCTTTATTTCTTTTCTATATTACATGTATGTTCTGCTAAATTTTTTTTGATCAATGTTGTAGGATATATATGCCGCTGGAACTGATACCACGGCTACAGTCCTAGAATGGGCAATGTCAGAACTCTTGAGACACCCATATGTTATGAATGCTGTGCAATCAGAGATAAGAGAAATTCTTGGTTGTAAACCTGACATAACAGACGACGATTTGGAGAAAATGCAGTATCTGAGAGCTGTGATCAAAGAAACTCTTCGTGTGCATCCACCAATACCGTTGTTGGTTCCAAGATCAGCACGCGAAGATGTGAAAGTAAACGGCTATGACATTGCTGCTGGAACAATGGTTATAACTAATGCATGGGCTATAGGAAGAGACCCTGCAACATGGAACGCACCAGAGGAGTTTCAGCCAGAGAGATTCTTGAATTCCTCTATCGATTTTAAAGGACAAGATTTTGAATTAATTCCCTTTGGAGCTGGCAGAAGAGGCTGCCCGGGAATTGCTTTCGCGATGGCCACCAATGAATTTGTGCTGGCAAATCTTCTGCATAAGTTTGATTGGAAGCTTCCGAATGGAACAAGTGCGGAGAATTTGGACATGAGTGAAAGGCCTAGTTTAACAATTCAAAAAAAAGTTCCTCTCCTTGCTGTTGCAGCTAGTGTATTTACAAGAAACCAAGAATCTCTTTGGCTCCAGCACTCTCAAGGTAGCTTGATGTTGTGAAAGTTGTTTCTGTTTGTTGAATAAAATATGATCCATTTGGCGATCCATCTAGTGCCAGTCTTACTAGACCAAGTGTCAGGTTTAATGTTACCAGAGTGTTGAACATGCTATAATTTATTTGAAATAGTGCTCTGTTGTAAAAGTTATTTATGTAATTATGTTTGTTAAATAAAAGCCAGACCTACCTTTGTTTTAGGGATTTCACTAATAGTTGACTCACCGACTCACTGTACAAGTGTCAAGTAGTGTGTGTTAAGCATGTGATTTTATGTAGGCAACAACCCATTAGAAGGATAGAGTATGCAATAGTTTTGCGAAATCCGAGACTCATTATATTTCCTACTTGAAAGTTGGGACACTGGAAATCTAGCAAGGAATCTGACTTGAATCCCGACGTGATTAAGTTGATGGAATCTCAAATAAACTTGGACACCAAATTACCATTAATAACCTTTATTAATAAACAAAATCCCTTTTTAAATAATCTATATCTATACTATATATTATAATAACCGGAATAGAGATAATTTGGTTCAAACATTTTGTTCAACCGTTTGGTTCAACGATAATTCCCTAGTTTTGATTATTACAAAAATAGATAAATAGTGTTATATATCTAATAAACTACTAAATTATTAAACTACTACTAAATATAGTATACTTATCCTACTAAACTACAAATACAACTTATCATATTATTAAAAGATATAAATAATAGTGTTACATATCTGCTAAACTACTAAATTGTTAAACTACTAGAAATAGTCTATTTATTCAACTAAATTACGACCACATGTTATTCTATTATTTTGGTTTCACTTATTCATATAACTTATTTTCTACTTTTGTATGCCTTTTAATTCTACTAAATTTTTGATTATACCATTTATTCCTGTTATACTTCTACATATATTATGATTTTATTAAATTTATTAAATTTGGTTTTATTTTTGTTATCTTATACTTCTACATGTCGTATGATTTTATCAAGTTTAGTTTTTTTTCCCTAATACTTCTATTTATTAAGTTTGGGTTTATTTTTGTTTCAGCCTTTTGGCTTTAAGCTTTGTGTTCTTTATTCTCTTATGTATTGTTAATTCAATATATTATACGTGTTTGGTTTCATCAACTTTTGATTTACCCTTTTTGAATTTCATTATAACTCTATAATTTTTATTCTTTTTTTTTAAAAATTTGTATGACATATAATATTATATGTATTATTTAAGCCTTTTTAATTGCAATTCTTATATTGATTTCAACTCAGTAATCCTATTTATCATAGGACTAAATAGTATATATTGTTAGGTATGAATACAACACAGAGGGGGGTGAATGTGTTTTGGCTTAAATGTTTGATTTTTGATCGACTTTGGCTTTAGCAGTTGGTTGTTGTCAATGATTTAGTAGAATAGATGTTAAACATAAATAACTATGCAAATATGTAAAACAAAGATCTTCAAAACTCACTTAATTTTATATTAAAAATCAAGCAGTGTTTCGCTACAAAATCTCTAAGTTCTTGTTTTAGAACTTAGCTTCTTTCTTGAGAGAGAATACTAGATTTTCTTTCTTGATTGTTACATCTGACTAAGGACCAGTGTTAACTTTATAACTCAGTTAACTGCTGGTTTACACAGTGTGTAATAAACATGCTATTAGCTTTTCTAAACTGTCACTTGTCATTTCTATTTGCAAATCTTCCATTTCTGGCTTAACATATCTTTAGCATCCCGTGTTTACTTTAATCTCCTCTGTCAATTAATCTTTGTCATTGATCTTGCACATCTCTCAAGCTGCTTTTTGTAGACTTGTCAATCCAGCTGTGTGAATTTGTTTGTTGATTTGCAACCTTGGATATTGAACTATTCTGCAATTCTGTACTTAGAGAAATTTCTTCACTTCGAGATCTCTAATTAAGCTGTAGAGAACTCGACATCTCGATAGGCATGTTGGCTTGTCGATATCTCTGAAACTTCATTGTTGACTTGACTTATCGACAACTCTGAGTTCTCTAGTGAATTTTAGTTTATCGATAACTCAGAGTTCTCTAATGGACTTTGGCTTATCGATAACTCAGAGTTCTCTAAGGAATGTATACTTGTCGATATCTCTGAGTTCTCGAATGGGTATCTGACTTATCGATATCTCCAATAGCATTTCCTGAGTTCTCGATAGACAATTCCTGAGTTCTCGATAGGCAATTCCCGAGTTCTCGATAGGCAATTCCTGAGTTCTCGAATGACTTCTATATAACACTAATTCTGTGACTTGTAGAGATCTTGACTTATAATGTTTTTCACCAAACAGAATTATTCAACTCCAAGCTTCTTCATAATTTTTCTGAGGCATGACCTTCTTGATCTTCTTCCAGATAGAATTCTTAGGCTTGATACTGACACTGTTTAGAGAAAAATGCTTCAGTCTGCTCCATTTACATTTTACAGACATTAAGTGTTACAAGTATAAATTACAGATTAAGGTTACAGTACAACTTACTTAGGGTTGGCCCCAAGCTTAACTGATTGCTAATGACATTGTCAGCATCAGTAATCTTTGACATCAGATCATTGAAGATTAATGACATTGATAGCTCCAGTAATCTTTGACATCATCTATCATATATTACAATCTCCCCCAACTTGTTCATTATGAAATTATGCACAAGTTCTAATTGATGATGTCAAAACTTTAACTAAATGCAGAAACCAAAACCAATCTTCCCATCAGGTCTTCTTTTGTTGAGTTGCATTTAGATTTATTCAACATCCATTAGCTGTTTTGGCATTTAGATATATTCTCCCCCTTTTTGACATTATCTCCAGGAAGAAAGATCCAGCTAAATGCACATTGTTCAAGCTGCTGTCATTGTCCATTTGGAACACTGTCTGCAGCTTCAAGCTTCATTGAGATTCATGGTGATGAGTTTATCAAAAAATAGAAGTTTCACTTAGATCTGCAGAAAAAGTCTGTTAGTGATAAAAGTCCTAAGCTCTCTGTTCTTTTGAATAAGTTGTCTCACCAATTCTCACTGCACTAGTCTCATGACTTTTGAGAGTCAGAGTTCCCTCACAAGGATTACTAAATCCATACATTCATCTACCTCTCCTTTTGCCAGGAAGGATCCTGCCTCTCTTATTCTTTGTTTTTCACTCAATATTTTCTCTTATCCTCACATGAAAGGCTCAAATGTTGTTTGACCTACATAAATAAGAGGTGGCTGAGAAGAGGTAATCTGTGATCAGATGATTAGAGGAAGACCATATAGGGCTAATCATACTCATTTCACCAGAAAAATGAGTGCATAAGCATCTATGACTGGGGTCACAGTTTGACTCACAGATTGCTCTGTGGTTGTGACTGTGTGTTGTCCTCCACTTGTAGTGGGAACCTTCATTGGAATTGGAGAGGATTTGACTGGGTTACTGTCATGTACACCAGCCTCAAACCTTTGTGCACCTTACAGAGCATTGTCACATAAATGTGACAAGATTTCCCTTCTTATGACATTGTCATAGGCAATTGTTCTTCTAGCTTTGACTGCTAAAACAGCTTCTGCTAGAGTTATGAGGGGAGTTGTTCCTTATTGAGGAACCTCCAATTGAATTGGAGAGGATTTAGATAGCTCCCCTTCAGGAGTACTACCCTCAAACCTTTCCGTCTGTGAAGACTGTTTGTGCACATGAAGTTGCAAGAGAAACACTCATGAAATATTCAGTAAACTGATAAACTTTCATGTTTGGTGGATTCTTTTCTCAAACAACAGAACAATCTGAAGATCATCATAAAATTGCTGTCCTTTTGTAAAACATGTGGCTCTTGAGAGTCACCTGAGTGGGATTGTGTTTGAGTTTGTGTTTGTGTTGTTGTGCCTGGGTAAACCACAGTTTGGTTTTGAAGTGTTTTAGCTGCAGTTTTAACATTAATACATGTGAATTGATTATTTGAATTCCCTGTTGATGTCTTGTATTAGACCTGTAATGCATTGAACAACTGTATATCTTTAGAGTTTCATTAGACAAATACATTATAAGATATTTTAGTTGCAAGCATTATTGCAGAGAAGACAAAATTTAATATAGATATAAGCACATAATAATTATTACACAAACAAGAGATTTCAAGACAAGAATCAGAACTTTCATTAAAAATGAAAACATAGTACATTAAGACATAGATTTAACAAGTAAATCCTAATCCTAACTACTCTAATTCAGACTCCTTCTTCTTGGCCTCCAACCTCCTTGCCCTGCGCTGGTAAGCTCTGGACATGGAGTGTGCAAGAGAGATGATCCTCTCCTGTAACTCCAAAGCAGCAAGGCGTTGCTGCTCAGCCACCCTGGCTCGTCTCTCCTGCTCGAAAGAGGCTTCCATCTCAAAGAAAAGAATGCTGATTTAATCATTCCACGAGAGTTCGTAAAAGACCTCAAGTGGAATATCAAAGGGGCTGTAAACAACCCCCTTGAGATGGTCATGAAGTCTGATATGATCAAAATACACTAGATCATCATCCAAATGATGAACCGGATGGTAAGCTCCATGAATAAGTCTGTTGAATACTGGGGCATCCATTTGAGTGAGAAAGAGAGAGATGAACAGGAGGTGAGTTTGAAATTTGATATTTGTTGAGAGTAGGAGAGTGATGAGTGATAAAGAGTGAAGCGTTTTAATTTATAGAGGGAGTAAAGATAGAAACCAAAAGACTCTTGAGTTGCCTGGATAAAAAGAGTAATAATCACATAAGCATACTTGACAGCTAGAAATGACTTGTAACTATTCCCCATGCAAGTACTCAAGAATATTGGTTTATTTTAAAAAGTAACTGTTCCCCATGCAAATAAGCACGTACTCCCTACACAAAAAGTAACTACTTCTATCAGAATATAGTCAAATAATTTAACCACTATCAGCGTACTCAAAACAACACAGATAATGTACTAGTCTATTAACATTGTACTAACTAATTTTCACGTAACCAAGAAATCATATAAGCATGTAAATGTGTCAATAAGTCAGAAAAGTTAGAGACAAAGTATGTCAAAAGTATTTTTATGAACATAATTTATGAATTAAATTTGTTCAGTTTTTCATACTTTTTGCTTCTCTTGATCTCTCATTTATTAAGTTCATATATTGAAGATATGAAGTAATAAATATTCAGTTTACTTAAAATTTTGAAAAATTCCAAGTTCAAATTAATCGAGAAGTCTGGGTATTTATGGAAAAAGGTAAAATACTTATCAAGAAGTCAAATAAACGCTTGATATTAAACTTATCGAGAAGTAATTTTGAATTTTGAAAAAGGTACATTCGATAAGTCATTTTATTAATTCTTTTCGAGAACTAAGAAATGATTTATCGAGAACTCTGATAAATGCCCAGTTTGTCCAAAAAGGACTGAAATAATTCTAATTTATTTGAATTGAATCAAATTGAAATCTGAATAAATTTTCCAAAAGTATTTGTCTAAAATAATTCATTGAATTAAATTATTTTAGTTCTGAGTTATTAATAAGTCTCAAAATATCCTTGTCGAGAACTCTGTGAATTAACACTATTAGAGAACTCTACATGGTCTTATCGATAAGTCATAATAGAGCTTATCGAGAAGTCATTCGAGAAGACTGTAAATAGACTTATCGAGGACTCACTCGAGAACTCTGAAATGACTTGTCGATAAGTCATTTTGACTTATCGAGAACTCAGTTCTCTATAACTTTGAGTACTGTTATTCTGCCTTGTGTTAAATTTACACATTTAAGATGTAAATTAACAACTAAGCAGTTTACTTAGAATTTTGAAATATTCTAAATTATTTTTGAATTTTTAAGAGAAATAAATATACAGAGATTCTGAAATATTTATAATTCATATTTCAGTTAATTTCCAATTAAATCAAACTAGGTTGATTTATTAGAAATTAATCTGCTGCAATACATTAGCTGAGTTCTTGCCTTAGGATGAAGAATTGAGCATCCCAATTTCACTCACAAGTCTAGTGAAGGTTGCTTCATCCAAAGGTTTAGTAAAAATGTCAGCTAATTGTTTCTCCGTTGGAACAAAAATGAGCTCAATGGTACCATTTGTAGCAAGTTCCCTGATAAAATGGTACCTAACATCAATGTGCTTTGTTCTAGAATGATTAACTGGATTAACTACTATAGATATGGCACTAGTATTGTCACACATAATAGGAATTTTGTGTAACACTAGACCATAGTCCATTAGCTGATTTCTAATCCAAAGCACCTGAGCACAACAACTTCCAGCAGCTATATATTCAGTCTCAGCTGTGGAAGTTGACACATATTGTTGTTTCTTACTATACCAAGATATAAGTCTTTGACCAAGAAATTGACAGCTTCCACTAGTTTTTTCCTATCAACCCTGCATCCAGCAAAATCTGCATCTGTGTATCCAACAGCTTCAAAACCAGTTCCCTTAGGATACCATAATCCCAAGTTTGGAGTTCCCTTTAAGTATCTGAAAATCCTTTTTACAGCCACCAAATGTGATTTCTTTGGATTGGCTTGAAATCTGGCACATAGACAAGTAGCAAACATGATGTCTGGTCTACTAGTAGTCAAATACAATAATGATCCAATCATCCCTCTATAGCTTGAAATATCCACACTCTTGCCTTTCTTGTCTTCATCTAACTTGGTTGCAGTAGACATTGGTGTAGATGCTGGTGAGCTATCCACCATACCAAATTTCTTCAATAAGTCATTCACATATTTGGTTTGGCTGATGAAAATACCATCACTTCTTTGACTAACTTGAAGGCCAAGGAAGTAACTCAATTCTCCAATCATGCTCATTTCATACTCACTCTGCATTAGCCTAGAGAATTTTTGACAAAGCTTTTCATTTATAGATCCAAAGATGATATCATCCACATAGATTTGAACTAGGTATGAATACAACACAGAGGGGGGGGGGGTGAATGTGTTTTGGCTTAAATGTTTGATTTTTGATCGACTTTGGCTTTAGCAGTTGGTTGTTGTCAATGATTTAGTTGAATAGATGTTAAACATAAATAACTATGCAAATATGTAAAACAAAGATCTTCAAAACTCACTTAATTTTATATTAAAAATCAAGCAGTGTTTTGCCATAAAATCTCTAAGTTCTTATTTTAGAACTTAGCTTCTTTCTTGAGAGAGAATACTATATTTTCTTTCTTGATTGTTACATCTGACTAAGGACCAGTGTTAACTTTATAACTCAGTTAACTGCTGGTTTACACAGTGTGTAATAAACATGCTATTAGCTTTTCTAAACTGTCACTTGTCATTTCTATTTATAGAAAAGCAAATCTTTCATTTCTGGCTTAGCATATCTTTAGCATCCCGTGTTTACTTTAATCTCCTCTGTCAGTTAATCTTTGTCATTTATCTTGCACATCTCTCAAGCTGCTTTTTGTAGACTTGTCAATGCAGCTGTGTGAATTTGTTTGTTGATTTGCAACCTTGGATATTGAACTGTTCTGTAATTCTTTACTTAGAGAAATTTCTTCACTTCGAGATCTCCAATTAAGCTGTAGAGAACTCGACATCTCGATAGGAATGTTGGCTTGTCGATATCTCTGAAACTTCATTGTTGACTTGACTTATCGACAACTCTGAGTTCTCTAGTGAATTTTGGTTTATCGATAACTCAGAGTTCTCTAATGGACTTTGGCTTATCAATAACTCAGAGTTCTCTAATAAATGTATACTTGTCGATATCTCTGAGTTCTCGAATGGCTATCTGACTTATCGATATCTCCAATAGCATTTCCTGAGTTCTCGATAGACAATTCCTGAGTTCTTGATAGGCAATTCTTGAGTTCTCGAATGACTTCTCTATAACACTAATTCTGTGACTTGTAGAGATCTTGACTTAGAATGTTTTTCACCAAACAGAATTATTCAACTCCAAGCTTCTTCATAATTCTTTTGAGGCATGACCTCTTGATCTTCTTCCAGATAGAATTCTTAGGCTTGATACTGTTTAGAGAAAAATGCTCCAGTCTGCTCCATTTACATTTTACAGACATTAAGTGTTACAAGTATAAATTACAGATTAAGGTTACAGTACAACTTACTTAGGGTTGACCCCAAGCTTAACTGATTGCTAATGACATTGTCAGCATCAGTAATCTTTGACATCAGATCATTGAAGATTAATGACATTGATAGCTCCAGTATCTTTGACATCATCTATTATATATTACATATATTAATGAAATAATAAAAATTTTGAAATCATATAATAATTATAATATTTTTATTATAATCATAACACCAATATCGTACTCAATAATTTGGATTAAATTTTTTGAGTAAAAATTACAATCTTTAATATAACACTTATATTATTATGATTTTTAAAAATTATTTAAATAGATTAACTAAGCACGTGCTTGACACGGATTATTAACTAGTGTTTCCTAAAACCAAAACAATCCGAATCTGGGACTCATGTTTACTAACACGTATTCTATCCAAATTCAAAACTGTTACTTAAAGCCAAGGCTTCCTATCCGAAGCAAGAATTTTTACAAACTAAGGGTAATTCTTCCTCGCAGATAGCTAACCATCTCATCATTAGGCAGAAAAACAATCACATCATCTCGTGTCTTCGTTTCAACTTGGCGTATTTTTACTCAATCTATGAAGGGCTGAAACTGATTCTAGAAATAAGTTGCATAATTACAATTTTATATGAACTGAACTATCATAGCAATAGCCTGGTACTTAACCTGTTAAAATTCAAAATATATTAGTTTTGAAGAGACTAGGAGATCCATTACCGATTAATTAAGACATTTAATTACTCCCTCTGTCCTTTTGATTTGTTATCAAAATGATTGGGTATGGAGATTAAGAAATATGTATAAAATAGTGAAAAAGAGAATGAAAAGTGGGTGAAGTGGCGAGATCCATTGATTTTTAATGTATAAAAGAGAGATAGTGGGGTAAAAGTAGTGTGAAAAGGAAGAAAAAATGAGAAAATAAGGAGACTTATTAACTATTTTTGGTAAGTTTTAAAATGTAAAAAAATGAATGGGACATCCAAAAAAGGAAAGTGTAAAGAAATGAAAAAGACAGAGGGAATGAACTAACACTTGTTAGATTTATCGGATGCTCTTCTGAAACATAACCGTTCACCCATTTTAGTAAACTGTACTTGGTAGAATAATGTCACTTTTACAATTTCAATGGCGCTATGTAATTTTCATAATGTAACTTGATTATTACTCATTTTGCATCTTGTTTAGCAACTTGCTATCTTTTTATTATTAATTAGCTATAGGTACACGTGAAGAAACTATTTATTAACAAATTCTATCCTAGAAAGACTAACAAATGTCTAAAGAAAGCCTAGATCCACCACCATCTATGATAAAAATAGACCATGGTGAGGATACTGGGAGACAAGTTGAATTAAAGTGAAGTTGGGATTGATGGCTTTTTTAGACCTGTGAAAAATAATTGTTCTGGACAAGTACATCAGAATCATACTCATTCTTGAAAGCCTAACAACAAATTTCTTCATCTCCATATTTGTTTAAAATGACTAATGATTCAATTAACCACTCCATTCAAAAGTTCTAGATTTTATTAGAAAAGCCTCTAACTAAACAGTAATACGTGCTTTGCATGCTCTTTCAAGTGCTTCTTTATCATACAGAGGCCCTATATATGATTTATATATCTGTGTGTCTTCCCTTTTTAGGTTATCAGATATAGTAAACGATTCACAATCAATCTGATATCAGAGCTAGAAAATAGGCCGAACCTGAAGATAAACAGCAAAAACATAATTCATAATCATAGCAAATAGTAGAAAGTATGAAAAATAGTAAAACTTACTGTAGCAAATAGTAGGGAGCATTAAAAGTTGAGTGGAGCAAAGTTCAAAATTTAGGAATGAATAGTAACCAATGAATATTAACCAATGAATAGTGAAAATTGAATAGTAATTATGAATATGAATAGTAAAAAACGAAATCTTAATATTAAAATTTGAAAATTAAATGAGACCCCCAACAAAATTACTAAGAGATAATAATAAAAGTTATAAATCTAAAATAATAGCAAATCTATTAATTTATTTTATAATAGAAAATAAAGAAACAAAACAAATGTGTAAGAAAAATCTATATAAACAGCTAATATATTTATATAAATAAAATAAATAAATATTTGATTAATGGAAGATTATAAGTTAGAAAGTATTAAAATGATAGCAGATAAAAACTTTACTTTTAATAAAGATATAAATCAACATATTGAAAGTTGTAAAATAAGCATGCAAATAATAAATAAAAAATTAGATATTATAGCTAGGTTAGGAATAATGATGGAAGAAAGAGATGAAAAAATTAGAAGACTTGAAGAAGAAAATCTTTTAATAAAACGAGAAAAATTTATTAAAGAAACTAATTTAGAAATTCAAGTAAAAGACCTAAAAGAAGTATTAACTGAATAATATAAATTAATAAATGATTTAAGGCAAAAAATTAAAAAACGAATTGGATAGATCCAAATGCAATAACTAGAAATAATAGAAAAAATAAAAGAATTAATAAAAAATAAAGAAAAACTAGAAATAGAACTAGATAAATTGCAAGAAAGAAAAAATGAAATTGGATGGACAAAAGAAAATAGGGATGAAATAATAAGATGTTATCAACAACTTGAAAATATGATAATAACATTTAGAAATAATAAACTAAGAATACAAGGACTTAAAAGAATAATTTTATCAAGTAATATAATTGGATAATAATACAGTTTGAAAAAATGTCATTAGAAAAATCAAGTAAAAACAAGATGTATATTATCAAATGGATGAATACGAAGAAGGAACATCACAAACTCTAAGTTTTAAACCGGAAATATATAATCAAATCCAAAGTGAAACAGAAGAACTAAGAATAAAAAAAGATATTCAAAACATCATATTTTGAAAGAAATAAAGAAGTTAGATATATAGCTCAAAAACATGAAAATGTAATAGACATAGATACTATAAATGGAAAAACAAAAATAAATTTAATAACAGATAGTTTGATATAAAGAGAACTATCTAAATTAAAACAAAAAGAAGCAAATAAACTAAAAAATATTTATTTTGGAGCAATAGAATTTACAATAAAAACATATTTTCAGAAAAATATTGATACTCGTATACAGATATATGTACTAGACGATAGAATAATAGGAAATATATAAGATTCATTAATAGCAGTAGTAAAAGGAAACTTAATATATCAGAAATTAAAATTTATAATACAGCCTGATTTTAGCATATCATTAAGAGATGAAAATAAAGAAAGATCTTTAACATTATATTATAAATTAGATGGAATAAAAATGCAAAAGGGAAGTAAAGTAATTAGTATAGAAACTAAAATAGTATATGCTATGACTGGAAACCATCATGTAAAGAAACAAACGGAATTATGAATAATAGTACCAAAATTATATAATGATATATTAGAAAAAATTGAACATAAAGAAGAATCTCAAATAACAATCCCAGAAGAATTTACAATAGACTTTAGTAATAGACAAATAATTCCAACACAAAGAATTAAACCAATATTGGAAGGATCTAGATTAAATTTTAGAAGAGAACAAAACCCTATAAAATTAGTTAGATCAATGAGTATGACCAGTAGAAAATTAGATTTAATAAAATTACCGTGTTATGAATCAGATAAATTAAGAATAAAAACAATAATATTTAATGGAATATTTGCCAAAGAAGTCATAACAGAAATAAATACTGGAGCAACAAAAAGTCAAATACATATAACTGAAGTTGACTCAAACAAATGTGAGGAAATAGAACCTCAAATAATAACTGAACCAAATAGTTCGAGAGAAATAATAATAACAAAAGGTATAAAATTAAGATTAAAAATTTTAGACTTAGAATATAATATAAGTCTAGGAGTGATAGAAAATGACGTTAGTTATCAACTATTATTAGGAATGGATTTCTTAAATGAAATAAAATATAATATAACGAATGAAGGAATAGAAATAAATGATCAGAATAAATTAAGATTTATAGACAGAATATGAACCCTGAAAAGGAGATAAACGAGAAGAAAGATGAAATAGAAACTATTAATAAGATAATAAAAGAAACATTAATTATGTCTCAAGAAAAAAAACTACAATACTTAAAAGAAAAAGAAAAACTAGAGGAAGAAGTAAAAGAATTAGAGAAAATAAAAGGTAAGAAAAGAAAAACATGGATAATTGAAGGAGAATGTAGAAAACGAGTTTATAAATATGAATAATACTGAAAACCAAATAAAAGATATTTGGAACGAAATATTTATAAAAGAAAGTTTAAACGCTATATTAAAAAAGATGGAAGAAAATCAAGAAATTAATAGAAAAATAATTAAGGAAGAAATAACAGCGTTATGGAATATGTCAGAAATCCTAATCTTTAAACAAATATTAGATAAGTTAACCATTATACAAAATAGTTTAGAACAAAATAAAGAAAAGAAAATAATTAAAGACGAAATAGAAGAACCAGAAATAGTACCTATAACAGTAATAGGAAGAAATAAAGAACCTATATTAATGGATATAAGCAAATCGAAACCGAAAATGACTATAGGGGTTAAAAGAGCAATAAATGGTTTAGCAGAACTTCATAAATCAGGAAAATTCTAGAAAAATATCTATAACAGAACATAGTGCGATAACATTCCTTAAAAAACATGGAAAAGTGTTAATGGAAAAAGAAAGACAAAAATATGAACCTATAAAACAAGAAATGAGAAAAGATGAATTAGAAGAATTAAGAAAAGAAAATGCTAAATTAAAAACTAAAACCAATATAGAATGGTTAGATTAATATAAATTTTATAAAAGAAAATATAAAACCCAAAAGAAAGAATTAAAAGAAACAAAGTTAGAAGTAATAAATGTATTAAAAGAAATAGATAATTTAAAAAATGAGATAAATCAATTAAAGATAGAATTAAAAGGAAATAAAATTATTAAGTCTGACGATAGTGATCCAGAAACAAATAAAGAACAAGGTGAGAGTAGTAATACAAGTGAATTAGATAGTAATCTAGGAGAAGAAGGATTAAATAATTTAGAAGAATCAGATAATGAGGAAAAGGAAATAATAATAAAAGAAAATAAAGAAATATTAGAAGCCCTTGGAAAAACCGTAAATGCAATTATAACAAATGAAGAAAAAAGCGATGAAAGTGATATAGAAGAAAGAGAAACTTCGCATAAACAAATAAATTATGAAACTGAATCAGATACTATAATAGATGAAGATGCATACCCAGAAGAAGAAATAGAAGATCATATAATAACTAAAAATAATATTAAGATGCCAGGAAATATACCTATAGGACAACAAAATGAAGTACAAGATTTCATAGGATCGATAAATCAAGGAATAAATATAAATGGATATTTTTTAGATTTAGACAATGTCTATGATGATCAAGAAATAAGTAGAAGAATAAAAGATTGGAATTTAGGTATGTATATAGCCTTAATGAATTCAAAAAATATAGAAGATCTGGATTATGTTTTTGAACTAATATCAAAAACAATTGTAGGAAAAGCAGCATTTTGGTTAGAAAATATTATTTATGAATTAAAAGGACAAGTAAGAACGTATGCTAGAAGCTGGAAAGATACGTTAAACGCATTTGATATATTACTAAAAAGAGAATTTCTAGGAGAAAGATGGTTTGTAGCTCAAGAAAATATAACAGTAGAAAGAAAATTAGAGATAACAATGTATCTAAATAATATGAAATGTTGTAGGATTAGTAAATTACCAGAATATACCATAAGTTTTACTAAATTCTTTTATGAAGCTAAGTTTTTACCTAATGAAAGCTTAGTATATCAACAACTGTATTATGATCATTTACCTTCACCTTATAATACCGAAATAACTAAAGAATATAATAATCTAGAACCTAAGAAAAATACATTAGGAGAAAGAATTAGATTATTAAGAGCATATTTAACTCGAAAATGTGAGGAATATAGAATTCAACAGAGAATTAAAAAGGATAAAAAACAAGAATTAAGAGATATCTGTAATTTCACAGAGAAAAAATTAATATTTGGATGTAATAATCAAAATTATAAAACTAGAAAGAAATATAGGAAATATAGAAAATCAGATTATAATAATCAAAATGAATATTATAAAAAACAAAATAAAACCTATAGACCTTATAAACCATTTAATCGAAGATTTAAAAGAAGAAAATTTAAAAAATATAGAAATACTCCTGAAAATAGAAAGAGATTTATATATAAGAGAAAGTTTAGAAAAAGAAATAAAACAAAAATAGCAGATTGTAAATGTTGGAACTGTAATGAAAAAGGACATTATGCAATTAAGTGTCCTAAATTACAACAAAAAGGAGTAAAATACATAGATACTACCGAATTAATAATGAAATTAGAATACATAAGAGAAGATAATAATAACTGGTATGATGAAGAAGTATTCTATATAAGTGAAACAGAACCAGAAGAAATAAATTATATAAATGAAAATGATAGTAATGATGAAAGTTTAACTACTGAATAGAATAAAATGGTAGCTATATATATTGAAGCACAGGTAGAATATAAACCTACTAAACATATAAAACAAAAGATATTTATAGATAGTGGAGCAGATATTTGTTTAGCTAAAGAAGAAGTATTTACTCAACACAAATGGAAACGTACTAAAAATAGAATAGTAGTAACAGGATTCAATAACCATAAAAAGAGATAGATATAATAGCAGAAAATATAAGATTTATATTAGGGAAAACAAGGTTTAGGTTACCTATAATATACCAAGAAAATAATATGAAACAACAAATGCTACTAAGATATAACTTTTTAGATTCTTTTAAAACTCAAATAATAAAACAAGATAGGATAAGTTTGTTAACACCTTGCGAAAAATGGATAGTATTAAAAAGAATAGTACCTGTAAAATCAATAGAAATAAGTAATATTAAAGCAGAAAGAAAAACTAATTTAGAACTATTAAAACAAAAATATTTAAAAGCCTTAAAAATAAATTGTGGAGAACATCCAATGAAGCTATGGGAAAAAGAAAAAAATTGTTATACCCAGTGGACTAATAATGAGATTTACAGAAGGGGGGTTGAATGTAAATCTCAAAACTTTTTCAAGTTTTGAGCAGTTTCTAAGGCTAAGTGTTTGAGTGATCAAATGTGTGTGAATTGCTTGAAGCTGATGCAGACAGATATATATTCAAACACAAATGTAATGAGCACAAAGAACTTAAAAACTTTTCTGGTGGATTTGTTGTTCCACCAGAGATGTGTTATTTTAGAAAATCTGTGATTCAAATAATTAAATCACAGCTGCTTCCTAGTACAAACTAGATGATTTTCTCTCTTGATATTTCTAAACAGCACAGGAAAATTCATGTCTAATTACTAGCTGCTACTTGGTTTATATATCACCAAGTTTACAAGTGAAGACAAACTGTAAAATACAATTGAAAAGATTCTTCACATGTTTCTTCTTCATTTCTCTATCCAATGCAATCTAGGATAAGCTGTAAATCTTTGAATACTTCCTTGTTTGCATCAGAATGGAAATGCTGCATTTTCTTGATTCCTCTTAGAGGCTTCCACATTCCAGTATGTCTCTGTCAACCCATGTGCCTCTGTCAGCTTGTGAATTGTCACTATCAACTGCTAATGAACTAAGCATCCGTTGAAGCTTTCATCCGTTGATGCCTTATCCATTGAGGCTTTATCCGTTGAAGCTTTATCCATTGATGCATTATCAGTTGAAGTCTTTATCCGTTGAAGCACTTATCCGTTGATGGATATTATCCGTTGAAGCATTAGAGACATCCGTTGAAGCTTTGTTTCTTATCCGTTGAAGGTCTTCAATATCCGTTGACACTTCTTCACTTATACAAAATTACAAGGCATGAAATATTTACAATTAGCCCTCCTATTTGTACATCCATCAGTAGTCAACATGACTGATTATTTCCTAACAACATCTAAGAATTACAGCTTGAAACCAGAGAGTGAAATGTGCTACAATACTAAACTTATTGCTAAGTAAAGCTACTCCTTCAACTGATAGCCAAGATGGTCTTATCCGTTGAGGTTACAAACACTAAATTTCTACTTAAGTGTTTTGCTTAACTTATCATCAAACTAATACACATATTCCTAACAATCTCCCCCTATTTATGTCTACTAGAACTGTAGGCATAAATTTGGGTTTAGCTTGATGATAACAAAACACTTAACAAATATATAAACTGTAATAAAGCAGATTTTCAAAAGTGCTACAAAAATATATATGCTGAGATGGAATTGAAGAATTACATTATTTCCAAGGGTGCTCCTTTAGCCTGAGCAAATTACTTTCTTTTCCTTTGATCCCTGGTTTTCTTTCCTAGCCTCCTGTCATTCTCCTCTATTTGAAGTTGAAGTTGTCTGTAGAATTCAGCTTCATCTTCTTCATTGATATCTAACTTAGATTGCATATCCTTGAGAGTTTCATTACTGGCAATCTTTAGCTGATCTTCAATTCTGAAAAATCTTCTGACTCCTTTGTTGTCTCTGAACTCCATCAACCAATGAGGTGATTTGTGAATTGTAGTTCCTCTTTCTTGAATGAGTAAAGTTCTAGGCAAAGCATTGGGCTCCCTCCAAGTTTTCCTTATGTTGGCAATCTTGTTGAGAATCTCAGTCTTGGCAGTCCTGGTAAAGCCAGAATCCCTTTGTATGGCTGAGTAGACTCTAATCAAGGTAGAGTAGCCTTCATTCAGAATTCTGTGAAGAGGCCATGTTCTTTCCCCAGCTCCTTTGTATTTGAACACTAGTCTTTCTGGTAGCTGTCTGTAGGCAGCTATTCCCCTTACTTCCTCCAGCTCATCCAGATAGAGTTCAATGTCTGAAAATTCTTTTATGTCACAGATGTGAACATAATCATCTTTAGAGGTTTGAGTTTTAGGTTTAGGCTTCTGTGTGAATTTGATTGAGGCTTTAGAGGGTGTTGATTTGATTCTTCTTTTCTTTCTTCGGAATTCTTACTGAACGGGTCGATCCCCCCCTTTGTTTTAGCAACTTCTCCTAAGGTCCCCCCTCGCCAAGAGCTCCCCGGCGACGACAGAGGAAGCAACCCGCCTGCTGTGGCGGGGCGGCTTTTTTCTTTCACAATAAGACCTGGACGATTATCCCTACCCTCGGCAGCTTACGAGTTTACGTCCATCCCTGGTCGGGTACAGTTTCCTTTCTTCTTTGATGGTGGAGAAGAGGTTAGGAAGGTGGGCAATTTGATGGTGTCCCAATCAATTGATTCCTCCTTGGGAATGATTGTTTCACCATGAATATTCATGAAGGGGTCAGGTACAATGGGTTCAGGAATAGAGGGTAGTGGTTTGGATATTGATTGGGTTTCTTCAGTCTTATCTACCTTCTTTCTCTTTGCATTGACCTTCTTTCTTTTCCCTTTCTGCCATTCTTCCTTACTTCTTTCCTCCATCTCAGTACCAACCATGTCCCCCATAGCTTCATCTTCACCTTTGTCTTCAATTTCTTTCTGTTCTTCAGCCTGACTTGACTTTTGCTGTTTTTCAAGCTTTGCTTGTGCTCTTTTGTCAGCCTTTAGCTGTTTGGCTTCTTCCTTCAACCTTTTGGTTTCTTCACTCTTGGCTATTGAGAATTTGGGATGTCCTTGCATCACACATATGCTCTTTCCCTCTCTGAAGATAATAGCCATATTTCTCCTTACAGCCTCATCCATGGTCTCTTTGAGATATGCAATACTCCTACCTAAAAGCTTGTCCTCATCAGCTTTTGGAAGAGGAAAATCCACCTCTTTTAGAGGATTCTTTGTAGAGTCCTTATTGGATCTGTTGTTGGGCTTGAGAACCATAAGTTGCAGATCTTTGGAAGAAGTTTCTCCATCCTTATGCCTCCCTACTGGCTTGAGTTCCATAATAATTGATTCCACTTTTGTGCTATGCTTCACAGATTGTGATTGAGAAGTTGTAGAACCAAATATTAGTTCCATCTTTTCATCAATCTTCTACCTTTGCTCTTTGACTTGCAATTCAGCTGCTGCTATCTGGATTAGATCAATTCCATCTAGCTTTCCTTTGACTTGAATAGTTGGAGAAGTTGTGATGACAGGAACTAGCACTTGAGAAATCTGAACTATTGTAGATGGCTCTCCTGCCCCTTCCCCTTTATTCTCCCCCTTTTTGTTATCATCAAGGGTAGGGGTCAAGCCTTGTGCTTGTGCCAGCTGCATGAGTAGATTTGTTTGAGTTTGTTGATTCTGAAGAATGGTGACCATAGAGTCTTCAATGATTTGAACCCTATCTTCCAATCTGGCCAGCCTCTTGTCAGCATCAGATGCTTTCCTCAGTCTCCCCAACAAATCTTGCATAGTACCATAGGGTATAACTGAATCCAATTTCTCAGCATTGTAGGATTTCAGATCAGCAATTTCCTGCTTGAGCTCATCCACACTTAGATTTTGCTGGTAATGCTGCAACTACAAGAGATGCAGAGATTCCAGATGAGCTTGAAGAATTGTCTTGGTACTAGCATCTTGAGTCTCCTGAAGGGCCTTCTGAATTGTTATGACTTGTCTGACCAAAGTGACACCAAACTCTCCTGGTGTTGATGGTTTTGCCCATGCCCATTCAGGAAGATCAGGAACAGAACTTGGGCCTGCTACTCCCCCTAAGTTCATGCTCTCATTCAAAGAATTAGAGTCATCATCATTAGAATTTACTCCAAATTCTTCAGATGGCTCACCAGCTTGAGAAGGCAGCCTATTTACAGCAGCTTTGTCTCTGAGAAGAGATTCTGAAGTGTGTACAATGTGTAGTGTCTGTTCTGCCTCCACATTGCCCTGGGCAGCCAATAATTGATAGGCTGAAACAGGGTGAGTAAAAGTGTCAGCATCCAAGGAAATGTTATCAATGACAACTTTGTAATGTTACTGAAATTATCTTCCCTTTTCCGCATCATCCACTTTCATTAACTCACTAGCAATGGCTGGATCCACCCTTATAGCTTCTGTACCTGCCTTTCTCTCAATTTCTCTCTGTTCTTGCATCAGGGGCTCCCCCTGGCTCACACACACCCTCACACCCTCACCTTCACCTTCTAAGGTGGCACTCCTCTCACTCACTTTTGCCATGCTGGAAGAAATAGCATGCATTTGGTGACTCTCAACCTCTCCTTTTGCCTGGGAGCAACCCAGCCTCTCACTCAAAAGATCACTCCCTTCCCTCAATCCTAAAAGTGATTGTACAGTTGCCATATCCTCTACAGTTGGAATTGTTTCTGTTATGTGTGTAGAGGCCATCAACGGATAGGGAGTATCCGTTGAAGTAGAAACTGATGGTATCAATGGATAACTGCTGTTAAGCTTATCCGTTGAAGAACAACCACTTGTCAACGGATGAGAGATATCCGTTGAAGAAGAAAAAGATGTAGATATAGAAAGTGACATAATTATTGAATCTGTGTGGATTGATTTTAAGTGAGGTAACACAGATTCTTCAACTACATCTGAAAGAATTGGATGATGATCCAACAAATCATCTAAAAGATGATGATCACCAGGTTTTGAGTGGGGCTCCTCCCTGAGTTTTAATGAGGGAGAATCAGGAATTGATGTGAATATCATATCCACATCCAGAGAGGGTGTTGGAGAGTTTGATGAATGGTGTGTTTCTATATTGAGAGAGTGGGGCTGTGATTCCACATTTGCTGGAATCACATCAAGCTGAATTTGGGAAGGCACAGATACTGGTAGATGTATCTGTGCTGTGTGTGTCCCTTGTGTGGAAACTAGGGTTTTGGCCTTCTTCTTCCTTGAAAAGGCTTTAAATGGTGAATGTGTGGCTTCAGTGTCCCTCCCTCTTTTGTTCTGTGTCCCTGGTTGGGGACTATTTTCAATAGTTACATCCTTTTGGGAGGATGCAACTAGGGATGTGTTGGACTCCTTTTGAACCACCACAGTCTTTTGAGAGACTGTGGCTTGGCTGGTTTGGGAACCACTCACCTCTCCCACCTTATCCTGGGGGGCTTTTTGATGTTCACCCCTCCCCTCACCATTCACACCCTGTTCACTCCCTTCAGGGTTTATGGTAGTTGTTACAACTGTTGTCTTTTGAGAAACAACAGAGGTAGGTTTCTTTGACTTGACTTTGGAAACTTTAGGTTTGGTGGCTTTGGTAGGAGCCTGTTTGGACAAAGACACAGGTTCCATAGCCACACTAGAAGGCAAAGAAACATTGGGGTTGGAAATAGTAGGAGTTATAGAAGTATTTACCTCACTTACCTGTGGTGCATTCATGATTGACAAGTATACCAATGGCACCTGGCTGTTGAGGTTCATTCTCAAAAGGTCTGCAAGGACCCTTTTCTCTTGTGCCCAGCATTTGAGTTTATTATTCTCATTGGATATAACCAAACCTTTAGCAACATGGTTAGCTAATAACATAAAGAATCTAGCATAGTAGATGTTATGTGGTCTATTAGCTTTGTTACCTAATCTGGAACCTAATTCTAGCATAACACAGTTGTTAAAATTAAAGTACCTATCAGAAACTAGCATATAGAGCATATTAACAAGAGATGAAGTGATAGCATCAAAATTGCTAATCTTCTCAGAGAAAATCTTAATAAAGGCATCTCCAAGAAAACTCCATTCTTTCCTAAGGTCTTTTCTTCTAATACTACCTAAACTAGCAGAATCAAAAGCATAGCCTATGGAATCTAGCATAGCAGAGACATCTTTATCAGTGTGTGGTGTCATGACATTATTCTCAGGCAACTTAAAGCAAGATTGTATATCATCACAATTAATGCAATAGTCCTTACCTTTGAGAGAGAAGGCAATAGTCATATCTGTGGAGTTGAACTCTGCAGTTGTCCAAATCTCCTCAATCACCTCACAGTAGATGGTTGGGGCTTCCAGCATTGCATAGCTTAGTTTGCAGTTTTTGATGAAGTCCATCATCTTGTGATAATCAGAATGGGCTTCATTCTTTTCAACCAAGGCTATAAAATTATTCTTTTCATAAACAAATCCTGTTTGAGACATAATTTTGACTACTGGTGCCATTGTTGTGAGTAGAGGTTGCAGAGAAAAACTTGAGAATATGTGGGAGAGAAGGAGAATAAGAATTGCAAGAAAGCGTAAAGTGAAAATAAGAGTTCAATTGGGCTTTTATACTTTCTTGAATTAAAACGTAAATAAAATGATTAAATGATACTTTTAAGTAAGTTACAGCCGTTCAAGAATAAATAAAACTGTAGAAATTCTGAAAACTACCTTAAATACAAATACATACAACACTGTATATCTGTATCAACGGTTGAGTAAAAGAATCAACGACTGTGACTCACTTATAGTAACTGACGTGACACATCAACAGATAAGGGAAATAGTTATCCGTTGATGAACAACACCATTTTATTCGTCGAAGGATAAAATTACCAGAAATGTATTTGTCTTTCAACGGATAATGAACATCCGTTGATAGAACAATTTTGGCTTTCAACGGATAGGGAATATCCGTTGATAGGATAAGTCTTGATTAAAGCCAACTTTGTTCTTGCAGCAAATTCATTTCAGGCTTCAAAACAGATTATATAGATGACATAGATTATGAATAATTAAGCATACCTAACTCACTTACTAATCTTGTGAATGTTGATTCATCAAGTGGCTTGGTAAATATGTCTACAATCTGCTTTTCACTTGGAACAAAATGAAGTTCCACTGTACCTTTCATCACATGTTCCCTAATGAAGTGGTACTTGATATCAATGTGCTTGGTTCTTGAGTGCTGCACTGGATTTTCAGTAATGGCAATGGCACTTGTGTTGTCACAGAATATTGGAATTTTGTCAACAGTCAGACCATACTCAAATAGTTGATTCCTCATCCATAGTATCTGTGCACAGCAACTACCAGCAGCAATGTACTCAGCTTCAGCTGTTGATGTGGAAACATAATTCTGCTTCTTGCTGAACCATGATACAAGCTTGTTCCCTAGAAATTGACAGGTGCCTGTTGTGCTTTTCCTGTCTATTTTGCAACCTGCATAATCTGCATCTCTTGTGAAGTGATTATCTAGAAGGAACTTTGACAAAGTCTCATACCAGGCTCTAGGTGCTTGCTTTAGTCCATAGAGTGCTTTCAACAGATAATACACATAGTCTGGAAAATTTGGATCTTCAAAACCTGGAGGTTGGCTTACATAAACTTCTTCCTCCAATTCCCCATTTAGAAATGCACTCTTGACATCCATTTGATAGACTTTGAAATTGGCATTAGCTGCATAGGCTAGAAAGATTCTGATGGCTTCAAGTCTGGCAACTGGAGCAAATATTTCATCAAAATCTATTCCCTCTTGTTGAGAATAGCCTTTAGCAACCAATCTGGCTTTATTCCTTATGACAATGCCATTTTCATCCATCTTGTTTCTGAATACCCATTTTGTGTCAATAGAACTCTTGTTCTTTGGCTTGGGTACCAGCTTCCATACTTTGTTCCTCTCAAATTGGTTTAGCTCCTCTTGCATTGCTAAAATCCAATCTGGATCCAATAGAGCTTCTTCCAATCTCTTAGGTTCCTCCTGTGATAGAAAGCTACTATACAGACATTCATCTTGAGTAGCCCTTCTAGTTTGTACTTTTGATGTAGCATCACCAATGATCAGTTCAAAAGGGTGATTCTTGGTCCATTTCCTTTGAGGTGGTAGATTAGCCCTAGATGAGGTTGCCTCAGTATTGTCATGATGTGAGATAGAATGTTGATTTGTTGAAACTCCCCCTGAGTTGCTGATCCTTTGAAAGGAATTGGGAGCTCTATCAATTGATGAAGTGAATTGATTATCCGTTGACAGACTGTGATCAACGGATCCTTCATTATGAACTTCAACGGATGATGCACTTTGTCTTTCAACGGATGCTGCATTGCTTCTTTCAACGGAAGCTGAATTATGACTTTCAACGGATGCAGCATTCTGTGCATTATCCAAAGGCAGATTCTGAATTCTTCTTGATATGCCTTCTTCATCATTCTCATCTTCACTATCATCACAGTATATCTCAATGTTGTCAAATTTGAGTCCTTCATGATGTCCCTCATCTGTTAGTCCATCAATCTTTTTATCATCAAACACAACATGTAAAGATTCCATGACAATGTTGGTTCTTAGATTGTAGACCCTATATGATTTTCCAGCAGAATAACCAACAAATATTCCTTCATCAGCCTTTGCATCAAACTTCCCTTTGTGATCAGATTGATTCCTTAAGATGTAGCATTTGCAACCAAAGACATGTAGAAAGTTTAAAGTTGGTTTTCATCTCTTGAATAATTGATAGGGAGTCATGCATTTGGCCTGATTGATTAGAGAAATATTCTGAGTGTAACATGCACAGTTAACAGCCTCAGCCCAAAAATAAGTTGGGAGTTTTGACTCTTCAAGCATTGTCCTTGCAGCTTCAATTAGTGATCTGTTCTTCCTTTTCACCACACCATTTTGTTGTGGAGTTCTTGGAGCTGAGAACTCATGCATGATCCCACTTTCTTCACAGAACAACTTCATGGTTGAATTCTTGAACTCAGTTCCATTATCACTCCTAATATTCCTTACTTTAAAATCAGGATGATTGTTGACTTGCTTGATATGATTGATGATGATTTCACTAGCTTCATCCTTTGATCCAAGAAAATATACCCATGAAAACTTTGAGAAATCATCTACAATCACTAGGCAATATCTTTTCCTTGAAATTGACAATACATTGACTGGTCCAAAAAGATCCATGTGTAGAAGTTGTAGTGGTTCATCAATTGCAGATTCAAGCTTCTTACTGAATGATACTTTTTTTGCTTTCCTTTCTGACAAGCATCACACAGTCCATCCCTTGTGAATTCCACTAGAGGCATTCCTCTAACTAAGTCCTTTTTGACTAGATCATTCATTGTCTTGAAATTCAAATGGGACAGCTTCTTGTGCCATAGCCAACTTTCAACTGGACTTGCTTTGCTGAGAAGACAAGTAATGGATTCTGCATCTGTAGAGTTAAAATCAGCTAAGTACACATTCCCTTTTCTAACTCCAGTTAGAACCACTTTATTGTCCTTTTTACTTGTGACAATACAGGCTTCAGAATTAAAGGAAACAGTATTCCCTCTGTCACATAGTTGACTGATGCTCAATAAATTGTGTTTGAGACCATCAACCAATGCAACTTCATCAATGATGACATTTTCTTTTGAAATCAAGCCATATCCCATAGTGAATCCTTTGCTGTCATCTCCAAAGGTTATGCTAGGGCCAGCTATCTCCTTAAACTCTGTGAGCAGGGTGAAATCTCCTGTCATGTGTCTTGAACAACCACTGTCCAAGTACCATAGATTCCTTCTTTGTCCCTGGTTGCTTGATGAACTAGTTTCATTTTTATCAGAATTAGCCATCAGGGCTAGGTTGACATATTCCACATCATCATCTTCATTTACCCCATCTGCTGCCTAATCATCTTGAGTGATAAATGCTCTTTCCTTTTGTTTGAGCAAATCAAAATACTTCTTTTTGTAATCAACTTGCTCAAATTTCTTTTTCTCAGAGTTTGGCTTCCTACACTCACTTGCAAAGTGTCCACTAATGCCACAGTTGTAACATTTGAACTTTGATTTGTCCACCATGTTTTTGTTTGGCTTAGTGAACTTTGTGTTTTTCCTGAACTTCATTTTTGCAAACCTCCTGGACAGAATGGCCAAATGTTCTTCAATATCATCAGATTCATCCTGACTGGAATTGTCTTCATCCTCAGCAACTTGCTCTTTACCCTTGCTTGATTCTGATTTGCTTGTGCCAATTTTGAGACTTGGCATTGTCTTCTCCTCATTCCTGGCTTCCATCTTCTCACTGTCAGCTACAAGAGCAACTGTTCCTCCTTTTCTCTTTCCCTTTTCCAACAGCTCATCCTGCTCCATTTCAAGTTCATAAGTCTTCAGAATTCCATATAATCTTTCAAGTGTGAAGTTCTTATAATCTTGAGAATTTCTCAAAGAGACAGTCATGGGCTTCCATTCCTTTGGCAGAGACCTAAGAAATTTTAAGTTGGAATCCTTGACTTGGTACACTCTACCATACAGCTTCAATCCATTCAACAGTTTCTGAAACCTGTTGAAGGTATCATTTAATGATTCACCTTCTTCAAAGTGAAAATATTCATACTGTTGAATAAGAAGCTGCATCTTGTTCTCTCTGACCTGCTCACTACCTTCACAGATGATTTATACAGTATCCCAAACTTCCTTTGCAGTTTGGCTATTGATGACATTGTCAAACATATCTTGATCTAAGCCATTAAACAAAATGTTCATGGATCTCTTATCCTTGCGGATTTCTTCCATGTCTTCAATAGTCCATTCTGCTTTTGGCTTGGGAATGGACTGTCCAACAGCAACTGTTGCAGTAGCAGCTGTGGCTACTTTGTGAGGGATGTGAGGACCATTTTCAATACAGTTGATGTAGCTTTCATCTTGAGAAAGAAGATGTAAATGCATCTTCACTTTTCAGTGATGATAATTATCTTTTTCCAGGACTGGGATCTTTACACCAATATCCTTCCTACTCATGATGGTAGCAGGAGGATTCTTCTGTACACTCATAATGTTAGCAAAATAGATCTTTAAACTCTTTGTATGTTAAGAGCTCGCTCTGATACCAATTGTTATTCCCAGTGGACTAACAATGAGATTTACAGAAGGGGGTTTGAATGTAAATCTCAAAACTTTTTCAAGTTTTGAGCAGTTTTTAAGGCTAGTGTTTGAGTGATCAAATGTGTGTGAATTGCTTGAAGCTGATGCAGACAGATATATATTCAAACATAAATGTAATGAGCACAAAGAACTTAAAAACTTTTCTGGTGGATTTGTTGTTCCACCAGAGATGTGTTATTTCAGAAAATCTGTGATTCAAATAATTAAATCACAGCTGCTTCCTAGTACAAACTAGATGATTTTCTCTCTTGATATTTCTAAACAGCACAGGAAAATTCATGTCTAATTACTAGCTGCTACTTGGTTTATATATCACCAAGTTTACAAGTGAAGACAAACTGTAAAATACAATTGAAAAGATTCTTCACATGTTTCTTCTTCATTTCTCTATCCAATGCAATCTAAGATAATCTGTAAATCTTTGAATACTTCCTTGTTTGCATCAGAATGGAAATGCTGTATTTTCTTGATTCCTCTTAGAGGCTTCCACATTCCAGTATGTCTCTGTCAACCCATGTGCCTCTGTCAGCTTGTGAATTGTCACTATCAACTACTAATGAACTAAGCATCCGTTGAAGCTTTCATCCGTTGATGCCTTATCCGTTGAGGCTTTATCCGTTGAAGCTTTATCCGTTGATGCATTATCAGTTGAAGTCTTTATCCGTTGAAGCACTTATCCGTTGATGGATATTATCCGTTGAAGCATTAGAGACATCCGTTGAAGCTTTGTTTCTTATCCGTTGAAGGTCTTCAATATCCGTTGACACTTCTTCACTTATACAAAATTACAAGGCATGAAATATTTACAATTAGCCCTCCTATTTGTACATCCATCAGTAGTCAACATGACTGATTATTTCCTAACAACATCTAAGAATTACAGCTTGAAACCAGAGAGTGAAATGTGCTACAATACTAAACTTATTGCTAAGTAAAGCTACTCCTTCAACGGATAGCCAAGATGGTCTTATCCGTTGAGGCTACAAACACTAAATTTCTACTTAAGTGTTTTGCTTAACTTATCATCAAACTAATACACATATTCCTAACAAAAATATACGCTGAAATAAAACTGATAAATCCTAATGATATAATTAGAAACAGACCAATAAGATATAGTCCAACAGATCAAAAGGAGTTAGAAGTTCAAATAAAAGAACTATTAAACTTAGGACTAATACAAGAAAGTAAAAGTCCGCATAGTAGCCCAGCATTTTTAGTAAGAAATCATAATGAAGTAAAAAGAGGAAAAGCTAGAATGGTAATAGATTATCGAGAACTAAATAAAAAGACTATATTTGATGGATATTTTTTACCATATAAAAGAAATTTAATAAACCAAACAAGTAATAAAAAATGGTTTAGTAAATTTGATTGTAAAAGCGGATACTGGCAAATAAAATTAACAAAGGAATCTAGATGTTTAACAGCATTTAGCGTTCCACAAGGATATTATGAATGGATAGTACTACCATTTGGATTAAGAACAGCCCCACAAATATTCCAAAGAAGAATGGATAAAATATTTAGAGAAATGAATGATTTTATTCTAGTATATATAGATGATATATTAATATTTAGTGACAATTTAACAGATCATTCAAAACATCTAGATATATTTATTCAGGCTATTAGAAAACATGGGATCCTATTATCAGAAAAGAAATCAGAAATATTTAAACACAAAATAGAATATTTAGGATATATTATAGATTCTGAAGGAATTCAATTACAAGAACATATTTCAACAAAAATAAAGAATTTTAAAGAAACTTTAGAAAATAAAAAAGAAGTACAACAATTCTTAGGAATAGTAAATTACGCTTCAGATTATATAAAAGACTTACCGAAATTAAGAAAACCTCTACAAGATTTAATAAAGAAAAATAAAACTTTTGAGTGGAAAGAAGATCATACAAATGCAATAAGAGTACTAAAAACAAAGGTAGAAAATTTACCTAAACTACGATTACCCAAAGATACTGATCAATTAGAATTATTTACAGATGCTAGTGATATAAGATGGGGAGCAGTATTAGTAGCTTTTGAAAAAGAAGATATTGATAAAGAAAACCCTTTAATATGTGGATATGCAGCTGGAACTTGGAAACCCAATGAAAAGAATTATCATATTAATGAAAAGGAATTATTAGCGGTAAAATTAGGAATTAAAAGATTTCATTATCATTTACTACCTGTAAAATTTGTTGTAAGAATAGATAACACTCAAGTAAGATCATTTATATTCAATAAAATTGACCCTTTACTAGAATTAAATAAGAGAAGAAATTGGCAAGCATTCTTTAGTTGTTATGATTTTATTATTAAAAATATATCAGGTACTAAAAATGTTCATGCAGATTTTCTTAGTAGAGAAAATGGACATAGATAACAAGAATATTCAACCGATGGAAATGATACTAGAAGAAATCAAGAGGAAGAATGAACAAATTGCAACCTTGACCCAAGAAGTTAACAACCTTATAAAAAATCTTGAAGGAGCTATAAAGCTTACCAAAAATATTACACCCCAAACTTTTGTATCAAGACTAGCTACAACTCCTACAATATCAACCCTTACCCAAACAGAAATATCCAAACCAGAACAACCAAAACCCCAAGTTTCTATATCAGACAGAATTAAATATCCAAAAGAGTATATAGACGCCTTTGAAAAGATAACAAAATTTTATGACTACAAGTCCAATAATACCATCCTCAGAACTGGAAAGTTTAGTAAATATCCAAGGTATATCTGCAAAGAAGACGCTGATCCTAAAGTGGTAGAAAGCTTATTAATGTTGGGATTTATTGTTAAAATCATGGTTGATGAAACATTAAGAAGTATATCAAAACTTCCACTACTAATAGTTGAAAGCGTTAGTGCAATGATGCAATCATATGGACCAGGAGGAATATATGGAGTACAGGTATTTGATGCTTGTACCGACTTTGTAGGAAAACCGATAATAATATGTCAGATATTCAAGTATGGTAGGAATACTACTATAGAAGGCGATAATACTAGTCTCAAGTCTCCTATGCCATAATTTCAAGAATGGATGTCAAATAAAAGAGCAATTGGATTATCAGTTCTAAAATCCAAACTTGAAGATCTTATAAAAGGGAGGAAGGCATGTGTATTAGGAACAAGTATGAAGGGAGACGTAGAAGAAATACTAACATTATATTAATGATGTTTTGAAAACAGATACAAGTGATTTAGCAGGTATGCATAACAGGATAACAGGTGGAAATTACAATCATGCACCACAAACCAAGGAGTTTTTCAAGGCTATTATTACAGGACAAAGAAAGAAGACTGTAGTAGTTTTAAAACCCTTAGTAAAGGAAGGAGCATGTTCTAATCCTTTCGAGTAAGATTGTAATAACTCCTGTTATTTCAACATGTAATATTATAGTAACCTTATGGCCCAAACGAAGTTTGGTGACCATAACATATTAGAAAATGTTTTTACGGCCCAATGAAAATTGGTGACTGTAATATATGATTCTACGGCCCAATGAAAATTGGTGACTGCAATATATGATTCTACGGCCCAATGAAAATTGGTGACTGTAATATATGATTCTACGGCCCAATGAAAATTGGTGACTGTAATATATGATTCTACGGCCCAATGGAAATTGGTGACTATAATAGAAACAGCCAAAAACTTATGGAATTCCAGACAAAGACAAAAGACAGCTGGCATCAAAAGGAGTGGACGGAATAAAAAGAGAAAGAAGGAAGAAAAAAGAAGACAGAAGAAAAGAAAAAGGAGACAGAAGAAAAAAGAAGACATAAGAAAAAGTTGCAAAAGTTGAAAAAGAAGACAGAAGAAAAGAAAAGGAAGACAGAAGACAAAAGAAGACAGAAGAAAAGAAAAAAAAGACAAAAGAAAAAGTGGCAAACGTTGAAAAAGAGGGCAAACGTTGAAAAAGAAGACAAAGAAAAGGAAAGAAAGGAATATTATGTCGGGAAATCATATCATGTAATAAGAATATCTCCCTCTATAAAAGAGGAGAATGGTAACAAAAAAGGATCATCAGTATTTTTATCAGTTTAAAAAATCCATCACTTGCTTAGTTGTTTTCTCTCTGAGTTTTCTTATACAAATTTCTTTTCTATATACATTAATGGCAAGCTAAAAACCTCACCTCTGCAATCTATAACAAGATAACATACAATTTATATATATATATATTTAAGCTGAAATTCATATAGATCAAGTACCTAATAAACATCTACTATTATAATAATTATAAAGATGAAGAAGCAAGGAACGGTAGATAGTCCGTTGAGACGCCTGAAGTTGCAGAGCCCAAGATGACGGGGAAGTCGAAATAGGGCATAGCATTTACCAGGGACTCCGGTGAGCTGTTCTTGATTCATCAACTTGATAATTATTTAAATGGTTTTTGCTTATTTGGTATGCGATTAATATGTTAGGATGTTTAAATATATAGAAATAACTGTCATGTTTAAATTGTTATGGATTGTAGAGAAATTATAAAATCATGTTTTATGCATGCTCTTTCAAGTGCTTCTTTATCATACAGAGGCCCTATAAGCTCCTTTACATATGTATCCGAGTAAACTAGACCATTGTTTAGTGTAGAATGGTAATTTAACCTAAACAATTGTGAAATGTGGCAAAAATTAGTGAAAGTTGTGCGCCTAATGATGAACCAGTAATCAGTATTGGTGCAACATACTGTTGGACCTACGGGCCCAAGAAGACATAGAAAAATAATAATGTAATTTTTATTAATAGGCCCAAGAAACCCACATTGTAAATAAAAGCCCACTTGGGACTATCTATAAATATAAGGGTTCAACCCCATTTGAGGGGGTTGACTAATTGATTAAAGAAAGGTTCCTCCTAAAAAGATTGGTCTTAAATATTAAACAATATACAAAGGCTTATCAATTGGCGCTAGGAGGGACCCCTTTTTTCTAAGAATCCAACCAAGAAATGATTGTAGAAGAGATTGATCCGGAAACCACTGGACCAACTCAGGTGAACGAGCAAATGGCAGGGATCGTCACCGACCTTAAAAATCGCGATGACCAAAAGCAGCCCAAACAATCGACTTTGAAGCCGAAATGTTTGTTTCCCCCCCAGAAGGAGCTTCACAAGATCAGCCGTTAAACTTAACGAACTCAGATCGCCGGGATAAGAAGAGAAAATTCAAATTTGACCAGCGATTGAGAATTCAAACATCCAAGGGCAAAAGGTGCTCTCAAGCGACATGCGTCTCCACCTCGAGAAGGTTGAAAGATTGAAAGCCCAAAATGATGAAGGTCCAGAAGATTTATCTCCCTCTGATGAAGAACTCGAGCTTCTCGAGCGCGAGACTGCCATGCTCCAAGCTAAACTTGAACGACAGAGGGAAATCCATCGCCTTCACCGAGAACTTCACCAAGCGTCGATTAGAAATCAAAAGCAAGATGATGAACTCTATGATGAAGATGATGATGTCGAGTACGAATACGAGTCGTCAGCGGAATCGACATACTCACAACCGCGCGAACGTCGACATCGCACAGTATCGACGACCGATGTTGCCCAACGAACTGAGTCCACAGAGTCTATTTCCCATGAAGAGTTCTCCAAAATGCAGGAGGAAATCTTCCAGATGCGCACTATAATGAGAAATCAGCCGGGATTTGAAACCATCTCCGAGAGCCCCATGTCGTTGGTCCTCGAGAAAGCACGCATCGACAGGATGTTGAAAACTCATGCCCTCGATCATTTTGACGGATCCTCGGACCCGTTAGCATTTCTCAACACCTTTGACGGGCGCATGGCCTTCTTCAGCCACTTAGAAATCGCCCGGTGTCAGTTTTTCTCCACCTGCCTCCAAGGCACAGCCCTTCGATGGTACAACAATTTGCCCCCTCGATCAATCGACTCATGGACAGCCCTAAAGAGCAAGTTTCAAGCTCGATTTTCCAGTAACTACAAAGGAATAAAGGTCACAGCTTCCCTAATGACAATGCACCAACGTTCAGGAAAAAGTCTCCGAAGCTTCCTACCCCAATTCAGAGAAGAAATAGCAGAGATTCCAGATCTAATTAAACAAATGGCAGTCAACTTCCTGACAGCAGGTATTGATAAATCCCGCCATAAATTGCTCTTAGAAGAAATCTTTGAGAAAAGACCAAAAACCTTGCAAGCAGCATTTTAAATCATAGAACACCGCATGATGCTCCAAGAGGCGGTGAGCTGCATCCAGTCTCCTAAGCGCTCCTCTAGATACGAACGACGCTGCAGCTACCGTCCACGATCTCCCGCGCGTGAAAGTCGTCAAGAGCGTCGCCAATCGCCACCTGGTCGTACAGTCGACCATCCCCCAAGGGATAGAAGAGAAAGTGATTGGCAACCCCGCAGTCGACCAGAGAAAGAGTTCACCAAGCTTGACACTGAAAAAACGACCATTTTAGCGGTCCTGAAGACAGAGCCGGACTATCGTCCACTGAGACCCATGAAATTGGGTTGTCCTCCGAGCTCTAGATACTGTGATTACCACGAAGATACAGGTCACATAACTGAACAATGCTTTCAACTCAGTAACCTCATCGAGGGGAAGATTCACCGAGGGAAGCTTATGCATTATGTACAACGAGAGGATTCTCCTAGACGTCATAGATGAGATGAAGAAGATCAGGTAATTGACGTTATCTTTGGTGGCATAGCTGCTGGAGGGCTTTCTCACAACTCCCGAAAAATCTATGCCCGAGAAGTTTTTAATGTCAACCCATCAACAGCTAAACGCCCTCGAGCAAACCTTTCTCCTGTCATTTCCTTCTCAGATGAAGACTACCGCCCTAGTCTCATCGAGGGCCATCAGGACACCCTTGTCATCACCACTCGAGTAGGAAACAACACAGTTAAAAAAATGTTGGTCGATAACGGCAGCTCCGTTGATGTAACGCCCCCAAATCCGGGGTCAGAGGATTTGGTCGTCACTATGAAACCTCAATCCAAATTAACCTGTTTAATCAATAAATAAATGGCAGCGGAAGATCTTTGTCATTTATGACCCCAAACTAATCCAAGATCTTTTAAGGTTACAGTTCTAGAAACAAGAATTCAAAATTCCATAAATAAATTTTCACTTCCTTTTAAAACTCTTTTCAACAATGCTCATTCTCAAAACTTAACCCGCTAGTATAACTTCGAAAAGAAGTATATTAGGCCAAACTATAAAATACACAACTATAATATAATATAATATAAACAACTTTACACAATAAAACTTACACTAGTCCGCAAATCCTGGACCAACCACCTTCCAAAAGCTTCCTCTTTGCTTCCTCAAATTACGCGGCTAAAAAGCGCAAGCTAATCCTCACTGGAGGTTAGATTTGAAAACAGGAAAGTATGAGCGAAAGAAATGCTCAGCAAGATCATTATAACATATATATATATGGTCGTTTTGATATAAAACCGACATCTGTAGTAGCGCAGAACATTTTAAAATCATAATTGCTGAAATAAAAAATTTATTAAAAATCGGATAACTGTTTCTCACTGTATTCAAAACTCTTTTTGATATTTTGGAGCGAAATGCTTCAACAATACTCTGAATCTTGATGAGAATAAAACTCGTAAAACCGTGTTTACGGAAATATCGTAAACAACAATAATATGAAATAATGATTATCGACTGAATCATAACCTTTATTCAAAACCGAACTCTTGATAATAATACTCATTTTGTTATCATATCAAATTAGATATCAATACGAACTTTGATCCTCACAACATCCCATACTGAAGTCAACCTCAATCATCTGTACTAATACCACCTTTGATATTTAACAACAAACTAAATATCCACATCAAGCAGAAACTGAATCAAAACTGCATTTCACCTTTATCCAAAATAGAAACAGTTGATAAATCATTTATTCTATGAATATAAAAAATGATATGATAATTTAGATTGGGATCATTCTCCGACGGATGTACTATCACATGCTGATCAGTCCGTGTGATAGCACTGAGTCGTGATTTATAAAAACATGACCCCAAAAACACGAGTACTCAAATAAAAGGCAATATACCTACCTATGGAAAAAATTGTGTCATAATATTCCATATGACACTTAGAAATAGCCCTCACTTACGCAATTATGATCCAATCTTAAAACGTTTTATTGAGAGGGGTCATAATAATCGACACCCATAATAATTTTATTCCCCCATTTACTTGGGTAGGAATACTCGCAACCAAATCATCTTTCTCAAAATCCAAAACATTTATAAATCCATTAATTTGATAAGTAAAATCACTTAGCTATTCTGAACATAGATTAGCAGAAGAGTACTTGCATAAGCAGAATCATTTAATTCAGCGATATGTAAAACATTTATCTATTTCGAACTAAGGAAAGCAATACTTGCATGATAAGATTTAAAATAAATATCACTTGAACAATAAGTGATGATAGGGATACTTGCCTTTGAGATTTAGCAGTTAGTCACACTCACAGTGACACATCTATTCTGACATTCTGTCTCAAAACATCATTGTCTTTCTTTTCAACACTTTACTGATATGTTGCTCCTGCGATTGCTGGAAGCCAGATATCCAATACCATTCCATTACATTCTTTATCCAATGTATTATCCTGATCAACTCGAATGATCCGCATCTATAATTAAAAGATATAACTTTAATCGTCTAAACGATAATTACTCGACGAACTTCGGGTCAAAACCCTACCGTCTACACATATGATAGCCCACACATAAAGAAAACATCCAAATACAAGACTTATGACCCACGTATACACGTAATTCATATAGTACGTAAACACATAACTCACGTATCACATAATTCATATAGCACATGCCTCGGTTCGTCAAAAGATTCAACTCAGTACTTTAAGAATTTAAAACAGGTCAAAATATGATTTATTGATCAATAAACGACTCAGAATGATTTGCAAAAACAATCGAGTCCCCGAAACAAAAGAATTTAGTTCTAGAAAGTATTTTTAAAGAAAGAAAAATATTTTTCTGAGTCTATACGCGTTCGTTTCGTAATAAACGGATGAACAGTTTATTTAATACGAATAAAATAAGAATAAATCATTTAATAATATTTATCAAGCTTTAATAATATTTTAAAGCTCGAAACTATTTTTCGGAATTTTTAAATCATAAGAAATAATTAACTCTAATTAAATAATCAATTAAAATTCATTAACTAAATAATTTGGATTTATTTTCGAATAATAATAAAAATAATAATTTTCAGAACTAAAAATAATATTTTCTTGAAAATCGGATAGCACCTCCTCTATTTCTCGGACTGCCATTCGATATCATATCGACACAACCAACGCCAATCAACACAATAATTTATATTTACGCGTATAAACACTCCAGAAATGAATAAAACGGTCAAAAATGACTTCTACAACCAATTCTAAAAATTACGAAATAAATATATAAACACTAACATGCTATAATATACCCAAAATATAGAAGCAGAATCTCGGAATCCTTACCCAAAATAAATTATGGTACTCCAAAGAGAATATTTGATGTCCGGAAAATATCTCTAGAAAAATCCGAAATTAATATCCATAGATATACATACGCTGACATGCCATGTGGAGTAATCAAAATCGTCAAACTCTTTTTTCTACGTCCCGAAAATAAATTAAAATGGAAATATAACGGAAATATGCCCCACAAATTTTCTCCTCAAAATCTTGCAAAATATATACTTTGGTGTAGGTATAGAAGTGCTGATCGTTTATATATATAATAATTGAAATTTGGACAAACGGTTTATAAGATATGAATTTTTGAAAGTTAAAAATATATAAATATACGAGACAGTGGAGAGATAGAGAGAGGGAGAAGGAAGCTGGGGAAAAAAGAAAAGGGAAAACCGGGACGGGTGATTTGGCTGGGTAAAGAAATTTGGGGGGTTGGGGGCGGTTGATGAAAAAAAAAGAATAAGGGGAAGGGGAGGGGTACGCGCCAGGGGTAGGGGAGTTAAATGGGTTTTTTTTAATTCTTTCCTTTATCCACTGCATTATTCGTTGTACTTATCAACATATAATTTTTAACACGTATCAAGTAGTTGTCACGCGTCCTTTCTGTAATTACAAGCCTAATTTTGTCCCGAAATTTATTATTTAATGAGCAGACTTACGGGTACAATTAACCCAAAAATTACTAAATAAGTTTTAAAATTCTCGGATTAATTAAAAACTAATAACATAAAATTTTCATAATTTTTAAATCATTTTTGAAACGCGCATCAGACCCTGAATCTATGATTAAATGAACAAACGTGCGGGTAAATAAAACCCGAAAAAATTACCAAAATAATTCTAAAATTCTCGGAATATTTAAAAACTAATAAAATAAAATTTTCATAATTTTTAAAGCATTTTTGACTCGCTCGCTATACCCGCATTACACGATTTAACGAACCGAGCTGCACTTGAAACAAATTCAGAAAATCACAAAAATAGTCTTAAAATGTTACAAATATCCCGAAATTTTTAAAAACATAAATTTGGAAATTTTAAAATAATTTTTTGAAATGCAATTTATACCCGCTTCTAGCAATTAAACGATTCAACGCGCGGGTAAAATTAATCCCAAAAATTTCCAAAATAATTTTAAAATTTTCAGAATATTCCAAACTTTAATAAATATGAGTTTCGTAATTTTTGAAAATTTTTGGAATTAAATACGGATTTTACAAATAAATGAAATCAGAAAATCATACAGGGCCAAATAATTGATGAAATGTTGATTTCTAAATTTTATAAAATCCTAAAAATAATTATTGTAATTATAAAGTCATAAAAATAATTTTAAAGATAATTTAATTATTTATGAAATTAAATTTTCAATAAAATCACTTTTAAAGACAAAAATAAAATGATAGGACTCAGTAATTAATAATACAAATAATCCTCAATCACAATTGAATCCCACACAATTAATATTACATACAACACATAGCTGACAGAATATCCATCCAATCCCTAATATTACTAAACAAACTCAATTTACCGATATCAATAAAATGATCGATTTTTAAATAAAGTTTTGAAAATAATACATTTAAGTAAATATTTTTAGAAATTAACAAGGATCAATATAACACTTAACAATTAGTACATTACCATTTAATAACCCCAACTCGTCAAACAAGAATAAAATATCCACCATTTTATGCCTTCCTAATCAGAAAATCACCTAAACATATTCAAATAATAATAATAGTTCTGAAAAATATGGGATATCACAGTTGACGTATTATATCACCATGCCTTCTCTCGAAGGGACCTCGACGATCGACACCTTGAAACTTCTCGAACCCCGTTATATGGGTTCACTGGAAAAGAAGTACACGTGGTAGGAACTGTCGACATGCCGGTCCTTTTCGACTCTCCTCCGTGCCAAATTTGGAAGATGGTTAAATTTCATGTGATCAGCGCATCCTCTAGCTTCAACGCCATATTGGGCCGAACGACGATCACCGCCTGCGGGCTATAACTTCCATCTCCCATTTGAAAATGAAGTTCCCTACAGACTTTGGTATAGGATAAATGGTAGGTGATCAAGCAACAACGAGACAATGTTATCTAACCACTGTCTCTCCAAGGAAAAAGACAGACGAGGATCTAGAGGTCAACCAAGTGCTTGATATCGATCCAAGGGAACTATTCGATACACCCACGAGCAACTCATGCTCCCATATCGAAGAAACTGAGGATATAGAAGTATTCAAAGGAAATCCTGATAAAACTACAAGAATTGGCAAAAACCTTCCCGAAGTAATCAAGATGGAGATTACGAATCACATCCGAGAGTTCTCTGACATTTTCTCTTGGAACCCAGGAGATATGCCCGGAATCCCAGAGGTCGTGGCACGATATTCACTCCACATCAGTAAAAGCATCAGACCCGTACGACAGAAGTACCGAATTTTCTCTGCCGAGAAAAGAGCCGCCATCGACTAAGAGGTCGATAGGCTCCTCGAGGCCGGTTTCATTGAACCAGTGTAATTCCCCACATGGATATCGAACGTGGTCCTGGTTAAGAAAAGCAATGAAAAGTGGAGAATGTGCATTGATTACTCTGATGTCAATAGGGCGTGCCCCAAGGACTTTTATCCTTTGTCGAATATCGACCAACTCATCGATGCCACTGCAGGAAATGATCTCCTCTCTTTCATAGACGCCTTTTCAGGATATAATCAAATTAAGATTGACTCCCAAGATTGGCAACAAACTGCGTTCATCACTCAACGAGGAGTCTTTGGGTACAGGGTAATGCCTTTTGGCTTAATCAATGCGGGTGCCATATTTCAACAGATGATGGATAAAATATTCTCCTCGCAAATAGGAAAGAACATGTTGATATATGTTGACGACATGATTACAAAATCTAAGATTTCCTCAGACCATGTGTCAGACTTTCGTGAAATATTTGAAAATGCAAGAGCTAACAAAATGCGACTGAACTCAGCAAAGTGTTTGTTCGGTCTTACGACGGGTAAATTCTTAGGAATCCTGGTCACCCAGAAAGGCATCGAGGCGGACCCAGCTCAGACAAAAGCAATTTTGGCAATGGAAAACCCAAGATCTGTCAAGGACCTGCAAAAACTTACTGGATGTATAGCTGCGCTCCGAAGGTTCATTCCTCAATCCTCAAAAAGATGCCTTCCTTTTTTCTCTGCAATGAAGAAAGCTTCCAAATCCCCGCATTTCGAATGGAACGATAATTGTGAAAAGAATTTTGCGGAGTTAAAATATTCTTGGCAGATGCTCCAATACTCACTCGGCCCTTAGTTGGCGAGTCGTTACGAGTATATCTCTCTGCCTCCGATGAAACGGTTGCGGCCGTGTTGGTCTGTATCGATAAAGGAAAAGATGTCCATGTATACTATATCAGTCATTCACTTCGGGACGCAGAAATAAGGTATCCACAAGTCGAAAAGCTTGTATATGCTCTTGTGGTTGCGAGTCGAAAGCTGCGGTACTACTTTCAGGCGGGGAAATCCATGTTCTCACTAATCAACCTCTGAAAAGAATCTTACACAAGCCCGACATAACAGGCAGATTTACAGCTTGGACAATCGAGTTAAGCCAATTCTACATCGAGTACAAACCTCGAATAGTGATCAAGGCCCAGGTTCTATCATATTTTATCGCCGAGTGCCAGTTTAAGTCCAGGGCACAAAAGTCGGGTGACGATCAGTCACACCCGTGGCTGTTATTTGTAGATGGATCCTCGACATCCAACTCCGGAAGAGCAGGGATAATATTAATCAGTCCAGAGGGATTCACAATCCAACCAGCACTCAAATTCGGATTCTCCACCACAAACAACGTAGCCGAATACGAGGCCCTCATCGCAGGGTTGAACCTCGCATCCGGACTTGAGGTGGAGGTCATTGACATATTTGGAGATTCTTAGATGGTTTCTAAACAAATAAGCAGAGATTTTAAGACGCATAATAAAAGGATGGCCCAATACCTAACAAGAACACAAGAGTTACTTAAGAAATTCTCTTCATTGAGAATGTCGTTATGATGGCGTCATCCAGCCTACCCATTAACCCCAGCCCGATATATGTCGATGTCTTAGCGGCTCCCTTTATCGACGAAGCATCTATCAATCAGATCCAGACTAACCTTGACTGGCGCCAGCCTCTTCTGGACTATATCATCGACAATAAGCTCCCTGAACATAAAAATGAGTCTCGCGCACTCATGTTCAAGGCCAGAAACTATTGCGTTGTAGGCTTCTCATTATATCGACGCGCCCTCTCTAAACCACTACTCCGTTGCTTGTCTCCAGAGGAAGCTCTCCAATCAATTATTGAAGTGCACACTGGATTTTGTGGTGAACATCTTGGGGGAAGAAATTAGCTCTTAAGGTGATTAAATAAGGACTATACTAGCCCACAGTTTGAAAGGATTATGAAGATTATGTCAAAAAGTGCCAAGCATGTCAACTGCATGGGAGTGTAAGCCGTCGACCCACGACCAAGCTAAACTCGATACTTAGTCCATGTCCCTTTTTTTAGTGGGGATTAGATATTGTGGGCCCCTTCCCAAAGTCTAGAAATCAATGCCAGTACATCGTGGTCGCTGTTGATTACGCAACCAAGTGGGTCAAGGCAAAGCCCCTCTCCAAGATCCGAGAAATGGAAATGATAGAATTCTTTATGGAATATATTGTCTTTCGCTTCGGGGTTCCCAGAATCCTAGTTTCTGATAACGACACACAATTTGTTGGGGGCACAGTTCGAGAAGGCACTACTTGACTTAAAAGTTCAACATGTCAAGGCATCTGTAGCATACCCCCAAGCTAATGGGCTCGCATAAGTAACAAACAGAACCATCCTGTAAGGTCTGAAAAAAATAAATTAAAGAGATACACCGTTGTTGGGTCGATGAGCTCCCAAATGTGTTATGGTCGTATAGAACAACCTCCCGAAGCGCAACAGGTGAAACTCTTTTCCGCCTCACATACGGCGTTGATGTTGTCCTAGCCGTTGAGGAAAGTTTAACCTCCCCACGGGTCGAGGTGTTCGATCCTATCCTCTCGCTCGAGGGTTTACGCCTTCACAATGACCTATTAGAAGAAACAAGGGAAGAAGCCCGAATGCGGATGGTTGCCCAGCAAGAGAAAATAACAAGATACTTCAACAAAAAGGTCAAGCCAAAGGGCCTTAAGGTCGACGACCTTGTTCTTAGGGATTCCGCGACATCACAGCCCACCATTTCAGGAAAATTCAAACCAGCATGAGAAGGGCCTTATCGGGTCTCGAAGGTGATAAGTACGGGGACCTACGAACTTTCTCATCTCGACGGCAGGCCTATCAAAAATGCTTAGAATGAGATTCATCTCAAAAAGTTCTTTCAGTAGTTTAATTTCATTTGTAGTTCGATATCTTGAGGCAATTTATGCCGTACCAAAGACAAACCCTCGATGCAATGAGGGTCGTTATGAGACCCCCATTGAGGGGTGTTTAAATTATGACAAATGAATGCTATTAACTTATTTCGAAAAGCAAGAAGTACAAATATCTAATTACTTTATCTCCTTCAGAAATGAAAAAAACAAAAAGCTACTTCACGCAGATCTATATCAAAATAGATAAAGAAAATCCTTTTCGTAAAATATATATATATATATACTCAATATTTTACATTATTAAAATGGAAGAAGAATATTCACTTCAGAATATTCTAGTATTCAACATGGTTAAACACTCAACAAGTTCGATAAATTAAATTGAAAGTTTTCATTTAACGTAAAAAACATGCAAAGACGGTAAAGTTTTAGCCGAATTTAGAGCATAAATCAAATCCATCATCCAGATATATCAATGAAATACTCAAGTTCACACAAACCCAAAAATAAGATAGAAAATACTTGGTCTGATTACAAAAGTCAACGGGGTATACCCCGCCTTCATGAATCATTACCTTTCGACGTAAGGTCTCGCAGGTAATCCTCGAAGGCATGTCCCTCGACACTGTAACCGGCCTCCTCCATCCCGCGGACACACCTGCCATAGCCATCACCCAAAGCATCGGCAATCTCCTCCACACCCTTCTGCACCTCCAGCTTCAGTTTTTCATTCTCCTCAACTATCAGTTTATATGAACTGTCCATCCCTTTAACTTGTCGATCCAAGCCCTAACGCTTGGTCCTCTCCTCATCACGTTCTTTCTCAACTTCACGAAGTCGACCCTCGAGCTCCTGAACCCTATCACTTAATGTCTTCTCAGCAACTTCCATCTCCCTAACTTTCCTCGACAGCGCAGTATTGGCTTTAGCCAAGTCACCCGCCCTCTTCTCGAGTTCTGCGAAACTAGCCCCGGCTTTTTTCCTTGCCCCCTTCAGAGCAGTAATCTCAGCCTCCAACTGTGCACGAACTTCACCATCGGCATCAGCTCTGTAGTCCTCCACAATATGCAAAAAATCAGAAAGGAACTACACAAAAATAATAATAATGTATATGTCAAGTGGTGTATAGTATGCAAATAATAAGAAGCAACAAAAAAAGAGGGGATAGGGGGAAAGAAATACGCATACCCGTCCAACTCGACTTTTACATCGATTAACAAGGTCCTCGCGGCGTCGACCCTCATACGCCACCAAATCCTGAGGCAGGTTAAAAATATTAAGTGCCCTCAAGGGCACGGTAGATCCACCTGTCCATCATTCGGTGGGCTGAATCTCGACCCTCACCGCCTCCTTTTTAGACCGGGGGTCGACTATATTCCCCATAAGAACCCTATTTCCAACAACCGTCAAGGTCTTGTTTACACCCTCAGCAATAACTTCCTGATCACCAACCAAACCCTCATCTTCTTCCCGTCGAAGGTGCTTACGAGGGTTAGCCTCAACACGAACAGTGTCTGACACAACCCTTTCATGATCCTCGACCACTTTATTTCCTTGATCGTCGAGCAGTTCTATAGAAACCGAATGACGGGCTCCCGACGGCCCAGGTCTAGCCGCATTAGAAGACTTCCTTGTAGCACGTTGTAACAAAAGCATCATAACCTTGTCCATCTCTTCTCGAACCCCGCTGTCTAAAACTTTTTTTAAAGAAGCTCCTGCCACTGAAACACAAGATAAGAAAAAGCGGGTCAGAGACACTATATATATACAGTTTAAAACAAAAGAGAGAGAGAAAAGAACAAACAAATAAGAGCATATAGTAGTAACAACAGAAATAGAACAAACAAGATAGACAAGATAAGGGAAACAACAAACAGACATCCCCCTTACAATCGTGCATTTCCAAAAAGCCAGAATCCTTCAAGTCTAGGTGTGTATATAACGATCTCGACCCATGAAATTCATCGAGATAAGCGGTATCGTGCTTCTCCAAGTTGTTTAGATAGTCGATCGTACCCTGACTAATCTTCCCACTAGGTTTTATAAATTCCAAATCAGGACCCCCAACGTACAACCATTGGGCGTGATAACCGGAGTTCGATGACCTAACGCTAACAATCTTCATCCTCTTATGTCGAGAGTCGAAGTATACTTGCCCACCATGGTAACGCATACCATAAATAGAGAAAAACAACTTCAGAGTCGGCAGTCGACCCTTATCATAACATAATGCCACGAATCCGCTAAGCTGAGCGATAGAGTTCGGCGTCAATTGTCCAAGGCCGCACCCGATAGCCTCATACATCATCAGGAAGAAGGGATGCATCGGCAGTCAAATGCCAAATTGAAACATAATTATCGTAACCCCATGCATTCCGAACTCTGGCATCATCCAAACTCTCTCATCAGCTATCGGCACCCGGTACCGATAACCATTAGACAGGTCAATATAACTTTTCAACTTTCTCACAGGAGGGTCGGTGGTGATGTAATAACTAAAATAATTCAAGCCGGGCTTACCCTCAAACTCGACCCTGAAAGGAATATGTCCTAAGTCCAATCATGAATTAGGATTTAGGAATAACTCTTTATGTAATTTGTTTTGATTTCATTGATTTTAATAAAAGACTTGTTTTGTTTTTATTACGGGCTCTATCTATTTAAGTGTTTAAATAAGATATACCATAGTTTAGAGTAAAGCTTTTTATGGATTATGATGAGATCATAATAGTGAGACCTAAAAGATGATAACTTTAAACTTAAATAGTTCCTGATCATAGGATTACTAACTGGTAATTAATAATCCGCAAAGATCGGTACATACTATGTTTGCTTCATTATGAAGGATGTCTGTTCTCATAGACATTTGTGTGGTGACACTATAGCTAGTATGTAGGTGCTTATTATAGAATAAGTTCACTGAACATGACTCGCACAGCTGAACAACTGATGGAGTTCACTCACGTGTCAGCAGTTGTTCACATAGTGATAGTTGTACAAGTATCCTTAGACTTGAGGTCATCATAGTCATCTTGTGTACACTGAACTATGCTTTGGTTTAGTTCTTAGTCTCCAGGGACAATTATTAGGGCTCTACTGGGTATAGGAATTTGTACACGAAGATAGTGTATGATCAATAAAGGATCTACCCCTTCCAGTGAAGGAAGCGAATGTTCAAGGCTGATCCACTTATGCTAGTTCAGGAATCTCTGGCCAGAGTGAATGAAATTAGAAAGGAGTTTCTAATTTGCATAGAACTACGCATAGTAAATGGTAAGCAAGTGATTAAATTAGATAGGCTTGACACGAGATCCATGCCTTGTATTTAATCGGGACATTGTAGGGTAGAAGGAGTTTATTGTACTGTAACTATTCACTGAATAGGTTCTTGGTATTCTAAGCAGTGAATTCTTATTATCCGGATAGTCGCGATATGCTGAGAAGTATCCCTCACGATGTAGAATAAATGTGATTAATTAATTAATCATATTTAATAAATTAGAGAATTTATATAAATAATGATAAAATAGTTTTATTATTATTTATTTCTACTACCGGCTCAATATTGAACCTACAGGGTCACACCATAAAAAGAGAATGATTTTATGGTGGAGGAATTAATTAATAATGGCTAATAATTATTTATTTGTGAAATAAATAATTAATTGGCAAATTTAATAATTGATTAAATGAGATTTAATTGATTATAAATTAATTAAGAAAAGTTCTTAATATTATTAATTAAGGATTTAATTTTTGGAAATTAAATCAAGAGAGAGAATTATTTCTAAAGTGTTTAGAAAAAGGATTAATAATTAAAAGGTGTTTTAATTATTAATGAGAATAATAAATGGGATAATAATAATAATATTTATGGAAAAATTTCAGCTGAAAATTTTGCCTATAAATATACTATTATAGACCCTATTTTTATTCGAACCCCAAAAAACCCAAAAGTTTTAGAAAAAAAAATTCTCTCCACCTCCTCCTACTCCTTAACGTCATTTTCTTGGTGGATACCGGTGGAGTGCTTCACGTTTGAGGAGCAGCTGCTAAGGATCTCCGATCGTTGCTTTTGGATCGCTATTAAAGGTTAGTAATCGATCCCCTCGTTTTTACCACGATTTATATACTTTTATTTAGATTTTATGTGTGTAAAAGTGTTTTACCATGCCATCGCTGCGATTAAAATCCATCAATGGTATCAGAGCATAGGTTGTATGCATATAGATCTGTGGTAAAATTTTCAGAATTTTATGTGCTTGTATGAATTAATTATGATTTTTACAAGTTATATTATGGATTAATTTTGTCTGATGAGAAATCATTTCTCATAATAATTTTGAATGTTGATCTGGGTTTTACAAGTGTTGTAGATCGTCTGGGTATTTTTTTCATAATTTTATGATGTATAGATTATTTATTATGAATTTTTGAAGTTATTGCAATTAAATTCGTAATTAAATAAAGTCATATATATATATATAAATAAATTGTAAGTATATATATATATATTATGCATCTGCTGTTGTCTGTTGTGTCTGCTGTACTTTTGTTGATGGCACGGAAGAAGACAGAGAAGGTACGGCTGCATTGCGATCGAGAAAAGCTGTCAGGCGGCTGGCAGGCGCGTGTGGTGCACGCGCGCGGGAAGGGGGTGTCGCGCATTCCGGGAATGCGTTACACCCTGTGGCGCATTCACGGAATGCGTTACACCTTTTGATGGCTGAAAAGGGTTGTAACGCATTACCGGAATGCGTTACAGGGCTTGTAACGCGTTCCTGTAATGCATTACAGCCCGACTGTTTACATTAAAATTGATTTTCTGGGAGTTTCGTAACTCCGTTTTAGGCGTGCAATATACCGTTGGATTCGTTTTTCCGAGACAGATCTAATGGAGTGATCAATTTTAGTTTATATAAAAGTTTTGAACTGTTTATATTTCCGAAAGTGTTTTAAAGCTATTTTTAACTGTTTTAACTGCTTTTAAATGCTTCATGTGATACATAGATGATATAACATGCCTACCTTGATGTTTATTCATGTTTATATATGTGATATATGCTTAGTTTATCATGCGATGATAGATTTAGGTGAACTTAAATGAACATAAGGCATTTGTTAGACAACCTAGTATAGTGAAATTGTTTCATAACCTTAATAACAATATTATGAATACAATCATGAGATTCTTGTGTTTGTGAAACACGTAATTGAATATGAATTTTCGATATGAGAGAAAGGATGATTCTGTCAACAACAGATTTTGATCTGTAAGAAAGGGTTATTAAGTGACGCCTCTTGACAATGCTCCACCCGATCTGGGAATCATCTGATTATCGATTATTGATTTGAAATATTTAATTTAAAAGGAAGAATTTCTTTATAATATGATTATGATTGTAACGTAATATAATCCCTCTAAAATTAAATAATATCAAGTAGTAATTGGCCAATGACACAACGGGCTTGTGTCGGTCATAGCCTTCCAACATGATAGAAAGTAGTTCTTATTTTTAAATCATTGTCATTTCGTGCCACAGCTGAGGGCTTTGATTTCGAAATAAGAAATACTTGTCTATTACATAGAGATGTGTACATTGAATAAGAATCTAAAGGTCGTTACGTGCCACAGCCGTGGGCCTTTGGGGACTGATTCAATTGTACGGAATGTTGGGTTAGACTTGACTTAGAATATTGAGTTTGTCGTGCCACAGCCGTGACTCAATTATTCAAGGGGCTAAAGTTTTATTAGGGAATAACATTAGATGTAATTGACAAGAGTTGTCTGCCTATTGAACATTACATGGCGTTTCATGCCACAGATGGGGTTGTGTAATGGAATGTAGGATCCCTATTCCCACTAGCATTATGAATGCTTATTTTTCACGTAGGGGGTTGAATAAATTAGATAAACTAGTGGGAGCCACTTATGAATAAAGACCCGATTCATATAGTGTTTTAAAATGAAATTGAATATTTGCTAAGTGTTGTTATGTGTTTGTTATTTACAGATTTATAATATACATTATGTCTTCTGCACTATCACTCAGGAGCATACTGGATGCTCACAAATTGACTGGTCCTAATTATGATGACTGGCTTCGAAACTTGAGAATTGTTCTCAGGATTGAGAAGCTGGAATACGTGATTGACTCACCTAAGCCTACTGAACCTGCTAGTGATGCACATAATGATGAACATGTTATGTATCGTAAGTGGATAGATGATGCAAATGTTGCTCAATGCATCATGCTAGCTTCCATGAATATTGAGCTACAGAAGCAACATGAGCATATGGATGCTCACACTATCCTCGTGCATTTATAAGAGTTGTATGATGTGGCAGGGAGGACAACTCGATATGAGATATCGAAGGAGTTGTTCGGTTGTAGGATGTCTGAGGGATCATCTGTGAATGACCATGTACTTAAGATGATCAATTTGATTGAATATCTTGGACAACTTGGTTTTGCCATGGATGGGGAGCTGAGCCAAGACTTGGTCTTGCAATCGCTTCCGAGTTCGTTCTCACAGTTTGTTGTGAACTTTCACATGAATAAGTTGGATGTCAGCCTGCCTGAACTCCACAACATGTTGAAGACTGCGGAATTGAATTTTTCCCCTAAGAAGAGTTCTGTTCTTCTAATTGGTGAAGGTTCCAATCCTAAGAAAAGGAAGAGGAACCCTTCCAAGAAGAAGAAAGTAGGTGAGAAAACGCCGGTTCCACCAAAAGCTGAAGACCCCAAGTGCAAAGTTGTTTGCTTTCACTGTAACAAGGTGGGGCACTGGAAGAGGAACTGCAAGGTTTACCTTGCAGAATTGAAGAAGAAGAAGGGTAGTGAGACTACCGCTTCTGATTCAGGTATGTTCATGATAGAAGTGAATATGTCATTAAATCAAATTTCTACTTGGGTATTAGATACCGCCTGTGGTTCTCATATCTGTAATTTGTTGCAGGGACCAAGGAGAAGTAGGACTCTTGAGGAAGAGGAGGTGATTCTACTGATGGAAATGGAGCAAGAGTTGCTGCTGTGGATGTAGAATCATTTCATTTACTTAGGCCTACGGGCAAGACTATTGTTTGAAATAATTGTTATTTTGTTCCCTCGATTGTGAGGAGTATTATTCCCATGTTAGACTTGGATGGATTTTCATTTATTATTGAGAATAATGAATGTTCTATTCTTAGAGATAATATTCTTTATGGATGTGGTACTTTAAATAATGGTCTGTATGAATGTGACATAATTTACTTCAGATTGAACAAACTAATAAAAGAATAGGGATGATGAAAATCTCACTTCATAATGGCACTGCAGTCTCCATTTAGTAGACATGGAGAGAGGACTGCAAATTTGCTAGAAATGGTACACACAGATGTATGTGGACCAATGTCTAAGCAAGCCATGTGTGGATTTTCATACTTCATTACTTTCATAGATGATGGATCTAGATTCGGATATGTGTTTGATGAAACACAAGTCTGAAGCCTTTGAAAAGTTCAAAGAGTATAAGTATGAAGTGGAGAAACAAACCAAACATAGTATTATAATTCTTCGATTAGATCGAGGTGGTGAATACTTTAATGGAGTGTTTCTAGATTATCTCAAAGTAAATGGTATAGTCTCCCAGTGGACTCCTCCAGATTGGTATCTGAAAGGAGAAATCGAACTTTGTTAGACATAGTTCGGTCCATGATGAGCTATGCAAATCTTCCAGTATTCCTATGGGGTTATGTATTGGAAACCTCAGCATATTTACTGAATAAAGTGCCTTCCAAATCTGTTCCTCAAACTCCGTATGAGATATGGAAAGAAAGGAAACCGAGTCTTAAACACGTTAAGATTTGGGGATGTCCAACTTATGTCAAGTAAGTTGACCCAGATAAGCTGGAATATCGATCCGTAAAATGTAGTTTTGTGGGATATCCTAAAGAGACTTTAGGGTATTACTTTTACACCGATCATCGGGTGTTTGTCTCCAGACATGCTACCTTCTTGGAAAAGGAGTTTATCCTTGAAGGAAACAGTGGGAGCAAAATTGAACTTGATGAAGTTCAAGAAGCACAAACTACTACGGATCATGTGGAAACACCTGTTCTGACTGAACAACCTTTTGTGGAATAGCCCATTCGTAAGTCAGGGAGAGTGTCTCGCCAACCTGAGAGGTAATATGGCCTTGTCATTGAGAATGACAATGAGTTGTCGATCATTGATGATGACGACCCTGTGACCTATAATGAGGCTATGAGTAGTGTTGACTCAGAGAAATGGCAAAGTGCCATGAAATCCGGAATGGAATCTATGTATACGGTATACGTAAGAATGATTAGAGCAGATGGCCAGGTGGAGACCTTTAAGGTCAGGCTTTTGGTAAAAGGATTCAAACAAAGGCAATGGATTGACTTTGATGAAACCTTTTACCTGTAGCCCTGTTAAAATCAATTCGGATTTTGCTTGCGATTGCTGCTTACTACGACTATGAGATCTGGCATATAGCCAGATGGTTTTCTTTCCAAGGGAAATGAAAACCTAGTGTGTAAGATACTGCGAACCATATGTGGTTTAAAGCAAGCTTCTCGAAAGATGGAACATTCGTTTTGATGAGACAATCAAAGAGTTTGATTTTATCAAAAACGTAGATGAACCATGCGTCTACAAAAGGGTTAGTGGGAGCGCGATAACATTTCTTGTGTTGTATTGAAATAGAGTTGACACACATAACAACATAGCAGACCCACTCACAAAGCCACTTTCTGAAAGTCACTTTGATCGTCATAAAGACTAGATGGGTATTAGATACCAGAGTGATTGGCTTTAGTACAAGTGGAGATTGAAAGGAATATGTCCTAAGTCCAATCATGAATTAAGATTTAGGAATAACTCTTTATGTAATCTGTTTTGATTCCATTGATTTTAATAAAAGACTTTTTTTGTTTTTATTACGGGCTCTATCTATTTAAGTGTTTAAATAAGATATACCATAGTTTAGAGTAAAGCTTTTTATGGATTATGATGAGATCATAATAGTGAGACCTAAAAGATGATAACTCTAAACTTAAATAGTTCCTGATCATAGGATTACTAACTGGTAATTAATAATCCGCAAAGATCGGTACATACTATGTTTGCTTCATTATGAAGGATGTTTGTTCTCATAGACATTTGTGTGGTGACACTATAGCTAGTATGTAGGTGCTTATTATAGAATAAGTTCAGTGAACATGACTCGCACAACTGAACAACTGATGGAGTTCACTCACGTGTCAGCAGTTGTTCACATAGTGATAGTTGTACAAGTATCCTTAGACTTGAGGTCATCATAGTCATCTTGTGTACACTGAACTATGCTTTGGTTTAGTTCTTAGTCTCCAGGGACAATTATTAGGGCTCTACTGGGTATAGGAATTTGTACACGAAGATAGTGTATGATCAATAAAGGATCTACCCCTTCCAGTGAAGGAAGCGAATGTTCAAGACTGATCCACTTATGCTAGTTCAGGAATCTCTGGCCAGAGTGAATGAAATTAGAAAGGAGTTTCTAATTTGCATAGAACTACGCATAGTAAATGGTAAGCAAGTGATTAAATTAGATAGGCTTGACACGAGATCCATGCCTTGTATTTAATCGGGACATTGTAGGGTAGAAGGAGTTTATTGTATGGTAACTATTCACTGAATAGGTTCTTGGTATTCTAAGCAGTGAATTCATATTATCCGGATAGTCGCGATATGCTGAGAAGTATCCCTCACGATGTAGAATAAATGTGATTAATTAATTAATCATATTTAATAAATTAGAGAATTTATATAAATAATGATAAAATAGTTTTATTATTATTTATTTCTACTACCGGCTTAATATTGAACCTACAGGGTCACACCATAAAAAGAGAATTATTTTATGGTGGAGGAATTAATTAATAATGGCTAATAATTATTTATTTGTGAAATAAATAATTAATTGGCAAATTTAATAATTGATTAAATGAGATTTAATTGATTATAAATTAATTAAGAAAAGTTCTTAATATTATTAATTAAGAATTTAATTTTTGGAAATTAAATCAAGAGAGAGAATTATTTCTAAAGTGTTTAGGAAAAGGATTAATAATTAAAAGGTGTTTTAATTATTAATGAGAATAATAAATGGGATAATAATAATAATATTTATGGAAAAATTTTAGCTGAAAATTTTGCCTATAAATATACTATTATAGACCCTATTTTTATTCGAACCCCAAAAAACCCAAAAGTTTTAGAAAAACAAATTCTCTCCACCTCCTCCTCCTCCTTAACGTCGTTTTCTTGGTGGATACCGGTGGAGTGCTTCACGTTTGAGAAGCAGCTGCTAAGGATCTCCGATCGTTGCTTTTGGATCGCTATTAAAGGTTAGTAATCGATCCCCTCATTTTTACCACGATTTATATGCTTTTATTTGGATTTTATGTGTGTAAAAGTGTTTTACCATGCCACCGCTGCGATTAAAATCCAACAGACCCTACCCAATTGAAGGCTCTCCTCGACTAACCTATTCCTAAAATCTAGGGTACGAGGACTTAGGGGAGGAGAAGGAAGAGGGCCATCGGGCATACCTTTTGAAAAATCATCACCCTCCAGAAAATCAAAAGATCCGCACTGACCTAAATCCGGAATTTCCAGGTTATCCAAATTCAAAACAGATTCTTCATCGCCCTCCTCTAATGGTCTCTTCCCAGGGTCCCGATTAGAAGCACTATGTGAAGACGACGATGAAGAAAAATCGGCCATCTTAAATTCATAAACTACGGATAACACGATAGACACACACATGTAGGAAGGAAAAAGAAAAAGAAGTGATATTACGTGAGGAGAAAGAAGATGACTTACATGGAGGTTGTGAACGGAGAGCGTGCAACAGCGGTTAATCTCCTTTTAGATGGTCTTGGAGGAAGCCGAAGAGTCCAGTCCGCCAATCTACAAAGAAACTCGAAAAAATAAATTTAAAAAACACACGAACGACTACATATATGTCCTAAAAAACATTCTTTTTTTAGTACACACATTTCACTTCTATTTTAAGTTTGCAGTTGCTTTTGTTTTCTTGCTTATTTTTTCTTATCGTCTTTTCCATTTTATACTCCTATCCGATCACTAACTTCATTTAGGTACCGAAGCAAAATATCAAGATTCAAAGTGCAAAAGTGTAGAAGTGGAAAAACACGAACCTAAAGATATTGCGCAAACTCGGAGGGGTACAAATGTTGGACCTATAGAGACGGGCCCAAGAAGACATAGGAAAATAATAATGTAACTCTTATTAATAGGCCCAAGAAGCCTACATTGTAAATAAAAGCCCACTTGGGACTATCTATAAATATAAGGGTTCAACCCCATTTGAGGGGTTTGGCTAATTGATTAAAGAAAGGTTCCTCCTAAAAAGATTGGTCTTAGATATTAAACAATATACAAAGGCTTATCACATACTCTGATCCAGGAATTGGAATGGCAACGAAAGGGTGACCGATACTTGACAAAAGTAAAACCTGACAACATATTTCTTCACCATCTCTTAAATTTGCAGTAACTGAATGATTAACTCATAAACAAGGTGTAAATGGTCTTATCTTCTGTCATTGCAGATCCTAGGTTCGACTCTCGCTCATCTTGGAATTTATTCGACTTATTTTAAGAACGGACACTGGCTTATAAGCTTATAAGTATATTGAAAAGAATCTCCATTCAAAATTTAAAGATTTTAGGAAATCTGGTAACTTCACCGCATTAAAATTTAACTTGATATAATATTTTGATTCCTTGCTTTGCATGCTCTTTTAAATGCTTATTTATCCTACAGAGGCCCTGTAAGCTTCACATATAGGTAGGCTAGCCATTTTCCCACAACTGTATAGTGTAGAATAATATTTAAGCCCAAACAACACAGAGAAATATGGCAAAAATTAGTCGAACCTATGCGCCTAGTAATGAACCAGTAATCAGTAGTGGTGCAACAGCAACATAGACTGATCCAGGAATTGGAAAGGAAATAATAAGGGTGACCGAAAGGCAATGAAAGGCTATCGATACATGACAGACGTAGAACTAATGTCATCACAAGTGGCTTAGCAAATTCGTATCTTCAGACATTTCCGGACCATACTCATGATGTATAACCTTAACTAAAAGTAGGAAAAGAAACATACCTTTAATAATCTGTTAGATATATTTGATAATGTCATGTCTAATATGATTTATATTTAGTTATCAGATCTTACTTAAACAGGACAAATCAGTACTTAACTGAAATCAGCACTTATACTGAAGTCAGAACTTAAGTCATCAGTACTTAAGGTTCAGGAGATATTTATCAGAAGATAATATCAGGACTTAAAGGAAACGTTCAGATAAGGAAGACGGCTGATTGAAAGGAAAAGAAGATCAAGACAAACGTAAGAAGAGATATGCATGAAGAAGGAATTCTATGAAGAATATAATACTTGGAAGAAAAGATATCTGATTGATATATTTTAGGAAGCAGAATTATATTCCATATCAATTAGCGATTATCTTGTAACTGTGTAGTATATAAACACAGACATAGGGTTTACACTATAAGTGTTATCATTATCGAGAAGATTATTCATTGTAATCCTAGCAGCTCTCGTGATATTTGTTCATCACTGAGAGAGGATAGTTCCATACTGTAACAGAGTTTATTGTTTTGAATAAAGTCTATTTTCTGTTACTTTTGTTATTAGATTTCGATTTGATTGTGCTATACACTATATTCACCCCCTCTACAGTGTGTGTGACCTAACAAGTGGTATCAGAGCCTATCTGTCAACACACAAACAGTTTAAGATCCAAAAACAATCATGTCTGAAGTAGAAACTCCAACTAAGCCCACCAAAACTGAAGAACCTCCAAAGACACAAATCCATAGCCGATATGAGGCTATTAGAGTTCCCATATTGAGACCATCTGAATATCCCATATGGAAGGTGAGGATGACTATGTTTCTGGAAGCTACAGATCCAGAATATCTTGATAGAATCAAGGAAGGGCCTCACAAACCAACCAAGCTCGCTGTTGCAGTTGCAGGTGAAGCAGCAAAGTCAGTACCAAAGGAGAAGAGTGACTACACTGCTGAAGATATCGCATCAATTGCTAAGGATGCTAAGGTACGACACTTACTGCATAGTGCCATTGATAATGTAATGTTAAACAGGGTAATAAACTACCAGACTGCAAAGGAGATATGGGATGCCTTGGAAACAAGATGTCAGGGAATTGATACGATTAAGAAGAAAAGGAAGACAATACTCACTCAAGAGTATGAACACTTTGAATCAAAGGCTAATGAGTCATTGACTGATTTATATGATAGATTTGTCAAACTCTTGAATGATTTGTCACTGGTTGATAAGGAGTATGATCTTGAAGATTCAAACCTTAAATTCCTGTTGGCTCTTCCTAAAAGCCAGGATTTGAAGGCAACAATAATAAGAGACAACTATAATCTTGATGAAACGACTCTTGATGAAATTTATGGGATGCTCAAGACTCATGAACTTGAGATGGAACAAAGAAGCAAGAGGAAAGGAGGAAAGTCAAGGACAATTGCTCTTAAGGCTGAAGAAGAATCCCCCAAGGCAGCTACCTCAAGGAAAGGCAAGGGTAAAGATCTCTTCACAAAGTCTGATACTGAGTCATCAAGTTCTGATAGTGATGATGACTCAAAATCTGAAAGCTTGCCTGAGACAGATGCTGATGAAGAGATGATGAAGCTGTGTGCCCTTATGGTGAAAGGAATCACAAAGATTGCATACAGGAAGTTCAGGAAGGGAAAGAAGTTTTCCAGGAAAGGTGCAAGTTCTGATAAGAAGAATTTCAGAAAATCTGAGGGCAAAGGAGAAAAGTCTGACAGAGGAGATTATACAAATGTCAAATGCTACAACTGTGGTGAGAAAGGCCACATATCTCCTGATTGCAAGAAAGTGAAAAATGACAAAGGCAAGGCTCTTGTCACAAAGAACAAAAGCTGGACAGACACCTCAGATTCTGAAAGTGAGGAGAATTATGCCTTGATGGCAAATACTGATATGGCAAGTGCTGAAAGCAGTTCTGAAGCTGCTGACTTAAAGGTACCTCAAACTACTTATGCCTTTCATACTGATGATATTAATGAGTTGAGAAGATATCTTAAAACCATGTTCATTAGCTATAGAGATCAAACTTTAACATGTGAAAGATTAACTTCTGAAAATCTTGCTTGCAAAAAGAGGAATGATTATTTAGAAAAAGAGTTAGTCATGTTCCATCAAACTCAGAAAGATAGAGATGATGCTTTCTATGTTAGGGATGAAGTGCTTAAAATGAATGAATCTCTAAAAGCTGAGTTAGAAAAGGAAAGAGAGATTATCAGGACTTGGACTAACTCTGGCAGAACAACTCAGAATTTGTTAAGTAGTGAAAACTGGAAAGAGGGCTTAGGTTATGGAGATGATAAGAATGATAAAGGAACTGTAGAAATTAAGCCTATAGTTGTTAATCAAAAATCTAAGTTAAAGCCTGTTAAGTTTGTAGCTGTAAAGTCTGATAATGAGAAATCAGAAGTTAAAAAGGAACTAACTTCTGACAAACTAAAACAGGAAAAGACAACTGAAGTAAACGTAGGCTTAATGACAAAGAAGCAGCTTAAGCATAAGCTGAAAGATGTTAAGAATGCAAACAAGGTAAAATCACCTAGGAAAAATAGGAATGGAAAGGAAGGTGTGAATAAAAACAATGATTATAAGCCTGTTCCTGATGCTCCTAGAAAAACGTGTCATAACTATGGAAGTTCTAACCATCTGGCTTCCTTTTGCAGGAAGAATAAGAACATAAACTCCTTACCTTCAAAGTCAGAAGTTAAGAGTCAGTCTGTTAGATATAAGCCACAAAATCCTTGTTTTCATTTTGGTAGTTTATGGCATTCCATTTATACTTGTAAGGAATATCATAGTCTGTACTATGATTATTACCAAATAAAACCTTCTTTAAAGAAAGTTAGCATTGTTCCTTCTAGTGTAAGTTCTGATTCAAAGTCTGATAGTGTAAATTCTTATAAGAAAAATGTTAACATAAACTCTGATGCTAAATCCGCTGCAAATGTTAACAAACTTAATAAGGCCAAAGGATCCAAGTAGGTCTGGGTCCTTAAAACTAATCATTAGCGGTCTTTGTGATTGCAGGGCAACAGAAAAAACATCCTAGTTCTGGACAGTGGATGTTCAGGACATATGACTGGAAATAAAGCCCTGCTATCAGACTTTGTGGAGAAGGCTGACCCAAGTGTTTCTTATGGAGATGGCAACATTGGAAAAACATTGGGATATGGCAATATCAATCTTGGGAATGTCATCATTAAAGAAGTAGCTCTGGTCTTAGGACTTAAACACAATCTGCTGAGTGTTAGTCAAATCTGTGACAGAGGTTATCATGTGGATTTCTTTGAAGAACACTGTGAAGTTATTAGTAAATCTACATGCAAAGCTGTTCTGAAAGGATACAGGCATGGTAACATCTATGAAGCCAAGCTTTCAACAAGTACTGATGGTTCTGCAATCTGTCTGATGAGTAGAGCATCAATTGAAGAAAGCTGGAATTGGCACAAGAAACTCTCTCATTTAAATTTCTACAATATAAATGAACTAGTCAAGAAAGATCTTGTGAGAGGACTGTCAAAGTCAGTATTTGCTCCTGATGGCCTTTGTGATTCTTGTCAGAAGGCTAAACAAAGGAAATCCTAATTCAAGAGCAAGACTGAATCATCAATTCTTGAGCCTTATCACCTACTACATGTTGATCTATTTGGTCCAGTAAATGTCATATCTATTGAAAAGAAGAAATATGCTATGGTTATAGTAGATGAGTTCACCAGATACACATGGGTGTATTTCTTGCACACAAAAAGTGAAACAACATCTATCTTGATTGATCATATCAGGCAACTGGATAAATTTTTCAAAGATTCTGTGAAGATAATAAGAAGTGATAATGGAACTGAGTTCAAGAATTTGATAATGGAAGAGTTCTGCAAAAACCATGGAATCAAGCATGAATTTTCTGCTCCTGGAACTCCACAGCAAAATGGAGTTGTTGAAAGAAAGAATAGAACTCTCGTTGAAGCTGCACGTACAATGCTTGATGAAGCAAAGCTTCCAACCTATTTCTGGGCTGAAGCTGTGCAGACTGCTTGTTTTACTCAGAATGCAACACGCATTAACAAGCAAGGAAAGACACCATATGAGATGGTGAAGAAAAAGAAGCCAAATCTGAAGTATTTTCATGTATTTGGATGCAAATATTTTGTTCTTAAGAATCACCCTGAATAGCTATCCAAATTTGATCTAAAAGTTGATGAAGGAATCTTTGTTGGATATCCACTTTCCATAAAAGCCTTCAGAGTCTATAACTTGAGAACAAGAGTGGTCATGGAATCTATCAATGTCTCTTTTGATGATAAGAAGATTACTGGACTTGAAGATTTCAATGATCATGATCAGCTGAGATTTGAAAATGAAGACTTAAATTCTGATACTGAAAATCCTGACAGTCTAAATCCTGATACTGCAAACTCTGATAGATTAAACTCTGATGTTATTGAAACTGTGGTGACTATGCCAAAGGAAGATGCACCTATACAGGGGGAGCATACTCAAGATACAACCACATCTCAAGAAGCATCAATACATACAACTGGCTCTTCAAGTTCTGATTCGTCAAGTTCTGATAAGCCAAGTTCTGATAGTTCTGAAAACTTAAATTCTGAAGGATCCAACTCAGAGAGCATAGTTTTAGGGGGAGCATCAGAAAATGTTGATGAAGATAGAATGGATCATGGGGGAGCATCCATTTCTAAAGAAAACCTTCCATCTGCAAGGAAGTGGATTAAATCACATACACCTGGCTTAATAATTGGAAATCCTGATGCAGGTGTCAGAACTAGAACAGCTACTTCAAGTGAATGTCTTTACAATTCTTTTCTTTCTCAGACTGAACCAAAGAAAGTGGAAGAAGCTCTTCAAGATGCTGATTGGGTGCAAGCAATACAGGATGAGTTAAATGAATTTGAAAGAAACAAAGTCTGGACCCTAGTGCCAAGACCAAAGAACAGATCTGTTGTTGGTACAAAGTGGGTATTCAGAAAAAAAAACTGATAGTGATGGCATAATTACAAGGAATAAGGCAAGGTTGGTTGCAAAAGGATATTCTCAATATGAGGGAATTGATTATGATGAAACATTTGCACCAGTTTCTAGATTGGAAGCCATAAGGATAATTTTGGCTTATGCTGCTCACAAAAAGTTTACTGTCTTTCAAATGGATGTGAAAAGTGCTTTTCTCAATGGAGAATTGGAGGAGGAAGTATATGTTGAACAACCTCCAGGCTTTGTAGATCCCAAATATCCTAATCATGTCTACAGGCTTGATAAAGCACTTTATGGCCTTAAGCAAGCTCCAAGAGCATGGTATGAGACTTTAGCTCAGTTTCTTCTGGAAAGTGGATTTAACAGAGGAACTATTGACAAAACACTGTTCTACCTCAACCATGGAAATGACTTACTTCTGGTTCAGATATATGTTGATGATATCATCTTTGGTTCTACAAATGACAGACTTTGCAAGAAGTTTGCCAAACTGATGCAGTCAAGATATCAAATGAGTATGATGGGGGAACTTAGCTATTTTCTGGGCCTTCAAGTCAAGCAGAATGAAGAAGGCACTTTTATTTGTCAAACCAAGTACACCAGAAATTTACTGAAGAAATTTGGAATGCAAGATTGTTCAAGTGCATCCACTCCCATGGCCACTGTAACAAAACTGGATAAGGATACTGGTAAATCAATAGATATTACTGATTACAGAGGTATGATAGGCTCTCTACTCTATCTAACTGCTAGTAGACCTGATATCATGTATGTTACATGTCTTTGTACAAGATTTCAAGAAAATCCAAGAGAACCTCACTTAACAGCTGTGAAAAGAATTTTCAAGTATCTTAAGGGAACAACTGATCTGGGACTGTGGTATCCCAGAGAATCAGATTTTAAACTAATAGGTTACTCAGATGCAGATTTTGCAGGTTACAAAATTGACAGGAAAAGCACAAGTGGAAGCTGCCAATTTCTTGGAGGCAGATTGGTTTCTTGGTTTAGCAAGAAATAAAAGTCAATTTCCACATCAACTACAGAAGCAGAATACATTGCTGCAGGAAGCTGTTGTGCACAGATTCTTTGGATGAAGAATCAGTTACTGGATTATGGGCTAACATATTTTAAAATCCCTATTTACTGTGATAATCAAAGTGCTATTGCTATGACAGGTAATCCAGTTCAACACTCAATGAAAAAGCACATCAGCATTAGGTACCACTTCATAAAGGAACATGTGGATGAAGGTAAAGTGGAATTGCACTTTGTTCCAACAGATCAACAACTAGCAGATATCTTCACAAAACCACTGTGTGAAGCTACTTTTACAAGATTGGTAAATGAACTTGGAATGGTTTCAGGTTCTTTCTCTAAATCTGCTTAGCTTTTGTTTTGATGCATCAGACTTTATGATCAGTATTTACAGAAATTACTCTCTTTGTGTATTCTGTGCTTAATTGAAAATTGCTTAAGTACTGATTGTTGTTTGATGTGAATTTCTAAACTCTGATAGTGAACTGACTATTTCTGTGACTATTCAATCCTATGAGCATAACTGTGCTAGATGCTGACCTAGTAGTCTTTAACATACTAGAGATCCCATGTTAGAAGTAATTATTTATGTGGAAATCTATTGACACAAGCAAATTCTGATATTGAGCTTAGTCATGTTTACTTTGTCTATCTTATTACTAAGTTAAAAACTAGAATAATGCTTCTCATCTGTTAAGTTCCGATGTTAGTAAATCTGATGGATATACTAAGTGCTGATAAACCTCACTCATCAAAAGAAAAAGTAAATGAAAAGGGAATAAAAATCAGGTACTCCTTTGAGATCTAGAGTAAAAATGTGGAAGGGACGACCCAAGTGCATTGCTGGTATTAAGTAATATGCATCAGAAAAATAAATAATTATTTTTTTGGTGACTTTTCACACTCTATGATTACTGGAGAAATACTCTGATAATAGCATAAATTCTGATAAGCAGTCGTGACTCACTTACACTGAGAAGCTACTGTAAAATGGAATTTCAAAAGATGCATACAATAAGCACAAAACAGTTGAGGTGGACTCGTGCATGAACTCATTCAAAAGTAAACTTCAGAATAATGACAGATTTTTAGTAAAGTTCTTAGTTATGCCTTATTTATAAGATGTACTGAAGTGAATCAGACTTTACTCTTTGTCTGATATTTTGCTTAATGCACACACTTACACTCCATATGAATGATGAAAATTACTGTGGCGTTCAATGTTGTTTTAGATGAACAGTTTATGTGTCAGATTGCATAAATTCTGAGGACAAGTTCTGATGGAAGTTCTGATAAATAAGTTCTGAAGAACCGAAATCATAATTTGTGTGAAGAATCACAGAGATAGGCATTCATTTTTTGAGTTAAGAAATCATGTTCTGATGACTGTTAAGTTCTGATATAAGTCTAAGTGCTGATATTAAATTCTGATCCTCTATTTGACTTATTTGTGGTTAAAATTTGAAACAGTCTTATTTTAAATCAGAATATGTACGGGTGAGATATTAACAATCAATACAATTAGGGTTAGTGGAACACGTACATGCACAGTAATATTTACTTGTTTCTTGTGCGCATTAAACCCTGTTTTACACTTCCAATGACTGTTTTTCTTCTTCCCAGTCTAGGGAGATGATGTAGAATTATTTCTACCTGTCAGCATTAAATTTCCTTGCGTCTCTTGGCATTTTATTGCCTATATAAACCAACACCTCAAATCAGCCTACACATAATTTCTTTTCTCACATACTCACTCTCTTTTCCTTCATACCAACACAATCATGGTCAACTACAATATGTTTTTAAACTATGAGACCTTCAACATGGAGTTGAGCTGTGAGGACTGGCAGCAGGAATGACACGTAACTGTCATTCCTCATGATATTTGGGACTCGGTTCCCCAGGAGGTTCTCACACACCTCCTGTTCTTTTACATGGACTACCATCGCCATCTGGAGCGATTGGAAGAAGAAAGGCTGGAAGCTCTCCGCCAACAAGAGCGAATCATTCGACTCACTATTCTTTTTGTAGAGTCGGAAGAAGAAATAATTTGTTTTCTTCTTCCTGTTTTTCTTCATCGTCAACTTTGTCCGGCTTCTTAGCCAAGGATAAAAGCTGTTGATGTTGGAGTTTGTAGCTTAGGACAGTCTTGTAATGTTATGATGTAAATTTCAATTTCATGAATGTATTCTCTTAATATATTAATGGAATTTTATATTTTTGCAAGATTTTGTCTCTGAGATGTTTTAAATTCTGCTGCATTTTTAAATCCTGATATATCCATATTCTGATGACCATTTTAATTACTGATATAAATTAAGTTCTGATTTTAAAATATCAGTACTTGTTTACTTGATTTTTTTTTTGGTCATTCTCACACTTGAATATTTTTACAGAATATTGGTTTTGCAGTGAAAATGATTAAATAAGTGGGAACAGTTTAAATTTTGAATTAAAGCTGACTTACCTCAATTAATGGGATTACTTGGTAAGTGGAACGGTTTTTCCTTGAAAATCTGCATGTGATAAGTAATGATTACTGTTTTCCCGTGCCCATTAACTATTCATTATTGCTGCATGTCTGACAGGTGTCCAACGGTTATTTTTTTTAACCATGTATAAGTAAGAGAGAGAGAAGATTATATAATCTTTTATTTACTTTTACACTTTATCTCTCTTTCTTTACTTTTACTCTCTCTCATCTTCTGACGTTGGTTTTCATACAGACATTTTATCAAATACCTTCCAGGCAACCTTAATTCTCAATTTTTTTTCTCATGGCACCTAAGGATTTGATTATAGATGGAGCCAAGTTTGTTCCCAACAACTATGCTGCAATCCTAAATCATGATGAAGCTCCATCTGAGTTGCACTTTGTGCAAGCTCTTCTTGCACACAGTGAAATTGGGTATGTATTGACCCAGCCACCAGTCTTTTCAAGCCAACAAGTTCTGACGTTTTGGCGGACTGGGTATTTTGATAATGGTGGTGCTACTGGTACTCCCAGCATTGTTTTTGAAGTCAATGATGGTGAACATGTGGTAACTCCTGGAACAGTTCGTAAAGCTCTACATTTACCAGACGGCTGTATTTTCTCAACACCGGAGGAACCAGTTCTACAGTAGCTCATGGCCAATTTGGGGTATGAGAAGAGTTTGGCTAAGTTTGGACAGTTGAAACGAGCACATATCAGAAAAGAATGGAGCTTTTTCTTCGACTGCATCAATAAAGTCTTAGGGAATAAGTGTTCCAACTTTGATGTCATTCCAATAATGAGTCAGCACATCGGGTATGCTATTATTAACCAAACTCATTTTGATTTTGCAAGTGTTGTGCTAGGTTTTATAGGGGATAGGATGACAGAGGATAAGAATGTTGTCTACTTTGCTAGATTATGTCAGCTTATATATAATTTCTGTTGTGCTGATGAACCCCAACCTACCACTGACTTATTTCCACCCTTTAAACTTGCAAAACAGGCTTTTAATGACTTGGTAAATGCTGATCTTAAGAAAACGGTGGTTAGACCATTACAGATTCCTCAGTCTATAAAACAGATCCTGGTAAATGCTGATCCTCAAACCTATAGATCTGTTTATCCTGATGTTCAACCTACCACCACATCCCAAACACCACAACAACCATCAGAGCATACCACTCATACATCTATACCTCAATCCTCTATCAGAACACATCTCAAACCTTCACAGATAGCTCAACCTTCATCATCAGCACATACTGTGAAGCCTTCATCTTCCAATCCCAAGAGGACAAAGACTGTCCCTCAGACACCACAGAAGAGAAGGAGGATTGTTGTGAGAGATGAGTCTGATAGTAAGGAGTAGGTTTCTGCAACAGAACCTGTTGTTAAAGAAACTGAGCAGGTCCCTTCTCAGAAGGATTCTGGAATTGGGGGATCTAAGCTTCTCAAAAGGCTTAGAAGAATGACTTATGCTGAACCCCCCAAGAAATCCCCACCTTCTAAGAGATACGAGAAATAGAGAGCTAAAATGCCAGCTTCAAATGATGAGGAAGCAGCAGCTAAGGAAGGAGATCAGGAATCTCTGATCTCAAAAGAACCAAAATTTGCTGAAGCTACTGCATCTCCCTCTCCATTGTCCCCAACTCAGGAAGCTGCTACAGACAAGGCAAACACACCATCTGTGTCTCCTGTACATGAAACTGTATCTCCTGTAGACCCAGGCACAAGTGTTGAAATTGATATTCACAACCTGGTTGTGCCTGAGGTTCTCTACTTAAAAGCTCCAACAACAATTAATCCATCAACAACACCTTTTACTGATGCTACTCAAACTCCAGAATTGTCTACAACACCTTCTCTGCATCTAGATGTTGATGATCAGAATATAGGTGAGCATCAGGATATGGTTGTTGATCAGAACTTGGAAACAGATCAGCACTTAGAGGATGATGCTGAAGCCTCAATTGCTTCTCATACTGTTATTTTATCAGAGATGCTGATTCTGTCAGTTCTGATGCTTCAAATGCTGATACTACTGGTGATGCTGCTATTAATGCAGATGCTGATGAAGCTGGTCCTTCAGGGACATGCACCTCAACAAACTGTTCATAAATCTGAACTAGTTAAGAAGTTTGTTACAAGAGCAGCACCAGTACCTTGGAGTGAAACTCCTAGAGGACAGGAGTGGAATAAGGAATGGAACTCAGTTACCTTTGTTCCATCTGAAAAGATTCTTGATGAGCACTTGGAAAAAGCTAATGAAATGTTAATTAATAATGATTTCAAGACACAACTTCGAGTCACTGCATTGAGTACTAGACATCTTCAAGGTCTCCATTCAACAACTCATGCAGAGTTACATAAAATTCAGGAAAAATTGCTCAAGCAAGAAACAACTCAGAAACTTGATAAGAAAAAATTCTTCCAACCTACCTTTGACATAGTTGCTTACATTGAGAAGACCCAAGAGAAGCAACTGTCTCAGATTAATGATATTTTGAAAAATCAAGCTTCTCAGCAATCTCAACTCGATGAAATCCAAGCCTCAGTGGAATTGCTTGTCTCTCTTCTCTTACCTGCTGATGCCAAAAAGGGGGAGAAAGTAATTAAGTTCAAATGCAAAACTATTAAGACACTGAAGGGGAAGGATGATGAAAAAGATGACCAGGGAAACTCTGGAATGGGTGGAGGTCATGGCCAAGGTAGAAGTTTCTCATCAAGAAGAGATGAAATTACAAGTCACAGGATAAGTTCTGATGCTGGAAAAAGAATTACTTCTGCTACTGGTAAAAGGATAAGTTCTGATGAACTTTTGGATCTTGATGAAGAAATATCAAGACAGTTATTTCTGAAAGAAAATCCAGGAATGAACTTTGAGAGTCTGATGGAAGAAGAAGCTAGACTTAAGTCAGAAAAAGTCAAATCTAAATCTGAAGCTTCTGTCGGTAAAAAGAAACTTCCAAAGGCCAAAGGCATTGTGATAAAAGAAAGAACAAATCCTGAAGCAACCAAGGCTAAATCATAATTGCAGATAGATCCAAGGTCCAAGGGCAAAGAGAAAGTTGGTGAACCTATCAAGGTTTATGTGCCTCCTGTGGATGAAGAAATTACTGTTGAAGATGCTGATCTTGCTCTGACTTCAAGAAAAATTTCTAAGACAACCTCTGACATGGCTCAAGTTGTTCAAAGTAAGGATATAGTTAGTTCTGATATCTCAAAGAAGCAAGTAACCTCTGACATAGCTCAAGTTAACTTGATATCAGAAGATAAATCAAAGGAAACCTCTGATATTGCTCATGTTAAACCTTCAAAGTTACTCCTACCAGGATTCACCAAAGCCAAACAGACTCAACCTTTGAAGACTGCATCAAGTGGTTTTGAAGCAAGAGTGGTTACTAGAAAGGAAGCAAGAGATAAATCTGGATTGGGTAGTGCTGATGAAAGAAGAATACAGAACACAACCAATGATCCAACTTCCTTAAGTGAACCAGGTATTGGAGCAACTCCTGAAAGATTGAATCAACTAGAATCTGTACAGATGGTTTACCATACCTACTTGAAAGAACACATCTTGTTATACTTCATGACAGATGGTAGGGTTTATCATATAAGGGAAAATGCCATTCCACTGAAGTATTTTGAAGAATTGGAACATGTATTATTCTTACTTCAAGTGAATGACAAAATAACATAAAGTGCTGCAAACTATTTGAAGAGTCAAATTCAGAGACAGAAAAGGCTTTATTCTGTAAAGTCTGACAGCACATATCTTCCAAAGTACAGAGATCACAAGGGTGATATTGTTGAGATGAAGCCTAACTCTGCTAAGATTATAACTACCTTTCTAGGTTACAAGGCTGTGGAAGTCAATCTTGAGTCTGACAAGGCATATTTGATCAGACTGGATCAGGACATAAGGAAAGCTAAAATTAATGATCTCAGGGCTGCAATCTTTCAAACTGGTGAAGATTCTGCAGAACTTAAAGATGCTAAAAGGAGGATGATTGATGAACTCAGATATGCTGAGAGATGTTTGTTAAAGAACTATCTCAGAACAACTCCTGACATCAGAGAGATCAGAAAGTGAAGCCAAGTCAAGACCTACAACTGCTCAAATTCTGATATGAATATAGACTGAAGTTGTTATCAAAAGTTAAAATTGGTAAAGCTTTAAGGACTGTAAGTTGTAGTTATCTAGTCAAATTCTCATGCATTTGTACTTAATGTTTTTGACATCATCAAATATCTGTTAACTTGTATATTATGCTAATTTACAAATTGGGGGAGATTGTTAGATATATTTGATAATGTCATGTCTAATATGATTTATGTTTAGTTTTCAGATCTTACTTAAACAGGACAAATTAGTACTAAACTGAAATCAGCACTTATACTGAAGTCAGAACTTAAGTCATCAGTACTTAAGGTTCAGGAGATCTTATCAGAAGATAATATCAGGACTTAAAGGAAACGTTCAAATAAGGAAGGCGGCTGATTGAAAGGAAAAGAAGATCAAGACAAACGTAAGAAGAGATATGCATGGAGAAGGAATTCTATGAAGAATAGAATACTTGGAAGAAAAGATATCTGATTGATATATTTTAGGAAGCAGAATTATATTCCATATCAATTAGCTATTATCTTGTAATTGTGTAGTATATAAACACAGACATAGGATTTACACTATAAGTATTATCATTATCGAGAAGATTATTCATTGTAACCCTAGTAGCTCTCGTGATATTTGTTCATCACTTAGAGAGGACAGTTCCATACTGTAACAGAGTTTATTATTTTGAATAAAGTCTATTTTCTGTTACTTGTGTTATTAGAATTCGATTTGATTGTGCTATACACTGTATTCACCCCCCTCTACAGTGTGTGTGACCTAACATAATCCTTTGAAGATATTTCTTTATAAAGCTTAGCTTAGACCTTGGTAAGCAAATTTTCAACAACAATTAAGCTTTTGATCCTGTAAAATAAATTAACATCTCAGTGTCAAGTGCTTGCAGGATTGTGCAATATTTACATGAATCTTTGTGCTCTTTCAAAATGCTGCAGAAGTATCGATATGTAAACTTGCCAACAAAATTTGAGCCTCATTGTCCTGTTATAGGCCTATAAAGCAATGAACCGACCCAAACTAAATTTCTGTTCCCCGATTTGTTCTCGGTAAATCAGTGTTGAGTTCATTGAGTCCCATCTTTTAGCCAAAGGAGCTTACCCCCGAGCTTCACAGTGGACGAAAGTTTTGATGGTGTATTAATTAGGAAACTAGCATAATAACCCGTGACACGGGTATTTTCTAGAGTTTTTTATTATTTGTAAATATTGTAAAATATCTAACGTATATTAAATATAAGTTGATTATTTATTAATATGTATTATTTTCATACAAGACATTACCAAATTATACAAGGTTTTTATAGCTCATTAAGCAAAATATATATATATATATATATTCTTCTTTGTATTATATAATTTATATTTAATGAATGCATATAAATATGGTAGTCAATGTACGTTTAAAACGAAATGATTAAATTTAATCTGTAGAATGCCGTTAGTATGTTTACAAAAAAAGCTAAAAATTAACATATACGTTGAATACAGAGTTGACCAAAAATTTTGAATTTTATTTAAATAAATTATATATACTGGTCTATATTATTACTGAGTTCACTACTAACTTACAATTAACTTGCTCAATCTAAAAAGATAAAAAATGCATAACTGAAGTTAGAATGACTTTCAATCATAATATACAATGATGTAAAATTTACACTACTCTTAATATAAAAGTTGATTTTAAAGAAAAAATTTATTTTTTGAAATTCAACGTATGTATATATAGAAAAATATTAATTTTTTTATTTATACTACTGTTAACAAAGTAAGATTAAGTTATATGTGTATGTGAGCATGTAAATTATCGTATTTTACATTTGTTAGTAAATTACGATTGTTTCAATTATTTATATGTTAAATATATGATTTATGTACATGTCTGGTTATTACTAACATGTAGTGAGGCAATTGATTACTTAAATAACATGTATTTATAACTATTCAAAAATTAAAATTATGTAATAAATAAATTGCAATAATTATATACTACAAAGACTTATTATTGATATTCATGATTTTTTTCAAGAATTCGAAGGAAAAATTATAATTATATCGTTATTTAAACCGTTTTTAAGTTTCTTTCATTACGACTCTAATATATCTTCATATAATAATTTAATAACATCGTATATTATTCTCCTAAATTAAATATTTTTTAATTCGATAAAGTTTATAAATATTGTTTGAACTGGTAAATATCTTCAAATTATTGAACAATATATATTTTTTATTTAAATAGTATAATATGCATTGAATCAAATGCTACAATATAGTTTAGATATAACTTTTATTTGAATAATTCAAAATATTAAAATAATTTAAAATGTTTGTACAATATTATCTTGATCAATGAATATTGTTTATCTAGAAGATTTTTTTTAAAAGCTAGTTTTTCAAAGTGAAAAATGAAAATAAAATCGATTTATTATATCATCGTAGTTTTAACAAATCTCGTAAGATCTCATATCAAATTTCGAATAATTTTAAAACCGGGACAAGTTCCAAAAACAATAATGAGCTATCAGTGAAGTTAGTAATTTTAATACAAATAATCAATTGACTTGATCTTATAAAGACCTCAAACACATTAATTTATATTAACATAAGATATTAAAAAAATTCACATTATTGGTAAAAAATATTCTCGCCGAGATTGTAATTTAAATTTACTAAACGTAGAATGTGATGATGTTTTTCGGCCGGGTCATGTAATCAAATTTCGAGTATTTTTTGAACAATGGGTCAAATTCTGATTTCAAATTCGAAATAAACTAAAATACACTAACTTATTATAATTCGAAGTTATCAAAATATGTAATACCAATATAGATTATTTATATATAAGCGATTCTATTTTCAATATTTTTTAAAAAATTACATATACATTAATTACTTTTTATAAGAAAAAAATATGTCAAATATATATAAGATATATTTTTAAACTAAAAAATGATTAATAAATAAGATAATAATCTATTGATGTACTATGCCTAATTTTATATCCGGAATTCAATTCTTTAACATTAACATTATAAATATTCAAGTAATTATCTTTTTTTTACGGAATTCAATTACCTATCTTTAAAGTTAAATAAAATATCCATTTAGTACACTTACATATTATGTGTATAATGAAAAGCACATGTTACAATATGGTGTAGTGGTATGAGTTTGTATAGGTGAGTGAAATATCTTGAGTTCAATTCTCACAAACCACACCTACACACGCGATATTTAATGTTTGGAGAATCAACTCTTTATTTTTTATATAATTTAAAAAATTTCATAACTTTAGAGCTTCTATATTACTCGTAAACATATTTTCAAAACCTACTTTTTAAAAAAAAATAATAATTATCTATTTACATTAAATAATAAAACCTTGGAATTTTAGCGCAAAATACGTGTACAACTTACGAGGACGAATTTTTTTGAAAAAACCATTACATCGGTTATCTTTGGTGACGGTAAAGAAAATGAAACCCAGTACTGTAATAATAATAATAATAATAATAATAATAATAATAATAATAATAATAATAATAATAATAGAAATGAAAATTTGTTTAGACACGCTATCACAACACTTTAATAAAATAAATGAGTTCTTACTCTTAACATAATTTAAATTAATCTTAGGAAAAAAATTGGCGTGCTTAATACATTCATAGCTATTAATATGTCATAAATCTTTAATTTCATAATATATCCCTATACACACTTACACTTCTACTTTTTCAATTTCAACGTCCTACTAACAAACATAATCTCCTTCTATATATTAAAGGGCAATCAAAGGTAAATTGAGTCATTTTAATGGCTGTGAAATTACAAATTTACCCTTTTATTTTCAAAAATAACACAAATGACACCCATATATAGTTTAAGCAAAAATTAAGAAAAATTTATGTATACACCAAGATTCGAACACTTGCCCTTCAATTGTTCACTACACGTCACTACCATTATGCTATATATCTCATTGAGTCCTATTTAAAAATCTTATTAGATAAATCACATCAACTCTTTCTATTATAATATTTTTCTATTATTTTAACTTTTGAGTAAATAAAATGTTGCATTATATTATTTATGTTGCATTATATTATTTATGTAACTCCTGTTTTTTAGTTTCCGTAGTTTAATTTATAACTATATCTCCTTCTATATATTAAAATTGAACCATTTTAATGGCAGTAAAATTACAATTTTGCCCTTTTATGTTGGAAAAGTGTAAAAATGTGATTTTTCGCACAATTTTAGCTAAAATTAGGTATATTGTTGTGTCCACTAAGAATCAAACCCCAAATCTCCTGATCAAAGATTTCATATCACTACGATTGTGCTACATAACATCCTTACTTACTTTAAAATTCTTATTAGATAAACCAAATCCTCTCTTTTTATCAAATTCTTCTTTTATTACTTTAATTTTTGAGTAAATAAAATATTGGATTATATTATTTATGTGTCTCCTTTTTATTTAGTTTTTGTAGTTTCATTATAAAATTTTAAAAATGCCACCACCTCATATTTGTTTCATTTAGCTCATTTTCATTTCCAATTTGTTTCACTCACTTCACATTTATAAATTCTCTTGGTCTATATAAATATATATATATTAATATATTTTATTAAATAATTTTTTATAAAAACAATATTTAAAAAATTATAATAATTTTAAAATAATCTATAATTTTATTGATCAATTTTTTACATTATAATATAATACACATTTTTAATTTTTCATTCATTTACATTATAAATCAATTTTAATATGATTTGATATTAAAAATATGAGATGTTATCAATGTTTTTATATTTACAAATTATTAGACAATTTTTTATTTAAAAAATATACGAAAAATATAAAATTATTATTTTTAATTATTCCCCGCATCACTGTGGGAATCCCCGTTCCGGCGGGGATAGTTAATGAAAAGAATTCTCATTTAGGATTCAAGGTGCGTTAGGGAAACGGGGGCATGAATTGTACTCCCTGACCCCGAACTGACACAATGCATATCCCTACAAACAAACTTCAAATATTTTTGTTATAATAATATAGTTTTTAATTATTTTATTAACATATAGCTTACAATAAATATCTAATCTCAAAATTAACGGGCTAAGTTAAAATCGAACTCTACAAAAAAAATAAGTTTTCGCCACTTAAGTTATCCAATATCGCTTTTATAGTATGTATGAAAAGAAAAAGAAGTAAGACAATACAGTAAAAAGTTAAAATAAATCATTTATCATATTAAAAAATTATATCTGTATAGATACAAATTTGTTCGAAATAATATTTTAATATATATGAAGGCCCGTGCCTCGCACGGGCTTTTACGCTAGTTAGTACTTGTATACTATTGATAATATTTTTCAATTTATCATCTTCTCCTAGAAATCAATTGAAATATGAACTCAAAAAAGAGTATAAATCAAACACCACAAACATCATTAGAAACATTATTTGATCATTTAGATTTGCATTATAAACAACTGTTGTGTTCATGATACAACTTGATTAGTAATGTATTAACTTATGAAAGGTCAAGCTAAATGTACATATTTCGTGTGTGTTATCTGGTGAAAAAGATGTGGCCATCATACTCGTCTGGTGTCATAGTATTGGGAATGATATGAATTTTCTGGAACATGGACATGATGGTCGTCAATGAATCATCAGGCAGGGTTGATTCCGTGCAGGTCTGTTAGCAAGTAATTACTAAGAAATGATTGTAGCCTATCTGATTATGTTTGCAAGACAAATAAGAGCATATGTATAGTAGGCTCATACTAGCTGCTTACTACAATGTTCTGATAATATAAGTGCAGAATCAGATATTGTTTAAAGTTATATATGAAATATTGTCATCCCTGCAACCCATTAATACAAAAAATATGAAAATGGTGGTTCCAAAAATATGAATCATAGTGACTGTGTTGTGTTAGAAAAAACATTAAAACATAAGATTGGGTTTAATAATGTATTTGCAGAACTGATGATGACACAAAAAGCTTAGAACATTAAACCTGCTGAAAAATTTATGATATAAACAAAATGGAGTGATATAATAATGCATCAATCGGTACGGATAACACATACTAAATATAGACCTGAATATCATTAATAAAATATATGTAAATACGAAACCAACAACTTGAAATAACATCCAAGAGAAAATTAAATAACAAAATGGAAAACCATCTCCAACAAAACATAATCTTGAAACCAAAGTTTACGAACAAACTTTATTGATAGGCATAAAAATAGAAAATATATGGTAGAAGTTTTAGTTATTTCTTCTAATTGATAGAGAAGTACTTCTCCTGCAAAATTGAAATACTGCTAATAAGAAATCAGAGCATCAATCAACATAAAAATGAATATGTAATTTTTTTTTAATTTTGATAATGTTTACCACTTTGATCTTCTTGCTAACTGACATTGCAGATCCTAGAATTTTGCTAGATTCAATAAAATCTGTGGAATAGCTTATATCTCGTGCAATGCACGATTTTTTAAAATTTACCTTTTTTTATTTTTTAATTTTTTTTAATATACATATATATCATTATCTCTAACGTTGTTGTAATATTTTTTTTATTTTTGATAGTTTTTTAATTTTGTTGCAACAAATATGCATGTAGTAAAAAGTATACGGATACGAAATTTAATTATAGCTATATATTATAAAATATCTAATCATATTCTATTTATTGTTGTATCATTGTATCATATTTTGATTTTTAACTATTAGTAGAACAATGTAATATTTTTACATTAATGATTGGTTAAATCTTTTCGTATTCTATTTAGGATTAAATTAGGACATTATATCACAATTGATGTTTGGATAGTATTAGAATAATATAATTATTTTCTATTTATGATCGTATTAAGAATATACTTATTCTAATGAGATATAATATAAACCGTCTATTTTTTATTATATCAGATCAACGGTTGAGATTGTTTTGGCGATACCGTATCAAAGTTTTGGATAAGAAGTTCCTTAATTTATTATATATAAAGGATATAATATGCGTAACTAATCTACATTTATTGCCTACTTATAGAATTCAATAGAAAATAAAAAGGATGAAAACATGATATATACATAAAAATTAATATCTTAAAATTGAGTATATTAATATTTTTAAAAATCTTTGTGATGTAGAGATCAATATACATGTAGCGATCTCAGATATCGACAAGTCAAAAAAACATATAGAGAACCGGAGATATCGACAAGTCGTTTATATCGACAAGTCATTTTATCATGTAGAGAACTGGAGATATCGACAAGTCATTTTATCATGTAGAGAACTGGAGATATCGACAAGTCATTCCACATGTAGAGAACCGGAGACCTCGACAAGTCAAAGACATATGTAGAGAACTCAACATATCGATAAGTCATTATACTTATCGATATGTGACATCTCTACAGAATAAAAGAGACCTTGACATACTATCTCATAATTCAGAATGCAGACAAATTGAATATTCAAGATTATTGGTCAACAAATAATTTTATCACTAAATTGGAAAGACTACAAATGCATCTTGAAGAATTCAAGATCAAGGGCCAAGATTTACTAGACAAAGGAGGGTCATAGAGCTACAAGATTCTGCACAGATTTGCTAACATTGGAAATGGAAATAGACAAGATAGCTTTAGAAACTATGTTAGTACATTTTAGTGCAAGTTTTGTAAATCCGTGATGTTGGTCTATAAAGCATGAACGTTTCCTTAGGTTAGACGTAGTCAAACAGATCTAGAAAATTATATTGAATTCTCTCTCAATAATTATAGCTGAGTTCTTATTTCTAAGAACACGGATTTGTAGCAAAACAAATTTGATTAATACAATCAAGTGAGTTTTTGATAATTTGTTTGTGCGCTTGCAGTTAAATATTTTATCACTATAAGATCATATCTGCTTTGTTCAATTAATCCAAATACTTTCAAAGTTAATTAAAATCTAATAAAACACATTCACCCCTCACGTGTTATATTTCACTGCACTTAATATCTAACAAGTGGTATCTGTAACACCCCCAAATCCAGGGTCGGGGATCCGGGTTGTCACGAGTTCCATTTCCCTTAATAACACCCAATCTTAATAAACAATCAACTACTCTGTACTGTGACCCCACAATAAACACACACACCACAAGTTATAGTCTCAGAGATGAATATCCAAAAATAACACGAGTCATTTTATTCCACAATTATATGCCATTACACCTTAAAAGGGTTTATGAATAAATTTACATTTCTTTTCCATTATCACAATTCATAAAGATTCATAAGTCTGGTACATCAAAAGTTGAAAGTGTTAGGTCTCAATGTGTTTGTAGAAGGGGGGTTGAATACAAACAATACCAAATAATCGAATTAAATGCGGAATAAAAATGTGAAACAAAATTCAAGTTAAATAAGAATATTATTAAACTTGAAATGTGTTACAACAACTGTATCGATTACAAGGAATTAATCTCAAATCAATTATCACAAATCTAGAATAAATTCGACATGAACTTTTTCTATTTTTGCAATAAAAAGATTCAAATGCTAAACGCAATTTGAGATTAAGTTCTAGGGATTTTGATCCGCTAGATAGTTACACAAGAACAAGATAAAGATTTCTAGTGGCTTGGATTTAACTTTACAAACTAGAAATTATGATCTTGAAGTTTGCAGATGAAGGATAAAATATTTCTTCTGCGGCTGCTTTGTTTTTGTTCTTGAGTTGTGTACTGTATATTGGATGATTATCAATGTATGTTGCTTCTGTTCTCTTTAAATCAATCAACAGACTCTCATTTAACTGGCAAGACAATCCTGAACTCAGCAAGACAGTCGGTAGGACTATTGATTGTACTAGCAAGACAATCTGATTGAACTACAATGACTTTCGGTATGACAATCAGTTAAACTAGCAAGACAATCTCCTTCCCAGTAGAACTTTCGGTATGACTATTGAAATGACTTGGCATGACAATCCAGATTGTCATGCTAGTTCATTTTCAATTGTCTTGCTGATTTAAGACTGTTTTTAATCCGATTAAACTTCTGAAAATTCTTAATATTAATTCTGAATTAATTAATCAATTAATTCAATTAATAAATAAATTAATCTTTGCAGATATAATTTATTTTCTTAATTAAATTATATGACTTAATTAATTAATAGAGAATTAATAATAATCCTGAGCAGCAACCATTCTTCTGAAAATCTTCTAAAAATCACTGAGAATTTTGAATCAATTCCACCACTTCAATGTTGACACTCGATGTACTGTCTGGTTATGAGTGACTAACTTCTGTGACATTTCTTCATGTCTTGACTTTGATTTCAGATTAAATCCTTGTAATTCTTTGATACCCTGACGAGATCTCTGTCACTTGATTAAATCCACAACCTTGATTTATATCACTGAGGCTTGATCAATTTCTTGAACTTCTTCCAGTGAATTAATTCCTCAAGTCTGTAGATGAACCTTATTTCTGAATCCTTTGACAGGATTTACTTTGCGAGATCTCTTTGACGGTAGATCCACCATTTACTTATTACATTCTTATTTGAGTTGAGTTAAATGCTCGAATATACAAATAGGCTATGACATATGCCTTATAGAAAGCCTAGCCTATTGGTAGTTCCTACCTCAGCTACAGCGGCATAGGTCCTTATTATCTTAGTGAACTTATTATTTTAATGTCACATCATCTCTGAGGTTTATAACGCTTAGCTCTGATACCATTTCTGTAATACCCCCAAATCCGGGGTCGGGGATCCGGGTTGTCACGAGTTCCATTTCCCTTAATAACACCCAACCTTAATAAACAATCAACTACTCTGTACTGTGATCCCACAATAAACACACACACCACAAGTTATAGTCTCAGAGATGAATATCCAAAAATAACACGAGTCATTTTATTCCACAATTATATGCCATTACACCTTAAAAGGGTTTCTGAATAAATTTACATTTCTTTGCCATTATTACAATTCATAAAGATACATAAGTCTGGTACATCAAAAGTTGAAAGCCTAGCCTATTAGTAGTTCCTACCTCAGCTACAATGACATCAACGCCTATAGGAAACTGCAGAATGTTTCCTATCCGCTCGCGAATTGGGAGCTTGGTCATGTTCATCATGTCTATCTGTTGTTGTGTGATGAAAGAAGAAAGCAAGGGTGAGCAACAAGCCCACCGAAATGATATGTATAATAATTAACAATATATGAGCATTCTCATAGTACTCATGAAAGTCTTGGTCAAGAAGAAATGAACCAAGTTTGATATCTTAACGCGACGAAGTCGCAAAATATTCTGTATATATACTTATATACTTTTCAAAATCTTTGAAATCCTCTGCCATATATAATATACACAGAGTTCCAGTTTATAACTGTATAAAAATATCGTTGCAAGGTGATCTTATATATCTAACCTTGTCTCAACGTTTTTCTGAAAATCTTTGTCATGCATAAGATAATCATTAACCAGATATAAGTTAAAAAGATGAAGCTACAAGATACCCCAATATACTTATATCTTTTCCAAATACTACTTGAACTACCACCGTTCAAGTTATAACCAGTTTCAAAAGTTCATCACATAGATGAGACTACAAGATAAGACTTGCATAGATTCGATCTTTGAAATACTATTGAATGAAATGAAGTTACGAGATACTTCATTAAGTCCCGATATATATATATATATATATCCATATATATCTCTCATACATTTCCTGAAAACCTCTGTCATGTAAAGTATGAACAGAGTTGCAATATCCAATGAATTTTGGAAAGAAAAGAATTTTGGCATAAACCTGATATCTTGTTGATCAGGCAAAGATACCAATAAATAACCTTTTCTACTAGTAGATGGATGAATCCCCCACCGGTCATCACCCTGGCCTCATTAGGTACTTGTGCTGGACCGCCACCCGGCCTCTTACGCGTTGATTTACTGCCACCCAGCCACTTACACTTTGATAGACCGTACCCCAGCCTGTCGCTTATGCCGACTCAATTAGATAGGCTTACTTCCCGAACGTTGGGTAAGTAATCAATTCATTTGTCAAAATAACAACCTCGTTGTGAATATAAAATACACCATAGAGCCGGATCCCTCAGGTTTTGAGCGAGAATTTAATCCCCTTCGAAAGGAGGATCTTAAATATAAAAATGAGTTTTGGGATCCGCCCTAACTTTTAAAAATCATTTTGAAGACTCGAAAATATTTTTAAGAATGTTTGGAGTAATGCTGATTTAATAAAATAAATCAGTCCCAATATATTTAGAAAATATCTGAATATTATTATTTAAATAATATTCCCATAAAGAATAATCTTTATAAAAATAATTGAAGTAGAAATTTTAAAACTCATACTTGAAATGAATATTAAATAACCAAAGATATACTTATACGAAAGTATGATCTTTATTTGAATAATCGAAAATAAGTTTGATTATCGAAACATTATTCTTTAATAAAATAAAGAATATTATTTAGTAAATAAGCGGAGTCATAAGTCCTCGAATGAATATTTAAAATAATATTCATTAAATAGAATAAATAGAGTCATAAGTCCTCGAATGAATATTCAAAGTAATATTCATTAAATAAAATAAACGGAGTCATAAGTCCTCGAATGAATATTCAAAGTAATATTCATTAAATAAAATAAACGGAGTCATAAGTCCTCGAATGAATATTCAAAGTAAGATTCATTAATAAAAATAAAGTTATCGAATAAACCTTATTCAATTAATAGTTTTGAAAACTATATATATATATATATATATATATAATATTCTAGGGAACATCGACTCCCGGTTTTAGAAAATGTTCACCTTTGGGTCCCCTATACTAAGGGTATACGCAATTACTGCTTATCTCTAGCATAGGTATTATGCAACTTATAAGCAATTGAATCAACAATTAGATATCAAGATTACGAAACATACATGCATATATACCATATCAGCATGCTCCAATATATCGCAAGATTTGCTAATAACAATCATGCACTTATCACAAGATAATGCATATACATATATACATCACAACAACAGTATAACGGGTACCCTAACATTTGCTTATGGTCATTTCTACGCTTAACAAATCACATAAGTCGTTCGAGTACCCTCGGCTCCACCATTTTCAATAAATTAACCGTTACGAATTTTAAGGCAACGCTTTCGCGAATACCCTACCAACTGCCTAGTCCACTTTACATAATTGTTTCATACTCCAATTAGTCATTTAAGGGCCTTAACCAAGTTTTCAAAGTAAGGCGAGGGGTAATGGTTCGTTCGCGAAATGCCGTTACTTAAAACGGTCGTTTCTCCTAAACCGTACATCAGATTCAAGAGAACCACATATCAAAACGAAGATCGTAACATGAACTATCTAATCATGGCAATGGTCAAAACCTAACAGTGAGTTCACGGGTCCTGATGTTAAGAACAAAAGCAGTCTAAGGTAAATCGGGCATTACGACGGTTATGTTTACGCGATTACCAAATTTGTACAACTCCAAATCAATCCACAATCATTACTACAACCAAACTCCATCCATACTCTACTACAACAGCCCCAACATCTCAAGATTTCCAATTTATACTACTCTCAATCATGAACTAAAAGCTTATACTTAAGTTTCATTAACTATAAACAAGATTCAATCATCCAAATCGCTACAAACCCAACCAAAATTTAAACACAATAGTATCATGCTTCTCATGAACTATATTAATCAAAACCACTCCTAAATATTCAAAGTAAAACTAGGGTTTGAAGTTTTATACCTTCCTTGAAGCTTTTAAAAGATCCTTGTGTTGGGTCCCGATGTGTTTGTAGAAGGGGGGGTTGAATACAAACAGTACCGAATAATCGAATTAAATGCGGAATAAAAAATGTGAAACAAAATTCAATTTAAATAAGAATATTATTAAACTTGAAAGGTGTTACAACAACTGTATCGATTACAAGGAATTAATCTCAAATTAATTATCACAAATTTAGAATAAATTCGACATGAACTTTTTCTATTTTTGCAATAATTAGAATCAAATGCTAAACGCGATTTGAGATTAAGTTCTAGGGATTTTAATCCGCTAGATTGTTACACAAGAGCAAGATAAAGATTTCTAGTGGATTGGATTTAACTTTACAATCTAGAAATTTAATCTTGAAGTATGCAGATGAAAAGATGAAATATTTCTTCTTGTTTTTCTTTTCTGCTTTGTTCTTGACTTCTGTGTTCTGAATGACTTGGTCTTCTGCTTCTTTTATCAAACAGCCGAATGGAAAATTGATCTGGTATGACAATCCTTTGCTCAGTAAGACTTTCGGTATGACAATCTTTAGAGCTAGCAAGATAATCAAAATGAACTAGCAAGATTTTCGGTATGACTATTGATTGTCATACCGATTGTCATATTAATTCAAATGAATTGTCTTGCTGAATTAATAAGTGATTTTAATCTAAATAATAATTCTATCAAGACACTCAACTGAATTAGCATGACTTTCGGTATGACTATCAATTGTCATACCGATTGTCATACTAGTACAATCAGTTGTCTTTTTAGAATTAAAACAGATTTTAACCAAATAAAAATTCTGAAAACCTTAATATTAATTCTGAATTAATTAATCAATTAATTCAATTAATCAATAAATTAATCTTTGCAGATATAATTTATTTTCTTAATTAAATTATATGACTTAATTAATTAATAGAAAATTAATACTAACCCTGAGCAACATCCATTCTTCTGACAATCTTCTGGAAATCACTGAGAATTATGAATCAATTCCACCACTTCAATGTTGACACTCGATGTACTGTCTGGTTCATGAGTGACTAACTTCCGTGACGTTTCTTCATGTCTTGACTTTGACGCTTTGATTTTCTTCAGATTAAATCCTTGTAATTAATGATACTCTGACGAGATCTCTGTCATTTGATTAAATCCATGATCTTGATTTATATCACTGAGGCATGATCAAATTCTTGAACTTCTTCCAGTGAATTAACTCCTCAAGTCTGTAGATGAACCTTATTTCTGAATCCTTTGACAGATATTACTTTGCGAGATCTCTCTGACGGTCGATCCACTATTTACTTATTACATTCTTATTTGAGTTGAGTTGAATCCTCGAATATACAAATAGGCTATGACATATGACTTACAATCTCCCCCTATTTGTTTGTTAGACAATAACACACAAATACCTAGAGGATAACTCAACTAACAAATAAGAAAAAGATATAAATATACATGCAAAGTAAATAGTAGAAAAGTTCTGGACTAGATTTAACATTTTCCAGATTCCAAGTAGATGTTCCTCTAGACTGAACATATCTTCAAGTAGTTCCATCTTCATTTGTACAACCACATTTCCTGTTGAGAAGCCCATATCTCTTGCTTCTCCCCCTATGAGAATCAACTGATTAAAGAAGATCACCTTCGTTTTACCACCTCTCCCGTATAATAGGATCCGCAGATAAAAACTAATGGTACTCCCCTAACTGCTTCTTCCCTTACTAGGAAATCACCTTGTGTTTACCACCTCTCCCGTACAATAGGATCCGTAGTTAGAAACAACAATGGTGTGGTGTAGTGTACATCTTTTTCTTCCTCCCTGCTATTTCTCCCCCTTAGTTGAGGAATCCTCCAAACTATTTCTTAAGCTTTTATCTCCCCTTTAAAGAAGGAATGTATGCCGTCGTCTGAAGGAGTTCTCATATTTCACTTAGTTGGAAAAGAAATAACAAGTAGTTTCTCTTTCTACCTCACTGTGAGTGTGTGATTCTGTTTAGTGTACCTCACATGTGTTTCACTCTTCTCTCCACTCGTGTTTACACTCATTCTCACAAGTGTATCACTCTTCTCTCATAGCTCCATAATCCAGCTGTACCTGCAAGGAAAATCACCTTAGCCATCCTTAAGGAGGTCACAGGTGGTGCAATGGGAGTTCGCAAATCCCCATCCTTGTTAAACTCGTCAGATGAATCTGAGTCATAATCTACAAGTTGCTAGTTTCCCTTTTAGGGTTCCAGGTTTGAATTCTGGGAAGGTAAACAATGATCCAACGAATTTAGCATAAAGATCAAAGTTCCCTTCTAATGTCTGTGAAGACATTTCCTTGTGACTTATCAGGTAATATCTGAATCATTGTCAACAAGTTGCCGATCTGCGCCTATGTCAGATCCACTATCCGCAGATGCATCCAGGGGATTTAAGCCTGGGGAGGTAGACACTGACCACTGACATATGGCTTTTGGATCAGTATCCTCTCCTAACACCTGTAAAGGCAATTGGTCCACTAACGAACCTTGAACAATCGAATCTGACCTTAAAATGGTCGAAACTCTTGTTTCCGTCAACTCATCCTTTGTGTGTGTAACCTCTCCTTGTGCATCAAGAATTATTTATGTTTGAAGTGGTGACACTACATCGGATACCTTGGCCGACAGGCAAAATTCAATAGACGCACCCTGTTGAGAGAATGAATCTAGTAACTGTTTTTGTGCCTTTTCAGCCATTACATCTTTTTGAGAAGATGTATGGGGGCTAGCAGTTGTCTCGGTTTAAATACTACTCATCTATGTATGAGACAGAGCTACTGGGTTGACTACAGAACCTTCCTTATGTGGTGCACTAGGCACTATCTCCCTCACGCTCATTCATACTACATTTAGTGGTAAGAGAGTGTTGGTTGGTTCTGTTTTTGTGTTTGTCTTTACAGTCTGGGATAGACGTTGTGGGTTTTCAACCTCATGACTGTCAATGAAAGAAAGTCATTGGAGACTGAACCTGTAACACAGAATATATGGTAATAGAGAGAAAATGATTTACAATAGTGATTTCAAAAGATTTTACATGAAATAAGAAATCACTAATGTAGAAAGAAGTTTAATTTTTGTTTTTCAATATGAATGAGTTTTTGATAAAACATTGATCACTTAGGGTAAAGTCTAAGTAATTCTCATTCATGTCAAAAGCTTACAAATATCTGCAACATAATGTTAACAACATATCATTGACCGATACTTGTCAAGTACTTTAGATACTAATTGTTATGTTGCATAAAAAATATACCACTGCACTTATAAAATAATATGATTGTGCCTAGTGATAAGATAGTTATTAATATGACGACTCTACTTATTCATATAAAATTATAACTTCTGTTAGAGTGTCATACCATGTCCTTGACGATTGCTTGAGCAGTATACTAGTTCATACCAACCTGAAGTGAGATTGTGAAGAAGAAATTTCATAGTCCAATAGATCTGCAGTTGCAAAGTCCATGAACTGTGGTGCATTGACTTCCTCTTTTGACTTACCAACCAGGAGTACACTTGTACACATCTTACTAGAGTACAATTCCAAGTGTAATGTGCAGCAGGTGTCTGATATGTCGTAATATTCTCAAGTCTCGTCACTGGTGCTATATGTTAGATACTGCTTCCTGATAATAACCTAGCACAATATACAAAATTACAATGATAACATTCCCAGCTTGCAAACAGCCATATCCCTTAATTAAACCTTTGCTGTTATCTCCAAAGGTAACCATGGGGCCAGCTTTCTCAACCACATTTGATAGCAGGGCTCTATCTCCGGTCATATGTCTTGATGATCCACTGTCAAGAATCCACACTACCAGTTATACTTGTTTAATGCCCTGCACTACAAATGGATTAGACCTTCTTCGGAACCCAAACTTGGTTGGGCCCGGCATACTTGTAGAACTGTCCTTTGTCAGGCAAAACAACATTTTTAATTTTAATTGCCTCAACTTTCTCAATGACTGAACATTTGACCTTGTAAACAGCGTTAACAAATTTCTGTTTAAGCTTAGGCACAAATGTCTCCTTTCTAGCCTTAGAAGGACTAGCAGTCTTAGACCTATCATGCTTCTTGTTATTCACATGCTGACGAGGAGTAGTCTTATCATTAGACACATGCTTACCATTAAAATAAGCATACATCATATTAAAAGCACAAGACATACAATTAGCAACACCACATGCTTTATGAGAGTGATTAACAGCAGGAAATTTATGCATGGTAGACATGGCATTATTGTTATCCAACTCATGTGTGTCTGAGTTAGTCTCAGTTGCTTTCACAACTTTGACTGGAACTTTCGACTCACTTGACTTGGAAACAATCTTCTCATTAGCATGATCCTCAGCACGTATTTCCTCTTGAATAACAGAAGAGGTCGCATCAAATGGTTCAGCAATTGATGCTTTATAGAGGGGTTCATCAACACCCTTAAGCACATGTGGTACTTCCCTCCCTTTAGCACAGACATGAGGAGGGGAGTTTATGCCTAATTCTCCAATAGCAGCATTGTAATCATATCCTATTCCAGATGTTTGATTAACAACTTGCTTACTGTAGAACTCTTTAGCCTTCGAACAAGAATTGAAGTAGGCTCTAACCTTAGTCTCAAGACCGGTGATCTTGTCTTTGAGAATAGTTTCGAGTTTTCTATAACAGTCAACTCTATTCTCTAGAAAAGATACCTGTTCTTTTAATTTGTCTTGATTAATGTGCACAAGTCTTAATTCATTGACCTCTTTCTCAAGGTCTGTGATCTGTAAACTTAACAGTTCATTATCACGACGTGCACAATCTAAGTTACCTCTTAGATGATAAACCATTTCAGCATCAGAAAGTTTTACCTCTATTCTTGACGATGAAGCTTTTCCATCAATAGCCATAAGAGCAAGATTTCCTTCATCTTCATCTTCACTGTCAGTATCATCCCAGCTTCTTCCCTTTGCCAGATAAGCCCTTTCAGAGTTCTTTCTTACTTGCTTTGGCTTCCTACATTCTGTGGCAAAGTGTCCCAACTCATTGTAGTTATAGCATCTAATGGTGCTTCGATCAACCATCCATGTTTTGTACCCACCACTGCTGGTGTTAGAGGATGAAGATCCACCTTTCTGAAATTTGTTGTAGTTGGACTTGTACTTAAGCTTGGGATTCCTCCTGAATCTGACATGGGAGAATCTCTTGACAATTTGGGCCATTGATTCATCTTCCAATTGCTCCAGCTCTTCCAAGGAATAAAAATCATCACTTGATTGATTTGTAGTAGGAGGATCATATTCTGCTACTAACTCATTTTCCTCACCCTTGGACAACTGTACCATTCTTTCTAACTGTTGAGATTGTTGTTGTTGTTGACCTTCAGCTACAAGTGCAGTAGATGTGCTGACCATTCTATCCTTCCCGTAGACTTCCTTCTGTTGAATCTGCTCCAACTCATAGGTTTTTAACACTCCATAGAGCCTGTCCAAAGAAATCTCACTCAGATCTCTAGCTTCTCTAATGGCAGTGATTCTATGTTCAAGATGAGCTGGCAGTGTTAAAAGGAACTTTTTGTTGACCTCACTGATTGAATAATACTTTCCATTGATGTTCAGGTTGTTGATCAACGCATTGTACCTCTCAAACACTTCAGTAATTCCTTCTCCTGGATTTGATTTGAAATGTTCATATTCAGAGGTTAGGATTTCCAACTTGTTCTCCCTAACTTCCTCTGTGCCTTCATTAATCACCTCAATAGTTTCCCACATGTGTTTAGAATTTTTACAGTTCATCACATGTCTGTTCATCAAGGGATCAAGGGAATCAATTAATATTAATTGAAGGCTGGCATCCAAGGAGGCTTCTTCCTTCTCAGCAGGAGTAAAATCTTCAGGCTCTTTTGGATAGGTTCTAGCTTCAGTAGTCACCACACCATCTATTATTACCTCCGGTTCAATAACCATCGGAGTTTTTATACCCTTCTTTAACAAGTTTGAATATTTGGGATTTGCAACTTGTAAAAATAATAGCATCTTCTTCTTCCACATGATATAATTCTCTTTATCAAATTGTGGAATTTTAACGGTTCCAACTTTATGTGAAGTCATTATGAATTTTTGAATAAATAAAAATTCAAGGAGTTGAAAAATCACAAAAGTCTAGGATCTTGATTTGTTCGTTAATCAGAAGGCTCTGATACCAATTGTTGGGTCCCAATGTGTTTGTAGAAGGGGGGGTTGAATACAAACAGTACCGAATAATCGAATTAAATGCGGAATAAAAAATGTGAAACAAAATTCAAGTTAAATAAGAATATTATTAAACTTGAAAGGTGTTACAACAACTGTATCGATTACAAGGAATTAATCTCAAATTAATTATCACAAATTTAGAATAAATTCGACATGAACTTTTTCTATTTTTGCAATAATTAGAATCAAATGCTAAACGCGATTTGAGATTAAGTTCTAGGGATTTTAATCCGCTAGATTGTTACACAAGAGCAAGATAAAGATTTCTAGTGGATTGGATTTAACTTTACAATCTAGAAATTTAATCTTGAAGTATGCAGATGAAAAGATGAAATATTTCTTCTTGTTTTTCTTTTCTGCTTTGTTCTTGACTTCTGTGTTCTGAATGACTTGGTCTTCTGCTTCTTTTATCAAACAGCCGAATGGAAAATTGATCTGGTATGACAATCCTTTGCTCAGTAAGACTTTCGGTGTGACAATCTTTAGAGCTAGCAAGACAATCAAAATGAACTAGCAAGACTTTCGGTATGACTATTGATTGTCATACCGATTGTCATATTAATTCAAATGAATTGTCTTGCTGAATTAATAAGTGATTTTAATCTAAATAATAATTCTATCAAGACACTCAACTGAATTAGCATGACTTTCGGTATGACTATCAATTGTCATACCGATTGTCATACTAGTACAATCAGTTGTCTTTTTAGAATTAAAACAGATTTTAACCAAATAAAAATTCTGAAAACCTTAATATTAATTCTGAATTAATTAATCAATTAATTCAATTAATCAATAAATTAATCTTTGCAGATATTATTTATTTTCTTAATTAAATTATATGACTTAATTAATTAATAGAAAATTAATACTAACCTTGAGCAACATCCATTCTTCTGACAATCTTCTGAAAATCACTGAGAATTATGAATCAATTCCACCACTTCAATGTTGACACTCGATGTACTGTCTGGTTCATGAGTGACTAACTTCCGTGACATTTCTTCATGTCTTGACTTTGACGCTTTGATTTTCTTCAGATTAAATCCTTGTAATTAATGATACTCTGACGAGATCTCTGTCATTTGATTAAATCCACGATCTTGATTTATATCACTGAGGCATGATCAAATTCTTGAACTTCTTCCAGTGAATTAACTCCTCAAGTCTGTAGATGAACCTTATTTCTGAATCCTTTGACAGATATTACTTTGCGAGATCTCTCTGATGGTCGATCCACTATTTACTTATTACATTCTTATTTGAGTTGAGTTGAATCCTCGAATATACAAATAGGCTATGACATATGACTTACACCTTGGAATGCCCATGGAAGCCTTTATCTATGCTTAAGCTACCTTGACCTTACAAATAAAATCAAGATTCAAAAATTTGTTCTTGAAAGTTACTATTCACCCTAAACTAAAATGATTTGTTTGAGATAGAAAAACTTTGATTCAAGCACTCAAACTACTTGCTCTTCTTAGTTATGAAATATAGGATCCAAAGAAATAAACCTCTTGAATTATGGTTGAGTGGAGCTTGGGTTTGGAAATTTTTCTTCTTGTTTTTCTTCAAAAAACCGTGAGCAAGGAGATGGGGGGAAGAGAAATGAATGTGTTTGCTTGGTTGCTTTGTTTTTGTTGTTAATTAACCTTTTACCATGGTAAAATTTGTGTGGCTTATAATCAACCAATAATTCCTTCCCATTGTGTCATGCTTATGTCATCCTCTTATGTCATCTTCCCACACTTGTCTTCTTCTTGTTGGTGTGATGACATCATCATCACTAACCTCTTTGATTAACTCCTAATTACTTGGCTAATGATCGCTGATCTGTTATACGGTTCGCTTAACTTTCGTTTTCGTTTATCGTTTGAGGGATCATACCCGGGATCTTATTACTTGGGTTCACTTAACCTTTCTCAATACATTATATTCCCTTTATGATCCTCTCTTATAATCCTTGAATTTAAATCTTTTTTATCCTGTTACCTTATACTCAATTCTTTCGGTATATGGTGGATTTTCGGGAAAAATCAAAGTGTTCGAATTTGGATTCTGACGATCTTTACATACACTTATATACCATATAGAGTACTAATAAGATCTCAGAATAACAATAAAAGAACCCCTACAAAGTGTGGTATGAAAAGTTTTCTTATTCAGCATAATCAGCAAAATCACTATTCATAAGGGTTACAAAAAGTACAAAATTTTGGGGTTATTACAGTATCGGAGCAAAATCTGAAAGAAAACAGATATATATCTTGGAAGAATGAGTGCACGGAAAATAAGCAGTATCAAGATACCATTCTTTGAAAAGATAAACTACACCTTATGGAAAAAGAAAATGATATTGTTCATAAGGATGGCCAATGCAATGTACATTGAGATTCTCAGGCATGGACCCTTTATTCGTATGGAAAGGGTTCCTGAAGCAACAGATGGAGACATGGTCAAACCCGCACACTTTGCACCTAAAGATCCTTCTACCTACACAGAACCAGAGAAAGAGAAGGTTGTACTGGACAACGGCTTACAACTCATATTAATTGAGTCTCTTGATAATATAATATACAATAACATTATTAATTGTGAGGCATCATTCGGGGTTTTCGGGATGCCGCTAGCTAAACAAATCCGGGAGAAGATACAGATCTTGTGTGAAGGAACAGAAGAGGTTAGATGTAATTAAAGAAGGATCTTGGTTTCACAGTATAAGGGTTTTATGGCTAAACCAAACGAAGGCATAACTGAGGTGATAGGTCCCGTTAAATGGCTATATTAAGCTAGAAGAGGGGTTGAATAGCTTAATTACCAATTTAAAAATTATTATGGCGTTTTAAAATAATTTATCCTTTTAAAACTTTATCGAGTGGTTATGCAGCTTATATGTGTGGAAAATAAAGTGCAAGGAAAGAAAATACCACACGGCGATTTTATCCTGGTTCGCGATGGCGCAACCTCTAATAGATTCGTTTATCCCTACGTCCAGTCCCCGAGCTCCTCTCCCGGACTCGGAATTTTCCCTTATAATAAACTCGCTCCTTTAGTAGGCGGAGAAGCCTTTACACCCTTACTAATATTTGTCTTGGTGCGTAACACAAGGGTCACCACCTTAAAATAAATGTAATACCTACACAACTTATCTTAGACAATAATTCCCCGCTATTTCTTCAAAGTTGATGTAGAACCCTTGTGTGGAGTTAGCTTCCTTAGCTTTTGTCGGTCTTGGATCTTAGTGATCCGGTCTTGGGTCTTTCCTCTTCTTCACGGTGCAAATACTACTAACTCCCCACTAGTACGTATAGGACTTGGGTCTTAGAACGAGAATCACCTCACGTCACTTCACCTCACTACAAAATTAATAAGACAATCCACAAAACAACAAGTATAGAGAAAAGATGGGTTAAACTAGTATGTTACAATACTAGCCCACAAGATAATATAATATTCAAATAAGAATATTAAATATCAACTATGTATACTTGACTTGAGATATATAATAATATGTCAAGTATACTATCGATTACTCCGTCTTTATAGAATATATGTTTATCAGAGTAATATAAGAAGTCTTTTATATATATAAGCAATATAGCTTATGACTTCTTTAGTATTCTTATTCTTTCGATTATGTATTTATAAATCGAAGAATACTTTAGTTAAAATCTCGGAATTGTAACTTATCCTTTTTAAGCTCGTAGGCTTAAGGATTTTAGTATACTTGTATTTTGACGAATGTAGAGCCAAACTATACTTTTAACTTCGTGCACAATTTATAAGTTCTATATAAGCCAAGATCAAGATAAAAGAAGTGCAAGTAATTGGCTTTGGATTTGTGCTTTTGAAGTTTAGGTGGATGATTACGAATTTACTATTTATCGATTTATAATCCCACAGAACACTAAAGATGTTAGTGGGGATTATACGATACTTTTCATAATGGTACTATATACACGAACTATGCGTTGGCCAAGATCCAAATAAATGAAGTGCAAGTAATTGGCCAACTCGTGTGATTAAATCCACCTTTGAAGCTTAGACGGATGATTGCGAAGTTTACTATTTATCGATTTATAATCCCATATAACACTAAAGATGTTAGTGGGAATTATACGATACTTTTTATAATGATAATATATACACGAACTATGCATTGGCCAAGATCCAAATAAATGAAGTGCAAGTAATTGGACAACTCGTGTGATTAAATCCGTCTTTGATATTTGACAAAATTATGAAGCTTACTATTGATCGAATTATAATCCCACGGAACACTAAAGATGATAGTGAGGATTATACGATACCTTTCGTAATTATTTCTATATTCACGAAATATGTTGGCCAAGATTGAGATAAATAAAGTGCAAGTAATTGGCCAAATTGCGAGGTTTTTCAAATATGAAATATCACTCGTGAGGAGTTATAGAGATTTATGATATCTCACTCCTGAGGAGTTATAGAGATTTGAGTACTTGTATTTTATAGATCTTCTTCTTGTAAAGCTTCTTTTTGAAGATCAAGTACTTTATTCGAATTCCGAGTTCGAATCTTTGTTCTATTTTCTTAGAGAACCTTCTTTATAGGAGATCTAGTATTAGAGCTTGAGATGAAGTAAAGAAATTAAGTACAAATCTCAAATAAAAGAAACTCAAAGAAGAAGCTAAAAATTACCACTTTTGGAAAACGGTCGGAAAAGTTCGCCGGAAAAGTTCGCCGGAGGTTCGGACGGGTTTTGGCACTATGGTAGAACTTGGGCAGCCCTTCGGGAGGCCGAAGAGTGGTAGTGGATGCTCACTTGGTGGGAACAAGCTTGGTTAGGTGAAGCTAAGCTTGGGTTTCAAAAATCTTGTATATATGTATATATATTTAAGAGAGAGAAGGTTTTTGAGAAAAAGTGTGTGTATAGAATTTGAGAGAGATGAAGAGAAGCACTTCTTGAAAAAATCCCAGCAACTTTGTGGCTCTTTAGCTTGGTTGAAATGGGTTGGGGTGGGGGTTTATTTACAGGAGAAGTTAGGTGGATTGAATGGTGGAGATTTGAGGAAAATGGATGGTGGATGTTGTATGTCACATGGATTGATGACTTGGCAAGTAGGTTGTGTTTCTTTGACATAGCCATATAAGACAAACAAATTTATGGGATTCAACACTCAGCTGATATATTTAATTAAATATATATTTTCCTTTTTTTAATTATTGTTTAATCATTTTAATTAAGGATTAAGCACCATTAAATATGACCACCCTAAAAACTCTTAAATAAATACCATAAAAAATATGATAATTACCTTAATATTATAAAATGATATCCTGCAAGTTTTGGTCAACTTTGATCAATGGTAACTAGGTCAAACGTGGTTAACTGTGGGACCAACTGCCTCGAAATTTGTGCCCGGATAAAAATTATTGAAATGTTACGAAATTTTTACCATGCATATAAAATAGCATTTAAATGATCCATACCAAATTTAAAGTCATTCTATTGAGTGGAAGTATTTTATTTAAAATATAGACTGTTCTTTCAGCCTTTTCTTCCGAGTAAAAATACCATCGGTCTTGAAATTAAATATATGGATCTTTTGACCAAAGTTTTGACTTGAATAAATACTTAAAATATATTTCCTAATATATAAAATATATTTGGATGGTAGGAAATATTTTAGAGTATTTTTGAATAATTTTCTCCGAGAATCGCTGATTTTACGAAACGAGAGAAAATTACTTTACGTATACATGGAATGGGTTACAAAAATAGATATTAATATTTCAATCATGAATATTAATAAAATTTGGATAAAAACTCTTTTGATGGATGTAAAAATATATTTTGGGCGAAGATTAAAATATTTTTGATATAACACGAGTCTTTAAAGGAATATATATGATATATCCCTTTTTCGAGTTTGTTGCCTTATTGATGTTGCAACTGAGATCTAAGATATATCATGTCTTGATATTTCTTCTTTGATCATATTGCCTTGAAGATATATTCCATAACGATATAATTTTGATGTTTTAGAATAATGGAATATCTCTTTTATATGAATATACTTGAAAATTATTTTGCTAGTTTGACTATTTTGACTTGATTTGGATCAATTAAATCATGTTCTAATGGAGAGGATATACGTGTATTTAAGTTTTATATTTAATCCTACAAATATGAAAATAAATAATATATCGAAGATATCCTTTCATGAGGTTTTTGAGAAGTTAAACAAACTAATAAATGATGTGCAGCTTCATGACAAGTATTATGAAGCTGAAGAGGTCAACCTAAATTTTTTGCTCACTCTTCCTGATCACCTGGAACAAAAGATATATGCAATAAGAGAGGGAAGAGATTTAGGAAGAATAACTTTAGAGGCCTTATATGGTATTCTCAAGACCTATGAGTTGGAAATGTTGCAGAGAAAGTCATTGAAAGCTAGTCAAGGGCATGTTGTGGATGTGTCAAGTGCCTTGGTAGCAAATGACAACAAAATATCTGAAGATGAACTGGAACCCCAGACTCAAGTTGCTCAAGCTGATGAGCAGAAAAACAAGGAGTTACAAAAGCAAGTCATTTTATAGCTGGAAGAGGATGAGTTTTACACTCTTGATGAACTGGATGAAATGGATCAGTCAATGGCTTATCTTGGAAGAAAATTTTAAAACATCGGAGTTAAAAAACCCAAGTACTGAAAGAGTAAGGGCCAAACATCCATCAATATCAACTAGAAAGGAAAAACTTAGTTTAATGCAACTGGCAAAGGTGGCTACAAGTCAGAATCTATAGACATATCACAGATAAGGTGCTACAACTGTGATGAACTTGGTCACTTTGCCACAGAGTGCAGAAAGCCAAAGAAGTTGAAGAAATACAAGGCTTATTTGGAACTGGAAGCAAAGTATGAAGCACTCTTGAGAAAGAAACAGGAAAAAGCTTATATCGCATAGGGCAAAAGTTGTGATGATACAGATGATGAGGATGATTGTGAAGAATATGGAAAGTATGCTCTCATGGCCTTGGAATAAGGAGAATGATCTACATCCAAATCAGAGGTATATATCCTAACTACCATAGATTTAAATGATGCACAATATAAGGAAACTGTTGAGAAAATAAGTGTAGAAATGTTTCACATTCATAAAAGCATGGTGGCAGCTACTGAGGAAGTAAGTAGGTTGTCAAAAATTATTGAAAAACTTGAGATTGAGAAACATGAGCTAGAACTGCAGCTTGTTGGTCTTGAAGCAGTTAAACAAGAAAATGAGTATCTCGAGAACAAGTTTAAGTGTGCTGGAGAAATAGAAGCAGTGTTGAGAGAAAGAATTGAGAAAAATAATTTGAAGCTCAAATCATTCAAGAATGCATCTCAGTTGATTGGTCAGTATCATGAGAAAAACAAACCATGTGCTAACATAGCTATTGGTGTGGACTATGAGGCCTTGAATTTTCACAAGAAAATTGAAGCTGGAAAAGGGAAAGACAGTGTGAACCAAAATGTTCATGTGATATTGAAGAATGTAAATGCACCTTTATTTAAAGTATGTGAAGTGGATTTCAGTGAAGTGGAATTGGTCATCAAGCAAGAAATTACAGATGAAGACAAAGAGAAGAAAGATACAGAATCCACTTCTATCACTGAAAATGAGAAGAAGCCTGGAGTAAGACAAACTGCTACGACACCAACAAAGGAGATCAAGACTAAAAACACTAGAAGGAAGAGGAAGAACAGAAATGGAAAAATAGGTGTAAACAAAAGCAACAATTATGTCTATGTTGCATATGCTCCAAGGAAGCAATGTCAGAAATGTGTCTCAACAAATCATCTAGCTCACCTTTGTAAAAACATTGTTGGTGAGCCAAAATATGGAGCAGGCAAGTACAATGTGGCATAAGCTGAAGATCCCTATTCTTTTCCTGATAAGTTTCAGTGCATTCCTTGTAACATGAAAGTTATGACCAATTGTCATAAGTTGAGGAAATATCTTAAAGAAGTCAACTTTAGATCTGTGATTAAAAATAAAAATGTTGATCAAACTGTGAATGTTGTTTCATTTGAATATTCAAGTTCTACTTCTACAAATTCTGTGAAAAAAGAAGAAAGTGCCCAACACTGTTTAGGTAGCTAAACACACTTAATCCTTATTGTGTTCAGCGAAAGAAGAATAAAGTCATATTGATCATTGAGAGTGGATGTTCCGGGAATATGACAGGTGATAAAGCCCTGCTATCACAGTTTGAGGAGATGGTTGGCCCATTGGTGACTTTTGGAGACAACAACAAATGATTCACAATGGGATATGGCAAGTTGATTTCTGTTAATGTTATCATTGATGTTGTAGCAGTAGTTGCTGGTCTTGAAGTGAATCTTCTCGGTGCTAACCAATTTACAAACAAAGGTTTTAAACTAATATTTGAAAAAGAAGATTGTTCAATCACTAGCAAAAAAAATTAGTAAAGTTGTTCTGAAAGGAGTAAGAAAAGGAAGCCTGTTTGTTACAAATTTAAATTCAGCAAACAAGGATGGAATATATTTTTTCTATACCAAGACATCCAGTGAGCAAATCAAACTATGGCACAAGAAACTCTCTCACCTGAATTACAAAGCAAACTGAACCTTGGTGAAGAAGGAATTAATGAGACATGCCAACTCTGAAATTTGATCAAGATAAAATTTATGAAACTTGTCAAAAAGGGAAAATGAAAAGGTCCAGTCACAAGAGCAAAACTGTGAATTCAATAAGTGCTCCATTACAGCTTATTCACATGGACCTATTTGGACCAGTCAATGTTGTTGTGTATATGTTGTGTACTTGATGATTTCACGAACAAAATACATTGGTAGATTTTACTTAGTGAAATTATGTAGCACTCGACGGATAAGGTTATAGTCCCGACGGATGACTCAATATAGTCTCGACGGATGATGAATTATTATCCATCAAGTGAGTAGCTTATATAACAATAATTCTATAGCACATTTCTGCATACACATTGTTTAGAATCTGTAGTAGTATTTGAGTCATGTTTGACTTTAACTAGATATGCAGAATAGGTTGATTAATTGTACATAGATGATGTTTTGTAATCTTGCATAAGTGAAATGAAGTCAAGTGCCTGATTGCTACCCAACGGATAAACTACAATGAATTCGACTGATGATCAACAACCCGACGGATGATCAATAACTCGACGGATGATCATGAACCCGACGGATAAAGAATTCAAATATCTGTTGACAGTGACAACACAGTCACATGCGTCGAGTGGATGCAAATGGAATGTGGTAGCCTATTCAACTGGGTTTTCGAGAACAAGGAAGAATTGCCATTTCCATGCTATTATGAAGATATTCAAAGATGCTGGAATAGAGTAATGAAGTAGCATTGTAATAGACTAGATACTTTTTGTTTTATCATCCCGTCTCATTACTTTATAATCTTGGTGATATATAAACCAAGAAGTAGCAACTAAGGAACAATCTGAGACACAAGCAGAGAAACATTTGTAAGCAGAATTCTTAGCATTTCTCTGTATTTTTAGTTGTTCAATATTTGTAAGAAGTTGTGAGCTTTTTGCACACAGGGTTCTCTCGATATATATTATATATCTCTGGTGGAATTATTCAAATCCACCAGAAAGTTTTTAAAGACTCTTGTTTTTAAATACTTGTATTTTGATTCATTTAAGTAACTATTCCGCATTGTGCTAATCAATTCACACTTATATATATATTCGAGTTAGAACATTTTTCAATCAATTCACACTTATATATATTCGAGTTAGAACATTTTTCAATAAAGAAAAAGTTTCAAGAATTCCATTCAACCCCCCTTCTGTAATTCTTGCTATATTGTTAAGGGACTAACAATTGGTATCAGAGCAAGCTCTTAACAAACAAAGAGTTTAAAGATCAAGACAATACAGCAAGATGAACAAGAAGGATGTTGGAGTCAAGATCCCTTTTCTGGATAAAGATAATTACCATCATTGGAAGGTAAAGATGCATCTTCATTTGCTTTCTCACGATGAGGCCTATGTTGACTTCATAGAAAGAGGCCCTCATGTTCCAATGAGAGCTACAATAGGAAACGAGCCATCAGTCCCCAAGCCAAGGCATGAATAGTCTGATCCTGACATTGAACAAGTCAGGAATGATAAAAAGGCCATGAATATCCTGTTTAATGGAGTTGATGGAGATATGTTTGACAACATTATCAACTGCAAAACTTTCAAGGATGTTTGGAATACAATACAGATCATATGTGATGGCATTGAGCAAGTTAGAGAAAACAAGATGCAGCTCCTGATTCAGCAATATGAGCATTTTCATAATGAAGAAAGTGAGTCTCTCACTGACATTTTTAGTAGGTTTCAAAAACTACTAAATGCTCTAAAGTTGCATGGAAGGGTCTATCAGACAAAAGACTCCAATCTGAAATTCCTTAGATCTCTTCCAAAGGAATGGAAACCAATGACAGTCTCATTAAGAAACTCACAAGATTATAAGGAGTTTACTTTGGAGAGACTGTATGGCATCCTGAAAACTTATGAGCTTGAAATAAAGCAAGATGAGAGGATGGAGAGAGGAAAGAAGAAAGGAGGATCCATTGCACTAGTTGCTGAGTTGGAAAAAGAGAAGGAGATGAAGATGGAAGCTGTTGAGTCAACTTCAAGGGTCTGTGAAAGCAAGGGCAAGGGGCTTGCTGTAGAAAGTGAAGATTCTTTGAGCCAAGATGACATGGAAGACATTGATGAACATTTAGCATTTCTTTCCAGAAGATTTGCCAAGCTCAAGTTCAAAAAGAACTTTGGAGCAGCCAAGCCAAATAGAAACATGGTGGATAAATCAAAATTCAAATGTTTCAAATGTGGCTTGGCAGGGCACTTTGCCAGTGAGTGTAGAAAGTCAGATTCCAGTAAGAAAAAGTTTTAGCCTGTGGATTATAAGCAAAAATACTTTGAACTGCTCAAATAAAAGGAAAGGGCTTTCATTAAACAAGAAAATGACTGGGCAGCAGATGGTCTGGATGAAGATGAAGATGTCAGCTATGTCAATCTAGCCCTAATGGCCAAGTCTGATGAAATAGAAATAAGTTCTTCAAGTAATCAGGTAATTACTATAAACCTTGCACATTTATCTAAAGCTGAGTGTAATGATGCTATAAATGACATGTCTACAGAGTTATATCATTTGCGTGTTACACTTAAGTCTCTTACTAAAGAAAATGCTAAAATCAAAGAAAACAACTTGTTTTTGAGTGAGAGAAATAATGTGCTTGAGTCTCAGTTCATTGATTTTGAAAAGTTAAGAATTGAGTGTAAGATTGCCAAGGAGGAATTAACTGAGTCCTTGAAGAAAGAAGAAATTTTGAAGAAGCAGCTCGAGCGTGAACAGGAGGTGATTATGGCATGGAAAACATCTAGGGATGTCCATGCTCAAATCACCAAAGTTCAAGGAATTGAGTCTTTCTGTGATGCAGCCTGGAAAAAGAACAAAGAGAAACTAGAACCAAATTTGGTGGATGGAGTGCTAACAGATGTAGACTCGACGGATGATGAGGATCATCCGTCGGATAACAAAAAGGGTTATTCGTCGAATGATGAAAATCCTCATCCGTCGACTGTGAGCAAGACTATCAGTAAAGCCAAACTTGTTAAGCTGAATGAGAAGTATGGGTTTGTTTCCAAGAACTTTGTTTCAGGAGAATCGAGTCAAGTTAAGAAAGGGAAAAAGGCTAATATTGGTCACATGACTGTCAAACAGTTAAGTGACAGACTTGAAAAGATTGAGATAAAAATAGAGGCTAAAAAGAAAAATAATAGAAATGGTAAAGTAGGGATTAACAAACACAATACCTACACACCTGATAAATATGCTCCTAGAAAAATCTGTGTCAAGTGTGGTAGTGTAAATCATTTGTCTGTTATTTGTAAATTTGCCATGCATACTTCCATGTCTGTGCCACCTCACTTTCCCAACATGAATGCCATACCTCCCATGCATATGAATGATATGTCTACACAGAATATAAATGCACAGTTTGATAACATGCCATTTGCACCTAATCCTTATTATGCTGCATTTAGTATACCATAAATGCCATTTAGCATGCCTTACTGGAATAACATGTTTACTAATAGCATGTCATTCCCTGTTGATTATAATATGCATGATAATTCTGTTGCAATGAATGGTTTCAAAGGTCCAACTCAAATGACCAAGGATGAATCTGATATCCCCAAGTCAAATGAGATAAAGCCTAAGAAACAGAAAAAGAAAGCTAACAAGGCAGGACCCAAGGAAACTTGGGTACCAAAATCAACTTGATTTGATTTTGATGTGTGCAGGGAAATGGAAAGAATCTTTGGTTCTTGGATAGTGGTTGTTTAAGACACATGACTGGTGATTCTACCCTGCTCACAGAGTTCAAGGAGAGAGCTGGCCCAAGTATTACTTTTGGAGATGACAACAAGGGTTATACTGTGGGATATGGCTTGATTTTAAAGGACAATGGCATCATTGAGGAAGTTGCCTTAGTGGATGGTCTCAAACACAATTTGTTGAGTATCAGCCAGCTTTGTGATAAAGGCAACTCAGTAACTTCCCAACTCAGAAGCCTGTGTTGTGACTAATAAAAGAAGCAACAAAGTGGTTCTCACTGGTGTGAGAAAAGGAAATGTGTACCTAGCTGATTTCAACTCATCAAATGTAGAATCTATTACTTGTCTTCTCAGTAAAGCAAGTCAGGATGAAAGTTGGCTATGGCACAAGAAGCTATCCCATTTAAAATTCAAGACTATGAATGAGCTAGTAAAGAAAGAACTGATTAGAGGCATTCCTCTAGTGGAGTTTTCTAAGGATGGATTGTGTGATGCCTGCCAAAAAGGGAAGCAGATTAAAGCATCATTCAGGAAGAAACTTGATTCAAAAATTGAAAAACCTTTGCAACTGCTACACATGGATTTGTTTGGACCAGTCAATGTGTTGTCTATCTCAAGGAAAAGATTTTACCTAGTAATTGTAGATGATTTCTCAAAGTTCTCTTGGACATATTTCTTAAAGTCTAAAGACGAGGCTAGTGAAATCATCATCAATCACATAAGGCAAGTCAATAATCATCCTGATTTCAAGATTAGAAGAATCAGGAGTGACAATGGAACTGAGTTCAAGAATTCTGTCATGAGAGCATTTTGTGAGGAAAATGGGATTCTGCATGAGTTTTCAACAACAATAACTCCATAACAGAATGGAGTAGTGGAAAGGAAGAACAGATCACTTATTGAAGCTGCAAGGACAATGCTTGAAGAATCTAAACTGCCAACATATTTTTGTGTTGAAGCTGTTAATACTGCATGCTACACTCAGAATATTTCTCTGGTTAATCAAGCAAGATGCATGACTCCCTATCAATTGTTCAAGAACAAGAAGCCAACTCTAAATTTTCTTTATGTCTTTGGCTGCAAGTGCTATATTCTGAGAAATCAAATTGATCAAAATGGGAAGTTTGATGCTATAGCAGATGAAGGAATTTTTGTTGGATATGCTGTTGGTAAAGCATATAGAGTCTACAATCTAAGAACCAACATTGTTGTGGAATCAATACATGTCTTTTTTGATGATAAAAAGATTGAAGGACTGTAAGATGAAGATTACCATGAGAGCCTCAAATTCGACAATGTGGAGATGGTTAGTGATGACAATGATAATGAAAGTGATCAAGAAACAGTATCTAAGTATAATGCAGAAAAATCTACTACAAATGAAGTACAAAACTCAACATCTATCGAGTTGCATAATGCTTCATCCGTCGAGAGGCAATCTGCGTTATCCGTCGGGAGACAACCAGCTTCATCTGTCGGTACTCAAAATTCACCATCCGTCGGGTTATCAAAAGGAGCAGGAAGTCAAGATAGATCACCTACAGAAAATTCCCCTTTCTCAAATCAAAGATCCACAAACTCAGGGGGAGTTTCTAAAAGTCAAAACTCAATCACACATCAAGACAACAATGAGGCCTCTTCATCTAGAGCTAATCTACCTCAACAAAGAAAATGGACAAAAGATCACCCCTTTGAGCTTATTATTGGTGATGTTTCTTCTAGAGTTCAAACCAGAAGAGCAACTCAAGAAGAATGTCTATACATCAGCTTTCTTTTCAAGGAAGAACCAAAGAAGGTAGAAGAAGCTTTGTTGGATCTTGATTGGATTTTAGCTATGCAGGAGGAGCTAAACCAATTTAAAAGGAATAATGTATGAAAGCTGGTGCCCAAGCCTAAAGGAAAGAATCCAATAGACACCAAATGGGTATTCAGAAATAAGATGGATAAAAATGGCATAGTAGTCAGGAACAAAGCTAGATTGGTTGCTAAGGATTATTGTCAACAAGAAGGAATAGATTTTGATGAAACATTTGCTCCTGTTGCAAGACTTGAAACCATCAGAATCTTCTTAGCCTATTCAGCCTATGCCAATTTCAAGGTCTATCAAATGGATGTCAAAAGTGCCTTTCTGAATGGAGATTTGGAGGAGGAAGTCTATGTCAGTCAACCTCCTGGTTTTGAAGATCCAAATTTTCCAGAACATGTCTATCATCTTTTGAAAGCACTTTATGGACTGAAGCAAGCACCTAGAGTCTGGTATGACACTTTATCAAAGTTCCTTTTGTAAAATCACTTCACAAGAGGTACTGTAGATAAAATTTTATTTTTCAGAAATGTTAATGGCTCTAGTATACTTGTTCAAATTTATGTAGTTGATATTATTTTTGGCTCTACAAATGAGAAACTTTGCAAAAAGTGTGCCAAATTGATGCAAAGTAAGTATGAAATGAGTATGATGGGAGAACTGACTTACTTTCTTGGTTTACAAGTTAAGCAAGTTAGTGATGGAATATTCATTAGTCAAACTAAATACATTTTTGATCTTTTAAAGAAGTTTGATCTAGTGGATTGCACATCTGCAAAAACTCCCATGGCCACTGCAACTAAGCTTGAATTAAACACTACTGAAAAGTCTGTGGATATTTCAAGTTATAGAGGCATGGTTGGCTCACTTTTGTACTTAACAGCTAGTAGGCTAGATATAATGTTTGCTACATGTTTATGTGCTAGATTTCAGGCTCATCATAGAGAATCTCACTTAATAGCTATTAAGAGAATTTTCAGATATATCAATGGAACACCAAAACTTGGCATTTGGTATCCGAGAGATTCTGGTTTTGATCTAACTGGTTATTTAGATGCAGATTATGCAGGTTGTAGAATTGATAGAAAAAGTACAACAGAAACCAGACAATTTCTAGGAAACAAGCTTGTGTCCTGGTTCAGTAAAAAGCAAAATTCAGTTTCTACTTCTACAGCTGAAGCTGAATATATTGCTTGTGTCCTAGTTCACAGATTTTATGGATGAAAATCAATTGCTAGACTATGGTTTGCAAGTTGAAAGGATTCCTATTTTCTGTGATAACACAAGTGCAATTGCCATCACTGAAAATCTAGTATAACATTCAAGGACAAAGCACATAGATATCAAGTACCACTTCATAAGGGAACATGTAATGAATGGTACTGTAGAACTACATTTTATTCCAAGTGAGAAGCAGCTTGCAGATTTCTTTACCAAGCCACTGGATGAATCCACCTTTTCAAGATTGGTAAGTGAGTTAGGTATGCTCAATTATTCCTAAATCTTTATGAGTTAATTTGCAAGTTGAAATGCAACCAAAAATTTAATTGATTTTTCAGTCTTGGATGAAATTTTGGCTAAGTCAAAATTTACATCTCGACGGATGATCTTTATCCATCAAATTTGATCATCCGTCGGTATGCTATTTGCTAATAAAAAATCAATTATTTTTCTGGAATATTTTATGACACGACGGATAACAGTTTATCCTCATCCGTCAAATTTTCTTAATCTCAGTCGTTAATTCCCTGTACATTATCCATCGAGTATACTTACAGTTTGTAAGCATAACACGAAGGATAATGGGTGGAATTTTTACAGTTTATTTTTAAACGGCTATTTTAGGCAATTTCTATTGGTTACTTTATTTTACTTTATTATTTTTAACAGTTATTTTTGAGATAGTATAAAAGCTTATTTCATTTCAATCGCTTCTCTTTTATCATTCTCAATTCAACTGCTCTAATTTCATTCTCTCTCAAAACACTTACTCTCTTTCTCTTCAAGCTCTTATTCTCTAACAATGACACCTGTTGTAAAGATTATGTCTCAAACTGGGTTCATTTATGAGAAGAACAATTTCTCTGTACTAGTGAACAAGGGTATTCAGCAATCTGGTGACTATCACAAGATGATGGACTTTGTGAAGAATTGCAAGCTCAACTATGTCATGCTGGAATCACCCACAGTCTTCTGTGAAGTTGTTGAAGAGATGTGGACCACTGCTACCGATAACTCAACAAATAAGACAATCACACTCATCATTAAAGGTAAAGAGTTCTGTATCAATAGTGATGTTATAAAAGCATGTTTCAAGATTCCTGATAACACTGTGACCTCACCACACACTGACACTGATATAATCAATATGCTTAATTCCATGAACTATGCTCTTTCTACTTCTAAGTTAAGTGACATTAGGAGAATGGGTCTTAGGAAAGAATGGAGTTTTATGTGTGATGTTGTGACAAAGGTCTTTTCAGGTAAAGTCGGTAATTTTGATTCAGTCAATATCTCAATGCTTAACATGCTCTACATGCTAGTTACAGATAAATTCTATAATTTCAGTGACCTTGTCTTGTTTGAGTTAGGTTTTAAATTAGGAGAGTTAAATAAAAGAGGTAAAAATGTGTATTATGCTAGATTCTTTATGATGTTAGCTAACCACCTCTGTGAAGAGATTGTGCTTGAGAACTCAAACAACAAATTAGATTGTTGGGTTCAAGAGAGAAGACTCATTGCAGATTTGAACATGGCGAATCATCACAAGGATGTGCCATTGTTCTATTTTCCTGTAATGCAAGCACCTCAGGTAAGTGAGGTAAGTTCATCTATCCCTACCACTATTCCAACCTCACTAATTTCTTTGAGTTCTAGTGTGGCTATGACAACTGTGTCAATGACCAAACAGTTGCCTACCCAAGCTACCAAAACTGCAAAAATTTTCAAACCCAAATCAAAGAAAGCCCCCTATGGTATCTCCCAAAAGATGCCAGTTGCAAAATCCACTAAAATTAAAGAGGGGAGTGTGAAGGAGGGAAAGATAGGTGAGGGAAGGGGTGAACATAAAAGAGACCCTAAGGATAAGGATGGAGAGTTGAGGGGATCCCAGCCTAGCCACACTGCAGTTTCCCAACAAACTGCAGTGCTTAAAAAGGGTAAAAGCTCATTTCTAGCTGTATCTTCCCAAAAGGATGTAGTTATTGAACAAAGCTCTCAACTAAGAGCACAGGCCAAGAGGGTTAGGGACACAAACTCACCCCAAACTTATTCCAGAAAGAAGAAGTATAAAACCCTTGGGGATGCACAGGGTACACACACTGTGCAAACTGGTGCAAAAGACACAGTCACTGCACTTTCACAAATTCAGTTTGATGTGGCTCCAATAAATGTGGAGTCACAACCAAAATCTCTAGTCATAGAGGCACCTCAAATACCAAACTCACCAACAAATTCTCTGGATGTGGATATGATAAACACATCAATTCCTGATTCCCCTTCTTTAACTCTATTGGGGAAGCCAAAATCTAGTGCAAGTGAGCATCATCTTTTAGATGATTTGTTAGCTCACTTGCCAATTCTTTCGGGAACTGTTGTATCATCTGTGCCCAAAATATCTTCAATTTGCACAGAGTCAACAATAGTTTCTTTTTCCAGTTCATTCATTTCTACTCTCTCGATGGATATTGCTCATCCGTCGAGTAGTGATTGTATCCCGACGGATAAGCTTAACAGCAGTTATCCGTCGGATAGCAAAACCACTCACTCGATGGATATCACTCATCTGTCGAGTATCTCTGCACATCTTCAAACTTCATTTATTTCAAGTGCAGAAGATTTAGTGGTTGTACAGTCACTCTTAGAATTGAGAGAGAAGAGTGTTTTGAGTGAGAGTCTGGGTTGCTCCCAGGAAAAAGAAGAATAAATGAGTGAAACTATGCAATCCATTTCTTCAAGATTGGCAAAAGAAAGTGAGAGGAGTCCCACCTTAGTAGGTGAAGATGAGGGTGTGAGGGTGGGGAGCCAGGGTGAGACCCTGATGCAACAAAAGAGAGAAAACGAGAGAAATGCAGGTACTAGAGCTATAAGGATGGATGTCATTGCTAGTGAGTTAATGAATGTCCAGGATGCAGACAGGGAGGGACTATCTCAGCCACCTAAAGCTGTTATAGATTACACTTCCCTTGATGCTGAGGCATTTACTCACCCTGTTCCAGATTATCAACTTCTAGCTGAACAGGGTAATGACAATGCAGAAAGGATGCTGAATTTGGTGTATACCACACAGTCTATGATGAGAGCTAAGGATGCCATCACAGCTTTGCCTTCTACAGCTGGTGATGTGGACTATGAGACTGGTGGTTCAGCTGATTTCTTTGGTGATGGGAGTGGGGATAGTGAAGATGAGGCAATGGACATAGGGGGAAGTAGGTTCAAGTTCAAGATCAGGTATGCCATCATGGGCATTCTCAAAGCACTGTGATGAGCACTACTTCAAGAAAACCCTGATCCAACTAATCAATCAGACAAATACTGCTCTTCAAACCACTACTAATGCCAGCACCAAGAAGCTCCTTCAGGCACATCTATCCTCCCTGCAACTTCAACAAATCCAGGGCTTCCAGCATGCTAGGGATGTAAACACCATGAAGGGTGACATTGAGGAGATGAAGAAGGCCATTTCAGACAAGATGGATTCTAAACTTCCAGAAGCTGCAATGCTTGACATCAAAAGGCAATTAAGGAAAAATTCTGATCTTGCAACCAAGATAGATGCCTTGGACATAAGAATATCAGCCATGGAAGCATCTTTGACAGCCATTCATCTTCATCAAACTCATCAGACAGATTTACTTCAAAATTTGGTGGCTGCTCAAACCCCCTCCTCTAATCAACTTGATGATAACAAAAAGGGGAGAAAGGACCAAGTGAAGGGGAGAGGCTTCAAATTCAAATCAGTAAAGTAATTGTGCCTTCAATTACTATCTCGAAGCCACCAGTTACAAACAGTATAGATCTGATCAATGCAGCAGCAGCCAACATAAGAGCAGCTGATAAGGAGAAGTTGAGTTTAGTCAACTGGGAGAAGATTGAAGAGGAAATACAAAAGAAGTTTGAACTTGTCAAGGAGCCAGTTAAGTCAGTCATCCATCACTCTCAAGTCAAGCAAATTAGTGTAAATGAGATGAGCATGAACTATCTGGAAAGAGGACAGCCATCCTGCATCAAATCTCCAAAGGCTGAAACAATTCTGAAACCAAGGGTAAACTACTTAATATCATCATTGAAGAACCTTTTGGATACTGTGTATAAGACACCTAAGCCTGATGAAAAGAAGCTTCCGTCAAGATCAATTGCTTTCTATAAAGATACAGTTGATTCAGCTTCTAAAAGAAGAATTGCTAAAAATTTTAGGAATGGAAAAGAAATTTGTGTGGTGGTTGGACATCCTCAATTTGCTCAAGCAAAGAGAGAAGAAAAGGCTAGATTGAAGCAGGAAAAGAAGCAAGCTGCTCCGGATGCTAAAAAGACTAAATAAAAGAAATAGCAAATTGCTATCTTGGCCAAGCTACATGCTGTAAATTCATCACAACAAATTCCTTCTCAGCCATCTGAAGTTATTGAATCAAAGAAGCAAGTTGAACAACAGAAGAAATCTCCAAGAATCAAGGAATTGGCTAAAAGAACTAAAAGGAAACTAGACATTGTTGATAAGGAAGTGGAGAATCAGTTTCTCAAGGAATCCACTCCAACTACAACTCAAGCATCAAAACCCTCTGTGGTATTTGAAGATATCAAAGTGGTAGATCCTTACAGGAACATCCATGGTGAACCTATTGTGCCTAAGGATGAACCAGTAGAATGGGAGAACATACCAATTCCTGACTTCTATTTGCCAATCCTTAACAAGCCAAAGAGAACAAAGTCAAGAGCAGTCAAGAAAGTGAAGCTGTCACCTCTCAAATCCAAATCAGTAGTCAAAGCTCAATCCAAAATGAATAGGGGAGATTACATGTACTCGTGTGACATCAAAGAATTTTCTGATCTAAACCTCTATCTAGATGAACTAGATGAAGTGAGAGGAATTGATGCATACAGAAACCTACCTGAAAGGTTAGTGTTCAAGTACAAAGGAGGAAAGGAGATTCAGTGGTCACTTCACAGGATCCTTCAAGAAAGCCAAGCTGTACTGATATGTTTATTCATTCTTCAAGAAGAACTTTGGGTTCAATATTACTGCAAGAAGATTGGTACTGAAGAAGATTAAAGAGCTAAGGAGTGTTAGAGCTAAAGATGCACTCCCAAAGACTCTAATCGTCCCTTACACAGGGAGAAGAGTGCATCTAAGGCCCTACTGGCTGATGGAGTTCATGGATGACAGAGGAGTGAGAAGATTTTTCAGATTAGAAGACCAATTGAGCATCTCTAGCAATGAGACTCTTTCGAAATGCAAGTAAAGCTAAATCTCTCAGAATCTGATGAACTAGAATTCCACAAGCAGCTCCAAAATCAGATTGAGGAAAACAACAGAAAGTTTGGAAAGAGATCCAGACCTTCAAGGAACTAGATAAATCTGCTCAGGCTAGAGGAGCAACTTGAAAATAACTGTGAGCAAAACTTTGTACATTTTGTTAATTGAAGCACTTTTCAGTATTATCTACTGTCTTTTAAAAGTTGTATTTTTAAGGTGTTTTGTTATCCTCAAGTGTCTCTTAATTTATGGCTACAATTCCAGTAGACATAAATTAGGGGAGATTGTTGTGTATATGTTGTGTACTTGATGATTTTATGAACAAAACACCTTGATAGATTTTACTTAGTGAAATTATGTAGCTCTCGACGGATAAGGTTTATAGTCCCGACGGATGACTCAATATAGTCCCGACGGATGATGACTTATTATCCATCGAGTGAGTAGCTTATATAACAATAAGTCTGTAGCATATTTCTGCATACACATTGTTTAGAATCTGTAGTAGTATTTGAGTCATGTTTGACTTTAACTAGATATGCAGAATAGGTTAATTAATTGTACATAGATGATGTCTTGTAATTCTGCATAAGTGAAATGAAGTCAAGTGCCTGATTGCTACCCGACGGATAAACTACAATGAATTCGACGGATGATCAACAACCCGACGGATGATCAATAACTCAACGGATGATCATGAACCCGGCGGATAAAGAATTTAAATATCTGTTGACAGTGACAACACAGTCACATGCGTCGAGTGGATGCAAATGGAATGTGGTAGCCTATTCAACTGGGTTTTCGAGAACAAGGAAGCATTGCCATTTCCATGCTATTATGAAGATATTCAAAGATGCTGGAATAGAGTAATGAAGTAGCATTGTAATAGACTAGATAGTTTTTGTTTTATTATCCTGTTTCATTACTTTGTAATCTTGGTGATATATATCCAAGAAGTAGCAACTAAGAAACAATATGAGACACAAGCAGAGAAATATTTGTAAGCAGAATTCTTAGCATTTCTCCGTATTCTTAGTTGTTCAATATTTGTAAGCAGCTGTGAGCTTTTTGCACACAGGGTTCTCTCGATATATATTATATATCTCTGGTGGAATTATTCAAATCCACCAGAAAGTTTTTAAAGACTCTTGTTTTTAAATACTTGTGTTTTGATTCATTTAAGTAACTATTCCGCATTATGCTAATTAATTCACACTTATATATATATATATATTCGAGTTAGAACATTTTTCAATAAAGAAAAAGTTTCAAGAATTCCATTCAACCCCCCTTCTGTAATTTTTGTTATATTGTTAAGGGACTAACAAATGTCATGTCTTTATCCAGAACAAATATGCATTGATGATGGTGGATTACTACTCAAGATACACTTGGTTGAAATTTATGCATTCAAAGGATAAAACTCCACACATCATCATTAAACACATAAAGAAAATTGAGAAGCATACTGAAGATCAAAATTATGTCAAAAAATTAAGGAGTGATAATGGTACAGAATTCAAAAATGTAGTTTTAAGTGAATTCTGCAAAGACTAGGGCATTGTTCAAGAGTTCTCAGCTACAACAATACTTCAACGGAATAGTGTGGTTGAAAGAAAGAATAGAACTCTAGTTGAAACTGCAAGAACAATGCTGCAAGATGCCAATGTGCCAACCAGTTTTTAGGAAGAAGCTTTAACATTGAATGCTACATTCAAAATAAGTATCTAATCAAAAAAACTTTGGAAAGTCACCCTACTCAATTTTTTCTAAAAGAAAGCCTACTTTAAAGCATATGCATGTATTTGGAAGCAAATGTTTTGTGCTCAAAGACAACTTTGAATAGGTTGGAAAATTTGACTCCAAAGTATTTGAAGCTATTTTTCTGGGATATTCATTGGAAAGGACTTCTTACATATTTTATTTGTTAGAACAGAAGAAAATAATGGAAAGCAAAGATGTGAGCTTTGATGATGACAAATGTCCAGGCTTGGAATGCCTTGATAAAGATGAAGATGAAGCCTTGAAGTTTGAAAATCTTAATATTGACAGTGATTCTGAAGATGAATATAAGGTCAACACAAATAATAAAATGGAGGAAGAATCAAGTGAACCAATGAACTGTAAAAATGAAAATTCATCTCAAGATAGAAGCACACCTGAATTTGGTGGCACAAACTCTGGGGGTGAAAGAGATGACAGTTTTACAAGTCATGCAAATAATGAAGAAAATGAAGATAATTCTAGTCAACAAGATCACACCAGAAAATGGGATATGAGTCATACAATTGATGCTATAATTGGTGATCCTAATGCTGGAGTAAGGACTAGAAGTGCCACTGCAAATGAGTGCTTGCATGCATGCTTTCTATCTCAAATTTAGCCTAAGAAAACTGAGGAAGCTCTACTTGATCCTGATTGGATAACTGCTATGCAAGAAGAAAGAAATATATTTTTAGAATTGGTTCCAGCACCAAAGAAGAGAAGTATCATTGGAACAAAATGGGTGTAAAGGAATAAAATGGATGAAAATAGAATTGTGACAAGGAACAAAACAAGAATGGTTGCCAAATGCTACTCACAAGAAGAAAGAATTGACTATGATGAAACTTTTGCTCTAGTTGCAAGACTTGAAGCAATAAGAATTTTTCTTGCATTTGCCGCACATTCTAATTTTAAGGTGTATCAAATGAATGTGAAAAGTGCATTTCTTAATGGTGAATTGGAAGAATAATCCTATGTGTAACACCGAAGATCTAGAATTTCCAAACTTTGTTTATAAACTGTTAAAGGCTCTCTATGGATTGAAGCAAGCACATATAGCATGGTATGAAACCCTGTCACAATTTTTACATAAACATGGATTCACTAGAGGGACAATTGACAAGACTCTATTCTACAAGTAACATGGTAATGTTATTATCCTAGTACAAATTTATGTGAATGATATCATTTTTGGTTCTATAAATGAAAAGTTGCATCAAAGATTCTCAGGTCTTATGTAGAGTGAATATGAGATGAGTATGATGGGAGAACTAAGTTACTCCCTTGACCTTCAAGTTAGCCAAAGAAGTGACGAAATCTCTATCAGTCAAACCAAGTATGTCAAAGATCTGTTGAAGAAATTTGGAATGGTGGACTGTTCACCTGCATCAACTTCTATGTCTACAGCTATCAAGTTGGATGAAGATAAGAAAGGAAAAAGTGTAGACATGTCAAGTTATAGAGGAATGATTGGATCTTTACTGTACTTAACTGCAAGTAGACCAGACATCATATTTGCAACATGTCTGTGTGCTAGATTTCAAGCAAATCCTAAAGAATCACACTTAATGGCTGTCAAGAGGATTTTCACATATTGGAGGGGAACGACAAACTTGGGATTATGGTATCATAAGGGAACTGGTTTGAAGCTGTTGGATACACAGATGCAGATTTTGCTGAATACAGGATTGACAGAAAAAGTACAAGTGGAAACTGTCAATTCTTTGGTCAAAGGCTTGTATCATGGTATAGTAAGAAACAACAATTTGTGTCAACTTTCACAGCTGAAGCTGAATATATAACTGTTGGAAGTTGCTGTACTCAAGTGATTTGGATTAGAAACCAACTCATGGGTTATGGCCTAGTGGTACAAAAGATTCCAATCATGTGTGACAATACTAGTGCAATATCCATTGTGGCTAATCCAGTTAATCAACCTAGAATTAAGCACATTCATGTAAAGTACCATTTTATTAGAGAACATGATGCAAATGGTACTACTGAGCTTATACTTATTCCAACAGAAAAATAATTAGCTGACATTTTTACTAAACCTTTGGATGAAGTGTTGAGTGGCATTTATGACACTTTATAACGCTCCATAAAGCTTTGGATTGATATTTTGTACTCAAGTTGTTAGTGTTTTTAATGTATTTTTATAGTATTTTCGCATTTCAGGCATTATTCAGGAATATAGGGACATTAGCATTGTTTGGATATTAATTTGATATTAGGATGGTGTCTAGAATAAAAGCTCGTGAAAAGACCAGCTCAAACCAACAATAAAAGAAGAAGTCAATATTTTTTCCAGAGAGACGGCACGCCCGCGCTGTGATAGTGCGCGCCCGCGCCAGGATGACAGAATGTCAGCGCGCCCGTGCAAGTCAAGCGCGCGCCCGCGCCAGGTTGGAAAAGAAAATCTTGTTTCTTGTGGAATTTTGATCCAGAAGACTTCTACTTTGCATGGGCTGCTATATAAACATAACTTATGCTCGTTTTTCATAACAAGACGTACCAGAGCTTAAGGAGAAGGCGTAAGAAGACCGTAGAGCATAAATCAACCAAGGCAAAGAAGATCTAGTTTATTCTTATGATTCTTTGTTTTAAGTTGTAACTTTGGATGCTAGTTTTCTTATTCGTAAACCTATACTCTTGTTTCATACTTGGTTTTATTAAGTATAAAGACTACGTTTATTATACCATGCTTTCATCGGAACCCACGTTGATGATGAGTCTGATTATGGGCTAATCATTATCGTGGGGTTCTAACGGATTTATTTATGGATTTCTTTAGTTAATTCGTTTCGATGCCTTAGTGTGTGGTGATTGTATGATAACCAAGTTATAGTTGTGCTTATTCTTCTTATGAGCATCACGAACTTATAAGATACTGTGTTAATCTTTAATGAAGCGAAATTGAATTTAAGGGTTTAGAACTTGCCATGCTAGCATAGGTTCATGTATGTGATATGCATGATTCGTAGGTAATTTTAACCATCTTACTTGCCCTATATAATCACGAGAGATAACTTGTGCGTTAAACCGTTATGTTATCAAATTCTATAGACATATAGGGTCTCAATATAATTGGTGTCTATTCAGCTTATATCTCTTTTGTGGATGTCTGGTAGTATAGTATTCGTACAACAAAAGTTAGCGTTTATCAGTTTCCTGTTATCTGATTAGTGTCATCATCATTATATGCTAAGGTTAAGAATGAAAAGGCTATTGAATGAAGTATTTAAGGAAGTTAGAATCCCATGTTTGTGTCATATATTATTCAACTCTCTTTAATCTCTTAGTTTATGTTCTTTCATATTATCTCTTAGTTAAGTGTAGTATAAACAATCTTAATTTGTTATTTGTCTTAGCATTGGATAATAACCATACTAGTGTTGCATAGATACATTGATTGAAATTAACCTAAACCTATCCCTGTGGGAACGAACTAGAATTTATTCTATATTACTTGTGACCGCGTATACTTGTGTGAATATTAGCGCGTGTTCTAGCCCTAACAAGTTTTTGGCGCCGCTTCCGGGGATATCAGTGTTAATTTTTAGTTTATGTGTTTTTCATCATGGTCGTTAAAGTTCAGTGACTCGGACGTTGTTACGTAATTATATCCTTGTCGTGTTTCAGGTACTCTAGCGAGCGTGTATGCATACGCGTTCTCGGTCTCGTAAGAGAATACTGGATCTAGCTGAGGAAGAAGTTGTAGTCGAAGAGCAAGTTGAAAAAGAGATCTTAGTTGAGAAAGAAGAAGAGGCTCTTATTTCAATGGGAGAACTGGAAGCAAATCCAAAGGCTTTAATGGACTATTCTCAATCGAAGATCAATGATATTCAGTCTAGCATTGTTTGACCAGCCATTGCGGCTAATACCTTTGAGATTAAGTCGAGCACGATTCAGATGATACAGAACTCAGTTCAGTTTGGGGGTTCTCCGACAGAAGACCCCAACATGCACATCAGAGATTTCATCGAGATCTGCGACACTTTCAAGTTCAACGGAATTTCTGAAGATGCTATTAAGTTGAGGCTTTTCCCATTCTCTCTACGGGATAAAGCTAAGTACTGGTTACATCCTCTGCCACCAGGGTCTATCACCAAATGGGGGGATCTTGCTCACAAGTTCTTAACTAAATTCTTTCCAATGGCGAAGATTGTTGCAATCAGAAACGCACTTACTCAATTTGCTCATAAATATGGAAAATCTTTATGTGAGGCTTGGGATCGATATAAGGAGATACTTAGGAAGTGTCCTTATCATGGGATGCCTGACTGGATGATCATTAACTGTTTCTATAATGGTTTGGGTGCTACTTCTAGACCCATGCTTGATGCAGTATCAGGAGGAGCCTTGTGAGCTAAAAGCTACGATGAAGCTTATAAATTGATTGAACTGATGGCTGCTAATGAATATCAGAATCCTACTCAGCGACTATCTCAGGGTAAGGTAGCAGGAATTCTGGAGTTTGATGCAGCTATTGCTATAGCTGCTCAACTTAAGGCTTTGACGATGAAGGTGGATTCTCTGTCTAATTATGGAGTTAATCAGATCACTAATGTCTGTGAGTTTTGTGCTGGTGCCCATGAGACTGATCAGTGTGCCATTTCTAGTGAATGAGCTCAGTTCGTGAGTAATTTTCAGAGGTCGCAGCAACCTATACCAGCCACTTATCATCCTAACAACCGCAATCATCCTAACGTTAGTTGGAGCAACACTCAGAATGCGGTTTAGCAGCCTTATCAGCAGTATCAAACAAAGCAGTACAACCCCCTGGTTTTCAACAACTGCAATATGCACCAAGGCAACAACTCCAGCTGTAACAGGCTAATGAAAAATCTGAATTGGAAGAGTTGAGGCTCATGTGCAAGAGCCAAGCGGTTTTTATCAAGACCTTGGAAAATAAAATTGGACAAATAGTCAATGCCTTGCTGAATCATCAACCTGGTACACTTCATAGTGACACTGAAGTACCAGGAAAGAGGGAAGCTAAGGAGCAGGTTAAGGCAATTACATTAAGGTCTGGGAAGGTTGCAAATCCCGAACACTCTCAAGTGTCGGATGAAGAAGTTGTGGCTGAAGAAGAAGTGCAGAAGGAAGCTGAAGTGGAACCAAGGAAGACTATTGTTGAACACACTCCTCATGAGGGTAATACAGGGGAGAAACAGATCTATCCTCCACCTCCCTTTCCTAAGAGGCTACAGAAGAGAAAGCTGGATAAGCAGTTTGAGAAGTTTCTGGAGGTGTTCAAGAAACTTCACATCAACATACCTTTCGCTGAAGCTCTTGAACAGATGCCTAGTTATGCGAAGTTTATGAAAGGTATACTCTGTCAGAAGGTGAAGCTTGATGACTTAGAGACAGTTGCTCTCACGGAGGAATGCAGTGTTGTGCTGCAATAAAAGTTGCCTCCGAAGCTTAAAGATCCTGGAAGCTTCACTATTCCTTGCACCATTGGAAAAGTGTCATTTGACAAATGCTTATGTGACTTGGGAGCTAGCATCAATCTGATGCCTTTGTCAATCTTCAAGAAGTTGGACTTACCTGATCCAAAACCTACTTATATGACTTTGCAGCTGGCCGATCGTTTCGATTACATATCCGCGGGGCATTGTCGAGGATATTTTGGTCAAGGTGGATAAACTCATCTTTCCGACTGAGTTAGTAATTCTTGATTTCGAGGAGGATAAGAAGATTTCCATAATCTTGGGAAGACCTTTCTTGGCTACTAGCCGAACCTTGATAGATGTGCAGAAGAGTGAGCTCACCATGCGAGTGCTGGATCAGGATGTAACTTTTAATGTTTTTAATGCCATGAAATTCCCTACGGAAAATGAGGAGTGCTTAAAGGTGGAGTTGGTCGATTCTGTGATTACTTCAGAACTTTATAAATTGCTAAGGTCTGATGTCTTAGAAAAGGCCTTATTGGGGAATTTCGACAGTGAAGATGATGAAGATGATGAGCAATTACAATATCTGAATGCTTCTCCCTAGAAGAGGAAGATGGATATGCCTTTTGAATCTCTTGGAATGGAGGAGCTGAACAAATCTCCTAAGCGCCTCAAGCAATCTATTGAGGAAGCTCCTACACTTGAGCTTAAACCATTGCCTGTACACTTAAGGTATGCCTTTTTAGGAGATGCATCTACTTTGCCTGTTATTATTGCATCTGACCTTTTAGGTAGTGATGAGGAAAAACTCTTAAGAATTCTGAAAGAATTCATATCGGCAATTGGATGGACGATAGCAGATATCAAGGGAATCATCCCTTCTTATTGCATGCATAAAGTTCTGCTAGAGTAAGGTAGCAAGCCTACTGTTGAGCAACAAAGTAGGCTAAATCCTATCATGAAAGAAGTTGTGAAGAAGAAAATTCTTAAGTGGCTGGATATAGGGATCATCTATCCCATTACATACAGTTCTTGGGTGAGTCAAGTTCAGTGTGTACCAAAAAAAGGAGGTATCACCGTTGTTGCTAATGAGAAGAATGAGCTCATTCCTACTCGAACAGTCACGCGGTGGAGAGTTTGCATGGATTACAGGAAGCTGAACAAGGCCACGAGAAAATATCACTTCCCTCTGCCATTTATTGATCAGATGCTTGACAGATTAGCTGGGCATGAGTACTACTGTCTTCTGGATGGCTATTTGGGCTATTATCAGATTTGTATTGCTTCGGAAGATCAGGAAAAGACTACTTTCACTTGTCCATTTGGTACTTTCATCTTTACAAGGGTTTCTTTTGGTTTGTGTGAAGCACCAGCCACATTTCAGAGATGCATGATGGTTATTTTCTCTGACATGACTGGTCAGAATGTGGAGGTGTTCATGGACGATTTCTCTGTGTTTAGCGATTTATTTGATGAGTGCTTGCAGAATCTTGGTGACATTCTTAAAAGGTGTGTTGAGACCAATCTGGTTCTCAACTGGGAGAAATGTCACTTTATGGTGTGACATGGCATTATACTTGGTCACAAGGTCTCTAGTAAGGGTCTTGAGGTGGACAAAGCCAAGGTGGGGGTCATTAAAAATCTTCCTCCACCAATTTTTGTGAAGGGGGTTCGCAACTTTCTTAGTCATGCAGGTTTCTATAGGTGGTTCATCAAGGACTTTTCAAAAATTTCTAAACCTTTGTGCAATCTTCCGGAGAAGGATGTCCCATTCAAGTTTGATGACGAGTGCCTAGCTATTTTTGAGTTCTTGAAGAAGAGTTTGATCACGATACCTGTCATAACTATACCTGATTGGAATGAACCTTTTGAGATGATGTGTGATGCAAGTGACTATGCAGTTGGAGCAGTTCTTGGGCAGAGAAAGAACAACATATTTCATGTGGTCTACTATGCTAGTAAGACCCTAAATGGTGCTCAACTGAATTATACTACTACTGAGAAAGAACTTCTGGCTATTGTCTATGGATTTGAGAAGTTTCGATCTTATCTGCTTGGGATGAAGGTGACAGTTTTCACTGATCACGCTGCAATTCGATATCTCGTCTCGAAGAAGGACTCGAAGCCTAGATTGATTAGATGGGTTCTTTTGCTTCAGGAATTTGAATTGGAGATCAAGGACAGAAAAGGTACTGAGAATCAAGTCGCTAATCATCTCTCTCGTTTGGAAGATCCAAGTGCAACTTCACTGGATAAGATATTGATAAATGAGTCTTTTCTCGATGAGCAGCTGTTTGGAGTGCAAGAAGAAGAACTATGGTTTGCAGACATTGTGAACTACCGTGTGAGTAATATCATGCCTCCCGACTTGTCGTACGCTCAAAGAAAGAAGTTTCTTCATGAGGTGAAGTGGTATATATGGGATGAACCATATTTGTTTAGGCAAGGAGCTGATCAAATCACAAGAAGATGTATTCCGTACAGTGAAATGGGGGGGGATCTTGCGAGACTGTCATTCGACTATTAATGGAGGCCACTATGGTGGAGAGAAGACAATAACTCGTGTCCTTTAAGCGGGATTCTTTTGGCCTACATTGTTTAAGGATGCGCATCACTTTGTTTTGAAGTGTGATCGATGTCAGCGTGTGGGTAATATGTCCAAGAGGGATGAAATGCCTCTTAATGTGCTTCTCGAGGTTGAAGTCTTCGGTGTTTGGGGAATCGACTTCATGGGGCATCTTGTAATAATCAGTATATCTTGTTGGTGGTCGATTATGTGTCGAAATGGGTTGAAGTCAAGGCTTTTCCAACAAATGATGTGAAGGTAGTGCTTAATTTTCTTCATAAGCAGTTATTCATAAGATTTGGGACTCCAAGAGTCATAATTAGTGATGAGGGATCGCATTTTTGTAATCGCAAATTCACTGCCATGATGCAAAGGTATAATGTGAATCATCGCATTGCAACAACCTACCATCCTCAGACTATTGGTCAAGCTGAGGTGTCTAACAGGGAGATCAAGCGTATTTTAGAGAAAATTGTGTGTCCATCAATGAAGGATTGGTCTTTGAAGCTTGATGAAGTTGTCTGGGCATATAGAACAACATACAAGACTCCGTTGGGAATGTCGCGATTTCAGTTGGTTTATGGTAAGGGATGTCATTTGTCTGTGGAGCTCGAGCATCAAGCGTATTGGGCTTTGAAGAAGTTGAACCTTGATTTGGATGCAGCTAGTAAGAAGAGAATACTTCAATTGAATGAACTTGACGAATTTCGGCTTTAAGCATATGAAAACAACAAAATGTCCAAGGAGAAAGTCAAGAGGTGGCACGATAGGGGTCTAGTGCTCAAGTCATTTGTGCCGGGACAACAAGTTCTTTTATTCAACTCTCGTCTTTGTCTTTTTCCTGGAAAATTGAAGTCGAGATGGTTCGGGTCTTTCATAATCAAAACTGTGTTTCCGCATGGAGCTGTGGAGATTTTTTAGAATGATCCAAGCCAAGCATTCAATGTAAATGGTCAGAGATTGAAGCACTACTATGGGGATACGACAAACCGTGAGGTGGTTAGTGTCATTTTATTGTCTACTTGATCTCGAGATTCTACGTCGAGCTAACGACGTAAACTAAGCGCTTTTTGGGAGGCAACCCAAGTTTGTTGTTCATTAGTAGATAGAGGAAGCAGAAAGAAAAGAGAAAAATACAAAAAATCAGAAAAACAAAAAAATCCAGGGCCAACTTCAGTAGCATGGCACGCCCGCGCTGAGAAGCGGGGCGGCCGCACTGTTTTTCAGTAACTGGGCGCGCCCCCGCTGACTTGGCACACGGCCGTACTGAAATTCCAGAAACTGGGCGCGTCGGCGACGAGGTGGCGCGCGGCCGTGCTGGGTCCCTGTTTCAGAAAAAAAAAATTTAAGTCAATTTTTGAAGAGAAATTCGGGACTTTTAATACAAAATCAATTCCCACCCGAATTCTACTCTTCCACATCCCAAATTTCCCTCTACAAATCAAACCCATTTTCCCATTATTCCCATAATTAATTCCCACTCCTTTTCCATAACTAATTCTCTCCCAATCTCCTATATATACATACACTTATACACAAACTTCTCCATCGCTTCTCCAAACTCTCAAACACACAATCTCTCTTACAAACTTCTAATCTCTCAATCTCTCTCAATCTCAATGGCACCAAAAAGACAACAAACTCAAGTAAGCAGCAACACCACTGATTCTTCGAGTGCAAGTGGTGTGAGGCCTAGGTTTTTAACTCCCGAGGCTGAGGCGGAGTATGTGAGGCTACTTTTGAAGCCTATAGCCAAGGAGCGTGGTTTTCTGCCATCGGGAAAAGATGGTACGTTGTTGGAGATGATCTTGGAGATGGGCTGGGTTGTTTTCTGCGAGACACCCGATGTTATGCCCATGAGTGTGGTGCGTGAGTTTTATGTTAATGCTAAGGCGGAGAAAAATGGTTTCATGACGGTGAGGGGGATGATGGTGGATTACAGTGCTGAGGCGATTCGTAGGGTGATTGAGCAGCCCGAGAAGAGGGAGGAGCAGAAGAACCGGAACGAGAAAACTCCGGAGGAGTTTAACTTGGATTTGATTGTTGCTACCCTATTTGTGCCTGAGACTCATTGGAACTTCAAGAAGGGCACGAATGAGTATACCACGTTCCCTGCCTCGTGCATAAGCAGGTTTGTACGTGCATATAATTCTTTTATATGTGCTAATATCATGCCATCTTCTCACATGCGTGCGCGTTTGTTGTGGGGTATTCTGCAGGGAGACTATGTAGATCTTGGGATGGTGATTCATCAGGGTATTCTGAGGTTCTTGCGAGGGAGTACTACGGGTTCGATACCCTATGCGTCCATTGTGATGAAGTTGTGCACGGCGGTTAGCGTTCGTTGGCCCGCACATGAGCAGCTGCAGCTCCCTAGTGCTCCGATTAATAGTTCGACATTGTTGAACATGACAGAGTGGTATGGTGGGAAGCCCGATCCTAAGGGGCTTGGTTATTCTTATGACCATCTGTCAGGTGAAAGGCCAGCGGATCAGACTTTTGCTGGTGGGATGACGCAGGCTCGCCGAGCGGCTTGGAGAGCTCAGTTGGGAGAGGAGGCTGGTCCTTCAGGATCACAGCAGCAACAGGACGAGGTAGCATAGGGCAGTGCTAGTTTGAGTACGATGCAGTATAGGCATCTAGCTAGGAGGATGGATGCGATGCATGACATCCACAGCAGGTTTGCACATGACCTCACTCAGACGTTGGGGACTACTTTCAGAGCTACAGGAATTGACATCCAGTGGCCATTATTCGGTGAGGACTCTGTGTATCCGCCTCCGGACACTCTTGACACTCCACCCCTTGAGGGTGATGATCCTGGTTCTGATTAGGTATGCATGATTCCTTGCTATTACCTTCATTGAGGACAGTGAATATTTTAAGTTTGGGGGTAGTAGTTAAGGATTTATGTGTTTTGTGTGAGTCGCATGTAATTTGCATATTCATGCTAGTGTAGTTCATATAGTTGCATGTTTGCCATGTAATAGTTTTTTTTTGTTTTTTTATAATTTTTATGATAGCTTGTTCATATAGTTTCATGCATTTGCATAATAACATGATCCCTTAGATGATTTTGCCAATCGATTTGTGATATTGATGCTAGTGTAGTGATGTCGTATTTAGTAATGTTAATCCTTATCGAGTTGATTTGCATGCTAGAGACAATTGTATTTCACTAATGCTTATATATTGCTTGAGGGCTAGATCATGGTCATGGTTTATTGGTTTGTCGAGGTTTAATCGCTTGTATATATTTAGAATTTAGGATATTCTCTTAATGAAAAAATAACATGGATATTTAAAAAAATTGGAGAAAATTGGATTTCATTGCTAGTTGTTATGGCTAGGTGTCAAATGGCTAGTAGCCGGCTCATATTATATGAATATTCTAGGGTTGAACAAGATGGAGCGAAACGCACTCGTTCATAAATTTGTGAAAAAAGAGAAAAAAAAAGGAAAAAACCAAAAAGAAAAAAAGAAAAAAATATATGTGTTTCTGCATAATTGATCATGAGTGGGCTCTTTAATACTCGAGTTATTAAGTCCTTAGGAGACTTTGTGCCTAGTGACTCAAGGCTTTTTATAATCTAGGATCCACTAACCTAATGTTCGCTACATGGGTATTATTGTATAAGTCTTTTGTGGACCTCACTCATTGCACGGTCAATTAAGCATATTTGTGTTGTGAATAAAAGCATGAATCCATGTAAAACTCTGATATAAGAATTGAAGTGTTATAAGTTATTTTGAGTCTAGCTTTTTATTCTATTTATAACCCCGCAATTGCTTTGATAAGTAGTGAGTCATGATTATTGATCTAGTTGTAATAGTAAATCTGTAAGCATTTGCACACACACACGTTTCTGGTTTGTGAGTCGATTTGTGGGGCATGATTGATCTTTGTGCGAATAACTGCATTTGATGAGATGTTGCTTGTTTATTGGTTTAGTTATTCTATGGGGATCGTTACATTCACATAGTTTGTATTCATGCATTTTTATTTTTTTTGTTCTTTGAGTCTGTTTATGCTTGAGGGCAAGCATCAGTTCAAGTTTGGGGGTATGTTGAGTGGCATTTATGACACTTTATAACATTCCGTAAAGCTTTGAATTGATGTTTTGTACTCAAGTTGTTACTATTTTTAACGTGTTTTTGTAGTGTTTTTGCATTTCAGACATTATTCAGGAATACAGGTACATTAGCATTGTTTGGATGTTAATTTGGTGTTAGGATGGTGTCTAGAATAAAAGCTCATGAAAAGAGCATCTCAAACCAACAAGAAAAGAAGAAGTCAATATTTTTTCCAGAGAGACGGCGCGCCCGCGCTGTGATAGCGCGCGCCCGCGCGAGGATGGCAGAATGTTAGCGCGCCCGCGTTGGTCAAGCGCGCGCCCGCGCCAGGTCGGAAAATAAAATCATGTTTCTTGTGGAATTTTGATCCAGAAAACTTCTAATTTGCATGGGATGCTATATAAACATAACTTATGCTCGTTTCATAACAAGACGTGCCAGAGCTTAAGGAGAAGGCATAAGAAGACCGTAGAGTACAAATCAACCAAAGAGAAGAAGATCTAGTTTATTCTTGTGATTCTTTATTTTAAGTTGTAACTTTGGATGCTAGTTTTCTTATTCTTAAACCTATACTCTTATTTCGTACTTGGTTTTATTAAGTATAAAGACTACGTTTATTATACCATACTTTCATCGGAACCCACGTTGATGATGAGTCCGATTATGGGCTAATCATTATCGTGGGGTTCTAACGGATTTATTTATGGATTTTTTTAGTTAATTTGTTTCGATGCCTCAGTGTGTGGTGATTGTATGATAACCTAGTTATGGTTGTGCTTATTCGTCTTATGAGCATCGTGAACTTATAAGATAGTGTGTTAATCTTTAATGAAGCGAAACTGAATTTAAGGGTTTAGAACTTGCCATACTAGCATAGATTCATGTATGTGATATGCATGATTCGTAGGTAATTTTAACCATCTTACTTGCCCTATGTAATCACGAGAGATAACTTGTGCATTAAACCGTTATGTTGTCAAATTCTATAGACATATAGGGTCTCAATATAATTGGTGTCTTTCAGCTTCTATCTCTTTTGTGGATGTCTGGTAGTTTGGTATTCGTACAACGAAAGTTGGTGTTTATCAGTTTCGTGTTATCTGATTGGTGTCATCATCATTACATGCTAAGTTTAAGAACGAAAAGGCTATTGAATGAAGTATTTAAGGAAGTTAGAATCCCATGTTTGTGTCATATATTATTCAACTCTCTTTAATCTCTTAGTTTATGTTCTTTAGTATAATCTCTTAGTTAAGTGTAGTATAAACAATCTCAATTTGTTATTCGTCTTAGCATTGGATAATAACCTTATTAGTGTTGCATAGATACATTGATTGAAATTAACCTAAACCTATCCCTGTGGGAAAAAATTAGAATTTATTCTATATTACTTGCGATCACTTATACTTGTGTGAATATTAGCGTGTGTTCTAGCCCTAACATGAAGCAACTTTCACTAGACTTGTAAGTGAAATTGGTATGTTAAATTCTTCATCCTAAAGGCGAGAACTTAGCTAATATGTTGCCGCAGATTAATTCCTGATATATCAAAATTACTTTTCTTTAATTAGAAATTAACTGAAATATGATTTATAAATATTTCAGAATTCTCTGTATATTTATTTTTGAAATTAAAATTGAACTTGGAATTTTTCTAATTCCAAGAAAAGCTGTAAAATGTTAATTCACAATTTCAATATGTGAAATTAATAGAAGATAAAGTTGAGAAAGAACAAAAGTATGTAGAGATTTGAGTTCTCAATAAGTCTAAATGACTTCTCGACAAGTCATTTTGAGACTTCTCGACAGAGTTCTCGATAAGTCTTTTCCATGACTTCTCGATGGACTTCTCGATAAGCCTCTTTGTGAATTCTCAATACCTTCAAGTGTTTTGTCAAATTTATTTCTGATTCCTATATGTCAGGGGCTTTGACTGTAAACCCTGTGATTTACCTAAATGTATTGAACGAGTTCTGGAACACTACAGTTATCGACACTATTGTTCATGACAATCAAGCACAGGAATTCAATGATGATGACATCAACAAAGCCTTGGGCATTCCTACAAACAACATGGTAGAGGCACCAACAACAAAAGAACTAGATAAGTTTATGGACTTTATAAACTACAGTGAGAAGATTGACATGGCCAGGTTGAACAAGAAGAACCTGAGGAGAGAATGGTCCTTTGTGTTTGATTCTATCATAAGGGCATTCACATGCATAAAGAATGGCTATGACAACATCTCTGGTATGGTGCAGAAGCTGGTGTATTTTATGGCCTGCAACAGACACCTCAATGTTTGAAACATGATCCTGTAAGAACTGAGCACAAGGCTAAAAATGCCTTTGGTAAGTAGAGGTAAAGAAATTTTCTTTCCTAGATTCATAATGTCCACTTTAAATATAAAGTAGATGACATTCACATGCTAGATGGTATAGATAGAAATCAGATAGGCATTTTTAAATAGGTGTCCAAAATCCTATTTGGCTCACTTATTACAAAGAATCAGGTAAAGGTAACTCTAAATATCACTAACTTCATGTTAGAGAAATTTAGAACTTACTATTACCATATGCCTGATATGAGATCAAGTACAATATCTAGTTCATCTATGGCCTCTGCACCTGTAGAAGAACACAAACAGAATAGCACACATGGGCCTTCCACTGCTGAGACCTTTTTTTTCAAAACCATTAGATTCTAGGAAACCAACTACTTCATCCTCTCAAAAGGATGGAGTTAGTAAAAAGAAGAGAAAGCTAACATCTTTAGTAGTTGTTACTGAGAGTGGTGATGACCAAACACAAATTGAGTCCCCCTTGGTCAGAAAACCAAAGAAGCAAAGGAAGGTTGAGTTGCACTCAAATGACTACCTCTGCATTTCTCATAACACATGGGCAAAAACAGACTCTAGAGGCACGTTCTCAACAAGGTGTCACTATTGAACCAAACATTCTTCCCAATACACCTTGTAAAGAGTCTGCACCCCCTCTTGAGCACTCTCAAGAGGTTGAAAGAAGTCATATGGTTCACACACACACTGAGAGCGCATCAATTGAAACTCCCTCTTCCATTTAGGGGGGTTGCCAACATTCATGCTTGAGCTCACTCATCTCATTTCAAAATTTTCTTCATATTTTATTGAGGGGCTTGAATCTTTATCTCAAGCTTTACCAAAATCATATGACGGTTCAAGAAACTGTGCTCACCACTCAAGTAAAAAATTTAGATGGTAAAAGGCTATATGTTGTAACACCCCCAGATCCGGGGTCGGGGATCCGGGTTGTCACGAGTTCCATTTCCCTTAGTAACACCCAACCTTAATAATTAATCAACTACTCTGTACTGTGACCCCACAATAAACACACACACCACACGTTATAGTCTCAGAGATGAACATCAAAAATAATCACAAGTCATTTTATTCCACAATTATCTGCCAATACACCGTAATAGGTTTTCTGAATAAATTTACATTTTCTTTGCCATTATTACAATTTGTAAATATACATAATCTGGTACATCAAAAGCTGAAGCCTAGTCTATTGGTATTTCCCTACCTCAGCTACAGTGACTTCAACACCTATAGGAAACTGCGGAATGCTTCCTATCCGCTCGCGAATTGGGAGCTTGGTCCTGTTCATCTTGTCTATCTGATGTTGTGTGATGAAAGAAGAAAGCAAGGGTGAGCAGCAAGCCCACCAAAATAATATGTATAATGATTAACAATATATGAGCCTTCTCATAGTACTCATGAAAGTCTTGGTCAAAATAAATGAACCAAGTTTGATATTTTAATGCGATGAAGTCGCAAAATAGTCAGTATATATATACATATATACTTTTCAAAATCTTGGAAGTCCTCTTCCATGCATAATATACACAAAGTTCCAGTTTATAACTGTATAAAAAGTATCGTTGCAAGGTGATCTAATATATCTAACCTTGTCTCAACGTTTTTCTGAAAATCTTTGTCATTCATAAGACAATTATTAACTAGATATAAGTTTAAAAGATGAAGTTACAAGATACTCTAATATACTTATATCTTTTCCAAATACTACTTGAACTACCACCGTTCAAGTTATAATTAATTTCAAAAGTTCATCCCACTGATGAGACCACAAGATAAGACTTGAATAGATTCAATCTTTGAAATATTATTAAAGGAAATGAAGTTAGGATATACTTCATTAAGTTCTGATATATATATATATATCCACATATACATCTTCTTTATACATTTCCTGAAAACCTCTGTCATGTAAAGTATGAACAGAGTTGCAATATCCAATAAATTTGGAAAGGAAAAGAATTTTGGCATAAACCAGGTATCTTGCTGATCAGGCAAAGATACCCATAAGTAACCTTTTCTACTAGTAGATGGACGAATTCCCCACTGGTCATCACTCTGGTCGTAATAGGACCTTATGCTGGACTACCACTCAGCCACTTATGCATTTGATGGACTCCCACTGAGCCACTTACACTATCATGGACGCCCACTGAGCCCATGTTGCTTATGCCGACTCAATAGATGGACTTACTTCCCGAACGTTGGGTAAGTAATCAATTCATTTACCAAAACTGCAACCGTGTTGCGAATATAAAATACACCACAGAGCCAGATCCCTCAGGTTTTGAGCGAGTATTTAAATCCCCTTAAAAAGGAAGATCTTAAATATAAAAATGAGTTTTGGGATCCGCTCTAACTCTTAAAAATCATTTTGAAGACTCGAAAACACTTTAAAGAGTGTTTGGAGTAAAGCTGATTTAATGAAGTAAATCAGTCCCCAGAATATTTAGAAAATGACTGAATATTATTATTTAAATAATATTCCCATAAAGAATAATCTTTATAAAAATAATTGAAGTAGAAGTATTAAAACTTATACTTGAAACGAGTATTAAATAACCAAAGATATACTTATATGAAAGTACTATCTTTATTTGAATAATCGAAAATAAGTTTGATTATTGACACCTTATTCTTTAATAAAATAAAGAATATATCTCAGCAAATAATCGGAGTCATGGATCCTCAAATGAATACTCAAATAATATTCATTAAATAATATAAACTGAGTCATAAGCCCTCGAATGAATATTCAAATAATATTCAATAAATAATATAAAAGAGTCATAAGCCCTCGAATGAATATTCAAATAATATTCAATAAATAATATAAAAGAGTCATAAGCCCTCGAATGAATATTCAAATAATATTCAGATAATAAAATAAAAGGAGTCATAAGTCCTCGAATGAATATTCAAAATAATATTCATTTAATATAAAGGAGTCATACGCCTTCGAATAATATTCGAAATAATATTCAATAATAAAATAAAGTTAAAGTTATCGAATAAACCTTATTCGATTAATAGTTTTGAAAACTATGACCACATATATATATATATAAGTATATATATATATCCATATATACAAAATCTACTCGGGATCCTCGACTCCCGGTTTTAGAAAATATTTTCACCTTTGGGTCCCTGTACTAAGGGTATATGCAAATTACCGATATCCTCTAGCATAGGTATTATCAACTGAATCAACAGATATATATATGGAAAGAATGCGAAACAGGCATGCACATATATATATACCATAGCAGCATGCTTCAATATATTGCAACATTTGCTAATTAACCAACATGCATCTATCGCAAGATAATGCAAATACATATACTCATCACCACAACAGTTATAACGGATAGAAAACTTGCCTGAGCGACTGGGGGTTACGAATGGCTCGGGACGAGTCTGGTAACCTATAAACAACAAGTAAGTTGGAATTAAACCAAAGTCACTTGTAAATCTATACTTTAACTAACTTAGACTGTAACGCTTGTTTTGCGCTTATTGATTCTCTTAAGTCACTCGGGTACCCTCGGCTCCACCATTTTTAATAATTTAACCTTTACGAATTTTAAGGCGATTCCTTCGCGAGTGTCTTACCAACTGCCTAACACATTTACCATAAATGTTTCATACATTAATTAACCCTTTTTGGTCTTTAACCTATGTTTCAAAGTAAGGCGAGGGGAAAAGTTTCGTTCGCGAAACGCCGTTACATGAAACGGTCGTTTCTCCTAAACCGTGCATCGGAATCGAACGAACTACATATCAAAACGAAGCTCGTAACATGAGCTATCTAAACATGGCAATGGTCATAATCTAGCAGGGGGTTCTCGGGTCCTAATGTTATGTACAAAAATAGTCTAAAGAAAATCGGACGTTACGACGGCTATATTTACGCGATTTCCCAATTTTAAACCATTCAAAACCAACCCAATTAAACCTCAAATCCAACATACAACCAACATCCATCCTTATCACATCATAACAACCCCAACCAATTCAATTTTAACATTCATACTTATGCCTAAGCTTAACTTTAATCATACTTAAGTTCTTTTAATCAAAACCACAACATTTACCATTCCATTTCAATACCAATTCAATCCCAAACTCTAAATCACCAACATCAAGCTACAATATCATCCTACTAATCAAAATCATCTTATAATACATAGGAATCTAGGGTTTGGAGATGATATACCTTCCTTGAAGTGGTGGGAGGAGCTAGGAAGCCTTAAGAAGCTTTGAGAAGTCTTAGGAATGCTTGGATCTTCAAGGAAAACAAGAAAAATTTCAAGTTAAAAACTTGAAAACACTATTCATTGTCTTCTTCTTTGATTAAATGAAGAAGATTGAGAAGGAATTGATGGCTTAAACTCATGATATAGCCCTAACTAAGCATAAAGATGATTAGGAAATTATCTTACCAATTTAGGAGGCTTGGATCTTGAGTTTTGAATTCTTGCCCATTTGCAATAGTAAAAAGCCGAGAGCAAAGATGAACAATGCCTTGGTTGCTTTTTGATTTTGATGAAAAATGATTTGCTTGGCTTGGTTGATTTGTTTTTGTGTTTGATTTAGTCAATTACCTTGTTGCCCTTGAATTTGTGTGGTTAAAAAGCCACCACACCTCCTTCCTTCCCATGTCATGCTTGTGTCATCCTCATGATGTCATCCTCCCCTCCTTGTCCCCTTCTCATTGGTTGGGTGACATCATCCTCTCTAATCCCTTTGATTAACTTCCTAATTGTTTGCCTAATGACCGCTGATCTGTTATACGGTTCGCTTAACTTTCGTTTTCGTTTTTCGTTTGAAGGATCATACCCGGGATCTTATTACTTAGGTTCCCTTAACCTTTCTCAATACATTATATTCCTTTTTATGATCCTCTATTATAATCCTTTAATTTAAATCCTTTTTATCCTGTTACCTTATACTCAATTCTCTCCGTATCTAGTGGATTTCCGGGAAAAATTAAAGTGTTCGGATTTGGATTCTGACGATCTTTACATACACTTATATCCCATATAAAGTACTAATAAAATCTCATAATATCCATATCAGAACCCCTGCATAGTGTGGCATGAAAAGTTTTCTCATTCAGCAAAACACTATTTATAAGGGTTTCAAAAATTTCCCAAAAATTGGGGTTATTACAGTCTCCCCTCCTTAAAAGGATTCCGTCCCGGAATCAAATTGAAAATAAATAGGGATACTCTCTTAGCATTGCACTTTCTAACTCTCGAGTAAATTTTCCCACATTGTGGTCCTACCACCAAACTCTGCCTAGTTTGATAATCCTTCTCCTAAGCACTTGTTCCTTTTCACTCTATAACCCTTCCTGGTTGCTCCATATAGGTTACGTCTGGTTGCATGTCTATGCACTCATATGCCCCTATTTGTCTGGCATCCGAATTACACTTCCTTAACATTGATATGTGGAACACGCTATGAACTTACTACATGTTCGGGGGTAGGGCTAGCTCATATGCTAACTTCCCAAAATGTCTTAATATATCCAAGGGTCCAACAATTTGTGGACTTAGCTTTCCTTTCTTTCCGAACCTCATCAATCCTTTCCAAGGGATACCTATAACATTTCTAGGTCCCCTATTTCATACTCTTTGTCCTTTCGAGTCAAATCAGCATACCTCTTATGTCCATCTTGGGTTACTACCAGCTGTCCTCTGATTAGATCTATTATATCCATGGCCCTTCGGGCTACTGCGGGTCCGAGCATCTTGCGCTCTACAACTTCATCCTAACATAAGGGAGATCGACAGTGTCTTCCCTCAAGGATCTCATAAGGCGACATCTTGATAACGATATATGATCTATTGTCGTAAGATAACTTAATCTGTGTTAAGTGATCATTCCAATTTCTTTCAAGTCTATTGCACAGACTCTCATTATAGCTTTTAGCATTTGAGCTTTTGCTTCTCAATACCCATTCTTTTCCCGTTCGTAATCGCTATCACCTTCCGTTCCTAATATTATACTGGTTATACTTTTGCTCGCTAGCGTTCTATAACCTTTTAATACCCATGTCAGCCTTAGTATCACGAATGTGTTTCCATTCCGAATACCACCGCAACTTTATTACTCCTTTTTCCAGCTATTTCTATTTTCCAAAAATTTGATCAATCATATAGAAGTAAAGGAATTTGTTGAGAGATCACTATGATCATGAACACTTGTTATATCGCATAGTTAGTACAGAAGGTGGCCAGCCTTCAGTACTTGACAAGCAATTAAACAATATGTGGTATCCTACTAGGCTTCTATCATAAAGGTAGATAGTCATTCGGCAATACCTCCCCTTCTGGAAGGGTTGTTCTTCTCAGTTATATGAAATGAAAAGAAGAGAAAAGAACGAACTGAAGAGAATTGTATATTCGTAAAAAAAAAATTATTGCCATAAATATCTTGCTTGGAATCTACCTCTGAACTATAGAGGTTTGTATAGGAGAACAAAACATATATGTATTTATATCAACATTAAGCATTATAGCATCGTATTTCCCATGCCTAAATATTTTCGCTATCCCGTCCATCATTCTATGGAGCCACACTCTTCCTCGAGCTTATACATAATCACCTTTGAAACTCCCTCGACATCGAAAATCGAATCTGGGATCTCATTCTATACATCATCGTTACTAGAATTCTATGCTTGCACCGCAACCTTCCTCGTATAGTAATACGACTCTCTTTTCATAAGAAGGAATAAATATTCAATAGGTAGATACTCTACTTAATTAGTCTATCAATGATAACTCATACACTACCACGACCCGATTAGTGGTACTCAATCTCAACACTCATTCCAATACAACTCTCACGGTTGTAATCAGCTCATTACTCGCAGAATCATTACTGCATTACTATGGTCCACCACTGACCTACTGTCGTCATTCACTTTTCCATGAAATCTTAATATCTAACCATACGGAGTCCATACCTGTCGTATCAAATCCTTCTAAGGAGGTAACATAATCACCATTCATGATTCATGAAGAACACTCCTGATCCTGACATACATACATGACATGAAGCAGATAAAATTGCAGAAGAGTTTCAATCAAAGCAACGATAGCAGGTTAATACCATTCTTAATCATACGCCCTAAATAGAAGACTTAACTCAAGGGTTCATCTAGTCCTTTTTGAAACATGGTCATGGCTTATCTCAAGATAGTATCTTCTGAGATAGATAGCCCGCCCATGGCGATTACACGAATTAAACCTTTATCAACTACTATTACGGTTGGGTATTGCATAGTCATCAGAAGGAATGTCAATCTTCCAAACCATAATACAACCTTTCCGGCTTCAACCATCATCACTGTATTCCTTTGGCACAAGCGCCTATAATTATCCTCTTACCTTTAAAGTGTCGGCCACCTCTTTGGCCTTTCCTGATAGTAAAATTTCCTTACAGTCAATATCATTTTAACCACCTTCAAATAAATTTTCTACCTCATTTCAATCATAGCTTATGTGAAGATGTTTTCCTTAAAATCTGATGAGAAAAAAAATCACCATTTTTCCATAAGTTATCCCCTCAGTCTTTAGAGGTTAATCACTGTCATGACTGACTCTCAATCATAATTAGAACATCTTTTATCTTAAGTCCTAATTGCCCTGAACAATTTCGACCATTACTGGTTCGATCCATACTTTCTCGTGGTTTAACACGTGCCCCACTTGGCAACATTATAATTACGTCATATTTCCTTTATCCACATTTCTATTCTTGAGAATTTTGAATATTACCTTTCTCCTTGTAAAACCTCTAAGGTTATCCTTCAATCGTTCCTCCTGTATTCCTTAGATACAGGGCATATCAAAATACCATTTATTACTACTAGAGCCATTGTCTATATACTTCTGAAAAATTTCTCCACTGATTCTTAAAGGTTGTTGTTACATTAACCCTTTCCAAATCATACTGTCAAAACTCATACCGTCCCTATTAAGGGTGAAATGCCAACCTTTATGCATTCCCCTAGGATTCATTTTAAGTTATCGAAGTCATATCCTTAATCCCATCTTTAAAAGGTACTTGCATCCTTCCTTGGACAAATCAAGTCATATATCCTTGATAGATTATCTTATTCATCATTCCCACCTCGATAGTCTATACCTAACTTCATAATAGCATCCTTATTCAAATTGAGGTCAATCCATACGGCCTCCAAAAGATAACAATGGTCATCCGCTTTTCTTTCTTGATTTGGTAACGATAACATGGATGTTCTGGAAGATATTGGTCGTGTTCAACGTGAACTTCTTCTTAATAATTCCTTATTTACTTTTGTTGTTTATCTCAACAGTCACCTCAATGTTGGGATATCTTTCATACCTGGCATCTCCCTTTCTGGGTATCAAGCCATCGGTCTTACACTTCACATTCTTGAAGGTCACTTCCTTCATCCAATTTTCCTAATTTCTTACTTCCTTGTCTCCTCAGTCTATCTGCGTCTCATTATTTATCCTTCAAACTATCTCAAGGTTTCCTCAATCCTCCCAACTTACAGGGGGTAAACTATATATATCTCTTATGCCTTCAACCATCAACTTTAACTCATGGTGAATCACACTCATCCTGACGAATGCATACTTTTCTATGTCTATTGCTATGAGTCTTTAGGGTTTCCTCATACCCAACTCCCTTATCATTCCTTAAACTCTATTGCCGTTATATTCCTTTCCACTTCAATTTCTTTTTATTTTCCTTTCTCTTATCATTATTTCATGAACCAACACAACATAAGCATTGATTTCAAACATCCCGTCATTCTGGATTCGTGTCCTTAGAACAAAACTTGACAACTTTTACAACTTAGATTCATAATTCATCATACTCGTCTGCCTTTGTTCTGGCTCTAAAGCTTTTACTCTATCTCTATAACCTTGGGAAGTACTTTCCTGAAAATAATTGACTGAACTTAAATTAGTTTATTATAATCTCTTGCTCCGTGCCTTCCTTGGTCTTTCACCAGCGGGTGGTCTCTCTCTTAGGAGGGTAAGTGATAAAAACAGTCTTTTGTGATTCGTCAATCATTTAGAATCTCAAATGATTCCTATATTTCCTTTAGCCAGGCTCTTGCCTCGACTGGGTCAGCTTGTTCCTTGGAACTCTGAGAGCTTAGCGACTTAGAGGTCCTAAAAGAATTTCACACCACATTGTTTCCTCAAGGTGGTGGTTGGGAATAAAATATAAGTTCTGTTTAGACAGGTTCATGAATTTCCGTATAGGAGTACCGTCTCGGGTCTCCTTATCTCGCTCGACTTCTGCTGTCTTAGTCTAAATATTTCTTCCTACTCCCCATAATTGGGGTCATCTTTTAATTTAAAATCTTCATTTTCCACTTTATTATATTCCGGATTCTTTATATCTTAATTGCGACCTCCCTGATTATCACATTCAAGGTTTGCCCCTAATCTTATTCCTTGTGGGGGCATATTACTTGGAAAATTTTGAGAATCTCCGGATATTTGTCTTACTTACTTTGCTTAAGTCTTCCCCTCATTTAGTCCTTGCACGATTGCAAATTATGAATTCTCAAGTTCGATAAACTTCATGACACTCTCTTAAGTGTTAATAGAGCAATTAACAATGTGATTTTATCACAAACAAACTGATCTGAACTGAAATTAACGAATATATACATAACCATTTGTTCGAGGGTACAACAACTGAACATATTAAAGAGGATTACATCATATGAACTTATCGCTCCTATCCCAAAAGTACTACCATAGATAGTCATCTCGTCATTAAAACTAATCATTCATAACTTAGGCTAATCCTCCAAAAGCGGTGCTACATGAAACCCTTGTTTGATTGCTCTGGCTCTGCACACTACCATGGATTAAGAGATGCGAGCACGCACGACATCCCTAACCTGCTCCATCACAGAGGTGATGAGGTCTAAGATAGTCGCAAGTAGAGCTGGATCAACCTGACCCTCAAGATGGCCTCTAGTTGTAACACGGGTGGTAGCCTCAATCCTTTCCATGCTATACGCTAATCCTGCCGGAAGTATCCCACCCTCAATCCTTGGTGCAGTAAGTCGATCCAACAGATCACTCCTAACATTCCGGGCCTCTGACAGGCCACCCAAAGTCATATGATAATCAGTGATAAGAGAAGCCTGAGTGGTAGCATCTAGCAGTCCATGGGGTGCAGGTGGTGCAGACCCAGGAGATCCAAATGGATAACCAAGCACGGTATCAGGTGACAATGGTGCAGGGGATAAAGGTGGAATTTCCTCAGTATGTGCTGGGGTCTGTACAGGGGAGGGAACAGGAATTGGTGGAACCTCATGGATGTCTACAGGAGCCTCTGGAAGAGGGTCTAATACTGGTATAATTGGGGTCGTGGAAGGCCCCACTCCTTCTGCCCTCATTAACCTTTGTGCCCTTGGTAACTCTTCATCCTCTAGTGCCACCCTCGCGGCCATTCTTGCTCTGGTAGTCGCCCTGACTACGGTCATCTGTTCCTCAGCGGTCCTCTCTTCATTCTCATCAGGATCCTCCATGAGATCCTCCTCAGCCACAATCCTTTCCGGAATAACATCCTCAACCGCAACATTCTCTATCTGAACCTCATCCGGTCCCTCATTAGGGTACTCCATCGGGTTCACAATTTGATCTCCGACTTGTAATAAAACGTCCTCATGCTGATGCTCCTGAACCTCAAGGTTCGGTGCCCCGCTGCCCTATACGAGAACGAACTAAGTTACTATCATGATACTTATAAGGGTTCCCGTAAGGGTTTTAACTGTCAGCACTACTTTAAGTAGTCCGACCACGAACTTGGCAAGAGTTCTTATTATCTTTGTGAGTTTGTTATTATATCGTCGCATCATCTCTGAGGTTTATAACGCTTAGCTCTGATACCACTTCTGTAACACCCCCAGATCCGGGGTCGGGGATCCGGGTTGTCACAATTCCATTTCCCTTAGTAACACCCAACCTTAATAATTAATCAACTACTCTGTACTGTGACCCCACAATAAACACACACCACATGTTATAGTCTCAGAGATGAACATCCAAAAATAATCACAAGTCATTTTATTCCACAATTATCTGCCAATACACCTTAGAAGGTTTTCTGAATAAATTTACATTTTCTTTGCCATTATTACAATTCGTAAATATACATAATCTGGTACATCAAAAGCTGAAGCCTAGTCTATTGGTATTTCCCTACCTCAGCTACAGTGACTTCAACACCTATAGGAAACTGCGGAATGCTTCCTATCCGCTCGCGAATTGGGAGCTTGGTCCTGTTCATCTTGTCTATCTGATGTTGTGTGATGAAAGAAGAAAGCAAGGGTGAGCAGCAAGCCCACCAAAATAATATGTATAATGATTAACAATATATGAGCCTTCTCATAGTACTCATGAAAGTCTTGGTCAAAAGAAATGAGCCAAGTTTGATATTTTAATGCGATGAAGTCGCAAAATAGTCAGTATATATATATACATATATACTTTTCAAAATCTTGGAAGTCCTCTTCCATGCATAATATACACAAAGTTCCAGTTTATAATTGTATAAAAAGTATCGTTGCAAGGTGATCTAATATATCTAACCTTGTCTCAACGTTTTTCTGAAAATCTTTGTCATTCATAAGACAATTATTAACTAGATATAAGTTTAAAAGATGAAGTTACAAGATACTCCAATATACTTATATCTTTTCCAAATACTACTTGAACTACCACCGTTCAAGTTATAATTAATTTCAAAAGTTCATCCCACTGATGAGACCACAAGATAAGACTTGAATAGATTCAATCTTTGAAATATTATTAAAGGAAATGAAGTTAGGATATACTTCATTAAGTTCTGATATATATATATATATATATATATATATCCACATATACATCTTCTTTATACATTTCCTGAAAACCTCTGTCATGTAAAGTATGAACAGAGTTGCATTATCCAATAAATTTGGAAAGGAAAAGAATTTTGGCATAAACCAGGTATCTTGCTGATCAGGCAAAGATACCCATAAGTAACCTTTTCTACTAGTAGATGGACGAATTCCCCACTGGTCATCACCCTGGTCGTAATAGGACCTTATGCTGGACTGCCACTCAGCCACTTATGCATTTGATGGACTCCCACTGAGCCACTTACACTATCATGGACGCCCACTGAGCCCATGTTGCTTATGCCGACTCAATAGATGGACTTACTTCCCGAACGTTGGGTAAGTAATCAATTCATTTACCAAAACTGCAACCGTGTTGCGAATATAAAATACACCACAGAGCCGGATCCCTCAGGTTTTGAGCGAGTATTTAAATCCCCTTAAAAAGGAAGATCTTAAATATAAAAATGAGTTTTGGGATCCGCTCTAACTTTTAAAAATCATTTTGAAGACTCGAAAACACTTTAAAGAGTGTTTGGAGTAAAGCTGATTTAATGAAGTAAATTAGTCCCCAGAATATTTAGAAAATGACTGAATATTATTATTTAAATAATATTCCCATAAAGAATAATCTTTATAAAAATAATTGAAGTAGAAGTATTAAAACTTATACTTGAAACGAGTATTAAATAACCAAAGATATACTTATATAAAAGTACTATCTTTATTTGAATAATCGAAAATAAGTTTGATTATTGACACCTTATTCTTTAATAAAATAAAGAATATATCTCAGCAAATAATCGGAGTCATAGATCCTCAAATGAATATTCAAATAATATTCATTAAATAATATAAACTGTGTCATAAGCCCTCGAATGAATATTCAAATAATATTCAATAAATAATATAAAAGAGTCATAAGCCCTCGAATGAATATTCAAATAATATTCAATAAATAATATAAAAGAGTCATAAGCCCTCGAATGAATATTCAAATAATATTCAGATAATAAAATAAAAGGAGTCATAAGTCCTCGAATGAATATTCAAAATAATATTCATTTAATATAAAGGAGTCATACGCCTTCGAATAATATTCGAAATAATATTCAATAATAAAATAAAGTTAAAGTTATCGAATAAACCTTATTCGATTAATAGTTTTGAAAACTATGACCACATATATATAAGTATATATATATATCCATATATACTGTTAGGAATATATGTGCATTAGTTTGATGATATGTTTAACAAAACACTTAAGTAGAAATTTAGTGTCTGTAGCCTCAACGGATAAGACCACTTTGGCTATCCGTTGATGGTGTAGCTTTACTTAGAAATAAGTCTAGTATTGTAGCATATTTCAGTCTCTGTATTTAAAATTGTAATTCTTAGAAGTTGAGAGAAACTATGAGTCATGTTGACTACTAGATGATATGCAGATAGGAAGGCCAATTGTAAATATTTCATGCCTTGTAATTTTGTATAAATGAAGTGGTATCAACGGATGACTTAAAGACCTTCAACGGATGAGAAGCTAAGCTTCAACGGATGTCTCTAAAGCTTCAACGGATAACATCCTTCAACGGATGAGAGCATCAACGGATGAAAGCTTCAACGGATAACATCCTTCAACGGATGAAGTCATCAACGGATGAAAGCTTCAACGGATGTTCTGCTAATTAGCCGTTGATAAGTGGTAGTTGTACCTACAAACAGAGGCACGTGGGTTGACAGAGAAAACCTGAGATGTGGTAGCCGAATTTCAGGATCAACAGAAAAAGCAGCCGTTCTTCTTTAGTACAAAGTTGCAATAGTCAACAAAGTACTTGAGTGAACAGGAAAAGAAGCAAGTGAAGAACTTATTTTACTATTGTAATTTTATATTGTTTTTCACTTGTACACTTGGTAATATATAAAAACCAAGAAGAAGCTAGTAATTAGAGAGAGATTTTCCAGAGCTGTTAAGAAATATCTTGAGAGAAAATTCATCTAGTTTGTACTAGGATGCAGCTGTGATCAACATTGTTGAACACAGATTTTCTAATATACCATCTCTGGTGGAACAACAAATCCACCAGAAAAGTTTTTAAAGTTTGTTGTGTTCTTTACATTTTGTGTTTGAATATATATCTGTCTGCATTAGCTCAAAGCAATTCATACACTTGTTCATCTAGAACACACTGCTTTAATAAACTTCTCAAAACTTGAAAAAGTTTTGAGATTTACATTCAACCCCCCCTTCTGTAAATCTCATTGTTAGTCCTCTAGGAATAACAATTGGTATCAGAGCAAGCTCTTGACACACAAAGAGTTTAAAGATCTTGGAATCTAACAAAGATGAGTAAGAAGGATATTGGAGTAAAGATCCCAGTTCTTGACAAAGACAGTTATCACCACTGGAAGGTGAAAATGCACCTTCATCTACTCTCCCAAGATGAAGGTTATGTAAACTGCATTGAGAATGGTCCTCACATTCCCCACAAAGTAGCCACAGTTGCTACGGCCACAATTGCTGTTGGTCAATCCATTCCAAAACCTAGAGCAGAATGGACAATGGAAGACACAGAAGAAGTCCACAAGGATAAGAAGGCTATGAACATTTTGTTTAATGGTCTTGACAAGGATATGTTTGATAATGTGATAAATTGTTCAACTGCCAAAGAGGTTTGGGACACAGTTCAGCTGCTGTGTGAAGGTACAGAACAAGTAAAAGAGAACAAAATGCAGCTTCTCATTCAACAGTATGAGTACTTTCATTTTGAAGAGAATGAATCTTTAAATGACACATTCAATAGATTCCAAAAGCTGTTGAATGGACTGAAGCTGTATGGTAGAGTGTACCAGGTGAAGGATTCAAATCTTAAATTTTTGAGATCCTTACCAAAGGAATGGAAACCCATGACTGTTTCCTTAAGAAACTCTCAGGATTATAAGGACTTCACTCTTGAAAGATTATATGGAATCTTGAAGACTTATGAACTAGAGTTGGAACAGGATGAGGTATTGGAGAGGGGGAGAAAGAAAGGAGGTTCAGTTGCATTGGTAGCTGAAAATGAGAAAGAATGCAGAAAAGAAACTGTGAGATCTACATCAAGCTCCAAAGATGGTGTAAGAAATCCAGAATCAGACAAGGGTAAAGGGCAAGTTGCTGAAAATGAAGACAACTCCAGTCAAGATGACTCTGATGGTATTGATGAGCATCTTGCATTTCCTGTCCAGGAGATTTGCAAAGATGAAGTTCAGGAAAAACACTAGAGCCACTAAACCCTATAAGAACATGGTGGACAAATCCAAGTTCAAGTGTTTTAATTGTGGTATAAGTGGACACTTTGCAAGTGAGTGCAGAAAGCCAACCTCTGAAAAGAAGAAATTTGAACAAGTAGATTACAAAAAGAAATATTTTGATCTACTCAAACAGAAGGAAAGGGCTTTCATTACTCAAGAAAAGGACTGGGCAGCTGATGGAAATGAAGAGGATGAAGATGTGGATTATGTCAACCTTGCTCTCATGGCTGATTCTGAAGAAAACGAAGTTAGTTCATCAAGCAATCAGGTAATCACTACTGATTTAACACAGCTTACTAAAGAAGAGTGCAATGATGCTTTCAATGACATGTCTACTGAATTGTATCATTTGCGTATGTCTCTTAAATCTCTTGCTAAAGAAAATAGTAGGATCAAAGAGAACAATCTGTTTTTAAGCAATAGAAATACTGTGTTAGAAAATAAGTTGATTGACCTAGAGAAAACCAAATTGCATTGTATATCTGTTGAGAATGAACTAGCTGAATCTGTTAAGAAAGTAGAAATACTTTCCAATCAATTAGAGAAAGAGCAAGAGGTGATTAAAGCCTGGAAAACATCTAGGGATGTAAGTGCTCAAATTGCCAAAGTCCAAGGAATTGAATCATTCTGTGAAACTGCCTGGGATAAAAATAAAAAGAAACTGGAATTAATTGATGGACTGTCAACGGATGTGGAATCAACGGATGATGAAAGTTATCCGTTGAAGGAAGAAAAGGAACATCCGTTGAAGGTTCCTCAATTAAAACAGGCAGATGTTTCTAAAAGAGAAAATCTAAAGAAACTCAACAAAAAGTTTGGTTCAACTTCAAAGAACTTTGTCAAAGAAGAAGCAAGCACATCCAAAGATGTCAGAAAGGTGAATGTAGGGCACATGACCTTAGAACAGTTAAACAATAGGCTCAAGATGGTTGAGGATAAAAAGGAATCCAAAAGGAAATCCAACAGAAATGGGAAGGTAGGAGTTAACAAACATAACAATTACACACCTGACAAGTATGCTCCTAGAAAAAGCTGTGTGCATTGTAGTAGTGTTAATCATCTATCTGCTAATTGTAAATCTATTAAGAAATCTCCCATAACTGTACCCTCTTCCATGCCTAACATGTCTGTATCACCTCTACATGCTATGCCTGTTATGTCTCAACAAAATCCTTATGCACATTTTGCAAACATGCCATATTTTAACAATCCTTATCTTGCTGCATTCAGTATGCCTCAATTGCCATACAATATGCCAATGTGGAATAACATGTATGCACAATCCATGCCTAATAATTCTATAAATGTGCTGGATAATGTTGTGACTAACCCTACACCTCAACCAACCACATCTAAGACCAAGGTTGACTCAAACTCACCTAAGTCTAAAGATGCAGGAGGAATGAAGTCTAGGAGAAAGGCTAACAAGAATGGACCCAAGGAAACTTGGGTACCAAAATCAAATTGATTGATTTTGTGGTGTGCAGGAAAATAGAAGAAATCTATGGTACTTGGACAGTGGCTGTTCAAGACACATGACTGGAGATTTCTCCCTGCTCACAGAGTTTAAAGAGAGAGCTGGCCCCAGCATAACCTTTGGAGATGACAGCAAAGGGTTTACTATGGGATATGGCTTGATTTCAACAAGGAATGTCATCATTGAAGAAGTTGCATTAGTTGATGGTCTCAAGCACAACTTACTGAGTATCAGTCAACTATGTGATAGAGGGAATACAGTTTCCTTCAATTCTGAAGCCTGTGTTGTCACTAGTAAGAAAGACAACAAAGTGGTTCTAACTGGAGTTAGAAAAGGAAATGTGTACTTAGCTGACTTCAACTCTACAGATGCAGAATCAATTACTTGTCTCTTCAGCAAAGCAAGTTCAGTTGAGAGTTGGCTATGGCACAAGAAGCTATCCCATTTGAATTTCAAGACAATGAATGATCTAGTCAAAAAGGACTTAGTAAGAGGAATTCCTCTTGTTGAATTCTCAAGGGATGGTCTGTGTGATGCTTGTCAGAAAGGCAAACAAAGGAAAGCATCATTTCAGAAGAAGCTTGAAACAACAATTGATGAACCATTACAGCTGCTACATATGGATTTGTTTGGACCAGTCAATGTATTGTCAATAGCAAGAAAAAGATATTGCTTAGTGATTGTAGATGATTTCTCAAAGTTCTCATGGGTCTGTTTTCTTGGATCAAAGGATGAAGCAAGTGAAATCATTATCAATCACATCAGGCAAGTCAATAATCATCCTGACTTGAAGGTAAGAAACATCAGGAGTGACAATGGAACTGAGTTCAAGAATTTGACATTAAGGCTGTTCTGTGAAGAAAATGGAATCATGCATGAGTTCTCAGCTCCAAGAACACCTCAGCAAAATGGGGTAGTTGAAAGAAAGAACAGATCTTTAATTGAGGCTGCCAGAACAATGCTTGAAGAATCAAAGTTACCAACATATTTTTGGGCTGAAGCTGTTAATTGTGCCTGTTTCACTCAAAATATTTCTTTGATCAATCAAGCTAAAGGCATGACTGTAATAACCCCAATTTTTTGAGAAATTTTGAAACCCTTATGAATAGTGTTTTTGCTGAACGAGAAAACTTTTCATGCCACGCTATGTAGGGCATCTGATATTGATCTTATGGGATATTATTAGTACTCTATGAAGTATATAAGTGTATGTAAAGATCGTCAGAATCCAATTCCGAACACTTTGGTTTTTCCCGGAAATCCACAAGATACGGAGAGAATTGAGTATAAGGTAACAGGATAAAAAGGATTTAAATAAAAGGATTATAGGAGAGGATCATAAAAGGGATATAATATATTGAGAAAGGTTAAGGGAACCTAAGTAATAAGATCCCGGGTATGATCCTTCAAACGATAAAACGAGAACGAAAGTTAAGCGAACCGTATAGCAGATCAGCGGTCATTAGGCAAACGATTAGGAAGTTAATCAAAGGGATTAATGGGAATGATGTCATCCAACCAATAGAAAGAAGACAAGGAAGGAAGGATGACATCATGTGGATGAGATAAGCATGACATGGGAAGGAGGAGGTGTGGTGGCTTTGTAACCACACAAATCCAAGGGCAAGAAGGTACTTTACTAAATCAAAAACAAAACCAAATCAACCAACCAAAAGATCAAGACAAGGCAAAACACAAAATTCTTCTTCTTCTTCATGAAGCTCTCGGGTGAGTTTCTTAATTTTTGAAAGTCCAAGCTCCTCCACTTGTTATTTTCCAAGGTAATTATCCTAGCTTCTCCTAGTTAAGTTACATACTTCCTATAAGTTTAAGCTTCTAATTCCAAGCCAATCTTTTTCTATAAATCATCAAAGAAGATGGTGAATAGTGTTTTCAAGAACTAAAATTTGTGTTCTTGAAGTTGTGTTTAGATTAAGCTTGGATAAAGACTTTAAAGGTGATTCCAAGCCATCCTCTTGATTCTCCACTCTCCAAGGAAGGTATAAACTACAAACCCTAGCTTTAGTTTTGAGTAATTAGGATTGAATGTGTTTGATATAGCATATGTGAGGCATGATGCTTGATTGGTTGAAGTTTGGTTGAGTTTGTAGAGATTAGTTGGTTTTGTTGCATTGTTGGAGTTGTAAATCTTGGTAATTAGTTAAAGAACCTAAGTAAAGCTTTTAGTTCATGTGAGGAATAAGTATAAATGGTAAATGTTGTGGTTTTGAATAAAAGAACTTAAGTATGATTAAAGTTAAGTTTAGGCATAAGTATGAATGATTAAATTGAATTGGTTGGGGTTGTTATGATGTGATAAGGATGGAGGATGGTTGTATGTTGGATTTGAGGTTGATTTGGGTTGTTTGTGAATGGGTTAAAATTTGGAAATCACGTAAACATAGCCGTCGTAACGTCCGATTTTCTTTGGACTGTTTTTGTGCATAGCATTAGGACCCGAGAACCCCCTGCTAGATTGTGACCACTGCCATGATTAGATAGCTCATGTTACGAGCTTCGTTTTGATATGTAGTTCGTTCGATTCCGATTTACGGTTTAGGAGAAACGACCGTTTCAAGTAACGGCGTTTCGCGAACGAAACTTTCTCCCTCGCCTTACTTTGAAACATAGGTTAAAGACCAAAAAGGGTTAATTAATGTATGAAACATTTATGGTAAGTGTGTTAGGCAGTTGGTAAGACACTCGCGAAGGAATCGCTTTAAAACTCTTAAAGGTTAAATTATTAAAAATGGTGGAGCCGAGGATACCCGAGTGACTTAAGCAAATCAGTGAGCGCAAAACAAGCGTTAGAGTCTAAGTTAGTTAAAGTATAGATTTACAAGTGATTTTGGTTTAATTCCAACTTACTTGTTGTTTATAGGTTACCAGACTCGTCCCGAGCCATTCGTAACCCCAGTCGCTCAGGCAAGTATTCTATCCGATACACTGTTGTTGTGATATAAATGTATGTATATGCATTATCTTGTGATATTGCATGATTGTTATTTAGCAAATGTTGCGATATATTGTAGCATGTGATATGGTATATATGCATGCCTGTTTTATATTCTTGAGATGTATATCTGTTGGTTTATTTGATAATACCTATGCTAGAGGATAGTTGTATCTTGCATATACCCTTAGTATAGGGACCCAAGGGTGAAAATATTTTCTAAAACCGGGAGTCGAGGATCCCGAGTAGATTTAATATGGATATGGATATATATATATATATATTTATATATATATATGGTTATAGTTTTCCAAACTATAAATCGAATAAGGTTTATTCGATAGCTTTAAACTTCATTTTTATTATTGAATATTATTTGAATATTCATTTGAGGATGTATGACTCCTTTATTTTATTTAATGAATATTATTTATAACATTCATTCGAGGTATTATGACTCAGCTTATTTTAATTATTGAATATTATTTGAATATTCATTTGAGGATCTATGACTCCGATTAATTGCTGAAATATATTCTTTATTTTATTAAAGAATAAGGTGTCGATAATCAAACTTATTTTCGATTATTCAAATAAAGATAATACTTTCATATAAGTATATCTTTGGTTATTTAATACTCGTTTCAAGTATAAGTTTTAATACTTCTACTTCAATTATTTTATAAAGATTATTTTTTTTGTGGGAATATTATTTAAATAATAATATTCAGACATTTTCTAAATATTCTGGGGACTGATTTACTTCATTAAATCAGTTTTACTCCAAACACTCTTTAAAGTGTTTTCGAGTCTTTAAAATGATTTTCAAAAGTTAGAGCGGATCCCAAAACTATTTTTATATTTAAGATCTTCCTTTTAAAAAGGGGATTTAAATACTCGCTCAAAACCTGGGGGATCCGGCTCGGTGGTGTGTTTTATATTCGCAACAAGGTTGCTGTCTTGGTAAAAGAGTTTTTGATTACTTACCCAATATTCGGGAAGTAAAATTCTTGGAACAAGTTAATCCATTAACAGGCATCGCCTGGGAAATATCGGTGAGTTTTCCTTTCCAACTAGATACGACTTCTTGGTGGAGCCGTATCAACAAGTTTCTACTTGGGGAAAGGGGGAAACGAGCTTTACGTTTCAGAGTCATGGATTTCATCTGAACTAGGAGTGGCGTAAGTGGTCGAGTAGCGCCGGCCCAGCCTTATTATTATTGGCCCAAATGGCCTGGAAGTTCCGCTAAGGCGGTCCATTCCTTAGGAGTTCAGTGTTCGGTTGACAAGTAAATCCGACAGGTTCTCCTCTACATGTAGAAAATGGTGGGGTTGTACTACTACGACTGATCATCGTAAGTGGTCTTCCTGGCGCGGTAAACTCCCGTAATGAGTTCATCATCCATTTGGATAATTCTGCAACACTACCCGTAGCATTTCGATTGAAAGGCTACTAATGGGTGGTTGCCGAAGCATTGACAGGGTCAAACATTTTTATTGGTGTATCCATTGAATGAAGTATCTCGTAACTTCATCTCTTTTCAAAATATTTCAAAGATCAAATATTTTCAAGTTTTATTTGTGGTCTCATCTATGTGATGAACTGTTGAAAGCTCATTATACTTTGAACAGTGGTAGTTCAAGTAGCTTCATAAATGATATAAGTATAGTGAAGTATTTGGTAACTTCATCCCTTGTTTCTACTTATATCTAGTAAGTAATTATCTTACTCGTGATAAAAGATTCTAGTAAGTATCCATTTAGATACTTATATTATTGTTATCACTACATATTATCTTGCGAGCTGTAAGGCTCACTCTTGCTTTATTTCTTCATCACACAACAACAGTTAGGAAAGATGGCCAGACTCCAGCAGACCCAGCGCAAGCGCGTGGGAAGCATCCTGCGTCTTCCCGATGATGTTGTGGCTGCTATAGCTGCAGAGGTAGATCTATTGGTAGATCAGGCATTCTATTTTTGAGAATCAAATTATGTATAATTATAACTTGTGGCAGATAATGGCAATTAACTGTAAATTTATCAAGTAATCATTGTGGGTTGTAATAACTTTTAAATTATGGATTCAAAGACTTGTACTTATTTAAATTTCATCTCTGAGACTATAACGGGTTGTGGTGTGTGTTAGTGTGGGGTCACAGCATAAGGTTATTATTATTAATTAAGTGAAGTGATATTATGGAAAGAAAGACCGTGATGACCCGGATCCCCGACCCCGGATCTGGGGGTGTTACAGAAATGGTATCAGAGCTAAGCGTTATAAACCTCAGAGATGATGGGACGTTAAGATAATAAGTTCACTAAGATAATAAGAACTCTTGCCAAGTTCATAGTCGGGCTACCTAACGTAGTACTGACAGTTAAAACCCTTATGGGAACCCTTATAAATATCGTGATAGGAGCGTAGTTCGTTATCGTATATGGTAGCGGGACTCCGAACCCTGAGGTTGAGGAGCAACATCGCGATGATATTTTATTACTAATTGGAGATCGGATTGTGGATCCGATAGAGTGTCCTAATGCAGGACCGAATGATGTTGATTTTGAGGATTTAGCGGTTGAGGATGTTGTCCTAGAAGGGATAGTTGTTGAGGAGGATCCCATGGAGGATCCTGACAGGATTGGATAAAGGACCACTGATGAATTGATGACCATGGTTTGGTCGACTACCAGAGGTAGGATTGGCCGGTCACTACCGGAGGTTCGTTCAAGTTGTAAAGATAATAGCCCCTTTAACGCGGCTTACTCGTAAGACTGAGAAGTTCGAATGGACAGAGAAATGCGAGAACAGCTTTCAAGAACTGAAGCAGAGGTTGGTGATGGCCCTTATGCTGGCGTTGCCGGATGGAAAAAGAGATTTTGTGAAGTATAGTGACGCTTCGCACAAGGGTTTAGGGTGCGTGCTTATGCAGCACGGTAAGGTAATCGCGTACATGTCAAGACAATTAAGGTAATATGAAATTCGATATCCCCGCTCATGAGCTTAGGCTCGTGGCAATAGTTTTACCCTAAGGATTGGAGGCACTACTTGTATGGAGAGAAGTGCGAGAATTACCTAAGCCATAAGTGCTCTAGTACATTTTCACGTAGAAAGAGCTCAACATATGCCAGAGGAGGCAGTTAGAGCTAATCAAGAATAATGATTGGGAGATTCTTTATCATTCGGGGAAAGCCAATATGGTGGCTGATGCCCTTAGTAAAAAGGAGAGACTCAAGATGATAATGTCTTTTGGAGAGTTTATAAGAGATTTTGAGAAAATGGAAATAGAAGTGAAGGTAACCGGAGCCGGTACCGAAAAGCTGTTTGAGATTGCAATACAGCCCGAATTATTGGAAAAGATCATATTGTGCCAGAAAAAGTGATGAATGAAGGCAGGGAGCCAACAATTAGATAAAAGATTAATATCGAGAAAGATGATAAGGGAATAATGAGGTATTCCTATAGAATTTGGGTTCCGAAAGTTCAAGAGCGTAAGGATGAGAACTTAGATGAGAGCCATAGTTTGAGGAATAAGATTTAGAGCAAACCCTGAACGTGATAGTCAGGGAGGTCGCCATCAAGATAGAAGGAACCCATGACATAATGGAGTGAAAAATGAGGATTTTAAATTAAAAGATGACCCCAATTATGGGGAGTAGGATGAAACATTTCATACTAAGGAAACAGAAAGTCGAGCGAGACAAGGAGACCCGAGACGGTACTCCTATACGGAAATTCATGGACCTGTCTAAAGAGAACTTAGACTATTATCCCCAACCACCACCCTGAGGAGACAGTGCGGTGGGAAATTCTTTCAGGACCTTTAAATTGCTAAGCTCTCAGAGTTCCAAGGAACAAGCTGACCCAGTCGAGGCAAGAGCCTGGCTAAAGGAAATATAGGAATCATTTGAGATTCTAAATGATTGACGAATCACAAAAGACTGTTTTTATCACTTACCCTCCTAAGAGAGAGGCCACCCGCTGGTAAAAGGCCAAGGAAGGCACGGAACAAGAGATCATAATAAACTGATTTAAGTTCAGTCAATTGTTTTCGGGAAAGTAATTCCCAAAGATAAGGAGATAGTGTAAAAGCTTTAGAGCCAGAACAAAGACAGACGAGTATGATGAATTATGAGTCTAAGCTGTAAAAGTTGTTAAGATTCGTTCTGAAGACGCGAATCCAGAATGACGGGATATTTGAAATCAATGCTTATGTTGTGTTGGTTCATGAAATAATGATAAGAGAAAGGAAAATAAAAAGGAATTGAGGTGGAAAGGAATATAAAGGCAACAGAGTTTGAGGAATGATAAGGGAGTTGGGTATGAGGAAACCCTAAAGACTCATATTAATAGAAATAGAAAAGTATATGATCGTCAGGATGAGGGTGATTCACCATGAGTTAAAGTTGACGGTTGAAGGCATAAGAGGTGCATATATTTTATCCCCTTTAAGTTGGGAGGATTCGAGGAAACATTGAGATAGCTCGAAGGATAAACAATGAGACGCGGATAGACTGAGGAGACAAGAAAGTAAGAAATTAAGAAAATTGGATGAAGGAAGTGACCTTCAAGAATGTGAAGTGTAAGACCGGTGGCTTGATACCCAGGAAGGGAGACGCCAGGTATGAAAGATATCCCAACATTGAGATGACTGTTGAGATAAACAACAAAAGTAAATAAGGAATTATTAAGAAGAAGTTCACGTTGAACATGACCAATATCTTCCAGAACATCCATGTTATCATTACCAAATCAGGAAAGAAAAGCAGATGACCATTGTTATCTTTTGGAGGCCATATGGATTGACCTCAATTTGAATAAGGATGCTATTATGAAGTTAGGTATAGACTATCGAGGTGGGAATGATGAATAAGATAATCTATCAAGGAAATATGACTTGATTTATTCGTGGAAGGATGCAGGTACCTTTTAAAGGTGGAATTAAGGCTAGAACATCGGTAACTTAAAATGAATCCTAGGGGAATGCATAAAGGTTTGCATTTCACCCTTAATAGGGACGGTATGAGTTTTGACAGTATGATTTGGAAAGGGTTAAGGTAACAATAACCTTTAAGAATTCGTGGAGAAATTTTCAGAAGTATATAGACAATGGTTCTAGTAATAGTAAATGGTATTTTGATATGCCCTGTATCTAGGGAATACAGGAGGAACGATTCAAGGATAACCTTAGAGGTTTTACAAGGAGAAAGGTAATATTCAAAATTCTCAAGAATAGAAATGTTGATAAAGGAAATATGACGTAATTATGATGTTGCCAAGTGGGGCACATGTTAAACCACGAGAAAGTATGGATCGAACCAGTAAAGGTTGAAATTGTCAGGGCAATTAGGGCCTAGGATAAAAGATGTTCTAAGTATGATTGAGAGTCAGTCGTGACAGTGATTAACCTCTAAAGATTGAGGCAATAACTTATGGAAAAATGGTGATATTTTTTTTTTACTCATCAGATTTTAAGGAAAGCATTTTCACATAAGCTGTGATTGAAATAAGGTAGAAAAATTTATTTGGAGATGGTTAAAGTGACATTGACTGTAAGGAAATTTTACTATCAGGAAAGGCCAAAGAGGTGGCCGACACTTTAAAGGTAAGAGGATAATTATAGGCGCTTGTGCCAAAAGAATACAATGATGATGGTTAAAACGGTGAAGGTTGTATTATGGTTTGGAAGATTGACATTCCTTCTGATGACTGTGCAATACCCAACCGTAATAGTAGTTCGGTAAAGGTTTAATTCGTGTAATCGCCAGGAGCGGGCTATCTATCTTAGAAGGTACCATCTTGAGAATGAGCCAGGACTATATTTCAAAAAGGACTAAACAAACCTTTGAGTTAAGTCTTCTATTGAAGGTATATGATTAAGAATGGTATTAACCTGCTATCGTTGCTTTGAGCAAAACTCTTCTGCAAATTTTATCTGCTTCATGTCATGTATGTATGTCAGAATCAGGAGTGTACTCCATGAATCATGAATGGTGATTATGTTATCTCCTTAGAAGGATTTGATACGACATGTATGGACTCCGTATGGTTAGCTATTAAGACTTCATGGAAAATGAAGAACGACAGTAGGTCAGTGGTGGACCATAGTGAGGCAGCAATGATTCTGCGAGTATTGAGCTGATTACAACCGTGAGAGTTGTATTGGAATGGGTGTTGAGATTGAGTACCACTAATCGGGTCGTGGTAGTGTATAAGTCATCATTAATAGACTAATTAAGTAGAGTATCTACATAGTGAATTATTATTCTTTCTTATCAATAGAGAGTCGTATTATTATACGAGGAAGGTTGCGGTGCAAGCATAGAATTCGAGTAACGATGATGTCTAGAATGAGATCCCAGATTCGATTTTCGATGTCGAGGGAGTTTCAAAGGTAATTGTGTATAAGCTCGAGGAAGGGCATGGGTCCATAGAATGATGGACGGGTTAGCGAAAATATTTAGGCACGTGAAATGCGATGCTATAATACTTGATGTTGATATAAATACATATGTGTTTTGTTCTCCTATGACAAACCTCTATAGTTCAGAGGTAGATTCCAAGCCAGATATTTTGTGGCAGTATATTTTTTTTTTCATATATACAATTCTCTTCAGTTCGTTCTTTTCTCTTCTTTTCATTTCATGTAAGCTGAGAAGAACAACCCTTCCAGAAAGGGGAGGTATTGCCGAATGACTATCTATCTTTGTGATAGAAGCCTAGTAGGATACCACATGTTGTTTAATTGCTTGTCAAGTACTAAAGGCTGGCCACCTTCTGTACTAACTATGCAATAGAACAAGTGTTCATAATCTTAGTGATCTCTCAACAAATTCCTTTACTTCTATTTGATTGATCAAATTTTGGAAAATAGAAGCAACTGAAAAAGGAGTAATAAAGTGGTGGTAGTATGCGGAATGGGAGCACATTCGTGATACTAAGGTTGACGTGGTTATTAAAAGGTTATAGAATGCTAACGAGCAAAAGTATAACCAGTATAATATTAGGAACGGAAGGTAGTAGCGATTACGAACTGGAAAAGAATGGGTATTGAGAAGCAGAAGCTCTAATGTTAAAAGCAATAATGAAAGTCTGTGTAATAGACTTGAAAGAATTTGGAATGATCACTTAATTCGGATTGAGTTATCTTACGACAATAGATCATATGTCATTATCGAGATGTCGCCTTATGAGATCATTGAGGGAAGACAATGTCGATCTCCCTTATGTTAGGATGAAGTTGTAGAGCGCAAGATGCTCGGACCCGCAGTAGTCCAAAGGACCAAGGATATGATAGATCTAATCAGAGGACGGCTGGTAGTAGCCCAAGATGGTCATGATAAGTATGTTGATTTGACACGAAAGGATAAAGAGTATGAAATAGGGGACCTAGTAATGTTATAGGTATCCCTTGGAAAGGATTGATGAGGTTCGGAAAGAAAGGAAAGCTAAGTCTACAATTTGTTGGACCCTTGGATATATTAAGACGTTTGGGAAGTTAGCATATGAGCTAGCCCTAACCCAGAACATGTAGCTAGTCATAACGCGTTTCACGTATCAATGTTAAGGAAGTGTAATTCAGATGCCAGATAAATAGGGGCATATGAGCGCATAGATATGCAACCCGACGTAACCTATATGGAGCAACCAGGAAGGGTTATAGAGTGAAAAGGAACGAGTGCTTAGGAGAAGGGTTATCAAACTAGTAAGAGTTTGATGGTAGAACCACAATGTGGGAAAATTGACTTGAGAGTTAGAAAGTGCAATACTAAGAAAGTATCCCTATTTATTTCTATCCGATTCCGGGACGGAATCCTTTTAAGGAGGGGAGACTGTAATAACCCCAATTTTTTGAGAAATTTTGAAACCCTTATGAATAGTGTTTTTGCTGAACGAGAAAACTTTTCATGCCACGCTATGTAGGGCATCTGATATTGATCTTATGGGATATTATTAGTACTCTATGAAGTATATAAGTGTATGTAAAGATCGTCAGAATCCAATTCCGAACACTTTGGTTTTTCCCGGAAATCCACAAGATACGGAGAGAATTGAGTATAAGGTAACAGGATAAAAAGGATTTAAATAAAAGGATTATAGGAGAGGATCATAAAAGGGATATAATATATTGAGAAAGGTTAAGGGAACCTAAGTAATAAGATCCCGGGTATGATCCTTCAAACGATAAAACGAGAACGAAAGTTAAGCGAACCGTATAGCAGATCAGCGGTCATTAGGCAAACGATTAGGAAGTTAATCAAAGGGATTAATGGGAATGATGTCATCCAACCAATAGAAAGAAGACAAGGAAGGAAGGATGACATCATGTGGATGAGATAAGCATGACATGGGAAGGAGGAGGTGTGGTGGCTTTGTAACCACACAAATCCAAGGGCAAGAAGGTACTTTACTAAATCAAAAACAAAACCAAATCAACCAACCAAAAGATCAAGACAAGGCAAAACACAAAATTCTTCTTCTTCTTCATGAAGCTCTCGGGTGAGTTTCTTAATTTTTGAAAGTCCAAGCTCCTCCACTTGTTATTTTCCAAGGTAATTATCCTAGCTTCTCCTAGTTAAGTTACATACTTCCTATAAGTTTAAGCTTCTAATTCCAAGCCAATCTTTTTCTATAAATCATCAAAGAAGATGGTGAATAGTGTTTTCAAGAACTAAAATTTGTGTTCTTGAAGTTGTGTTTAGATTAAGCTTGGATAAAGACTTTAAAGGTGATTCCAAGCCATCCTCTTGATTCTCCACTCTCCAAGGAAGGTATAAACTACAAACCCTAGCTTTAGTTTTGAGTAATTAGGATTGAATGTGTTTGATATAGCATATGTGAGGCATGATGCTTGATTGGTTGAAGTTTGGTTGAGTTTGTAGAGATTAGTTGGTTTTGTTGCATTGTTGGAGTTGTAAATCTTGGTAATTAGTTAAAGAACCTAAGTAAAGCTTTTAGTTCATGTGAGGAATAAGTATAAATGGTAAATGTTGTGGTTTTGAATAAAAGAACTTAAGTATGATTAAAGTTAAGTTTAGGCATAAGTATGAATGATTAAATTGAATTGGTTGGGGTTGTTATGATGTGATAAGGATGGAGGATGGTTGTATGTTGGATTTGAGGTTGATTTGGGTTGTTTGTGAATGGGTTAAAATTTGGAAATCACGTAAACATAGCCGTCGTAACGTCCGATTTTCTTTGGACTGTTTTTGTGCATAGCATTAGGACCCGAGAACCCCCTGCTAGATTGTGACCACTGCCATGATTAGATAGCTCATGTTACGAGCTTCGTTTTGATATGTAGTTCGTTCGATTCCGATTTACGGTTTAGGAGAAACGACCGTTTCAAGTAACGGCGTTTCGCGAACGAAACTTTCTCCCTCGCCTTACTTTGAAACATAGGTTAAAGACCAAAAAGGGTTAATTAATGTATGAAACATTTATGGTAAGTGTGTTAGGCAGTTGGTAAGACACTCGCGAAGGAATCGCTTTAAAACTCGTAAAGGTTAAATTATTAAAAATGGTGGAGCCGAGGATACCCGAGTGACTTAAGCAAATCAGTGAGCGCAAAACAAGCGTTAGAGTCTAAGTTAGTTAAAGTATAGATTTACAAGTGATTTTGGTTTAATTCCAACTTACTTGTTGTTTATAGGTTACCAGACTCGTCCCGAGCCATTCGTAACCCCAGTCGCTCAGGCAAGTATTCTATCCGATACACTGTTGTTGTGATATAAATGTATGTATATGCATTATCTTGTGATATTGCATGATTGTTATTTAGCAAATGTTGCGATATATTGTAGCATGTGATATGGTATATATGCATGCCTGTTTTATATTCTTGAGATGTATATCTGTTGGTTTATTTGATAATACCTATGCTAGAGGATAGTTGTATCTTGCATATACCCTTAGTATAGGGACCCAAGGGTGAAAATATTTTCTAAAACCGGGAGTCGAGGATCCCGAGTAGATTTAATATGGATATGGATATATATATATATATATATTTATATATATATATGGTTATAGTTTTCCAAACTATAAATCGAATAAGGTTTATTCGATAGCTTTAAACTTCATTTTTATTATTGAATATTATTTGAATATTCATTTGAGGATGTATGACTCCTTTATTTTATTTAATGAATATTATTTATAACATTCATTCGAGGTATTATGACTCAGCTTATTTTAATTATTGAATATTATTTGAATATTCATTTGAGGATCTATGACTCCGATTAATTGCTGAAATATATTCTTTATTTTATTAAAGAATAAGGTGTCGATAATCAAACTTATTTTCGATTATTCAAATAAAGATAATACTTTCATATAAGTATATCTTTGGTTATTTAATACTCGTTTCAAGTATAAGTTTTAATACTTCTACTTCAATTATTTTATAAAGATTATTTTTTTTGTGGGAATATTATTTAAATAATAATATTCAGACATTTTCTAAATATTCTGGGGACTGATTTACTTCATTAAATCAGTTTTACTCCAAACACTCTTTAAAGTGTTTTCGAGTCTTTAAAATGATTTTCAAAAGTTAGAGCGGATCCCAAAACTATTTTTATATTTAAGATCTTCCTTTTAAAAAGGGGATTTAAATACTCGCTCAAAACCTGGGGGATCCGGCTCGGTGGTGTGTTTTATATTCGCAACAAGGTTGCTGTCTTGGTAAAAGAGTTTTTGATTACTTACCCAATATTCGGGAAGTAAAATTCTTGGAACAAGTTAATCCATTAACAGGCATCGCCTGGGAAATATCGGTGAGTTTTCCTTTCCAACTAGATACGACTTCTTGGTGGAGCCGTATCAACAAGTTTCTACTTGGGGAAAGGGGGAAACGAGCTTTACGTTTCAGAGTCATGGATTTCATCTGAACTAGGAGTGGCGTAAGTGGTCGAGTAGCGCCGGCCCAGCCTTATTATTATTGGCCCAAATGGCCTGGAAGTTCCGCTAAGGCGGTCCATTCCTTAGGAGTTCAGTGTTCGGTTGACAAGTAAATCCGACAGGTTCTCCTCTACATGTAGAAAATGGTGGGGTTGTACTACTACGACTGATCATCGTAAGTGGTCTTCCTGGCGCGGTAAACTCCCGTAATGAGTTCATCATCCATTTGGATAATTCTGCAACACTACCCGTAGCATTTCGATTGAAAGGCTACTAATGGGTGGTTGCCGAAGCATTGACAGGGTCAAACATTTTTATTGGTGTATCCATTGAATGAAGTATCTCGTAACTTCATCTCTTTTCAAAATATTTCAAAGATCAAATATTTTCAAGTTTTATTTGTGGTCTCATCTATGTGATGAACTGTTGAAAGCTCATTATACTTTGAACAGTGGTAGTTCAAGTAGCTTCATAAATGATATAAGTATAGTGAAGTATTTGGTAACTTCATCCCTTGTTTCTACTTATATCTAGTAAGTAATTATCTTACTCGTGATAAAAGATTCTAGTAAGTATCCATTTAGATACTTATATTATTGTTATCACTACATATTATCTTGCGAGCTGTAAGGCTCACTCTTGCTTTATTTCTTCATCACACAACAACAGTTAGGAAAGATGGCCAGACTCCAGCAGACCCAGCGCAAGCGCGTGGGAAGCATCCTGCGTCTTCCCGATGATGTTGTGGCTGCTATAGCTGCAGAGGTAGATCTATTGGTAGATCAGGCATTCTATTTTTGAGAATCAAATTATGTATAATTATAACTTGTGGCAGATAATGGCAATTAACTGTAAATTTATCAAGTAATCATTGTGGGTTGTAATAACTTTTAAATTATGGATTCAAAGACTTGTACTTATTTAAATTTCATCTCTGAGACTATAACGGGTTGTGGTGTGTGTTAGTGTGGGGTCACAGCATAAGGTTATTATTATTAATTAAGTGAAGTGATATTATGGAAAGAAAGACCGTGATGACCCGGATCCCCGACCCCGGATCTGGGGGTGTTACAATGACTCCTTATCAGTTGTTCAAGAAAAGAAAACCAACTCTAAACTTTCTTCATGTCTTTGGATGTAAATGTTTTATACTAAGGAATCAATCTGACCATAAAGGGAAGTTTGATGCAAAGGCTGATGAAGGAATATTTGTTGGTTATTCAGCTGGAAAATCTTATAGGGTCTACAATCTAAGAACCAACATTGTTATGGAATCTGTGCATGTTGTGTTTGATGATAAAAAGATTGATGGACTAACAGATGAGGAACATTATGAGAGACTCAAATTTGACAATATTGAAATATATTGTGATGATAGTGAAGAAGAGATTGATGGAGACGACACTTCAAAAGGAATACAAAATTTGCTCCTGGATAATGCACAAAATTCAGCATCCGTTGAAAGACATTGTGCATCATCCGTTGAAGTACTTAATGAAGCATCCGTTGATCATAGCTCATCAACTGATAATCAATTTACATCATTAATTGATGGAACTCCAAGTTCCCTGCAAAGGACCAACAACTCAGGGGGAGTTTCAACTAATCAAAACTCTATCTCACATCATGACAATACTGAGATCACCTCATCTAGAGCTCATCTTCCACCTCAAAGGAAATGGACCAAGAATCATCCCTTTGAACTGATCATTGGTGATGCATCATCTAAAGTGCAAACAAGAAGAGCTACTCAAGATGAATGTCTGTATAGTAGTTTTCTATCTCAGGAGGAACCTAAGAAAGTGGAAGAAGCCTTATTGGATCCAGATTGGATATTAGCTATGCAGGAAGAGCTAAACCAATTTGAGAGAAACCAAGTTTGGAAGCTGGTACCCAAACCAAAGAACAAGAGTCCTATTGATACAAAATGGGTATTCAGAAATAAGATGGATGAAAATGGCATTATCATAAGGAATAAAGCCAGATTGGTTGCTAAAGGCTATTCTCAGCAAGAGGGAATAGATTTTGATGAGACATATGCTCCTGTTGCAAGACTTGAAGCTATCAGAATCTTTCTAGCCTATGCAGCCCATGCCAATTTCAAAGTCTATCAAATGGATGTCAAGAGTGCATTTCTAAATGGGAAATTAGAGGAAGAAGTCTATGTAAGTCAACCTCCAGGATTTGAAGATCCAAATTTTCCAGACTATGTGTATTATCTGTTGAAAGCACTCTATGGACTGAAGCAAGCACCTAGAGCCTGGTATGAAACATTATCAAAATTTCTTTTGGAGAATCACTTCACTAGAGGTACTGTTGATAAAACTCTCTTCTTTAGAAATGTTAATGGCTCTAGTATACTTGTTCAAATTTATGTAGATGACATAATATTTGGTTCTAAAGATAATAAACTTTGTAAAAAGTTTGCTAAGCTAATGCAAAGTAATTATGAAATGAGCCTAATGGGAGAACTAACCTATTTTCTTGGTTTACAAATTAAACAAGTTAGTAATGGAATTTTCATTAGTCAAACTAAATATATTCATGATCTTTTAAAGAAGTTTGACTTAATGGAATGTTCATCTGCAAAAACTCCCATGGCCACTGCCACCAAACTTGAATTAAATAAGACTGAAAGGTCTGTGGACATTACAAGTTATAGAGGCATGGTTGGTTCACTTTTATATTTAACTGCTAGCAGACCAGATATAATGTTTGCTACATGTCTGTGTGCTAGATTTCAAGCTGATCCTAGGGAGTCTCACTTAATTGCTATCAAGAGAATTTTCAGATATCTCAAGGGTACACCAAATTTAGGAATTTGGTATCCTAGAGAATCTGGCTTTGATCTAATTGGTTATTCAGATGCAGACTATGCAGGTTGCAAAATAGACAGGAAAAGTACAACAGGCTCCTGCCAATTCCTGGGAAACAAGCTTGTATCATGGTTTAGCAAAAAGCAAAATTCAGTCTCTACTTCTACAGCTGAGGCTGAATACATTGCTGCTGGAAGTTGCTGTTCTCAAATGTTATGGATGAGGAATCAACTCCTTGATTATGGACTTCATGTTGATAGAATACCTATCTTTTGTGACAACACAAGTGCCATAGCCATAACAGAGAATCCTGTGCAGCACTCAAGGACCAAGCACATTGATATTAAGTACCACTTCATCAGGGAGCATGTCATGAATGGTACAGTGGAACTACATTTTGTTCCAAGTGAACAACAAATTGCTGACATATTTACCAAGCCACTTGATGAATCAACATTCACAAGATTGGTAAGTGAGCTAGGTATGCTTAATTACTCTTAAAATTCATGTCTTCTTTGCAATTTGATGTGAAGCCTGAAATATATTAGTTGCTAGAACAAATTTGACTTTTAACAAAGTTTATTCCATCAACGGATGTTCCCTATCCGTTGAAAGTCAAAATTGCTCTATCAACGGATATTCATTATCCGTTGAAAGACAAGTATATCTCTGGAACTTTTATCCGTCAACGGATAAAGCTGAAGTACCTTTCAACGGATGACAATTTACATTATCCGTTGAAATGTCACATCAGACGTTTGAGGTGTTTCACAGCCGTTGATTCTATTTTCTTAACCGTTGATACCATACATACATCTGTATGTATTGGTTTTAAAGGTAGTTATTAGAATACTTACAGTTTATTCTTAAACGGCTGAAATTCACTAACACCTATTTATTGATTAATCCTTTATTTATTTCTTTTTCTTTGAAAGCATATAAGCCCTTCTGATTGTTCATTATTACTTTACGCTTTCTTAGAATTTCAAGCATTTACCATTTTCTCTCTGCAAAACCTTCAAGTTATTCTCTGCAATTTCTACTCACAACAATGGCACCAGTCGTGAAGATTATGTCTCAATCTGGGTTCATCTACGAGAAGAACAATTTCATAGCTCTGGTAGAAAAGAATGAATCCCACTCAGATTATCACAAAATGATGGACTTCATCAAAAACTGTAAACTTAGCTATGCAATGCTGGAAGCCCCAACGATTTTCTGTGAAGTAGTTGAGGAGATTTGGACAACTGCTGAGTTCAACTCCATGGATATGACTATCTCCTTCACTCTCAAAGGTAAAAATCACTGTATTAACTGTGATGACTTACAAGCATGTTTTAAATTACCTGAGAACAATGCCATGACACCACACACTGATAGTGATGTATCCAGCATGTTAGATTCCATAGGTTACTCTCTTAACTCTGCTAATTTAGGGGGTATTAGACGAAAAGGCCTTAGGAAAGAATGGAGTTTTCTTGGGGATGCCTTCATAAAGGTTTTCTCTGGGAAAATTAGTAATTTTGATGCCATAACTTCATCTCTTGTTAATATGTTCTATATGCTTGTTTCTGATAGGTACTTTAACTTTAGCAACTATGTGATGCTAGAATTAGGTACTAGATTAGGTAACAAAGCTAATAGACCTAATAACATCTATTATGCTAGATTCTTTATGTTATTGGCTAACCATGTTGCTGAAGGTTTAGTCATTATCAATGAGAATAATAAACTCAAGTGCTAGGCACAAGAGAAAAGAGTTCTTGCAGACTTATTGAGAATGGATCTCAACAGCAGTGTGCAATTGCTATATTTACCAATCATGAATGCACCCCAGGTAGGTGAGGTAATTGCTTCTACAACTCCTACTTCTTCCAACCCCTCTATTTCTTTATCTTCTAGTGTGGCCATGAAATCTGTGTCAATGCCCCAACAGATTTCTACCAAGGTCACCAAATCTAAACTTTCAAAATCCAAGACAAAGAAAACCACCTCTGTTGTTTCTCAAAAGACAACAGTTGTAACAACAACCATTAACCCTGAGGGAAGTGATCAGGGTGTGAGTGGTGAGGGGAGGGGTGAACATCAAAGAAACCCCCAGGATAAGGAAGGAGAGTTGAGTGCTTCCCAAGCTAGCCAAGCCCCAGTTTCTCAAAAAGCTGTGGTGGTTGAAAAGGTTTCTAGCACATCCCTAGTAGCATCCTCCCAAAAGGATGTTACTATTGAAAAGAGTTCCCAACCAGGAACACAGAACAAAAGAGGGAGGGACACTAAAGCCAAACACTCACCTACAAAAGCTTTTATTAGAAGAAAGAAGGCTAGAACCCAATCTTCTACACAGGGTGCACACACTGCACAGATACATCCATCTGTCTCTGTGCCTTCTCAAACTCAGTTTGATGTGACTCCAATAAATGTGGAGTCACAGCCCCATTCTCTCACAATAACTACACATCAATCACCAAATACTTCTTCACCATCTCTGGATGTGGATATGTTATTCCCATCAATTCCTGATTCTCCCTCTTTACAACTCAGGGAGGAGCCCCACTCAAATACAGGTGATCATCATCTTTTAGATGATTTGTTGGATCACCCGCAAATTCTTTCAGATATAATTGAAGGATCTGTATCAACACATATCAAATCAATCTATACAGATTCAACAGTTATATCACTTTCAATTTCATCTTCTTTTCCTTCTTCAACGGATATCACTCATCCGTTGACAAGTGGTTGCTCTTCAACGGATAAGCTTAACAGCAGTTATCCGTTGATAACAACAGTTTCAACTTCAACGGATATTCCACATCCGTTGATAGTCTCTACACAAATAACTGAAATGATTCCAAGTGTAGAAGACATGAATACTGTGCAATCACTTTTAGGATTGAGGGCAGGGAGTGAAAATTTGAGTGAGAGGCTGGGTTGCTCCCAGGCAAAAGGAGAGATTGAGAGCACAAAAATGCATGCTATTTCTTCCAGCATGGCAAAAGTCAGTGAGTGGAGTACCACCTTAGAAGGTGAAGGTGAGGGAGTGAGATGTGTGAGCCAGGGGGAGCCCCTGATGCAAGAACATAGAGAAAAAGAGAGAAAAGCAGGTACAGTTGATACAAGGGTGAAACCAGCCATTGCTCATGAGTCAATGATTGTGGATGATGCTGAAAAGGAAAGACAATTTCAGCAACATTACAAAGCTGTAATTGATAACATTTCCTTGGATGCTGACACTTTTACTCATCCTGTGACAGCCTATCAAATGTTGGCTGCTCAGGGCAATGAGGAGGCAGAAAGGACACTACATCTAGTGCACACAACAGAATCTCTTCAAAGGGATAAAGCTGCTATTAACAGGATGCCTTCTACAGCTGGTGAGCCATCTGAGGAATTTGGAGTAAATTCTGATGATGATGACTCTATTTCTTCTGATGGAAGCATGAACATAGGGGGAGATGAAGACCCTAGTTCCATTCCTAATCTACCTGAATGGGCCCTGACTAAGGAGCATAGAACAGGTGAATTCAATGTCCACTTGGTCAAACAAATCATCACTATTCAACAGGCCATTCAGAACACTTCAAATGCAAATATCAAGGCTATCCTCCAAGCTCGCCTGGACTCACTGCATCTCATGAAGTTGCAGAAAGTAAAGCAAAATATGAGTCTAGATGATCTCAGGAAAGATATTGCTGACTTGAAATCCTTCACTTCAGAAAAATTGGATTCAGTCATGCCCTATGGTACTTTGCAGGACTTGGTTTCGAGATTGAAAAAGGAATCAGTTACTGAACAAAGGCTGGCCAAGTTGGAAGACAGAGTTCAAGGAATTGAAGACTCTGTGGCCACCCTTCTTCTCAACCAACAATCTCAAACCAATCTCCTAATGCAGCTGGCAAAAGCACAAGGCTTGACCCCTCTCCTTGATGATAACAAAAAGGGGGAGAATAAAAGGGAAGGGGAAGGAGAGCCCTCTACAAAGATTCAGATATCTAAAGTGCTAGTTCCTGCCATCACTACCTCTCCAATCATTCAAATCAAGGGAAAACCTGATGGAATTGATTTGATTCAGCTAGCAGCAGCTGAAATACAAATGAAAGAACAATGGAGGAAAATTGATGAAAGGTTACAATTGGTGTTTGGTTCTACACAAAATAAATCAACATCTGTGAAATTTAGCACAAAGATTGAACCAATCAACATGGAGCTCAAGCCAGTAGGGAGAAATAAGGTTGGAGAGACTTCTTTCAAGAATTTAAAACCTATGGTTCTAAAGCCTAACACTAGATCCAGTATGGACTCCACAAAGAATCCCCTAGACTTTGCTCAGATAAAGGAAGTAGACTTTCCTCTTCCAAAACCTGATGGAGACAAAGTTCTAAGTGCAAGCATCATAAAGAAGAAGGAGACCAAGGACAAGGGTGAGAGAATGAACATGGCCTTTATCTATAGAGAGGGAAAGAGTATCTGTGTGATGCAAGGACATCCCAAATTTCTAAAGGCTAAAAGGGAAGAAACCAGAAGGTTGAAGAAAGAAGCTGTAAAACTCAAGGCTGACAAAAGAGCACAAGCAAAGCTTGAAAAATAGCTAAAGTCAAGCCAAGTTGAAGAAATGAAAGGAATTGAAGTCAGGGGTGAAGAAAAGATTGCTAACTTAGATGAGGTTCTTGGGAGCATATTTGGTGAAAATATGGAGGAAAGAGAGGAATGGCAGAAGGGAAACAGAAGAAAGGCCAAGGCACACAGAAGGAGTGAAGATAACCCTGAAGATACCAAATCTATATCTAAACCACTACCTTCCATACCTGAACCTTTTGTTGCTGATCCCTCTATAAATATCCATGGTGAACCAATCATTCCAAAAGAGGAACCTATTGATTGGGACAACATCACATTGCCTACCTTTTTAACCACTCTACCACTACCAAAGAAACAGAAAAGAAAATCTAAATCTACACCTCCCCTAACCTCTAAGAAATTCACTCAAAAACAAAAACCTAACCCTAAGCCACCCATTTCTAAAGATGATTATGTTCACATCTGTGACATAAAAGAAGCTTCAGACATTAATCTCTATCTGGATGAGCTGGAGGAAGTAAGGGGAATAGCTGCCTACAGACAGCTACCAGAGAGATTGGTGTTCAGATATAAGGGAGCTGGGGAAAGAACATGGCCTCTCTACAGGATTCTAAATGAAGGCTACTCTACCTTGATCAGAGTCTTTTCAGCCATCAAAAAGGATTCTGGCTTTACCAGAACAGCCAAGACTGAAATTCTCAACAAGATTGCCAACATAAGGAAGACTTGGAGGGAACCAAATGCTTTGCCCAGAACCTTACTCATACAAGAAAGGGGAACTAAAATTCACAAATCACCTCATTGGTTGATGGAATTTAGAGATGACAAAGGAGTCAGAAGATTTTTCAGACTTGAAGACCAACTCAAGATTGCCAGCAATGAAACTCTCAAGGAAATGCAATCTAAGTTGGATATCAGTGATGAAGATGAAGCTGAATTCTTCAGACAACTCCAACTCCAAATTGAGGAAAATGACAAAGGGCTAGGAAAGAAAACCAGGGAACAAAGAAGAAAATGATGATTTGCTCAGGCTAGAGGAGCACCCTTGGAAATACTGTAAATCATCAATTACCTCCTAGTACATACACTTTTGCAGCACTTTTTATATTTCTACTTAGTTTCAATTCAAATATTTGTTAAGTGTTTTGTTATCATCAAGTTAACCCTGAATTTATGCCTACAGTTCTTATAGACATAAATAGGGGGAGATTGTTAGGAATATATGTGCATTAGTTTGATGATATGTTTAACAAAACACTTAAGTAGAAATTTAGTGTCTGTAGCCTCAACGGATAAGACCACTTTGGCTATCCGTTGATGGTGTAGCTTTACTTAGAAATAAGTCTAGTATTGTAGCATATTTCAGTCTCTGTATTTAAAATTGTAATTCTTAGAAGTTGAGAGAAACTATGAGTCATGTTGACTACTAGATGATATGCAGATAGGAAGGCCAATTGTAAATATTTCATGCCTTGTAATTTTGTATAAATGAAGTGGTATCAACGGATGACTTAAAGACCTTCAACGGATGAGAAGCTAAGCTTCAACGGATGTCTCTAAAGCTTCAACGGATAACATCCTTCAACGGATGAGAGCATCAACGGATGAAAGCTTCAACGGATAACATCCTTCAACGGATGAAGTCATCAACGGATGAAAGCTTCAACGGATGTTCTGCTAATTAGCCGTTGATAAGTGGTAGTTGTACCTACAAACAGAGGCACGTGGGTTGACAGAGAAAACCTGAGATGTGGTAGCCGAATTTCAGGATCAACAGAAAAAGCAGCCGTTCTTCTTTAGTACAAAGTTGCAATAGTCAACAAAGTACTTGAGTGAACAGGAAAAGAAGCAAGTGAAGAACTTATTTTACTATTGTAATTTTATATTGTTTTTCACTTGTACACTTGGTAATATATAAAAACCAAGAAGAAGCTAGTAATTAGAGAGAGATTTTCCAGAGCTGTTAAGAAATATCTTGAGAGAAAATTCATCTAGTTTGTACTAGGATGCAGCTGTGATCAACATTGTTGAACACAGATTTTCTAATATACCATCTCTGGTGGAACAACAAATCCACCAGAAAAGTTTTTAAAGTTTGTTGTGTTCTTTACATTTTGTGTTTGAATATATATCTGTCTGCATTAGCTCAAAGCAATTCATACACTTGTTCATCTAGAACACACTGCTTTAATAAACTTCTCAAAACTTGAAAAAGTTTTGAGATTTACATTCAACCCCCCCTTCTGTAAATCTCATTGTTAGTCCTCTAGGAATAACATATACAAAATCTACTCGGGATCCTCGACTCCCGGTTTTAGAAAATATTTTCACCTTTGGGTCCCTGTACTAAGGGTATATGTAAATTACCGCTATCCTCTAGCATAGGTATTATCAACTGAATCAACAGATATATATATATATGCAAAGAATGCGAAACAGGCATGCACATATATATATACCATAGCAGCATGCTTCAATATATTGCAACATTTGCTAATTAACCAACATGCATCTATCGCAAGATAATGCAAATACATATACTCATCACCACAACAGTTATAACGGGTAGAAAACTTGCCTGAGCGACTGGGTGTTACGAATGGCTCGGGACGAGTCTGGTAACCTATAAACAACAAGTAAGTTGGAATTAAACCAAAGTCACTTGTAAATCTATACTTTAACTAACTTAGACTCTAACGCTTGTTTTGCGCTTATTGATTCTCTTAAGTCACTCGGGTACCCTCGGCTCCACCATTTTTAATAATTTAACCTTTACGAGTTTTAAGGCGATTCCTTCGCGAGTGTCTTACCAACTGCCTAACACATTTACCACAAATTTTTCATACATTAATTAACCCTTTTTGGTCTTTAACCTATGTTTCAAAGTAAGGCGAGGGGAAAAGTTTCGTTCGTGAAACGCCGTTACATGAAACGGTCGTTTCTCCTAAACCGTGCATCGGAATCGAACGAACTACATATCAAAACGAAGCTCGTAACATGAGCTATCTAAACATGGCAATGGTCATAATCTAGCAGGGGGTTCTCGGGTCCTAATGTTATGCACAAAAACAGTCTAAAGAAAATCGGACGTTACGACGGCTATGTTTACGCGATTTCCCAATTTTAAACCATTCAAAACCAACCCAATTCAACCTCAAATCCAACATACAACCAACTTCCATCCTTATCACATCATAACAACCCCAACCAATTCAATTTTAACATTCATACTTATGCCTAAGCTTAACTTTAATCATACTTAAGTTCTTTTAATCAAAACCACAACATTTACCATTCCATTTCAATACCAATTCAATCCCAAACTCTAAATCACCAACATCAAGCTACAATATCATCCTACTAATCAAAATCATCTTATAATACATAGGAATCTAGGGTTTGGAGATGATATACCTTCCTTGAAGTGGTGGGAGGAGCTAGGAAGCCTTAAGAAGCTTTGAGAAGTCTTAGGAATGCTTGGATCTTCAAGGAAAACAAGAAAAAATTCAAGTTAAAAACTTGAAAACACTATTCATTGTCTTCTTCTTTGATTAAATGAAGAAGATTGAGAAGGAATTGATGGCTTAAACTCATGATATAGCCCTAACTAAGCATAAAGATGATTAGGGAATTATCTTACCAATTTAGGAGGCTTGGATCTTGAGTTTTGAATTCTTGCCCATTTGCAATAGTAAAAAGCCGAGAGCAAAGATGAACAATGCCTTGGTTGTTTTTTGATTTTGATGAAAAATGATTTGCTTGGCTTGGTTGATTTGTTTTTGTGTTTGATTTAGTCAATTACCTTGTTGCCCTTGAATTTGTGTGGTTAAAAAGCCACCACACCTCTTTCCTTCCCATGTCATGCTTGTGTCATCCTCATGATGTCATCCTCCCCTCCTTGTCCCCTTCTCATTGGTTGGATGACATCATCCTCTCTAATCCCTTTGATTAACTTCCTAATTGTTTCCCTAATGATCACTGATCTGTTATACGGTTTTAACTTTCGTTTTCGTTTTTCGTTTGAAGGATCATACCCGGGATCTTATTACTTAGGTTCCCTTAACCATTCTCAATACATTATATTCCTTTTTATGATCCTCTATTATAATCCTTTAATTTAAATCCTTTTTATCCTGTTACCTTATACTCAATTCTCTCCGTATCTAGTGGATTTTCGGGAAAAATCAAAGTGTTCGGATTTGGATTCTAACGATCTTTACATACACTTATATCCTATATAAAGTACTAATAAAATCTCAGAATATCCATATCAGAACCCCTGCATAGTGTCGCATGAAAAGTTTTCTCATTCAGCAAAACACTATTCATAAGGGTTTCAAAAATTTCCCAAAAATTGGGGTTATTACATATGTTGAGGTAGACCTTAATGACACCATCACAAATACAGGGGTTTCATCAGTTTTTTCTGAAGACCCTATGCAAGTTACAAATGCACCTTCATGTGCACAACCGTCTTCACAGACTGAAAGGTTTGAGGGTAGCACTCTTGAGGGGGAGCTACTAAATCCTCTCCAATTAAATTGGAGGTTTCTCATGTAGAAACAAATCCCCTCACAACCCTAGCTGAAATTTCTTTGTCAATTGAAGCTAGGAGTTCAATTGCCAATGATCCAGTTATTGGGGAGACAAGTACACAAGCACATTCAAGTGCCAGTCCCTTGCAAGAGGGACAAGGGTTTGAGGCCATGGTACATGACAGTAACCTGGTCAAATCCCATCCAATTCCAATGGAGGTTTACTCTACTAGTGAACAACACACTGTCATAACCACAGTTCCCACTGTGAGTTCAACTGTGACACCTATCACATGTACAGTTTCAACCTCTTTACCATCAACCTCAAACACTCCTAACCAACCATCAACCTCTACCCAATCACCACACATTTTATCTCAATGGCTACAAGATACTCAAATACCTACCCAAACAGTAGATGAGATGTTGGTAGATCAAATTAAAGGTTTTACAAACAATGCTCAACAACTGCTCACCTCCAACATCTTAAATCAAGATTACCAGACAATCCTTCTTACTTATATGGAATAAATGGAGAAACAGCTGGAGAAGATTGTGGATGAAGCGGAGAGAGATGGAAATGTGGACTCCTGGCTATCAAAAATCTTTTCTATAAACATGGAGGAAGCTCTCTCTAGGTTCAAGGAGGAGTACATTACCATACTTGGAAGCAATGCCAAGGTACTCACATCACATGAGGTGTATGATGCCATCACAGAGATCTATAAGGCTCAACTCAAGGCTTTCAACTTTATTGAAAATTCCGTTGAAAAGATTCTGGATGGACATCAAGGTCAAGTAAAAGAAATAGTCAATACAAAGATTGTTGAATTGATGCCAACTCTCATTGACATGAAGACTAAGTACATAAAGTTCTCAGAAATGCTCCAATCTCTCTCTCTTACATAAGTTCAAGAAAGCATCAAGAAACTTAGGGAATCATTTATAGATTTGCATGATATGATCCAACAACAAATCACCAACAACAATGACACAAGGATCAAATTGGATCAATTATACTCTGCTAGATATGAACCTTCTACTTTGGTTATGGAGGAAATTAGGAATGTATTGCAGAGTTCGCTTGATACTTCTTTTGTATCTAGCTCACAATCTATGCCTTCTACTTTAACAAATCTCCACATCCAATCTCTTCAACATCAAGTAACAGATCTCCAAGCCTCCAACACATCATTGTCAAATCAAGTCTCATAACTTACCTCTCTTGTCCAAAGTCAACAATAGGACATCTAGTCCCTTATAGACTCCCAAAAATACTTACAGATGCAGACCTTAGTGTCACTAGGAGCTATTATGGGTGCCTTGAATGGGCCCCTTCAGGAAACACCCCAACAAATTAGGACCCAAATTCCTCAACCTTCAACTATGCATGTTACTAAGACTAAGGGGGAGATGAAGCCTAGCTAAAATCCAGTCAAATTTCAAGTCAAATAAAGATGATGTTGGTTTGGACAGATTCAAGATGGCAGCTGAGGGGCCTTTTCTTGACAAGGAATTTGATAAATTTCTAGAAGAAGCCTTAAGAGCCTCTCTGAATTTCAACCATTTTTCATACAAGAAGGCTGTGGATAAAAACATCAATTTCCTTAGGGTGGTGTTGGTGACTAGAAAAACTCCAGAGAAAAGAGGATAATTATCAATGTAAATGACTCAGGGGTGGACATATGTATGCATATGTCTCTTTCTTTCCCACAATCAAGAAGAGCATCTGAGCTGATATCTTTAACAACAAGTGAATGTGGTGATTCCAAAGGACACTCCCCTGCTTACTGAGCTTAAATAGGGTTAAATAGTTGCATTTCCTAAAGCCTACCTATAGCCAAGCAAGGAAGTGGCCTATATTTGTCCTAACACCAAAAGGTGCAAACATTTTCAAATTCTGAAGCACTGTGTCATGGGGAACAAAAAGCTGATGATGATCCTGGAGACAGATTTGAAATTGAAGAAGATCAAGATATTTGAAGATGTGGAGATGTTGAAGATTTTTGCCAAGTACTTAAAGAATGCTAAAACCTTTCTACCAAGAAATCAGATCAATATAAAGGATGATGATGAGAATAAATATGCTGGCTCAAATCCAAGTCAGCCCAGCAAAATAAGTGGTAGTAAAGTGTGTTGGTGAGACTGCGTAGCCGTATGAACAATTACATGATAACTCAACACGAAACAATATTAGAACAGGACATGTTAATAATACTACATCTACATAAGAAATCAGGAAGAATGAAGATAAGGCAAATACAAAGAATCAGAAGATTAGAAGAAGGCCTGAAGTCTGTCTACAGGTCACTGAAAGAAGTTCATTAATATGATCATGCCTCAGTGAAGAACAAAGGTTAAAGACTTTCAGGGTTTTAAAAATGTTGAAGATTCAGTATACAAGTGTTACAGGAAGATTTCAGTGTATTGGCATTGATTGAAGATAGACAGTGTTCGAAGCATAGGAATCTGAAGAATTGAAGACAAGGTATAGACAGAGGTTAATGAAGATGTTGTCTAAAGTACCGTAAAGGATTCCAGTGAAAGTACAGTTGTTTATTGACAATCAGTGTTTGAAGCGATAAAGTTGTCGCAAGCTTAACAATTTAATCAAGGTCATAATACGAAGACCTGAATCGGGGTTAGTCATCTGTGAACCAGACCAGTTGCACTAGGCGTCAACAGCTCGTGAAAGTAATCTAAGTATTATTTATAGAAGGATTGTTAAGTTGAGGAACGTACTTGGATTGAACGTTTATCTGTTAAAGTACGAGAAGAGGTGCGCGGGGTATACAACTAAACAGCTCAAGGGACTGGCGAAGCTCAAAGTTTAATTAGTAAATTAAATAAATTTATTTAGTGGACTTTAATATAATTTATTTAATAAGCTTAAAATGATTTATCTTATAAACTTTAAATAAGTTTATTTTATAAATATAAATTAGTTTATTTATATAAGTTATATTTAAGTTTATTCTGTAAATTAATTTAGTTACAATTTAAACTTAAAGGAAAACAAAAAGGAAAACAAAAAAAAAAGAAAAAGAAAAAGAAATGAGAAAGAAAAAACAAAAAAAATAATAAAAGGAAACCAGGGTGACATTAGGTCGCCACAGAAGGTGTTGTGTGTTTTGGTTTTTTTGTTAACTAAGTACTAAGTACATTTGCTGTACTAGTACACTCCTAGGTCGCCAGAGAGCTTCTTCCCCCTGGTCGCCACAGAGAATCACAAATAATTATACAGGCATCCTGCACTCCTTGGTCGCCACAGAGAAAATAAAGCTGTCGCCACAAAATCCTCAGCCACGCAATTTTATTGGATAAAGACTATACTTTGCAGCAGAAGACATTCAGCCATTCATTGGGATTATTTTATGTTCATTTTCTCTCCCAAGAGGTGAAAAAATGGCAACAAAAATTTACAGAGAAGCTCAAGCTTTTTGTATATTCGTTTAACTTCTCACCGTATAATGCCCGATTTAATTCTTGTATATTCTTAGGGGCATTATAATCGTTACCCGGTAATTAAATTCTAGTACAAATAAAAGTTAGTTCATTGTATAGGATTTGATATGTAAATCTTTGTAGTAGCTAGGAACTTTATTGTTCTTAGTTGTAGCCGGGTAATTTATTTACCGGAGTGTAGCAACACCCCTCACGGATTTATATACGAATATATACTTCCCCGAATATCTTGTGTTCCTCACTTTATTGTACCAAACATTATTCCTCTCAAGAACACGAAACCCTTAACCGAGCACTAAAACTATATCCGCTAAAGATTCGAAAGAATTTTTAATTTAGTGATTATTGTATTCAACCCCCCTTCTACGATAATTCGGGACCTAACAATTGGTATCAGACCTGACTGATTGATACAAAAATCAGGATCCTTAAAAATAATTTATTTAATTAATTTTTCATTTACATAAATTTATTTAGTAAATTTGATTTAGAAAATATATTTTATAAATTAATTTAAATAAGTTTATTATGAACTTAATTTAAATAAATTTATTTTATAAATTTAACTAAATTAATTTACTATTTACATTTTAGTAAATAAAAGTTTTTAATTTAAATTTATTTTTATTTCTTTCGGTTGTATTTTTTCTTTACCAGTTTTTCAGAATTAGTTGCCAATTTTGTCTCGGCGATCAGCTGTTAGTATTTAGCTGCCATATTGATTCTGAGGCTGCCATTTCCTGTACAAGAAACTAATAGACTATGGCAATTTATTTAGTTTTTGGCAGCCCTGGGATTAACAAGATACACGCGCTGGCCTTGGAAATTAGGGTAAACTGAGCAGCCTTCCTGTTGGAGCTCACGCACAGAGTGGGAACACACGCGCCTGGAAATCTGTCACGCGCTAGAAGCATGAATTAAAACAGTAAGCAAAGCAGCTCTATTGATCTGGAATTATGTGTAGGTCACGCGTGAGTTAAAGGCTTGGACTCGCCTTCTGGCTGCCTTTTGTGAAGCACATGCACTCAAGCAATTTTTTTCCGGTCAAAGACTCAAAGTCACATGCATGTGTAGAATACAGGGAAAGATGAGGTGGCCACAGAAGCAGCAGTCGCCGTACAGCTTTCGGTTCACTTATCGCCATAGAGTGTTAAAAGACGGCGCTCAGTACAGGTTGCCACAGAACTCTTTTGCGACATGTGCTCCTCTGTAGATAACTGGGTCACTTAAACATTTTTTTTGTTGTCCCTAATGTCTCTTTTCTGATTTATTTATTTTTCCTATAAAATTTAGATTTCTTTAATTTAAATTTTTCCTAGATAATAATTTACGTTTTATTTAATTTTTAAGAAAATTCGAAATTCTTGAAAATTAGATTTTACGTAAATATTTATTTTTGATTAATTTATTTTCTAAGAAAATTAAAAATAATGGAAATTTAATTTCTCTTAAATATTAAATTAAGGGTACTGAAAGAATTGGTAGACTCAGGGTTCCTCCGGGCTTTTAAAGTGGATTTTAATCTTTTGAAGAAAACGAAGACCATGTGCTATTCAGACTGAAAATTTCTGAACACGGAAATTGAAGATAATGGTTTTCTTACTCCGATGGAACTGATTTCAAGACATACAGACGAAATTTGTGGAACTTCCTCAAAGGTTTACTCCATAGGATACCACTGGGTTTTTAGACGTAGGAAAGGAATGAAAATTTCTACGGGTACAAATTTTCTCGAAAATTTTAAAGACAACTCTATGATTCCAGATTATACAGTCACACAGTGGTTTGTACCAATGCTACATTTATCCGGGAATCAATGAGATCATACAGGCAGGATTTGTGGAGGTCAGAAAGAATAGTAGGTACAAACAAACATCTCAGTTACATGCAATAAAGTTGGAACCTCATGACAGAATGTAAGAGTTACTGATTGCTGAATCAGAAGAAACTCAAGTAGAAGTACTTGAGGGACTGGACGTCAGGGCAGTATTTCACATGTCAGGGAAGTTTGGTTGTATCAGATTCACAAGGAATACATTAGCTATATCCAAGGATCAAGCCTATCTATTCTGAAGCAGAGACTTTCACAGATTCAGTTCAAGAGGTGATTACAAGACTGAGATTGGGACAAATACAAGATTTGATAGCTACAGTTTTGACAAGATATATGCGTCAAGTAACTATCAGGGGTATTGATACAACAGAATAAGAAGCTTGACAAACAAGGATGAGTAGGGATTCAGTTGAAGAGTTGAGACAAAGGTGGAATGTTTTCTTAGGGAAGCAACCAGTCAAAACTTATAGTGCACGGGAAAGAGTCAGGATGGATCAGATAACGAGAATAATGAATATCTTGCTTTCATAGCAATCTCTGAAGATGGTCCAACTCACATATCTCAGGTTTCAAATTCTTGAACCACTGTAATAGTTTTTCCAGCATATAAGACCTTTGTTTATGCTTATCTCATGTATCCTATTACACTGTGATTTATTCATTTGAACTGAATTGTTTGTTAAGATGTATTAGTTTACAATTGGATTGAGATAGCTAGGTGAGATATATCAACAGGATTGGACTAGATAGAATTAAAGATTTACTTGTTAATTCTGTTTGTTTCACATCATACTTGTCTTGCTTAATTCTTATGCGTAATGTTTCTGAATGAATGCCAAGTATTCTTATTACAATGCTTGCTTATTTTTATGACATGAATGCATCTCTTAGTACTTGCATTAATTATATAAAAAGCATGATTAGGATTACATTAGGGAAAAGACTGCTAGTCCTCATTATGTAAGGTTGGAGCCATTTTCCCCTAGCCTAGAGACAAATTTGTCAAGGGTATTAAAATGGAGAAAATGGTCAGTCAAAGATAAGAATTAGCATGATAAGGTTGTAGTTGTTGTTATCTCTGATTATAGTAATATCTCTAATCCATCTGGACCCAAACTGATAAGTCGGGTACCAAGAACTATTAATCCGTTTGTGAGTGCGGGACATAACAGGTTAACTAATTCATATATATTCTTGGTAACTGATACTCAAGGCATATGATCAAAGAAAGAGCCTCACAAACAAATGTGATTGACAAAAGCTATTCTGTCAGTAATCTTTGGAGATGACAACAAAGGTTTTCATTACGGGATAATCTATACAGAAAAGGGATGTCATCATAGACTCAACAATTGCTATCACTAATAACAACTAATTGTTGGTGTTATTAATAACAATTGAAGTAACTTCCTTGCTAGAGAATCAAGGAACAAATACTCTTATCAGACAGTTCTGCATCAAAGAACAAAATGTCAATTCAATGAAGGATTAGTGTCTCATTTGAAGCAGGAAGGTTGAGAAGCTTGTTCTTCTTAGAGTAAGGAAATGATATGCTCGTAGCTGAACCAGAATCTCTGTAAAGGTGAAGTAAATGGTTTCTACTGGAAAGCTTCATCTGACAAAAGTTTAGCTATGGCATTAGAAGCTCTCACCCTTGAACATCAACTCAATGAACTCTTTTGTGAAAAGTGGTTTGTGAGAGGACTGCCTCATTTGGAATTCAGAAGATGATAAATGTGAGGCATGTCGGAAAGAGGAGTTAAAGACAACATCATATCAAAGCAAAGATATACCTTAGTGATGGTGGTTGACTACTCTTATTAAACAAAGTTGTTATTCGTGAATTCTAAAGACAAGACATCACAGATGGTGATTAATCGTATCAGAAGATCAAGCTGGAAGCAACTGTAAAAGAAATGATCTTGTGGTCATATAATGGGACTGAATTCAAGAAGCAGTTCTAATTAATATCTGTAACATCAAGAACATTTTGAGACAAATTTAGCACTGGAAGCTCCGTGTCAAAATGGAGTGGTACAAAGGAAGAACCAGAACTTGATTAAAGCTACAAGGGAAATATCAAGCTAATCAAGACTTTCTAAATACCAAAGGCTGAAGCAGTCAATACAGTTTACAGCAAGTAAGATCAAACCTTGATCGGGATGTATACATGAAGACTACTAATGAGTTAATGGCCAATAGGAGCAAACACTGGATAACCTAAAATTGTTTGAAGAGAATGTTCTACAAAAGCAAACAATGAAATGTTTTCAGTTATTTGAAGATCTTGGCATTTGCAGCTAAGACTTGTAAGGATATTCGTCTTGGCTACTCAGTGGAGTCTACAACCTACAGGGCATTTGTGGTTGATCAACAGAAGGTGATAGACAGTCTAAGTACACAGTTCAACAACTTCATGCTCCAAGCTGTTAAAGGATAAATTAATGGTATTGATGATTCGTATCCAAGCAATGGAATGGCAGTGTATAACACAACTTATTATTTGAATGAAGCCAGTCAGCAAGGGTAAGGATCTTCAGGAAATCCCAGCAACAGCTTAGGGGGAGCAATAGAAGGATCAACTAGTCAGACACAACACCACATTGAAATTCAGAGGACACAATAAGAACATATCTGCTGAGACAAAGGGTTTGATGTCAAGTCTATTTCCAGAGTCTAGTTCTTAAGTGATCCAGATGGTGGAGTAATGATTAGCAGGGCTACTGAGTGCGAATGATTATTTCTCTAGTTTTCTATCTGAAGATGAAACTGAGAAAGTTACAGAAGCTCTGATAGATCCAGATTGATTGGTTGATTGCAAAACAAGATGAACTCAATCAGTCAGCAAGCAGATTGTAGGGAAGCTGGTATTCAAACCAAATGACAGTATTGTAATTGGTACAAGGATAACCAGAAGTCAAATTGGATGACAATGGCATTATTACGAGGGATAAGACCAAAATGGATGCTATGTTATTATCAGGAAGCAGTATCTAACAGATAACACCAGTGATGAGACTTCAGGATATTACGACATATCAGGCACCTGATGCACATTACACTTGGAATTAGACTCTAGTAGATGTGTACAAGTGCACTCCTGGTTGGTGAGTCAAAAGATGAAGTCAATACACCATAGTTCATGGACCTTGCAATTGCAGATATATTGGACTATGTATATCTCTTCTTCACAATCTCACTTCAGGTTGGTATGAACTAGTATATTACTCAAGAAATTGTCAAGGACATGGTATGACACTCGAACTAAAGTTACAATTAAATATGAAATAGTAGAGTCGTCATATTAATAACTCTCTTTATCACTAGGCACAAATATATTGTTTTATATGTGCAGTGATATAATGAAAATATTATATGTTGGTCTACTAACATGACTTGTGCAAGATTATTTGCTAAGTAATTGCAGAGTAGGTATGGAGGAGCATGTTGGAAATGCTGCAATTCTTTTTAGAATTACTACAAGCATGCCAAAAGAATATTTCTTTTAGAAGCTCAAGTAAACTAAAAGAATGATGGCAATACAAGTTAAGGATCTTTTGAAGATACAAAATTTGGAAGATTCTGAACATATCAAGATTACTTACCAACAGGAACCACTTAAGCTTGATTAGTGCAACTCAAGTAACAATGACAAGCTATGAGGTATGACAAGCTCACTCTTTTACTCAAATGTTAATAGACAACATGTAATATTCTCAAGATGCCAAAGTGCAAGGTTCCTAGTGGATCCTAGAGAATCTAATCTTATAGCTATTAACAAGATTATTAGATATCTTAGGGGACTACCAATTCTTGGAGTAAAGTACCCTAAAGATATTATGCTTAATATGTTTGGCTATATAGATATAGATTATGCAGGTTGTAAGAAAGACAGGGGAAGCATCTCTGAAGCTGTCAACTTAAGTGATAAGAGAAGCATCTCGAGAAGCTGTCAACTTCGTGGAAGAAGATTAATTTCTTGTTATGATAAGAAACAACTTCAAATCCAACAACTCTGTGGAAAACTCTATGACAAGGTACCTTCACACCAGGTATCATTACTTTAGAGAGCATGTCTTTTAGTCAAAGAGTCACTTGCAGAAACACTTATTAAATCACTTGTTAAAATTAATCTTTCAAGGCTGGTTTGTAAGTGTGGGATATCATTCAATGCATATTAGCTGGAAATCCCATCTGCAAGGAATTCTTCATATAAGTTCACAAGTATTAAACCTTCAATATTTAAAGGACTTGTGAATTTATCAGTAATACAATACCTCGTACTTAGTGCTACTATCTTGATTATCATAATTGCAATGTCATATACATTTGTGGTAGTTAAGTATTATAGCATTAAGTTTGAATATTATTTTAATTGATTTAAATTATGACTGTAGACAATTCCATTCCATATCAATCTCATTATATGAATTATATTAAAATAATATGCAGCATAGTTATTTGTATCTGGTACGAATAATTGTGATACTTTTAGTATTGGTGATATTATTTATAATTTTTGTTCTAAGTAACCAATGCTTATTTCTAAAATCACTAATATTGAAAATTGAAGTATTTTCTAAGTTATATGTATAAGACTCTCAATATTTTATATGCTTAGAAAGTATTTCTAAAATTTCTAATTATCCAGAAAGTGATTGCCGTGTATATAAGTCATATATCATATTGATGATTATTCAAGGATAATTATAAATATTTAAGTGCTAGTGTCTAACTCATAGATATTTAGTATTTATTTATTTAATATTTATTTTGGGTAGTTTGGATTATGGAAATTAAAGCAATTCAATGATTTAATTTGCTCCATAATTCAAACTAACTTAAAATAAATAAGCAGCATGATTGATTATAACTAAATATGTCATCAATTGATATGTAGTATATTGATTGTAACTTATGTGTTATAAGTTAACTATCAGATTTTGGTTTTAGTGAATTTAGCTATGTTACATCTCAAGAATTTACTGAAATCAGAATATGATTGTAGCATGATTAGTTGTGTGTAATTTCTTGACTTATATCAGTTAATGATATTTAGTTAAGAGTTTAAATATGAACAAATTGTGAAGTATTAGTATTTGTGACATTACTTAGAACTCCTCTAAGTAATCAATAATTATCTTCAGTCACTTATACTAATATAGAAAGTGTGGAAATTTTTCTTAAGTACAATTATGGTTAAAATGTTTGATTGCTTTATTAGAGGTAACCATATGCTGTCAAGTTAGAATAATTTTTATACTTATTTGCAAATTCCTAAACACTTTGATAATAGATGCAATACTCAATGGATCAAAGTATATGGAACTTAGAATATTTTTCTAAGATTGCAAATAAGACAATGTTGGTTAATGTTGCTTTATTTATCGAACCAATATTGTTTGAGATATTACAGTTGTTAGGAGTTAACACTTGTATGATATATGAAATTGAATGCTGATATCTTTTTGATAGATAATTGGTATTTAATTCATTGATATCTTATTTTAATATTTAAAATAGGATGCAACATAATTATTAGTATCTAAAATACTTGACAAGTATCAGTCAATGATATATTGTTAATATTTTATTGCAGATAATTGTGAGATTTTAAGTTATAGTAAATTTACATACTTTGCTATATCTGACAGATTCACTACTATTTGAAATCAGCAGCATAGTCAGTCTTATTAAGGATATTTATCAATAAACAATTTTGTTGATTATAATCTTATAAAGATAGATTATGGAGCTTTTGACATGAATGAGAATCGCTTAGACTTTACCCTAAGTGTGATCAATGCTTTTACAAAAACTCACTCATATTAAAAGATAAAATCTTTCTTTCTCTTCTTAATACTGCTAGGCCATCAGTCAGTGTCTTATCAAATCATTTATCTTTTTAGGCATAAAAATAGACTTGTGCACTCGAACAGTTTTAGGAGAAAATTAAACTTCTTTCTACATTGGTTATTGCTTATTTCATTAAATCTTTTGAAATCATTATTCTACATCATTTCTCTCAAAAGATTAAATACATGATTTTCATTCTTTATATATCTTAAGTACATTTTATCTCTATATTGCCATATGTTCTGTGATACAGGTTCAGCCTCCAATGGCCTTCTTTCATTTGATAGTCATGAGGTTGAAAACCCGCAACTTCTATCCCAGACTGTAAAGACAAACACATAAATAGAACCAACCAACACTCTTTTACCACTAAAATGAAGTATGAATGAGCGTGAGGGAGAAAGTGCCTTGGTGCACCACATAAGGAAGGTTCTGAAGTCAACCCAGTAGCTCTGTCTCCTATAAAGTTGAGTAGTATTAAAACTGAGGCAATTGCTAGTTTCCATACATCTTCTCAAAAAGATGTAATGGCTTAAAAGGCACAAAAATAGTTACTAGATTCATCATCTCAACAGGGTGCGTCTATTGAAATTTTCCTGTCGGCCAAGGTATCCGATGTAGTGTCACCACCTTAAACATAAACAATTCTTGATGCACAAGGAAAGGTTTCACACACAAAGGAAGAGTTGATGGAGATAAGAGTTTCGACCATTTTACGGTCAGATTTGATTGTTCAAGGTTCTTTAATGGACCAATTGCCTTTATAGGTGTTAGGAGAGGATACTGATCCAATAGCCATATATCAGTGGTCAGTGTCTACCTCCCCAGGCTTAAATCCCCTGGATGCATCTGCGGATAGTGGATCCGACATAGGTGCAGATCGGCAACTTATTGATAATGATTCATATATTACCTGATGAGTCACAAGGAAATGTCTTCACAGACATTACAAGAAAACTTTGATCTTTATGCTAAATTCTTTGGATCATTGTTTACCTTCCCAGAGTTCAAATCTGGAACCCTAAAAGGGAAACTAGCAACTTGTAGATTATGACTCAGATTTATCTGACGAGTCTAACAAGGATGGGGATTTGCGAACTCCCATTGCACCACCTGTTACCTCCTTAAGGATGGCTAAGGTGATTTTCCTTGCAGGTACAGCTGGATTTTGGAGCTATGAGAGGAATGATACACTTGTGAGAATGAGTGTAAACACGAGTGGAGAGAAGAGTGAAACATATGTGAGGTACACGAAACAGAATCACACACTCACAGTGAGGAAGAAAGACAAAAACCATATCCTATTCCCTATCCCTAAACATGGTTCTTGATACTTCAGGTCTCGAATCTGTTTATGATTGGAACCTAACTATTAGGGACCTAACATTTACAGATTGGATTAGAATACTTCGAGACCTAACAAGTTGGGAGCTAACAATTGGTGATCTCACAGTTGGGAGGTATAAGGAGTTGGGAATATTGGTTAACAGGATGATCAACAGTGAAGCCATTTTGCAGAATTTCAAGGGACATGGTTGATCAAACTATGACTTGTTATTTCTTTTCCAACCAAGTAAAATATGAGAACTCCTTCAGACAACAGCATACATTCCTTCTCTAAGGGGGAGATAAAATCTTATATAATAGTTTGGATGATTCCTCAACTAAGGGGGAGAAATAGCAGCATGAGGAAAAAGGTAAAGCACATGTACACTACACAACACCATTGTTGTTTGTAACTACGGATCCTATTGTACGGGAGAGGTGGTAAACACAAGGTGATTTTATAGTAATCAGAAGAAGGGTTTGGTTCATCACTATTCTTTATAAGGGGAGAAGTTGTTTTCCAAAAGGGGAGTAACATTGGTTTTTATCTGCGGATCCTATTGTACGATAGAGGTGGTAAACGAAGGTTATCTCCTTTAAGTAGTTGATTCTCATAGGGGGAGAAGCAAGAGAGATATGCGCTTCTTAACAGGAAATGTGGTTGTACAAAAGAAGCTGCTGATGATTACTTCAAGACTGAGAAGTATTATCTGGCAGAGATTTGAAGAAGCAAGGAAATAAAGATGAAAATACTTGAAGATCAGTTCAGTGCTAGACGAATAAGCATCTTTCATTTCTGTTACTCAAGAAATCTGGAAATGCAGTATTTGGTCCAGAAAACCAGTAGCATTATTTACAAGTCCTGGTACTTTATTTTTTCTAGTTGTTAGTTGAGTTATCCTCTCTATTTAATTTGTTTGTTAGTTTTAACAATCATATAGGGGGAGATTGTTGGTGATACTGTGTAGCCGTATGAACATTTACGTGATGACTCAATACGATAACAACATTAGAACAGGACAGGTTAATAATACTACGTCTACACAAGAAATCAGGAAGAATGAAGACAAGGAAAATACAAAGAATCAGAAGATTAGAAAAAGACATGAAGTCTGTCTACAGGTCACTGAAAGAAGTTCATTAATATGATCATGCCTCAGTGAAGAACAAAGGTTAAAGACTTTTAGGGTTTCAGAAATGTCGAAGATTCAGTATACAAGTGCTCCCGGAAGATTTCAGTGTATTGGCATTGATTGAAGATAGACAGTGTTCGAAGCATAGGAATCTGAAGAATTTAAGACAGGGTATAGACAGAGGTTAATGAAGACGTTGTCTAAAGTACCATAAAGGATTTCAGTGAAAGTACAGTTTTTTATTGACAGTCAGTGTTTGAAGCGATAAAGTTGTTGCAAGTTTAACAATTTAATCAAGGTCGTAATACAAAGACCTGAATCGGGGTTAGTCGTCTGTGAACCAGACCAGTTGCACTAGGCGTCAACAGCTCGTGAAAGGAATCTAAGTATTATTTATAGAAGGATTTTTAAGTTGAGGAACATACTTGGATTGAACGTTTATCTGTTAAAGTACGAGTAGAGGTGCGCGGGGTATAGGAAGACCTGAATCGGGGTTAGTCGTCTGTGAACCAGACCAGTTGCACTAGGCGTCAACAGCTCGTGAAAGGAATCTAAGTATTATTTATAGAAGGATTTTTAAGTTGAGAAACGTACTTGGATTGAACGTTTATCTGTTAAAGTACGAGTAGAGGTGCGCGGGGTATACAACTAAACAGCTCAGGGGACTGGCGAAGCTCAAAGTTTAATTGGTAAATTAAATAAATTTATTTAGTGGACTTTAATATAATTTATTTAATAAGCTTAAAATGATTTATCTTATAAACTTTTAATAAGTTTATTTTATAAATCTAAATTAGTTTATTTATATAAGTTATATTAAAGTTTATTCTGTAAATTAATTTAGCTATAATTAAATTTAAATAAAAAGAATAAGGAAAACAAAAAAAAGAGAAAAAGAAAAGAAAAGAAGAAGAAATGAAAAAGAAAAAGAAAATACAAAAAAATAATAAAAGGAAACCAGGGTGACATTAGGTCGCCACAGAAGATGTTGTTTGTTTTGGTTTTTTTGTTAACTAAGTACCAAGTACATTTGTTGTACTAGTACACTCTTAGGTCGCCAGAGAGCTTCTTCCCCCTGGTCGCCACAGAGACTCACAAATAATTATACAGGCATCCTGCACTCCTTGGTCGCCACAGAGAAGATAAAGTTATCGCCACAGAATCCTTAGTCACGTAATTTTATTGGATAAAGACTACACTTTGCAGCAAAAGACATTCAGCCATTCATTGGGATTATTTTCTGTTCATCTTCTCTCCCAAGAGAGGTGAAAAATGGCAGCAAAGATTTACAGAGAAGCTCAAGCTTTTTGTATATCCGTTTAACTTCTCACCGTATAATGCCCGATTTAATTCTTGTATATTCTTAGGGGCATTATAATCGTTACCCGGTAATTAAATCCTAGTACAAATAAAAGCTAGTTCATTGTATAGGATTTGATTTGTAATTCTTTGTAGTAGCTAGGAACTTTATTGTTCTTAGATTGTAGACGGTTAGTTTATTTACCGGAGTGTAGCAATATCCTCGCGGATTTATATACGAATACATACTTCCCCGAATATCTTGTGTTCCTCGTTTTATTGTACCAAACACTATTCCTCTCAAGACCACTAACCGAGCACTAAATCTACATCCGCTAAAGATTTGAAAGACTTTTTAATTTAGTAATTATCGTATTCAACCCCCCATTCTACGATAATTCGGGACCTAACAAAATGGATGACAAAAAGAAAGGAAAGAAGGATGATAAGAAGAAGGATGAAGGCAAGAAGAAGAAACAGGATGGAGGGGATGAGAAGAAGATACAGAAAGCACCAAATATCCAATATCAAAAACTCTACCAACCCAAACACAAAAACCTAGTCAAACACAATCTCAAACTATCCAAACCCCTAAGCCTATGTACCTATACAAGCCAATTGAAAACTCTCTACTCAAAATCCTTATCACAACTAGTCAAACCTCACTAAAGAAAATATCTAAACCACCTTCATTCAAACCTCCAACTAGAACTCACTTCAAGACTGCAGGAAGAAAGCCAAGAAAAATTCAAGCTGAAGTTGGTGCACTTTGGAATTGCTTCAATCAAGATGACTTTCTACCAATTTTTGAAAGTATATCAGATAATGATTATTACAAACAGTTAGCTGAAGTGATAGTCAAATTTTGTGTTATTACTTTAGGAGAAGTTATGACGCCCTCAATCTCAGGGTTAGGAAATGAGGACCCACACAAAACTAGACTAACAATAAATAAGCATAAACCCCGATTAACTACTAACAGGATCTAACATGATAAAGTTTGAGATAAGATTACAACTACCAACCATAATATATAAATTATAACCCAAAATAATATTTAATTTACACAATCGATTCCGACTTGGAACCGACAGATAACCTATTGTATCTTTACAAACTTTCCGACTAAGCGTTTGCTCACACATTACCTGTACTACCTGCTTTGGCATCTAGAAGCCTACAACACGGTAGGGGCCACCAGGTACGCTCTTACGAGTAGTGCGCCTAAGTCTGGACATCCTCTTGCTTAACTGTCATGGTTAGAACAAAGAAAAATATATGAGTATAAAACTCAGCAAGTAACTATATGACAGTTCTACGATACAATATCCACAATATACTAATACTGCTTTTAAGGCATTCTACTTTAAATCTCTAGGTGGCAAATTTCTGTCTGTGGGCTATGAAAGGGTTATGAAGAAAGATTTGGGCTTTCAGGAATCAAAGCTCAAGATAGGGTGGAAGCCGACCTTCATCACAAATCATTAACAGGATCTCAAAGGATCTTTCAAGTGGAAAGCAAGAATCTACTTAACTCTAGGAATCAATTTTATGATTTATAACAATATCATAATAGAATCAGGGTTCTTAAAACTAAATACCAATCAATATCTCAATCAACTCATCACAAATCATTTTAAGCCATTTCATTTTCAAAGAATCAATTATTGAATAAGGAATTCAATTTCTCTTTATTAAATGATATGGAACCCTTGATTGGACTACTTTAACTTTTAATTCATAATAATAATACGGGTGATCAGCCCGTACCGACCTCCATCTGGTCTTTAAGGTACCTATAGCATAATTTCAGCCTTAAATTGGACTAGCCCCGCTAGTCTCTTATATGACTGGACTAGTCCCACTAGTCTCTTACGTCTCAATCCAATCCATCAGGAATTCATTTGAAAAACCTTGTGTTGGAAAAGAAAGGTTTTACTAGGTTCGTTTTAACATTACCAAGAATATGAAATCATTCAGACTCTTTCAAGTCGAAACTCATTCTTAAGTTCAATTTCAAGAATTCAAAGAAGGTGAATGAATCAAAGGTAAGCAAGGTTCAACACTAAGGATCTTGATCAAATGATCATAAGGTATACAAGTTAGGGAATCAAAACAGTTCCAAGGATCAACATGGAATAAGATAAACAAAGGAATGAAGGACCATTACGCAAGGGGGTTCATAAAGGTTCTTATAGGGTTTACAAGAATTCAAGGTATCAACATGTGATCAGGATATGAATAAAAAAGTTACTATAAAGGGTTTGAACAATAATCATATCAATAATAGGTTCACAAGGACAATAACAGGGTATCTCAAGAATCAATAATAGGTTCACAAGGAACAATAACAGGGTATCTCAAGATTCAATAATAGGTTCACAAGGAACAATAATAGGGTATCTCAAGAATCAATAATAGGTTCACAGGGAACAATAACAGGTTCACAATTACTATAAAAGTTCAATACTCTATCATGGCATGAACAATATCCTCTCTATAAACAATTTATACAAGTAAGCAGAGTTACTTGCCTGAATTCGCTTTCCTGTTCAACAAGGGTTGAACTATTGCCACTTAGTACACTTTTTCCTTTCCTAGCATGAATGCCTTCTCGCTCCGAATCTATAATTCAAAAATCAAACCCTAATTAGATTCCCACTCGACGTTCCCAGAACGCTTAACAATTAACCCTTATCGAGAAACCCTAAGAGTATATATATATATATACTCAATTAAAAACATAAAGCATACCAAAACGTGTATACTTTAACCAAATAGTCATTGAATCACATATTGCGACACAATTACGACATATAGCATATAATCCTTGTATTTAAATTCAATACTCGGGTTATAATAACAATTGTATAATCTCGTATCAAGATGACTCAATCCTTCCTTTTATTCCATTTAATTCAAACCAAAACTACCAAATAAACCAAATAATTCTTTGAAATCTCACATGCATTCACTTGGTAAGATATTGGAATCAAATCAATTATTTTTATACCTATACTCCATTCTACTATAATCACAAAACACAATCAAAAATTGAACATCAATATGCAAGTAATAAAATCACATATAAACTTGAGATCAAGCCTTCACTCATCCTTTTACATCATTTTTAACTCAAATCTTTACATGCAAAGTTATAACTTAACATGCATTTGATACTTCATCCAAAAACCAACTCTATAATTCATTTACATCTACAAGATTGATCTTTCACCTTAATACACTATTCAACTTATTCTCTTAAAATTCAACCTACAACCTTCGAATTTTACCAAAATCAACACATGCAACCATCAATTTTGATTATTTAAATCATCAACTAATCTATCAATTACTTCTAAGAATAAACATCAACAAGTCATTTTCATCAATGAACAATCAATTTCATTTTCTCAAAATCAAGAACCCATTCGGGTTTTAGGAAATCAACACATGCAAACATAAAATTGTAGTTTAGGGATACTAGAGTTCAGTTTCAACATCATCACTCACCATCGGTTCACCAGAGTTCATCACCAGTGGTGCTGGCTCACGGTGGTGCCCCCACTCGGGGGTTTCCAACCCTAAACCACCAATTTATACATCAAAAACACGTATACAATCATATATCATCTTTCAAAATCATTTGAAAATCAAAAACCCCTTTTGTTCTCATCAAAACCGAACTAAACCACATAATCCAACTTTGGGTTTTTCAAAAACTTTGGAGAAGCAACATGCATCTACATATCTGAATAGAGGAAGCAAAATCTTGCATATTCATGGTCTTATAATCGAAAAATGATGAAGAATGAAGGAAAGATTGAAGAGAGAGAGAGTACCGAGAGTGTGTGAGAGAGAGAGAGCTTCGAGAGTGAGAAAAAAGAAAGAGAGAAGTCGGTGGTGAGGAAAGAAAAGAAGGGGGTGGGGGTTTGGGGATTTATAACCACCAAGGAAGGGTAGTTTGGTAATTTGGTTAAATGAGTTTCAAATTTTCTTTTATTCTTACTCTAAAATGAATTTAAATATTATGTAGCTCTCTCAGTAAAAATGAAAATGTCACAAATAACAATTTTAGAATAAAGATCTCGAAATTAGATTTTCAGCCATATTTTGAAAATAATTTTTGAGCGAACGGTTGATTTAATACGGATTTTACAAGATTATGCTGAAAATAGCATTTTAACTCCATAAAATCATTTTAAAATGCATCGATCACGAAATAAATCCGTCTATCATTCTTAGAAAGTCTCTAGGACTATTTTGAAGATAATAAACCAAATTTCACGCCTTGACCATACTCGGATAATTTTATAAAAATATATAAAGGTTCAATAAACCTCATTTTAAATCAAATAAATCCCTTAAATCACTTAAAAAATCAACAGATCACGTAATCATGCATACAGACAAGAAAACACATATATTTGTACATATCACAACTCATATTTGATCACAAAATTTCCCTTTTCGCGTAACGGGTTGCGTTCTGCTTGACAGCCCGACGCTGAGAGTTTTATTTACGCTTCACAATTTATCCTTTATACCAACCGAAACGTCACTGAAAGACTTACTTAAACATTTCCATTTCATATAACAACACATAGTTCACATTTAAATACTTTTATTCTCTTTTAAACTGGGTCCCGTTCTACCTGACGGCCCGATAACACAGCTTATCCCCTAAGCTGACTCATCAAACTGGAACGCGTCATTATACGTTCCCAATTACTAATATACAATAAAGACAATTAACCATCAAAATCATTTAATCCCTTTATTAAATCACATAAATTATAATTACACCACAGAATCATACTTTATTCACTTAATTACGTCGTGAAATTCCCAGTCGTTACAATCTACCCCCCCCCCCTAAAAGAATTATGTCCTCAGAATCTAGTCTAAGCAAATAGATGGGGATACTTTTCTTGCATTTCACCTTCTAATTCCCGAGTTGACTCTTCTACTAAAGGATTTCTCTACAACACTCTAACTAGAGGTACAACTTTATTTCTGAGCATCCTCTCTTTTCGATCTAAAATTCGAACGGGTTGTTCCATATATGACAAATCTTGTTGTATTTCCACTGGTTCCAATTTGATCATATGGATGGCATCAGCATTATATTTCTTTAGAATAGATACGTGAAACACATTATGAAGATGTTGCATATGCGGAGGTAACGCTAATTCATAAGCCACTTTTCCAACTTGTCTAAGTACTTCGAAAGGTCCAATATACCTGGGACTCAACTTTCCTTTCTTCCCGAATCGGGATAAACTTTTCCAGGGAGATATCTTTATCAACACTTTGTCCCTGGGCTCGAATTGCATATCTTTTCGGTCTCGATCCGCGTACTTATTTTGTCGATCTTGAGTGGCAATTAACCTCTTATGAATTATTTACACTTTCTCTTTTGTTTGTTGAACCAGTTCTGGCCCAATTAGTTTGCGCTCTCCAATCTCGTCCCAATATGTAGGGGATCTGCATTTTTTTTCCATACAACACTTCATAAGGTGGCATGCCAATACTCGCGTGATAATTGTTGTTGTAGGAAAACTGAATCAATGGCAGATGATCATCCCAATTTCCTTTAAAATCTATTGCACAAGTTCGCAACATATCCTCGATCATTTGAATTGTCCTTTCACTTTGTCTGTCTGTCTGCGGATGATATGTCGTACTCATTTTCAGCTTAGTCCCCAAATGATCATGAAATTATCGCCAAAATCTCGAGTTAAATCTCGGATCTCTATCAGACATGATAGATACTGGAACTCTGTGACGCATCACAATCTCGTCCAAATATAATTTGACCAACTTTTCCAATGAAAATCTTTCATTGACAGGCAAGAAATGCGCTGATTTCGTCAGTCGGTCGACTATTACCCAAATCGCATCATGATTAGACTTGGTCTTTGGAAATCCTACCATGAAATCCATCGCGATATGTTCTCATTTCCATTCTGGTATGTCCAGTGGTTGAAGCAATCCACTTGGTCGTTGATGTTCTGCCTTTACTCTTTGACACATATAACACTTACTTATCCATTCGGTGATTTCCTTTTTCATGTTTGGCCACCAATAACTCTCTTCTAAGTCCTTGTACATTTTTGTACTTCCAGGGTGAATTGAAAATCTTGAGTTATGCGCTTCGTGCAAAATCTCATGCTTTAGCTCCATAATATTAGGTATCCAAATGAGTGAGTTAACACGATATATTCCTTTTCCATCCTTTTGAGCTTTAACTTCCTCTCCTGAAAACTTATCTTTCTCGCTGTTCATCACTTGCTCTTGACAACATCGAATCTTTTCCAAAATTTCAGGTTGAAATGACATCGCATACATTGCTTCACCTCCAAATTATGGGGTTTGCACCTCTATTTCCATCTTTTCAAAATTCTTGATCAATTCTTCTGATGAAGTTATATATTTAATCTTTCTTTGCGGCTTAATGCATCTACTACCACATTCGCCTTTCCAGGATGATAATTTATCGCACAATCGTAATCTTTGATTAATTCTAACCATCTTCTCTGTCTCATATTCAGCTCTTTCTGTGTGAAAATATATTTTAAACTATTATGATCTATATAGATCTCGCACTTTTCCTCATACAAATAATGTCTCCAAATTTTAAGAGCACACAATCACTGCTAACTCCAAATCATGTGTGGGATACTTCTGCTCATGTGACTTTAGCTGCCTTGACGCATACTGTTACAACCGGCATTTTCGTGTAATACTATTTGTAAATTTGGTGCAATTTTAAAACCGAATGCCAATATATTCAACTATTGTATGCTTGTGTGAATGAAAATTTCTGCGTCTTAAATTTGCGTTATGTGGTATATGATTTTTCAAAGCAAAAGTTTATTTATTTCTTTTATTTTTGATTTATAAGGAATATTTTAAACCTTGAATAAATTCTTTTTTAAAAGTTATTTTGTTCACAAATTTCAAAAGTGGTTTTATAAAATTTCTAAAAATCCAAGTTATTTTATGGTATAAATTTTATAATTTTTGAACTTGTATTTTATTTTATAAAAATAAATCTTTATAAATTTTTGTTGTCTTAATTAGCAAATTACATGGTTGCCCTTGCATGCAAATCCTTTTCTATTCAATTTAAAGAGCTAAAGAGACAATTCCAACCCCACTAACTCTTATTTTACTAGCCAAATTCCTTCTTTGCCCTTGCATGCAAAATGATCCAAGTATAATTGGAAGGTTAGTCTTGTCAATTCTCATTCTCACTCACATTTTGTCAAATCAAAAACCATAAAACAAGCAAATGTCATGATCATTCACTCCACTCGCACCACACTTTCTCCTCCCTCCCTCCTCCCTCTCTCACTCTCGGCCCTCCTCTCTCTCACTCTCGGGTTTTAGCCGAGACCAACCCCCTCCCCATTTTCTTCATTCCTCAACCAAGCTCCCACCTTCTATACAAGTAAATACTACTTTCCATATCATGATCACATATATTTCAAGGAGTTTTGAGTAAAAAGTTTAAGCTTTAAGGTTGCATGTCAAGGTTTTAGTTGAAACTCAAAGTACAACCTTGATTCTTATGGATTTAAGGTTGTTTTTGAGAGGAATACAAGGAATGGTGAAGTGCCAAGTCTTGAGAAGGAAACTCTTGATGTTGAATGGCCATTTCTCTTCCATTTCATTCGGCCATGACCGTAAGGGAGCCGAATGAATGGTCCTTGAGATCATTCTTGTTGCTTTGTTCAATCTTTGTATGTTTATGTGATAATGGCATGAATCTTGTAGTAAAAATTTGATGAAACTCTTTGCATGCTAAGTGATCATCTAGATATAGCTTATGCTAGACTTGCATGTCAATTTCATGGTGAAATATATTTAGAAAACATGTTGCTTTGGTTGGTAAAACTCGAAGACATGCATGCATGTGGATTTCTCTTAGAATGTTATAAGATTTTGATCATTTGGAAAGATTTTGTTAGTAAGCTTTAATTTCAGTAGGAATAAGGTGTTAATATTGATTAGTGTTCCTTGATGCATGGTAATAATTCGGGTATATTTTATAAAAAAAACATAACTTGTTATTTTCAAAAACTTGATGATTTGTGAGTTCTGAAATGTGGTTTCTTTTGTTTTGCCATGATTGCACCTTAGGTAAGGATGATCTCCACCAAGATTATTTTGAGTATAAGGGAGTTAGTTCAGTAGATCATCATGTTTAAGTCTTGGTTTAGGTAATGGGTTGTTGGTGGTTGAGTTTGTCAAGTCAAAACCTTGGAGAAAGGAGAGTTATAGTTTCTGCAGAAATTCAGTTTAGTACCCTGAGGTTTAGAGTGAGTTTTGACCATGTCATTGATGTGCACTTTGAGGCCCAATCCACCAGAAGTTATTATTGGGAGTATATAAAAGGTTTTAGGTGTTTGTTGGAGGTTTGCATGTCGTTTGGTTAGGTGCACAAGTAGAATAACAAAATCTGTTCAGCAGGGGACAGTTTAGTTGCAACTTAGAAATAGGGAGATTTGACCATGTCATGGGTAGGCCCTCATTAGGCCCTGTTGGGCCTTAGTTAGAGGGAGTGTCAGAGAAGTTTTTCCAACCATAGTTCATAGGATATGAGTTAGAACCATGTGTCACAAGTTAATTCAAGTCAGGGCATTTTCTGCCCAGAAAAACAGGGGAACCATGGACTTTTAGCTTAGGCCCAAGAAGGCCCAAGCCAAGCCCTTGAGCCACATCAAGTTTGGGAGATGCCCTAAGGTGAGGAGAGTCTTGTGTAAAAGTTTTGAAGGAAAACCTATAGTTTAAGGGTATCTAATGCACTCAAGAAACCATAGATGTCATTCTGAAATTTGCACCAGTGAGCACTTTCACTTATCACATAGTTTTAGAACACCTAGGAGTGAGATTTAGGTTGACCACCATAGTTGTAAATAGTATAAGGTCAGTAGAGAAAAAGGCCCAAGTGAGGGTCAATAGGTCTGGGATAGTTTAGTAAAGGCACCTCGAGTTAGGAAGCCAAAATTTGAAGACTTTGTCTAGTTTAGCGACCAAGTGACTTAAGTTGTGAGTCGAGATCATCCAAGTCTAGTGTTGCATTATGGTGTATATGGTAATATTTGATATTAAAATATGATATGTGAGTATATTTGGCTTTGTGTGCAAGTATATTTTGAAGGTGAATACAAATTAAGTGCATATAGGCCTAAGTGCCATTTGTGTTTAATTACGGGATGTGAATAGGTTAAGTTGGTGAGAATTTATTATAACGAGGATTATTATTATTTATGTAGGATCTCGAGACGAGGGAAAACTTGCCATAAAGGTCGAGTGAAGCTTCCAGTTGCTCCTACCAGTCAGACCAGACCAGCCTTTCTCAAGGCAAGTGATTCAACTTGTCTTTCGTATTCACTGCAAATAGCTCATATATATTGATACAACTATCCTGAGTCATTTTGATATATTTAAATCAAGCATATCTTATATTTATCTTTGAATCATATAAAAATGCCATGAACCCTCGAGTACGTATTGTAAGTAGTTCAAAAGTCTTATCATGATAGTATATTAAAGTAATTTTGAATGCCATGATAAAAGAAAGGGTAGTTATAACTCTTGGTTGATTCTCTTGATTAACATGCTGATGATTCCTAAGTATTGATATCTCATCCTGATACTTGAACCCCTATAGAACCTTACCTTGATACCTGAAAGCCAGATATTTATCAAAGTTGTTCCTCATTGATTGATACCCCTATTTCTTATCCTAAAGCTTGACAATTCTAATATATCCTGAGTTAAAGATCATTTCTTCATACCTTAACACCCTTAGTATTCATGATACTTATCTTCTTGATGATCTAGCACTTGCACCTTGACGAGAAACCATTTCTTTAAGCCCAGTCTGGCATTACCCCTACATAATATCCAATAGCCGCACTAAATTTTCTTGTCCAAGTTTTATATATGAAAACCTTTCCATTACCCTAATGGAGTAAAGTTTAGTGGATCATGGCCCTGAGATTTAGTACCATATTTCCCGCGTTTCGAGTTGGTCTATAATCCCTTGATAAAAATGCTTACTGTTAAAAGAGATTTTGTTATAATTCGGCATCAGTTTTTGAAATAAATAAAATGTGGGTTTTCAGTCCCAAAGGGGGATAAATGTTTTCTTTGAATAGTGGATCTGGACTGAGATGCGAGTCCTTTCCACACTTATATTAGGCTTAAAAGTTGCCTAGGGATTCCCATTAATGTTCTAGAACCCAGTGAGGTTCGGGATTACTTCGCGATTGATCACCGGCTGTAATCCGTAGCGTCATAAAATGATTTTGATTAAGATATGGTTTTGAAATTGTTTTGATACAAGCAAAATGATGCCATCACCCAAAGTTTTATCTCTCGTTATCATTGGTTATGTTTTTCCATTGTCATTCTTTCATGTATATCTCGATTTATGTTTTGTATCGTACTGTTTAGCACTTGTTGAGCATTTGGCTCACTCCTTGCTTTACCCTGATATTACAGCTAGCAGCTATGATTAGATTCAAGCAGACCGCCCGTAAGACCTGTGATGCCGATGCTTATGTTCGAGGTCAGGTAGAATAAGAGATAGTAGTTTTGTGTGAGGACTCGATAATTAAAATCAGCTGTAATAGATGGTAGTGTTGGGTTGTTCCAAACCCTAAACTGTAAGATCTTGGCTTTGGTTATGTTTATTTATTTTTAAATAATGTAATAGTTATATTTAATTTTGCTGGTTAAGTTGGGGGTGTGACAGGTTTTGGTATCAGAGTTACGGTTTAGAGTCCCTGGACAGCCCAAATAGGTTATAGGGTATATGTATAGGCTATAGATAATATGCGAGAGAGTAGGTTAAGTAAGTTTATTATTAATACTCCTCTTATTGGTTTGTCAGCAAAGGGCACATTCCTCGTCATCCTCTGGGTCGGACGACACTATTGCTTTCTCCGTGTATGCTGAGTTGAGGCGCGAGTTCGACATGCTTCAGGGCAAGTACGACCGACTGATAGACTGACTGAAGAACGTGTACCTGGACAACCGAAACTACGAAGGGAATCCCAAGGAGCAGATGACTGCGAGACTTGAGACCTTGGTTCAGTACGTCAACACTAAGCTTGAGGAGATGCCAGCGCACCGGGACCGCACCAGCCAGTATGTCATTCAGATGGTGGCGGATGAGCTCCAGAGCATTGTGAAGATGCTTCGAGAGGAAAAAACTACCAAGCCCCGTTCAGATAGAGTGGAGCCTTAGTTCTTTCCATTTACCTTTTCATGTTGTTGTACTATCAGACTCCGTAGAATTCCCAGTTATTTCTGTTATTTCCTTTAAATAAGCCTGTTGTTCCTAGAATCAGACTTTGTCCTAATCTTATATATTGTGACCTTTAAATTTCAATAATCATGCTCTATTGTTCCATTTGCTCTCAACTGTTATTTTACATTTTTATATGCATCGCCATATCTGCTTAACTTGAAACTTGACCTCATAAGTAAACAAGAATGCCATGCGATACTCTCAAATTATTTTATCATTCATATCTGTTTTGATATAACTCTTATTTCAGGATCATGCCTCCCAAAAAGAAGAACCCAACAACCACATCTACCACAGACCCAAATATTCTTCGAATACTGGAAACTTTGCAATAACAACCCAATGTTATAGCTCAACAACAACTAACTCTTCAACAACGAATTGAAAACCAAGATAACCATGAACCACACCAACCACCTGAACCACCAGTACCACCTAGACAAGTTGTCACTTTCAAGGCTTTTCAGAATGTGAATCCACCTGCATTCCATGATACCACTGATCCAGTAATAGCTAACACATGGATTAAGGAAATGGAAAGGGCTTTTGAATTGGTACAGTTAGGAGACGATCAGAAGATGCCGTATGCTACTTACTTCTTAAAGGGCGAAGTCATCTATTGGTGGGAATCAGTAAAAGCTATGGAAGCAACCCAGCAAGTTTCTTGGGAGAGATTTAAGAAGTTATTTCTGGACAAGTATTACCCTAAGTACATGCAGAATCAAATGGAGCTTAAATTTTTGGAGTTGAAGCAAGGGAACATGACGGTACTGGAGTATGAGAAGAAGTTCACTGAGTTGTCAAGGTTTGTGATAAAGTATACCAGCACCGAGGAGGAAAAAGTGAAGAAGTTTCAGCAAGGATTGGAGCCTTGGATCAGAGATAGAGTAGCTATGTTTAAGCTTGAAACTTATGCGGGAGTAGTACAGAAAGCTGCTCTGATAGAATAATGGGATGTAGTCAAGGAAGGAAAGGGATAACAAGAAAAGGAAGGTTCCATTGTATGGAAAAAAGTCTGAAGCCGGAAGTTCACAAGATCGGAATGTAAAGAGGATCGGATTCCATAAGGGCGGAAATTTTCAAAAGAAGGGAAATTTGGGCAAAAGGCAAGAATCAAGGGGGAACAATCAGGCAAGCCAAGGCCAAGTTGGAGAAAACAGGTTCCAGAGACCCGAATGCAAGCACTGTGGAAGAAGGCACCCTGGAGTGTGCAATAAACTGAGCATGACCTGCTATAGATGTAACCAGAAGGGACATTTGGTGAATAAGTACAAGATGCCGAAGCCAGGAGTTACGTGTTACAAGTATGGGAAGACTGGACACATAGCTAGGGAGTGCAAGGCAACTGGACCAGTCAAAGATTTAATGAACGTGGCAAGTACCAGTGCGAGCGTGCCAGCTGAGGTATTGGCATTACCTCCACCACCTACATCAACCCCGCAAGCAACAGCAAGGACATTTGATCTAAAGATGAAGGATGCTGTTCAGAATTCTGAGGTGATAGTAGGTACACTTTTACTCAATAATGTCAAAGCTAAAGTATTGATTGATTCGGGAGCAACAAGATCTTTCATATCAGAAACTTTTGTTGATAAGCTTCAATTTGATAAACTGATTATGAGCGAGGTAGTAAATGTGGTAATTGCGAACCAAGAGAAGATTCATGTGAATCAATTCTTTCCGAAGTGTGAGATTGATATTTCGGGATATAAGTTTTCAGCCGACTTGATACTCTTCAAGTTGGGGGAGTTTTGTAACACCCCCAGATCCGGGGTCGGGGATCCGAGTCGTCACGGTCTTTCTTTCCACAATATCACTTCACTTAATTAATAATAATTAACCTTATGCTGTGACCCCACACTAACACACACACCACAACCCGTTATAGTCTCAGAGATGAAATTGAAATAAGTACAAGTCTTTAAATCCACAATTTAAAAGTTATTACAACCCAAAAAGATTACTTGATAATTTATAGTTAATTGCCATTATCAGCCACAAGTTATAATTATACATAATTGATTCTCAAAAGTAGATGGTCTGATCTACAATAGATCTACCTCTGCAGCTATAGCAGCTACAACATCATCGGGAAGGCGCGGGACGCTTCCCACGCGCTTGCGCTGGGTCTGCTGGAGTCTGGTCATCTTTCCTAACTGTTGTTGTGTGATGAAGAAATAAAGCAAGAGTGAGCCTTACAGCTCGCAAGATAATATATAGTGATAACAATAATATAAGTATCTAAATGGATACTTACTAGAATCTTTTATCAAGTGTAAGATAATTACTTACTAGATATAAGTAAAAACAAGGGATGAAGTTACCAAATACTTCACTACACTTATATCATTTATAAAGCTACTTGAACGACCACTGTTCAAAGTATTAAGAGTTTTCAACAGTTCATCACATAGATGAGACTACAAGACAAGGTTTGAATAGATTAAATCTTTGAAATATTATTAAAGGAAATGAAGTCATGATATACTTCATTAAGTTCTGATATATATATATATATATATCCACATATACATCTTCTTTATACAATTTCCTGAAAACCTCTGTCATGTAAAGTATGAATAGAGTTGCAATATCCAATAAATTTGGAAAGGAAAAGAATTTTGGCATAAACCAGATATCTTGCTGATCAGGCAAAGATACCCATAAGTAACCTTTTCTACTAGTAGATGGACGAATTCCCCACTGGTCATCACCCTGGTCTCAATAGGACCTTATGCTGGACTGCCACTCAGCCACTTATGTATTTGATGGACTCCCACTGAGCCACTTACACTATTATGGACGCCCACTGAGCCCATGTTGCTTATGCCGACTCAATAGATGGACTTACTTACCGAACGTTGGGTAAGTAATCAAGTCATTTACCAAAACTGCAACCGTGTTGCGAATATAAAATACACCACAGAGCCGGATCCCTCAGGTTTTGAGCGAGTATTTAAATCCCCTTAAAAAGGAAGATCTTAAAAATAAAAATGAGTTTTGGGATCCGCTCTAACTTTTAAAAATCATTTTGAAGACTCGAAAACACTTTATAGAGTGTTTGGAGTAAAGCTGATTTAATGAAGTAAATCAGTCCCCAGAATATTTAGAAAATGACTGAATATTATTATTTAAATAATATTCCCATAAAGAATAATCTTTATAAAAATAATTGAAGTAGAAGTATTAAAACTTATACTTGAAACGAGTATTAAATAACCAAAGATATACTTATATGAAAGTACTATCTTTATTTGAATAATCAAAAATAAGTTTGATTATTTACACCTTATTCTTTAATAAAATAAAGAACAAATCTCAGCAAATAATCGGAGTCATAGATCCTCAAATGAATATTCAAAAATATTCATTAAATAATATAAACTGAGTCATAAGCCCTCGAATGAATATTCAAATAATATTCAATAAATAATATAAAAGAGTCATAAGCCCTCGAATGAATATTCAAATAATATCAGATAATAAAATAAAAGGAGTCATAAGTCCTCGAATGAATATTCAAAATAATATTCATTTAATATAAAGGAGTCATACGCCTTCGAATAATATTTGAAATAATATTCAATAATAAAATAAAGTTAAAGTTATCGAATAAACCTTATTCGATTAATAGTTTTGAAAACTATGACCATATATATATATATAAGTATATATATATATATTTATATCCATATATACAAAATCTACCCGGGATCCTCGACTCCCGGTTTTAGAAAATATTTCCACCTTTTGGGTCCCTATACTAAGGGTATATGCAAGTTACCGCTATCCTCTAGCATAGGTATTATCAACTGAATCAACAGATATATATGGAAAGAATACGAAACAGGCATGCATATATATATACCATAGCAGCATGCTTCAATATATTGCAACATTTGCTAATTAAGCAACATGCATCTATCGAAAGATAATGCAAATACATATATACATCATAACAACAGTTATAACTGGTACAAAACTTGCCTGAGCGACTTGGGGTGATAAAAGGCTCGGGACGAGTCTGGTAACCTATAAACAACAAGTAAGTTGGAATTAAATCAAAGTCACTTGTAAATATATACTTTAACTAACTTAGACTCTAACGCTTGTTTTGCGCTTACTGATTTGCTTAAGTCACTCGGGTACCCTCGGCTCCACCATTTTTAATAATTTAACCTTTACGAGTTTTAAGGCGATTCCTTCGCGAGTGTCTTACCAACTGCCTAACACACTTACCATAAATGTTTCATACATTAATTAACCCTTTTTGGTCTTTAACCTATGTTTCAAAGTAAGGCGAGGGGAAAAGTTTCGTTCGCGAAATGCCGTTACATGAAACGGTCGTTTCTCCTAAACCGTGCATCGGAATCGAACGAACTACATATCAAAACGAAGCTCGTAACATGAGCTATCTAAAAATGGAAATGGTCATAATCTAGCAGGGGGTTCTCGGGTCCTAATGTTATGCACAAAAACAGTCTAAAGAAAATCGGACGTTACGACGGCTATGTTTACGCGATTTCCCAATTTTAAACCATTCAAAACCAACCCAAATTCAACCTCAAATCCAACATACAACCAACATCCATCCTTATCACATCATAACAACCCCAACCAATTCAATTTTAACATTCATACTTATGCCTAAACTTAACTTTAACCATACTTAAGTTCTTTTAATCAAAACAACAACATTTACCATTCCAATTCAATACCATTTCAATCCCAAACTCTAAATCACAAACATCAAGCTACAATATCACCCTACTAATCAAAATCATCTTATAATACATAGGAATCTAGGGTTTGGAGATGATATACCTTCCTTGAAGTGGTGGGAGGAGCTAGGAAGCCTTAAGAAGCTTTGAGAAGTCTTAGGAATGTTTGGATCTTCAAGGAAAACAAGAAAAATTTAAAGTTAAAAACTTGAAAACACTATTCATAGTCTTCTTCTTTGATTAAATGAAGAAGATGGAGAAGGAATTGATGGCTTAAACTCATGATATAGCCCTAACTAAGCATGAAGATGATTAGGGAATTAACTCACCAATTTAGGAAGCTTGGATCTTTGATTTTGAATTTCTTGCCCTTTTGAAATAGTAAAAGCCGAGAGCAAAAGATGAACAATGCCTTGGTTTCTTTTTGATTTTGATGAAGAATGAATTTGCTTGGCTTGGTTGATTTGTTTTTGTGTTTGATTTAGTTAATTACCTTGTTGCCCTTGAATTTGTGTGGTTAAAAAGCCACCACACCTCATTCCTTCCCATGTCATGCCTATGTCATGTTGTGATGTCATCCTTCCCTCTTTGTCCTCCTCTCATTGGTTGGGTGACATCACTCACTCTAATCCCTTTGATTAACTTCCTAATTGTTTGCCTAATGACCGCTGATCTGTTATACGGTTCGCTTAACTTTCATTTTCGTTTATCGTTTGAAGGATCATACCCGGGATCTTATTACTTAGGTTCCCTTAACCTTTCTCAATACAGTATATTCCTTTTTATGATCCTCTATTATAATCCTTTAATTTAAATCCTTTTTATCTTGTTACCTTATACTCAATTCTTTCCGTATCTAGTGGATTTCCAGGAAAAATCCAAGTGTTCGGAAATTGGATTCTGACGATCTTTACATACACTTATATACCACATAGAGTACTAATAATATCCCAGAATATCCATAACAGAACCCCTACATAGTGTGGCATGAAAAGTTTTCTCATTCAGCTAAAACACTATTCACAAGGGTTACAAAAAGTTGAAAATTTTGGGGGTTATTACAGTCTCCCCTCCTTAAAAGGATTCCGTCTCGGAATCAAACAGAAAACAAATGGGGGTACTTTTCTAGCATTGTGCTCTCTAGTTCCCAAGTTGATTCTTCCACATTATGCTATAGGCTGGCAATGGGGGTCGAGACTGGTTGGAATAGGACATTCTTGACTTCTGGCCGCCCTGGCTCACGATCTCACACTCATTGGCCGCTTAAACCCAGTGTTCCTTCCTGGTAGGGACACTGCTCCTCGATTAAATCTAGTTGGGAAGCTTCTTCCTGCGGAACCTCCACCCATGCTCATACTTTTCCTCTTTATTCCTTTCTTCTCTCTTTTCTTCTGCATCTGTTCACTTCCGACTTCTACAATCGTTGCCTTTTGCACCAGAGTGGCATAGTCCGTAAGCTCAAGGATTGCCACCCTATTCTGAATCCACGGTTTCAGTCCCTGCTGAAACCTCCTAGCTTTCTTTTCCTCGGTGCTCACAAACTCCGGCACAAACCTTGATAACTCAGTAAATTTCGCTTCATACTCTGCTACAGACAAGTTATTCTGCTTTAGCTCCAAGAACTTGAGCTCCATCTGGTTTTCCATAAACCTCGGGAAATACTTTCCCAGAAACAACTGACTAAATCTCTCCCAGGTTATAATAGCATCTGTCTCCATGTTTTTCTTGGCCTCCCACCAGTAGTTAGTTTCTCCTTTCAGAAGGTAGGTAGCAAATACAGTCTTATGTGCCTCATCGGTACTCAAAATCTCAAAAGATTTCTCCATTTCCTTTAACCATGCCATTGCCTCAACTGGGTCGGCTGATCCGTGGAACTCAGGGGGCTTAAGGGACTTAAAAGCCCTGAAAGAGTTTGCCACAGCATTGTTATTTCCTTGAGGGGGTGGGTTGGGTTGACGTTCCAAATTCTGCCTTAGGAGTTGCATGAACTGGCCCATGGGATCCATGCCTGGGTTTGGTACTGGTTGCTCAACCTCAGTTTCTTCTTCTTCAGCCTCTATCTCAAATCCCTCAACATCATAGGTTTCCTCTTCCTCTTCATACAGGGAGTCATCCTGTTCCACATAATCCTCATCTTCCTCTTCACTGTGTTCCTGGTTCCTATCATCCTGGTTATGGCTTCCCTGGTCCTCAGATCCAGGGTTCGCCCTAGTTCCAATCTTTCTTGGCGGCATGATTCTGATAATAAAAAAAAATTATTGGGAAATCCAACATTAGGTCACAATCATATACAACATTGTGCCCTGCACAGCTCTTATAATGGGGAGAACGTATATCGCAATTCTATTATTTTAAGAAAGTTCTAATACGAAGTGCAGTAATAATAATGATAAAAACAGTGATCCCGTCACTATGGAACTGAACCGAAAGGAAACAAATATATACATAATGCGAGAAATACATAGTTTGATCTGGTCAAAAGTACAACAGTGCTACAGTCATCTGTCCCAAAAGTGATACACAAGAGTCTATCTGTCTAGTCAGAAAAAGGGATGCTATATACAAGTCAACTATCCTGGAAAATTGGCTCTTACTAAGGCCTCGGCTAACTAGACAACTAGACTATTCCATCGTCAGTCCTGAATCATACACCGGAGCGGGTCAGCTCCCATACCCTTTCCATCGCACGACGGAAGATATAGTCGGCCTACCGCCTGGAGATCCTACCAAGCCTGTCCCCCTGGAGCGATCTGAGCCTCGCTAGGGATGTGAGCTCTATCCCCGTAAGCTCCCTCCTCAAGGATCGGGGTATAGAAGCCCTAGTCTCATAAGCTCGGGTACGCCTACCCGCCCTCTCTGCATCCAACTCCCTCCTGGCCTCATCCAGTCGGCCCTCGGCAACAGCCACTCGGGTTCTCAGAACATCCTGAACATATCCATGAGCTAACGAAGACTACCTGTGGGCAGGGTCAAGAGGTGGTGAATCCGGAGCCGCTGAGGGTGCCTCCTCGGTCTGCCTAGGCTTGGAAGTATGGGTCTCTGAGCTGTCATCAACGGGAATCCAGGATAGTGGTGGAGGGGTAGGGGCTCTGACCACCGGAAGTGTGGGTAGTGGGGTACCAGCATACACTACCATAGGTCCAACACGCTCCTCAGCTACTGGGACCTCATCCAGGTCCTCCTCATCTGGAATAGCAATAACCTCTGTCTCTGACTCCTCTGAGGGGTCCTCCTCATCTGAAATAGCAATGACCTCCGTCTCTGACTCCTCTGAGGGGTCCTCCTCATCCTCCTCCATCTCAGACTCCTCCTGATCCTCAACATCTAGCAGTGCCTCATCATGTTCACGCTCGAACATCTCAGGGTCCTCTATCTCAGGCGCCTACACATTAAACGAGCTAAGTTACTATCATGATACTTATAAGGGTTCCCGTAAGGGTTTTAACTGTCAGCACTACTTTAAGTAGTCCGACCATGAACTTGGCAAGAGTTCTTATTATCTTTGTGAGTTTGTTATTATATCGACGCATCATCTCTGAGGTTTATAACGCTTAGCTCTGATACCATTTCTGTAACACCCCCAGATCCAGGGTCGGGGATCTGGGTCGTCACGGTCTTTCTTTCCACAATATCACTTCACTTAATTAATAATAATTAACCTTATGCTGTGACCCCACACTAACACACACACCACAACCCGTTATAGTCTCAAAGATGAAATTGAAATAAGTACAAGTCTTTGAATCCACAATTTAAAAGTTATTACAACCCAAAAAGATTACTTGATAATTTACAGTTAATTGCTACTATCTGCCACAAGTTATAATTATACATAATTGATTCTCAAAAGTATATGGTCTGATCTACAATAGATCTACCTCTGCAGCTATAGCAGCTACAACATCATCGGGAAGGCGCGGGACGCTTCCCACGCGCTTGCGCTGGGTCTGCTGGAGTCTGGCCATCTTTCCTAACTGTTGTTGTGTGATGAAGAAATAAAGCAAGAGTGAGCCTTACAGCTCGCAAGATAATATATAGTGATAACAATAATATAAGTATCTAAATGGATACTTACTAGAATCTTTTATCAAGTGTAAGATAATTACTTACTAGATATAAGTAAAAACAAGGGATGAAGTTACCAAATACTTCACTACACTTATATCATTTATAAAGCTACTTGAACGACCACTGTTCAAAGTATTAAGAGTTTTCAACAGTTCATCACATAGATGAGACTACAAGACAAGGTTTGAATAGATTAAATCTTTGAAATATTATTAAAGGAAATGAAGTCATGATATACTTCATTAAGTTCTGATATATATATATATCCACATATACATCTTCTTTATACAATTTCCTGAAAACCTCTGTCATGTAAAGTATGAACAGAGTTGCAATATCCAATAAATTTGGAAAGGAAAAGAATTTTGGCATAAACCAGATATCTTGCTGATCAGGAAAAGATACCCATAAGTAACCTTTTATACTAGTAGATGGACGAATTCCCCACTGGTCATCACCCTGGTCTCAATAGGACCTTATGCTGGACTGCCACTCAGCCACTTATGCATTTGATGGACTCCCACTGAGCCACTTACACTATTATGGACGCCCACTGAGCCCATGTTGCTTATGCCGACTCAATAGATGGACTTACTTACCGAACGTTGGGTAAGTAATCAAGTCATTTACCAAAACTGCAACCGTGTTGCGAATATAAAATACACCACAGAGCCGGATCCCTCAGGTTTTGAGCGAGTATTTAAATCCCCTTAAAAAGGAAGATCTTAAATATAAAAATGAGTTTTGGGATCCGCTCTAACTTTTAAAAATCATTTTGAAGACTCGAAAACACTTTATAGAGTGTTCGGAGTAAAGCTGATTTAATGAAGTAAATCAGTCCCCAGAATATTTAGAAAATGACTGAATATTATTATTTAAATAATATTCCCATAAAGAATAATCTTTATAAAAATAATTGAAGTAGAAGTATTAAAACTTATACTTGAAACGAGTATTAAATAACCAAAGATATACTTATATGAAAGTACTATCTTTATTTGAATAATCGAAAATAAGTTTGATTATTTACACCTTATTCTTTAATAAAATAAAGAACAAATCTCAGCAAATAATCGGAGTCATAGATCCTCAAATGAATATTCAAAAATATTCATTAAATAATATAAACTAAGTCATAAGCCCTCGAATGAATATTCAAATAATATTCAATAAATAATATAAAAGAGTCATAAGCCCTCGAATGAATATTCAAATAATATTCAGATAATAAAATAAAAGGAGTCATAAGTCCTCGAATGAATATTCAAAATAATATTCATTTAATATAAAGGAGTCATACGCCTTCGAATAATATTCGAAATAATATTCAATAATAAAATAAAGTTAAAGTTATCGAATAAACCTTATTCGATTAATAGTTTTGAAAACTATGACCATATATATATATATATATATAAGTATATATATATATATATATTTATATCCATATATACAAAATCTACCTGGGATCCTCGACTCCCGGTTTTAGAAAATATTTCCACCTTTTGGGTCCCTATACTAAGGGTATATGCAAGTTACCGCTATCCTCTAGCATAGGTATTATCAACTGAATCAACAGATATATATGGAAAGAATACGAAACAGGCATGCATATATATATACCATAGCAGCATGCTTCAATATATTGCAACATTTGCTAATTAACCAACATGCATCCATCGCAAGATAATGCAAATACATATATACATCACAACAACAGTTATAACTGGTAGAAAACTTGCCTGAGCGACTTGGGGTGATAAAAGGCTCGGGACGAGTCTGGTAACCTATAAACAACAAGTAAGTTGGAATTAAACCAAAGTCACTTGTAAATCTATACTTTAACTAACTTAGACTCTAACGCTTGTTTTGCGCTTACTGATTTGCTTAAGTCACTCGGGTACCCTCGGCTCCACCATTTTTAATAATTTAACCTTTACGAATTTTAAGGCGATTCCTTCGCGAGTGTCTTACCAACTGCCTAACACACTTACCATAAATGTTTCATACATTAATTAACCCTTTTTGGTCTTTAACCTATGTTTCAAAGTAAGGCGAGGGGAAAAGTTTCGTTCGCGAAACGCCGTTACATTAAACGGTCGTTTCTCCTAAACCGTGCATCGGAATCAAACGAACTACATATCAAAACGAAGCTCGTAACATGAGCTATCTAAACATGGCAATGGTCATAATCTAGCAGGGGGTTCTCGGGTCCTAATGTTATGCACAAAAACAGTCTAAAGAAAATCGGACGTTACGATGACTATGTTTACGCGATTTCCCAATTTTAAACCATTCAAAACCAACCCAAATTCAACCTCAAATCCAACATACAACCAACATCCATCCTTATCACATCATAACAACCCCAACCAATTCAATTTTAACATTTATACTTATGCCTAAGCTTAACTTTAACCATACTTAAGTTCTTTTAATCAAAACAACAACATTTACCATTCCAATTCAATACCATTTCAATCCCAAACTCTAAATCACAAACATCAAGCTACAATATCACCCTACTAATCAAAATCATCTTATAATACATAGGAATCTAGGGTTTGGAGATGATATACCTTCCTTGAAGTGGTGGGAGGAGCTAGGAAACCTTAAGAAGCTTTGAGAAGTCTTAGGAATGCTTGGATCTTCAAGGAAAACAAGAAAAATTTCAAGTTAAAAACTTGAAAACACTATTCATAGTCTTCTTCTTTGATTAAATGAAGAAGATGGAGAAGGAATTGATGGCTTAAACTCATGATATAGCCCTAACTAAGCATGAAGATGATTAGGGAATTAACTCACCAATTTAGGAAGCTTGGATCTTTGATTTTGAATTTCTTGCCCTTTTGAAATAGTAAAAGCCGAGAGCAAAAGATGAACAATGCCTTGGTTTCTTTTTGATTTTGATGAAGAATGAATTTGCTTGGCTTAGTTGATTTGTTTTTGTGTTTGATTTAGTTAATTACCTTGTTGCCCTTGAATTTGTGTGGTTAAAAAGCCACCACACCTCCTTCCTTCCCATGTCATGCCTATGTCATGTTGTGATGTCATCCTTCCCTCTTTGTCCTCCTCTCATTGGTTGGGTGACATCACTCACTCTAATCCCTTTGATTAACTTCCTAATTGTTTGCCTAATGACCGCTGATCTGTTATACGGTTCGCTTAACTTTCGTTTTCGTTTATCGTTTGAAGGATCATACCCGGGATCTTATTACTTAGGTTCCCTTAACCTTTCTCAATACATTATATTCCTTTTTATGATCCTCTATTATAATCCTTTAATTTAAATCCTTTTTATCTTGTTACCTTATACTCAATTCTTTCCGTATCTAGTGGATTTCCGGGAAAAATCCAAGTGTTCGGAAATTGGATTCTGACGATCTTTACATACACTTATATACCACGTAGAGTACTAATAATATCCCAGAATATCCATAACAGAACCCCTACATAGTGTGGCATGAAAAGTTTTCTCATTCAGCTAAAACACTATTCACAAGGGTTACAAAAAGTTGAAAATTTTGGGGGTTATTACAAGTTTGATATAATTTTAGGAATGGATTGGTTAGGAAAGAATAACGCTCAGATTAATTGTAAGACCAAGAAAGTGTATTTAAAGACGAAGAGTGGAGAGAAGGTAGTATTTAAGGGGCAGAGGCAAGAACAACTATTTCTTATAATCGTTCAGGCTAAGAAGCTACTTAGAAAAGGTTGTGAGTCGTTCCTAGCTTATGTAGTCGATTCAGAAAAAGGCAGTCCCAGCATAGAAGATATACCCGTAGTTAACGAGTTTCCCGATGTGTTTCCAGACGAACTACCAGGCTTACCACCAGATCGACAAATCGAGTTCGAGATCAACCTTGCTCTAGGCACGGAACCAGTTTCAAAGGCCCCATATAGGATGGCACCAGCAGAAATGAAAGAGTTGGCGAGCCAGCTACAAGAATTGTTGGATAAAGGAGTGATACGGCCAAGTACGTCGCCATGGGGAGCACCTGTTCTGTTTGTAAAGAAGAAAGATGGGAGTATGCGACTATGCATAGATTATCGGGAGTTGAATAAGGTAACGATCAAGAACCGCTACCCGCTACCAAGAATAGATGACCTTTTTGACCAGCTGAAGGGAGCAAAATGCTTTTCAAAGATTGACTTGAGATCGGGATACCATCAATTAAAGATCAAAGAAGAAGATATTCCCAAGACAGCATTTAGGACCAGATATGGGCATTATGAATTCCTAGTAATGCCGTTTGGATTGACCAACGCCCCGGCCGCATTTATGGATCTGATGAATCGAGTATTTAAGAAGTATTTGGACAAGTTTGTAGTGGTATTCATTGATGACATCCTTATTTATTCTAAGTCGGAAGAAGAACATAAGCAGCATCTCTGGATAGCATTGGAGATACTTTGTCAAGAGAAGTTGTATGCCAAGTTTACCAAATGTGAGTTTTGGTTAAAGGAAGTTCAATTTTTGGGGCATGTCATTGGAAATGAAGGAGTTAAAGTGGATCTGGCAAAGATTGAGGCAGTTATGAGTTAGGAGAGGCCAAAGACTCCTACGGAAGTGCGAAGTTTTCTAGGATTGGCAGGATACTATAGAAGGTTTGTCAAGGATTTTTCGAAAATCGCCACGCCGTTGACCAAGTTAACCAGGAAGAATCAAAAGTTTAAATGAAGTGCAGAATGTGAAGATAGCTTTCAAGAGTTGAAGCAAAGATTGGTAACAGCTCCGGTATTAGTGCTTCCAGATGACCAAGGAAACTTTGTGATATTCGGTGACGCTTCACATAAGGGATTGGGCTGTGTGTTAATGCAACATAGTAAGGTGATTGCGTATGCGTCAAGACAGTTGAAACTGCATGAGTTGAAGTACCCGATGCATGACTTGGAACTAGCCACCATAATGTTCGCACTTAAGATTTGGAGACATTACCTCTACGGAGCAAAGTGTAAATCTACACAGATCATAAGAGTTTAAAGTACATTTTCACTCAGAAGGAGCTCAATATGAGGCAGAGGAGATGGCTGGAATTGATCAAGGACTATGACTGCTCGATAAATTACCATCCTGGAAAGGCGAATGTTGTGGTCGATGCTCTAAGTAGGAAAGAGAGACTGAATATGATGACAACACCAAATGAATTATCTGAAGAAATCAAGAGATTTGAACTGGAACTTTGTGATTGTGGAAAAGTTGAAGAAGTTTGTCGTGCAATGACTTTTCAGCCAACACTAGTTGAAAAGATAAAGAAATTGTCAAGAAGAAGTAATGGAGAAAGAGAAGAATCGGTTGACTGGAGAGGAGATTAATACTCAAAGGGATGAGCAAGGGATACTAAGGTTTTCTTCCAGAATTTGGATTCCTCATGTACCTGAATTAAAGAATGAGATCCTACACGAAACCCACAATTCGAAATTTTCAATCCACCCGGGAAGCACCAAGATGTATCGGGACTTAAAGCAGAACTTTTGGTGGCCAAATATGAAGCGGGACGTGGCATAATGGGTTGCGAAGTGTTATACTTGTCAGAAGGTGAAGGCAGAACATCAACGACCAAGCGGATAATTCAGCCCCTAAAGATTCCAGAATGGAAATGGGAAAATATTGCTATGGACTTTATAGTAGGACTACCGCGAACGAAATCCGGGCATGACGCTATATGGGTTATAGTTGATCGTCTTACGAAGTCAGCGCATTTCCTTCCAATTAACGAGAAGTCGTCACTGGACAAATTGGTTCATCTGTATGTGCGCGAAATCGTACTAAGGCATGGAGTACCCGTATCAATAGTTTCAGACAGAGATCCCCGATTTAACTCGAGATTTTGGAAGCAATTTCAAGAATGTCTTGGCACGGAGTTGAATATGAGCACGGCGTACCACCCACAGACTGATGGTCAGAGCGAAAGGACAATTCAAACAATCGAAGACATGTTGCACAGTTGTGCAATCGATTTTGCAGGAAGTTGGGATGACCACTTGCCGTTGATTGAATTCTCTTACAACAATAGCTATCATTCCAGTATTGGCATGCCACCATACGAAGCTTTGTACGGGCGAAAATGTAGATCACCAACAAGTTGGGATGAAGTAGGAATGAAGGATTCTCGGCTCAGAATTGGTACAACAGTTGCATGACACAGTCAAGTTAATTCAGAAAAGGTTGCTTGCTGCTCAAGATAGACAGAGGAAGTATGCGGATCCAGCGCGTAAGGATGTTCGATTCCAAATTGGCGAAGCTGTTTTGTTGAAGGTGTCACCTAGAAAAGGGTTGTCTAGATTTGGCAAGAAAGGGAAGTTAGCACCTAGATATATAGGTCCTTCTGAAATTTTGAGTCAAGTGGGGAAGGTGGCCTACGAGTTGGCCTTACCACCTCAGTATCAGCATGTGCATAATGTGTTCCATATGTCGTTGCTTAAGAAGTATAATCCTGACGCTAGCCATGTGATAGAATATGAACCTGTAGAAAATCAGGCAGACCTGTCATTTATGGAGCAACCTGTCAAAATACTCGACTGGCAAGAGAAGAGTCTTAGGAATAAGACAGTAAAGTTAGTAAAAGTACTTTGGAGAAACCCTAAGGTCGAAGAATCGACTTGGGAGTTAGAGTCTGATATGCGTTCCCGGTATCCTCATCTGTTCTCTTAGATTCTGGGGACAGAATCTCTTAAGGGGGAGAGGATGTTACAACCGGCATTTTCGTGTAATACTATTTGTAAATTTGGTGCAATTTTAAAACCGAATGCCAATATATTCAACTATTGTATGCTTGTGTGAATGAAAATTTCTGCGTCTTAAATTTGCGTTATGTGGTATATGATTTTTCAAAGCAAAAGTTTATTTATTTCTTTTATTTTTGATTTATAAGGAATATTTTAAACCTTGAATAAATTCCTTTTTAAAAGTTATATTGTTCACATATTTCAAAAGTGGTTTTATAAAATTTCTAAAAATCCAAGTTATTTTATGGTATAAATTTTATAATTTTTGAACTTGTATTTTATTTTATAAAAATAAATTTTTATAAATTTTAGTTGTCTTAATTAGCAAATTATATGGTTGCCCTTGCATGCAAATCCTTTTCTATTCAATTTAAAGGGCTAAAGAGACAATTCCAACCCCACTAACTCTTATTTTACTAGCCAAATTCCTTCTTTGCCCTTGCATGCAAAATGATCCAAGTATAATTGAAAGGTTAGTCTTGTCAATTCTCATTCCCACTCACATTTTGTCAAATCAAAAACCATAAAACAATCAAATGTCATGATCATTCACTCCACTCACACCACACTTTCTCCTCCCTCCCTCCTCCCTCTCTCACTCTCGGCCCTCCTCTCTCTCACTCTCGGGTTTTAGCCGAGACCAACCCCCTCCCCATTTTCTTCATTCCTCAACCAAGCTCCCACCTTCTATACAAGTAAATACTACTTCCCATATCATGATCACATATATTTCAAGGAGTTTTGAGTAAAAAGTTTAAGCTTTAAGGTTGCATGTCAAGGTTTTAGTTGAAACTCAAAGTACAACCTTGATTCTTATGGATTTAAGGTTGTTTTTTAGAGGACTACAAGGAATGGTGAAGTGCCAAGTCTTGAGAAGGAAACTCTTGATGTTGAATGGCCATTTCCCTTCCATTTCATTCGGCCATGACTTTAAGGGAGCCGAATGAATGGTCCTTGAGATCATTCTTGTTGCTTTGTTCAATCTTTGTATGTTTATATGATAATGGCATGAATCTTGTAGTGAAAATTTGATGAAACTCTTTGCATGCTAAGTGATCATCTAGATATAGCTTATGCTAGGCTTGAATGTCAATTTCATGGTGAAATATATTTAGAAAACATGTTGCTTTGGTTGGTAAAACTCGAAGACATGCATGCATGTGGATTTCTCTTAGAATGTTATAAGATTTTGATCATTTGGAAAGATTTTGTTAGTAAGCTTTAATTTCAGTAGGAATAAGGTGTTAATATTGATTAGTGTTCCTTGATGCATGGTAATAATTCGGGTATATTTTATAAAAAAAAACATAACTTGTTATTTTTAAAAACTTGATGATTTGGGAGTTGTGAAATGTGGTTTCTTTTGTTTTGCCATGATTGCACCTTAGGTAAGGATGATCTCCACCAAGATTATTTTTAGTATAAGGTAGTTAGTTCAGTATATCACCATTTTTAAGTCTTGGTTTGGGTAATGGGTTGTTGGTGGTTGAGTTTGTCAAGTCAAAACCTTGGAGAAAGGAGAGTTATATTTCTGCAGAAATTCAGTTTAGTACCCTGAGGTTTAGAGTGAGTTTTGACCATGTCACTGATGTGCACTTTGAGACCCAAGCCACCAGAAGTTAGTATTGGGAGTATATAAAAGGTTTTAGGTGTTGGTTGGAGGTTTGCATGTCGTTTGGTTAGATGCACAAGTAGAATAACAAAATATGTCCAGCAGGGGACAGTTTTGTTGCAACTTAGAAATAGGGAGATTTGACCATGTCATGGGTAGGCCCTCATTAGGCCCTATTGGGCCTTAGTTAGAGGGAGTTTCAGAGAAGTTTTTCCAATCATAGTTCATAGGATATGAGTTAGAACCATGGGTCACAAGTTAATTCAAGTCGGGGCGCTTTCTGCCCAGAAAAACAGGGGAACCATGGACTTTTAGCTTAGGCCCAAGAAGGCCCAACCCAGGCCCTTGAGCCACATCAAGTTTGGGAGATGCCCTAAGGTCAGGAGAGTCTTGTGTAAAATTTTGAAGGAAAAACTATAGTTTAAGGGTGTCTAATGCACTAAAGAAACCATAGATGTCATTCTGAAATTTGCACCAGTGAGCACTTTCACTTATCACATAGTTTTAGAACACTTAGGAGTGAGATTTAGGTTGACCACCATAGTTGTAAGATAGTATAAGGTCAGTAGAGCAAAAGGCCCAAGTGAGGGTCAATAGGTCTTGGATAGTTTATTAAAGGCACCTCGAGTTAGGAAGCCAAAATTTGAAGACTTTGTCTAGTTTAGCGACCAAGTGACTTAAGTTGTGAGTCGAGATCATCCAAGCCTAGTATTGTATTATGGTGTATATGGTAATATTTGATATTAAAATATGATTTGTGAGTATATTTGGCTTTGTGTGCAAGTATATTTTGAAGGTGAATACAAATTAAGTGCATATAGGCCTAAGTGCCATTTGTGTTTAATTACGGGATGTGAATAAGTTTAGTTGGTGAGAATATATTATAACGAGGATTATTATTATTTATGTAGGATCTCGAGACGAGGGAAAACTTGCCATAAAGGTCGAGTGAAGCTTCCAGTTGCTCCTACCAGTCAGACCAGACCAGCCTTTCTCAAGGCAAGTGATTCAACTTGTCTTTCGTATTCACTGTAAATAGCTTATATATATTGATGCAACTATCCTGAGTCATTTTGATATATTTAAATCAAGCGTATCTTATGTTTATCTTTGAATCATATAAAAATGCCATGAACCCTCGAGTACGTATTGTAAGTAGTTCAAAAGTCTTATCATGATAGTATATTAAAGTAATTTTGAATGCCATGTTAAAAGAAAGGGTAGTTATAACTCTTGGTTGATTCTCTTGATTAATATGCTGATGATTCCTAAGTGTTGATATCTCATCCTAATACTTGAACCCCTATAGAACCTTACCTTGATACCTGAAAGCCAGATATTTATCAAAGTTGTTCCTCATTGATTGATACCCCTCTTTCTTATCCTAAAGCTTGACAATTCTGATATATCCTGAGTTAAAGATCATTTCTTCATACCTTAACACCCTTAGTATTCATGATGCTTATCTTCTTGATGATCTAGCACTTGCACCTTGACGAAAAACCATTGCTTTAAGCCCAGTCTGGCATTACCCCTACATAATATCCAATAGCCTCACTAAATTTTCTTGTCCAAGTTTTATATATGAAAACCTTTCCATTACCCTAATGGAGTAAAGTTTAGTGGATCATGGCCCTGAGATTTAGTACCATATTTCCTGTGTTTCGAGTTGGTCTATAATCCCTTGATAAAAATGCTTACTGTTAAAAGAGATTTTGTTATAATTCGGCATCAGTTTTTGAAATAAATAAAATGTGGGTTTTCAGTCCCAAAGGGGGATAAATGTTTTCTTTGAATAGTGGATCTGGACTGAGACGCGAGTCCTTTCAACACTTATATTAGGCTTAAAAGTTGCCTAGGGATTCCCATTAATGTTCTAGAACCCAGCGAGGTTCGGGATTACTTCGCGGCTGATCACCGGCTGTAATCCGTAGCGTCATAAAATGATTTTGATTAAGATATGGTTTTGAAATTGTTTTGATACAAGCAAAATGATGCCATCACCCAAAGTTTTATCTCTCGTTATCATTGGTTATGTTTTTCCATTGTCATTCTTTCATGTATATCGATTTATGTTTTGTATCGTATTGTTTAGCACTTGTTGAGCATTTGGCTCACTCCTTGCTTTACTCTGATATTACAGCTAGCAGCTATGATTAGATTCAAGCAGACCGCCCGTAAGACCTGTGATGCCGATGCTTATGTTCGAGGTCAGGTAGAATAAGAGATAGTAGTTTTGTGTGAGGACTCGATAATTAAAATCAGCTGTAATAGATGGTAGTGTTGGGCTGTTCCAAACCCTAAACTGTAAGATCTTGGCTTTGGTTATGTTTATTTATTTTTAAATAATGTAATAGGTATATTTAATTTTGCTGGTTAAGTTGGGGGTGTGACACATACGCTATTACTTTCCCGTGTTGCATTAACACACATCCCAATCCTTTATACGAAGCATCACTGAAGATCACAAACTCTCCTTTTTCATCTGGTAACATCAAAACTGGGGCAGTTACCAATCTCTTCTTTAACTCTTGAAAACTTTCTTCGCACTTATATGTCCATACAAACTTCTCATTCTTCCTTGTCAACTTAGTCAATAGGACATCAATCTTACAGAAATCTTGCACTAACCATCTATAGTATCTTGCTAATCCCAGAAAACTTCTGACCTCCGTAGGAGTCTTGGGCCTTTCCCAATTCATCACATCTTCTATCTTAGCTGGATCCACCTTGATTCCTTCTTTATTGACTACATGTCCAAGAAACTGTCCTTCCTTCAGCCAAAACTCGCACTTTGAAAACTTGGCATATAACTTTTCTATTCTCAAGATTTCTAAGGAAATCCTCAAATGCTCCATATGGTCTTCCTCCATCTTGGAATATATCAATATATCATCGATAAACACTATAACGAACTTATCCAAATATTGCTTGAACACTCTGTTCATAAAATCCATAAATGTGGTTGGCTCATTCGTCAAACCGAACGCCATTACCAAAAACTCATAGTGTCCATATCTCGTCCGAAACGCTGTCTTGGGTATATCTTCTGCTTTAATCTTTAGCTGATGATACCCAGATCTTAAATCAATCTTGGAAAAATAAGTAGCTCCTTTTAACTGATCAAACAAGTTGTCAATTCACGGTAGAGGGTACTTATTCTTAATCATCAACTTATTCAATTCACGATAGTCAATGCACAACCTCATACTTCCATCTTTCTTTTTCACAAATAACACTGGTGCACCCCACGGGGATACACTTGGGCGTATTACTCCTTTATCTAACAATTCCTGCAACTGCGCTGCTAATTCCTTCATCTCGACTGGCGCCATTCGATAGGGAGCTTTCGATACTGGTTCCGTTCCAGAAGCCAAATCAATCATAAAATCGATCTCTCTATCTAGAGGTAATCCATGCAATTCGTCTGGAAACACATCGGGAAAATTTTTTACTACCGAAATATCCTCCATCCTTACGAATTCTTTCTCCACATCTTTGACATGAGCCAAATAAGCTTCACATGCTTGACGTAGCAATCTTTTTGTCTGAATAGCCGATAAAAACTTCTTCTCTTGTCTTTTCCCCTTGAATATCACTTCAACGCCATCCTTGGTCCTTAACTTCACCTTCTTGCTTTTACACTCTATTTGTGCCTCGTGGTTTGACAACCAATCCATTCCTAATATAACGTCGAATTCTCGCAGAAAAGTGCCGACCTTCTATAACCACATCACAATCGGGACAAACCTTATTAACAGTGACTTTCTATTAATTTGCTACTTCTATAATCAAATTAGGTTCCAAAGGGTACGCAACACATTTTAGTCTATCAAGAATACTTTCAGCAATAAATGATCTAGTTACTCCAGAATCCATTAATACTTTTACTTCTACTGAGTTAATAACAAGCATACCTGCCACCACATCCACATCTTGCACAACATCTTTCATTATCATGTTAAAGGTTCTAGCTCTGGGTTGAGCTGTTGGTGCTGGAAGAAGCGGTGGTCCAGTAATTCTAAGAATATTGGCCTTTTGGACAGGCTCTTTGCAGTTTCTGGCCATATGGCCCACTTTTCTACACTTAAAATAGGTCAATTCAGGCTTCTTTGCTCCACTTGGGCACTCGGATGAATAATGCCCTTCTGATTACACCTAAAACAGGTAACATCCAACTTGTTACATCTTCCCAGGTCTCTCTTCCCACAAACTTTACACTCTTGAATCTGAGGTCTACTATTCTTTCCCAGTTGTCCTGCCTTCTGGAAACGGTTCTTCTGAGCTCCATTCCCGGGTTTGAATTTCTGAAACTTTTGGTTCTGACCTCCACCATTCTTTCCAAACTTCCCTCTAAACTTCGAGCTTCCTTGCTCTTGCTCCGAGCTCTCAAACTTCTTTTCCTAATTTCATTTTCTCTCTTTGCAGCTTCACGTTCTCCTTCCACTATCATTGCCTTTTGCACCAGGGCGGCATAGTTCTTGATCTCCAACAGTGCTAATTGACTTCGAATCCATCGCCTAAGTCCATGTTGGAACCTTTTGGCCTTCTTCGCCTCCGTATTCACATATTCAGGTACAAATCTAGACAACTCCAAAAATTTCAGCTCATATTCTTCTACTGACATATCTTCTTGTCTAAGGTGCAAAAACTTCATCTCCAACTGGTCTTGCATATAGCTTGGAAAATACTTCTCCAGAAACATCTCAGTAAACTTCTCCCACGATAAATCATTTCCTTCAAGCAAAGCTTTAGAAGATTCCCACCAGAAACTCGCCTCGTCTTTAAGATAATAACTCGCATACTGAGCTTTCTTTTCATCCTTAACTTCTGCTAACTCAAATGCTTTCTCCATTTCTCTTAACCACGACTGATCTTTTATCGGGTCTGGAAAACCTAAGAACTCTGGGGGATGAACGGATTGAGAGTGTTTGAAGTTTCCAACTTTAGGGGCTATGGGTTGTTATAAAAGTTGAGCAAGTCGGCTTATCATGGTGGTATCTTGATTCCGTTATGGGTCTTGGGTTTGAATTTCTTCTTCTTGGTGATCTGGTGAATTGGCCATTTCTTACAAACCTGATTGAGCAATTATTTAGCAATACAATAGCATGGCATTGATATATATATATATATAACAACATTTTACTACGAAATCACTTTTACGGGTTTTAAGCTTTACCCAATTTTGCACATACAATCCTATTACTACATAATTCTCCTATCAGTTTCATTTTCTCATGGCACAGGGTAAAATTCTCGTGAAAAGATTAAACACGGTTGTATAAAAACATGGTATGCAAAACAGTTATAAAGATTCTCAGGGTCCACAATAGGTATGATGGATTCAATAAGCCAAAGGTACATAAATAAAGGTTTGATTACAGCAAGTTCTGTAAATAAGGTACAATAATATAACAGGATTAAACAGAGGAAGAACTGGAAAACATCCCCCTTATCTACCCCTAACTTCTAATAACTACTACTACAAAATCCCGAGATACGATACAACATAACAAATGAAAAAAGGATCCCAGCATCTGACCAAGTATCCCAAAGCCTACCGGCACTGAAAATAACAACAACTACTACGGGCTCCACCAAATGTCCCACCTGATCTAATCATCCAAAATCTCTCTCAACACAACCAACATCCAGCGAATGATCTTATGTAGCCCCCGGGCCTCAGCATCACTAGTGGATGGTCCCATATCCAATCTCTTCCGGGCACCCTGCTTCACCATCTTAATCCGGACTCTCCACTCATCATCCATAACTGAAGCGCTCTTCCTAGACTCTCGAGCTAGCCTATCCACCAAAGCTCCCAATTCAGGAATACGGGAGTAAACAAAGTCTCGATCATGGGCTAACTTGCCACCAACAGTAACAGGCACAATCTTAGGCATCTCAGACACTGGCTCAGGGGCTGGGGTCTCTGATCCTGGCCTCAAGGGTGATACCTGTATAGGAATCTCACTAATCTCAGATGGATCATCTTCCGGATCTGAACTAATATGCACAGGCTCCTCTGGAGAGGGTGGAATGGGGTCCACTGGGGTACCAGTCAAACTAATCTCTAAATCAGAATCACTACCACTACTGGGGTCCTGAGAGAAAACATAAAACAGCAACCAAGAAATAGCATTAAGGTTAAATGAAACTTCCAACTAACTCACACCCTAACTCTAGTTGCCACTTTAGCTTATTCACTTTCCTTAGACTATACCTAATAGTCTAACTCAACTCTATATGAGTCGAACACTCTCGCGATTTATATATATACCCAAAATATCCTTTTTCTCAACTTGTCTCAGGGACTAGATGTTGTAGCTCTGATACCAACTTGTGACGCCTTCAATCTCGAGGTTAGAAAATGAGGACCCACACAACACTAGACTAACAATAAATAAGCATAAACCCCGATTAACTACTAACAGGATCTAACATGATAAAGTTTGAGACAAGATTATAACTACCAATCATAATATATAAATTACAACCCAAAATAATATTTAATTTACACAATCGATTCCGACTTGGAACCGACAGATAACCCATTGTATCTTTACAAACTTTCCGACTAAGCGCTTGCTCACACATAACATGTACTGCCTGCTCTGGCATCTGGAAGCCTACAACACGGTAGGGTCCACCAGGTACGCTCTTACGAGCAGTGCGCCTAAGTCTGGACATCCTCTTGCTTAACTGCCATGGTTAGAACAAAGAAAAATATATGAGTATAAAACTCAGCAAGTAACTATATGACAGTTCTACGATACAATATCCACAATATACTAATACTGCTTTTAAGGCATTCTACTTTAAATCTCTAGGGTGCAAATTTCTGTCTTTGGGCTATGAAAGGGTTATGAAGAAAGATTTGGGCTTTCAGGAATCAAAGCTCAAGATAGAGTGGAAGCCGACATTCATCACAAATCATTAACAGGATCTCAAAGGATCTTTCAAGTGGAAAGCAAGAATCTATTTAACTCTGGGAATCAATTATATGATTGATAACAATATCAGAATAGAATCAGGGTTCTCAAAACTGAATACCAAACAATATCTCAATCAACTCATCACAAATCATTTTAAACCATTTCATTTTCAAAGAATCAATTGTTGAATAAGGAATTCAATTTCTCTTTATTAAAAGATATGGAACCCTTAATTGGACTACTTTAACTTTCAATTCATAATAATAATACGGGTGATCAGCCCGTACCGACCTCCATCTGGTCTTTAAGGTACCTATGGCATAATTTCAGCCTTAAATTGGACTAGCCCCGCTAGTCTCTTATATGACTGGACTAGTCCCAATAGTCTCTTACGTCTCAATCCAATCCATCAGCATTTCATTTGAAAAACCTTGTGTTGGAAAAGAAAGGTTTTACTAAGTTCGTTTTAACATTACCAAGAATATGAAATCATTCAGACTTTTTCGAGTCGAAACTCATTCTTAAGTTCAATTTCAAGAATTCAAAGAAAGTGAATGAATCAAAGGTAAGCAAGGTTCAACACTAAGGATATTGATCAAATGATCATAAGGTATACAAGTTAGGGAATCAAAACAGTTCCAAGGATCATCATGGAATAAGATAAGCAAGGGAATGAAGGACCATTATGCAAGGGAGTTCATAAAGGTTCTTATAGGGTTTACAAGAATTCAAGGTATCAACAGGTGATCAGGATATGAATAAAAAAGTTACTATAAAGGTTTGAATAATAATCATATCAATAATAGGTTCACAAGGATAATAACAGGGTATCTCAAGAATCAATAATAGATTCACAAGGAACAATAACAGGGTATCTCAAGAATCAATAATAGGTTCACAAGAAACAATAACAGGGTATCTCAAGAATCAATAATAGGTTCACAAGGAACAATAACAGGTTCACAATTGCTATAAAAGTTCAATACTATATCATGGCATGAACAATATCCTCTCTATAAATAATTTATACAAGTAAGCAGAGTTACTTGCCTAAATTCGCTTTCTTGTTTCACAAGGGTTGAACTACTGCCACCTAGTACACTTTTCCCTTTCCTAGCCCGAATGCCTTCTCGCTCCGAAACTACAATTCAAAAATGAAACCCTAATTAGATTCTCACTCGATGTTCCCAGAACGCTTAACAAATAACCCTTATCGAGAAACCCTAAGAGTATATATATATATACTCAATTAAAAACACAAAGCACGTTTATACCAAAACTTGTATACTTTAACCAAATAGTCATTGAATCACAATATTGCGACGCAATTACGACACATAGCATATAATCCTTGTATTCAAACTCTATACTCGGGTTATAATAACAATTGTATAATCTCGTATAAAGACGACTCAATTCTTCCTTTTATTCCATTTAATTCAAACCAAAACCACCAAATAAACCAAATAATTCTTAGAAATCTCACATGCATTCACTTGGTAAGATATTGGAATCAAATCAATTACTTTTTATACCTATACTCCATTCGGCTATAATCACAAAACACAATCAAAAATCGAACATGGACATGCAAGTAAGAAAATCACATATAAACTTGAGATCAAGCTTCACTCGTCCTTTTACATCATTTTTAACTCAAATCTTTACATGCAAAGCTATAACTTAACATGCATTTGATACTTCATCCAGAAACCAACTCTATAATTCATTTAAACACATAATTTGGAATCTACAAGATTGATCTTTCACCTTAACACACAATTCCACTTATTCTCTTAAAATTCAACCTACAACCTTCGAATTTTACCAAAATCAACACATGCAACCATGAATTTTGATTCTTTAAATCATCAACTAATCTAATTTCTCAATTACTTCTAAGAATAAACATCAACAAGTCATTTTCATCAATGAACAATCAATTTCATTTTCTCAAAATTAAGAACCCATTCGGGTTTTAGGAATCAACACATGCAAACATAAAAATGTAGTTTAGGGATACTAGAGCTCAGTTTCAACATCATCACTAACCACCGGTTCACCGGAGTTCATCACCGGTGGCGGTGGCTTCACGGTGGTGCCCCCACTCGGGGGTTTCCAACCCTAAACCACCAATTTATACATCAAAAACACGCATGCAATCATATATAATCTTTCACAATTATTTGAAAATCAAAAACCCCTTTTATTTTTATCAAAATCGAACCAAAACCACATAATCCAACTGTGGGTTTTTCAAAAACTTTGGAGATAGCAACATGCATTTACATATCTGAATAGAGGAAGCAAAATCTTGCATGTGCATGGTCTTATAATCGAAAAATGATGAAGAATGAAGGAAAGATTGAAGAGAGAGAGAGAGAGAGAGAGAGAGAGAGAGAGAGAGAGAGAGAGAGAGAGAGAGAGAGAGAGAGAGAGAGAGAGAGAGAGAGAGAGAGAGAGAGAGAGTACCGAGAGTGTATGTGTGAGAGAGAGAGAGCTTCGAGAGTGAGAAAAAAGAAAGAGAGAAGAGAGAATTTGGTGGTGAGGAAAGAAAAGAAGGGGGTGGGGTGTGGGGATTTATAACCACCAAGGAAGGGTAGTTTGGTTTTGATTAAATGAGTTTCAAATTTTCTTTTATTCTTACTCAAAAATGAATTTAAATATTATGTAGCTCTCTCAATAAAAATGAAAATGTCACGAAAAGCAATTTTAGAATAAAGATCTCAAAATTAGCTTTTCGACCATATTTTAAAATAATTTTTGAGCGAACGGTTGATTTAATACGGATTTTACAAGATTATGCTGAAAATAGCATTTTAACTCCATAAAATCATTTTAAAATGCACCGATCACGAAATAAATCCATCTATCATTTTTAGAAAGTCTCTAGGACTATTTTTAAGATAACAAAATAAATTTCACGCCTTGACCATACTCGGATAATTTTATAAATTATATAAAGGTTCAATAAACCTCATTTTAAATCAAATAAATCCCTTAAATCACTTAAAAAATCAACAGATCATGTAATCATGCATACATACAAGCAAACACATATATCCACACATCACAACTCATATTTGATCACTAAATTTCCTTTTTCGTGTAACGAGTTGCGTTCTGCTTGACGGTCCGACGCTGAGTGTTTCATTTACGCTTCACAATTAATCCTTTATACCAACTGACACGTCACTGAAAGACTTACTTAAACACTTACTTAAACATTTCCATTTCACATAACAACATATATTTCACATTTAAATACTTTTATTCTCTTTTAAAATGGGTCTCGTTCTACCTGACGGCCCGACAACACAACTTATCCCCTAAGCCGACTCATCAAACTGGAACGCGTCATTTTACGTTCCCAGTTACTAATATACAATAAAGATAATTAACCATCAAAATCATTTAATACCTTTATTAAATCACATAAATTATAATTACATCACAGAATCATACTTTATTCACTTAATTACGTCGCGAAATTTCCAGTCGTTACAGAAGTCGGGATCTACTACAAAGATGACACCTTCATTTTGCTAAATAGAGAAGTTATTGAAACATTTTCAACTATAGAATTGGAGAGAGAGTAATAAGTTTGATGGATGTAAGAGATTCATGTACAAGGATGAGGAAGGCTGCGTTGGCTCAGAGGTTGAGAGAATAAATATAAGGGATGCAAGGGAAAAGGCTGAAAGGGAGGAAAGTGAAAGAAAATATGCTAAGGAGATTGAAATATTTGAGCAGAGGTCAATTGAATTGAAGGCAAAGAGGTTGAGCTGGGTGTCTGCAAATGGCATATTTCTGAATATAAAAACATACAGATTATCAAGATACAGGATCAACCTGATTGACAGTTACTCATTGGAATAATGGATCAAACTGGTGAAGCTCTAAGAGGAACTAAGATTTCGAAGAACTTGAAATCTTAGTCGAACTCAAGGATCTAATTAGAAAAGAACTTAGTTATGAGAAGTTCAGATAAGTCATGAAAATCATGTCCAAATGTAACTGCAAGGATATTTATGAAAGTTTTACCTTGTAAATTTGTATGTTTCACATTGACAACCCTAAGGATAAGTTTTATGATAATCTAATTTTGTATTTTGTAATTGTATTCCTTGATACTGTAAAAATGTTAAGTAGATTAGAGTGGAGAATTTTTCTGTCAACAGCCTTCAAGGTAAGGAATAAACTCTGAAAGAAGATCAAATCCTGATCATGCCTCATAGAGAAGTGTAGCAGCTTGGATTTGAATAATATTGTTGTAGAAAAATGTTCTAAGTCAGATATCTACAAGTCACAGATCAAGTGATATCGAGAAGTCTAAAATGACTTATAGAGAGGTCCCAAGATATATTGATAAGTCAATATGCATGTAGAGATCTCAGATATCGACAAGTCAAAAAGAACATGTAGAGAACTGGAGATATCGATAAGTCATTTCTTCATGTAGAGATCTAGAAATATCGACAAGCCAAATCTTCATGTAGAGAACTAGAGATATCGACAAGTCAAAAGCCTATGTACAGAACTAGAGATATCGACAAGTCATTCTACATGTAGAAAACTGGAGACCTCGACAAGTCAAAGATACATGTAGAGAACTCAAGATATCAATAAGTCATTATATTTATTGATATGTGACATCTCTACAGAACAAAAGAGACCTCGACATACTATCTCATAATTCAGAATGCATGCAAATTGAATATTCAAGATTATCAATCAACAAACAATTCGATCACTAAATTGGAAAGATAGCAAATGCATCTTGAAGAATTCAAGATCAATGGTCAAGATTCACTGGCCAAATGAGGGTCACAAACCTACAAGATTCTGCACAGATTTGCTAAAACTGGAAATGGAAATAGACAAGATAGATTTAGAAACTATGTTAGTACATTTTAGTGCAAGTTTTGTAAATCCGTGATGTTAGTCTATAAAGCATGCACGGGTTCTTAATTTAGAAGTAATCAAACAGATCTAAGAAATTATCTTGAATTATTTTTCAAGAATTGTCACTGAGTTCTTATTTCTAAGAACATAGATTTGTAGTAAAACAAATTTGATTAATACAATCAAGTGAGTTTTTGATAACTTGTTTGTGTACTTGAAGTTAAACATTTTATCACTATACGATCAAATCTGCTTTATTCAATTAAGCCAAACGCTTTCAAAATTAATTAAAATCTAAAAAAATACATTCATCCCCTCTATCTTGTATTTCACTCCTAAGTACTTTCGCAACGGAGGTACCGTTAAAGACAAGTACTTTTGCAAATGAATGGTCTAAAAGAGAAAGTACTTTTGTGTGCGGTGAATAGCTAAAATATGGGTTTATTGGTTTTGTACTAACATTTTTCATACTTAAATTTTAAAATAATATAAAAAGATAATGTTCTTGAACAATAACAACATAATATAAAATTGATGTCGAAATATTACAACAATATATGAAATTGTAGACTAGACACGTGCCTTGCACGGGCACAAATACTAGTTGAAATTAAAATTTACAAGAAAATAAAAAACTTGAAATCATTTTGTGCTGACATGAAAATTAACAAGTCGTTTTTAAATCAAAGTCCCACAATTTTCAAATAATTGACGTTATGATTTGTTATTATTGTTAGGTCCCAAGTCCTGTTTAACAGAACCATCATTTAGGATTAGCAGATTTTGTTCTTTAATTCTTGCCAAAGTGCGAGGAGAAAGAGGTTTCTCATAAACAAAGTCTTGAGTATGAAATGAAGCCTCATCGTTGAGTTGCAGATCAAAGTGGTCTTGAGGCAATGCATAATAGCAGCAGCATAGTTGTGGCCTATTATGAGGGAGAACTCATCTGAGTCCATGGAGGCAGAGTTTTCAGAATTATATGAAAACTACATACTCTAATTGTGGAAAGCTAAGCTAATCCATCGAATCCCTCTAAACAAAACCTGCACAAGCCAAGACATCTAATTACATGTTCTGCCTAAGATTTGCATACCGTACAATCTTCTGTGCTCTACTTACTAGAGATTACACTCTTAATTCTTAAACACACCTTGGCCTTTTACATTTTTAATAAGATTATTCAGAACTATCTGCTATTAAAGGACCTGAACTCTTTTTCATTCCCTCCACTAATCAGTGTTCATTATATAACACTGTGCATCTATAGTTCTTACAAATATTATTCACAAACTCTAATAATAGGTTTATAATTTAATTTCTATCTTGCAGTACTTTGCTGATTGTGCAAGGTCAACCTATGATCAAAGTCAACTTCATGAAGTAAGAGATGAGTTGGCTTTCCATGCTCTGCAGTTACATGTTAAACCAGCTTCATCTAACAAATGGAAAAGAGCTTGTGATTTTGTATGTTTTACGGGTCGGCAAGTCTGCAACTTCTCTTCAGAACCTCCTATCATCAGAGACTATCTGATAAATGTTACTATCATTTTAACAGTTCCATGTGCTGCTAGTTTAACATTTTCTGTGCACCGTCTAAATGACATCATTCAACAGGGTTCATCCCAATACGTCGAGTCTTACTTCCAGCGGTTCTAACTGCAGTTTGAACCCGAGTTTAGATTCTTTAAACTCAGAGTCAGTCTCCTTAAGAATAGGATAGTGGTCTTAGCCTGCTGTTAGTCTCCTTCTCGTCGATCAGGAGGCTCAGCTTTATATGGACTGTTCTTTCTGGTGCCTAGTCTGCAATACATTTACGCATATCTCAATAATTATCATTAGCAATTCAAATACATAAACATACTTTCAAGTTCTAGCCTTCTTCACCTTTGTTTTGTGTCCAAACATGTGTTTAGAAACTAGTATGTGAATTATGATGTATGGTTTGTTTTCTAAATTTTAACATCAAAATAAATGGGTTAGATATTAATGTGATCACTAAAGATAGAGACATGTTTCAATTTCCTTATTATTGTTTCAGTGGCATCAGAAGGACTACTCTGATAGACGGTAATAACACGGCGTTAGTTTGGAAGGGTTGACCGTTAGTTTGAAAATTGCTTGCTTAAATAACTACATTATTTCAAGGTTTACAAGCTGTCAAAGACTCCTAATCTTCTAGATAGGATCAACAAAATGTAGCATTTTCCCCGCCACTGATAATTTGATAAGAACTTGGTAATGATTTTCAACCACAAAAATAGCAATGCGGTCATTCTTTCGTTAGTCTTCTTTTGTTGACAAACTAAAACAAGCAATCTAAATTGTATACATGGCCTCACTGATTTACATTTCTATTAATAAGCAAACCAAGAAACATAAGGTGTATTCTCAAAACAATATGCATCCCTAAATAAATTATAGATCCGCCCGTGATGACATGACTGAGAAATTTCTAGAAATAGAGCAACCATCTTATATAAATATAACTCAATCATATACATTATCGTTATACTACTAGCCGTTCATGTATCTTGTTGTTGCAAAAGGGGAATATAACCATCTTATACAAGTTATTACTAGTAATATACTACTTGCATACCTGTACACATAACACGCCGCAAGGAGGTCCTGGATAGAAGAAGCTCTGTAGACCTGGATCAGTGAAGAAGATGGTCACACAACCATTGAAAATGCCTGCTCATTCTCGAATAATAGAGCAACTAGTAAGTTCACTGCAACTAAAACCCTTTGTTCTTTCACTAATAATTTTAGCTTTGACGATCTTCCTCATCAAACGACTCTTTGCGACTTCAATTAGCCAGAAAAAACTACCGCCTTCTCCATCAAAAGTCCCAGTCATCGGACACTTGCATAAGTTAGGCATATACCCGCATCGTTCACTCCAAAAGTTGTCCCACAAATATGGACCGCTCATGCTGCTACGCCTTGGTAGTGTACCAACTCTCGTTGTCTCGTCTGCTGAGGCGGCTCAAGAGGTCATGAAAACTCATGATTTAGCTTTTGCAGATAGGCCAAGACTAAAGCTTAATGAAAAGCTGCTTTATAACTATAAGGATGTAGCAACTGCGCCTTATGGAGAATACTGGAGGCAAATGAAAAGTATATGTGTCATCCAGCTTTTGAGTAACAAGAGAGTTTATGATACGAGGACGGTGAGAGAAAACGAAACAGCCCTCCTGGTGATGAAGATTGCTGAGTGCTCTCCTTCGGTTGTGGACTTGAGTGATCTGTTCATGGCTTACACGAGCGATATTGTTTCGATGTCAGCTTTTGGGAGGAAGTTTAGTGAGGGGGAGAGTGGGAGGCAGTTTAGGAGGATGATGAAAGAGTTTGTGAGTTTACTGGGTGGATTTGATGTTGGAACCTACATTCCGCAGCTTGCATGGTTTGGCACTGTAACAGGTTTATACAATAAAGTAGATGCAGTTGCTAAAGAGTTTGATGAATTTCTTGAAAGAATAGTTGATGAACATATTAGTACTTCGAAACGAGAAAAAGTTGAAGGCGCAGAGGACTTTGTAGATGTTTTGCTTCAGATTTACAATGATAAGAGCATTACTGGCTTTTCCATTGACAGAGAGAGCATCAAAGCTATTGTTTTGGTAACTAACTAATCTCTGTAGAAAAAGTGCTTGATGCACACTACAATTCCTTAATTGACACTAACTCTTTATATACTATTGTAATTTATTTTTGCTTCCTTCAGGATGTTCTAGCAGCAGGAACTGATACTACATACACAGTTCTAGAATGGGCAATGACAGAACTGCTAAGGCACCCCCAAGTCATGAAGAAACTGCAAAATGAGTTGAGATTAAACAGCAGAAACAAATCTGACATAATTGCTCAAGATGATTGTGAGAAGATGCCTTACTTGAAAGCAGTGTTTAAAGAAACTCTTCGCATCCATCCTCCAATCCCATTATTAGTTCCACGAGAAGCAAGAAATGATGTCAGCGTCATGGGATACGATATTGTTGCTAAAACCATGGTTATTGTGAATGCCTGGGCTATAGGAAGAGACCCTACAATTTGGGATGAACCAGACGAGTTTAGGCCAGAGAGGTTTTTGAATTCAACTGTAGATATCAGGGGCCATGACTTTCAGCTAATCCCATTTGGAGCTGGAAGGAGGAGCTGCCCTGGGATTTCTTTTGCTATGGTCACTAATGAGTTGGCACTAGCAAATCTTCTCCACAAGTTTGATTGGGAACTGCCCAACGGAATGAAGGGGGGAAATTTGGATATGACCGAGACTACTGGTCTTGCAATACATAAGAAAGAGCCTCTTCTTGCCGTCGCCATTCCATATTCTATCTAACCTTGGCCAAATTATAAAATTTGGGAGTTCTTGCTTCCACTCCGGTGTGGACTTTTTCGGCTCATGTTATGCTTCATCTTCTGTAGCTGAATAGCTCTCAGAATTACGGATCCTCATTTACTAGTTCTCAAACATTTCTCTTTACATGTAGTCCTCTTTTAACTTTGTTTATTGTTCAAGCATGTGTTTAGAAACTAGTATGTGAATTGTGATATGTGGTTTGTTTTCTATATTACAAAATTAAAATAAGTTGCTTACTTAAATTACTACGTCAATCCAAGGTTAACAAGCCGTCTAAAACTCTAGGAAAATGTAAAAGCATTTTGCCAGCCACTGATAATATGATAAGATGAACCTGGTAAAAAAATTCCACCACCTAATAGAAATGTGGTCACTCTTTTGTCGACAAACTAAAACAAGCAATCTGCAATTTATAAGGGGCCTCCAGTAGACATTTCTGATGCAACATGAATAGATAAGCAAACTAAGCAACGCAAGGTAATATGACTACAGAAATTTCGAGAAACAGAGCGACCATCTTATCTAAATAAAACGCAATCATATACATTATCTTCACCATCACATATTCATGTATCGTGTTGGATAGAAGCTCTACAGACCTGGATCACTGAAGAAGATAGTCATGCAACCATTAAAAATGCCTGCTCATTCGCAAATATTAGAGCATGCAGTAAGTTCACCACTATTTCACCCCCTACTTCTAGCACTCGTAACCTTAGCTTTAACAATCTTCGTCGTCAAAAGATTCTTTGCAACTTCAGCTAGCCATAAAAAGCTACCACCTTCTCCTTCAAAAGTCCCAGTCATCGGACACTTGCATAAGTTAGGCATATACCCGCATCGCTCCCTCCAAAAGTTGTCCCGGAAATATGGACCGCTCATGCTGCTACGCCTTGGTAGGATACCAACTCTGGTTGTCTCATCTGCTGATGCGGCTGAAGAGGTCATGAAAACTCATGATTTAGCTTTTGCAGATAGGCCTAGGTCAAAGCTTAACGAAAAGCTGCTTTATAACTATAAGGATGTAGCATCTGCGCCTTATGGAGAATACTGGAGGCAAATGAAAAGTATATGTGTCATCCAGCTTTTGAGTAACAAGAGAGTTTATGACACTAGGAAGGTGAGGGAAAATGAAACTGCCCTCCTGGTGAAAAAGATTGCTGAATCCTCTCCTTCGGTAGTAGACCTGAGTGATCTGCTGATGGCTTACACGAACGATGTCGTTTCAATGTCAGCTTTTGGGAGGAGGTTTAGCAAGGGAGAGGGTGGGAGGCAGTTTAGGAGGATGATGAAAGAGTTTGCGAGTCTACTGGGTGGGTTTGATGTTGGAACCTACATTCCACAGCTTGCATGGCTTAGCAGTGTAATGGGTTTGTACAATAAAGTAGATGCAGTTGCTAAAGAGTTTGATGAAATTCTCGAAAGAATAGTTGATGAACATATTAGTACTTCGAAACGAGAAAAAGTTGAAGGTGCAGAGGACTTTGTAGACGTTTTGCTTCAGATTTACAATGATAAGAGCATAACTGGCTTTTCCATTGACAGAGAGAGCATCAAAGCAATTGTTTTGGTAATTAACCAATCTCTCTTTAGAAGTGCTAAAAATACGCTTCATCTACTTATTGACCAACTCTTTACATGCTATTCAAAATTATTTTTGCTTCGTGCAGGACGTTTTAGCAGCAGGAACTGATACAACATTCACAGTTTTAGAATGGACAATGGCAGAACTGCTAAGGCACCCCCAGGTCATGAAGAAAGTGCAAAAGGAGTTGAGATTAATCTTCAAAAACAAGTCTGACATAATTGCTCAAGATGATTATGAGAAGATGCCTTACCTGAAAGCAGTGATAAAAGAAACTCTTCGCGTTTATCCTCCAGTCCCATTATTAGTTCCACGAAAAGCAAGGAACAATGTTAATGTTATGGGATATGACATTGTTGCTGGAACCACGGTTATTATAAATGTCTATGCAATCGGAAGAGACCCTTCTTTGTGGGATGAACCGGATGAGTTTAGGCCGGAGAGGTTCTTGAATTCTACTATAGATTTCAGAGGCCATGACTTCCAACTAATCCCATTTGGAGCTGGAAGGAGGAGCTGCCCTGGAATATCTTTTGCTATGGTCACTAATGAGTTGGTACTAGCAAATCTTCTGCACAAATTTTATTGGGAACTACCGAACGGAACCAAGGGGAAAGATTTGGATATGACCGAGACTACTGGTCTAGCTATACATAAGAAAGGGCCTCTTCTTGCTGTCGCCATTCCATATTCTATCTAACCTGAGCCAAATTATTAAATTTAAGTTCATGATTAATTGCAACTTTATATTCTACACCAGGCTCTGTCTTTCTGTAATTTGGTACTAGAGGAGACCGCGCTCGACAAGCAGAAACACCAAGTATTTGGATTGGTTTGTTTTTAGTATCAGTGTTTATCTCTGTTCAACTTAGCAGTTTGTCACATTAGGGTTCGCAGAGAACCCAGTGTTACTCCTAATATTTTTTTCCTCCAAGTGCTACTCCTAATATTAATATAGTAATAAAGCAGCTAAAACAGATGAAGCATATATTTAATAACTGTGAAGTCGACATTAGTGAAACAAAACAACACAATTCATATTTTTGGATACATAACAACCTAAGGGAAAAGCTCATAGAGCCAGATTCTAAGCTAAAGTAGCTGCAGATTTCATTGGCGCAACAGCCACTGAGCTCCATAAATGATGAAGATTAATTTGAAGAAACAAAAGATCCATTTTAAAGCAGTAAACATGGATTTCTATATCTAGCCAAGAAACCTTGATTACAAGCCACTAAAGGTTTAACAAAATTGATGGGGGCAACACTTGCCACAAACTCATGCAAATTTACAGCTCAAGTAAAATATAGTACGAAGGTAATACAGGAAGGATGTTGAAGCAGGGTTAAACCAGAGAGAGACATGTAATTATTAGCTTCCATAAATTGATAATCCACTAACCAGGTTAAAAAACTGAGAGTCTCTGGTGTCAATAATGTGGCAACAGAGGCCAGTGCTTTTCTTTTATAGGTAACCGTTGAGGGAATGCTGATACTCAGTGAGATCTTATGTCCTGAACATAACGTGCAGCTTGTTGAGCCCCGATAAACAGGGCATCAGCAGCAATGAAGATTCCGACCTGTGACAGAAACAATTAGATTTGAGAATGATCCGTGTAATACAGACTCAAACAAATGGGTAAATTTAATGAAGCAGGTAGAGATTACTACCAAGCGAGCTGAGAAAACTAAGCGGTAAGCCCAACCCTCCTTAGCAGCAGCAGCTCTTTGCTGATCAGTCCAACTGAGATAATTACGGTACAAATCAGATGAGGCAGGGAAGGGATAAAATAGTTGACTAAGTTGCTGAAGTTAAGTCACTAATTTCCAACTTGACAGCAATTTGAGAGCACCAGAGAAAACATTGTGCTTGGGTGTGCTCAGGTGTGTTTTACCAGGTGAACGCGTGCATGTGCGTGTGTGGATGTTTGTCACTGAAAATACATGGAGACACATTCCAATATACCATGAGGTAATACACACAATTTTAACAATGTCTACATATGAATAAAAGTTTCAGAAACTCATAATGTTAGGCAAAAAGAAGGATCCGATCGTCAAAGGAAATGGAAGTTTATCAACAGTAATTTTTTCTTTTTTTTTACTAAATAAGATATGTTTGTGCAAAAGCCACCTAATATCCCATGTGAGGCCCATGTTGAAACATGGTCTGTAACCCTAGCTTTGAAGCAGAGCAATATCGAACTGCAGCAATATTGAACATATAAACTTGCCATGGTATTTAAGATGATTAAGAATCAACCTCTTTCTTATATGTGTGTACATATATGTATTTATGTGCACAAACAGAATGAGGTAAGCTATATCCGGGTAACATACCCAATGAACTCTGAAAGACCACCGATGCCTGCAAATCTGAACGGCTGTGGACCTTCCCTTTCAAGGTCCTACTCAAGAAAAGATATGATTGATTTGGTATATTACTATTACATGACAAATAAAAAGAAGGAAATTTATCAAAAATACCCATGTTTGAAAAACCCCCAAAGAAGGGAATTTTCTAAAAAGAATCAGTAAAAGCAAAAGGGTTAAAATTTAAAACTTTTCTTTGTCAAGTACCTCTTCTTCAGCAGCCTCTAGTCCCCCCTGAACCCAGAAAAGGTTTCTGTAACCAGCATTGTACAGTATCTCGCAAGCCGCTAGAGATCTGCCTAAAGATGAGGTTCAGATTGAAGCTTGTGCTGTGAAAAAAGGTAGTGTGTGTATCTGTGTCTCTATATAGATCAAAAAAATATACAGGTATTGAGTATCAATTTTACAGATACACTAAATTAACTTAAATTTGTTTATAAGTATAATATAGTCAGTCAAGTTAATAGCATATGAAATACGAAAAATGACAACAAATTCTAGAAATTAGCTGTGAGAGTGTTGAATGGTATTAAATGGAGTTCGAATATCAGTTGCAGCCTTTGGAGGGTAAATAGGTTAGACAGTTACAGTGATGACGAGCAGCTGTAAATGGAGAACGCTGTTGTATTCTTGATCATGAAATAATAGACAATTGAAATTCTTCTAAATCTTTAATTCCTTGTGAGAGGTTGCTGAAGCTAGACTTTCAGTCTTTTTAGGGATTTGTATTCCCCCGTTGGGCCTAAGGTTTATATCCGTAGGACTAATCAACGTTGTGGAGGTTTGTACCTCAGTCTGAATTTTTGGTAAATTCACAACCTTGAACGGATTTGAACAAATTCGATTTTATAATAGATATTCTATGCAAATAGAATCTCTCAAGCCGCTAGAGATCTGCCTAAAGATGAGGTTCAGATTGAAGCTTGTGCTGTGAAAAAAGGTAGTGTGTGTATCTGTGTCTCTATATAGATCAAAAAAATTATACAGGTATTGAGTATCAATTTTACAGATACACTAAATTAACTTAAATTTGTTTATAAGTATAATATAGTCAGTCAAGTTAATAGATAACGGATGTGATTAGTCGAATTTTTTTTTAACATATGATTAACTCATAAAGACAAGGAGTAACATCCCATAAGCTAGATAGTAAAAGTGCAACGCTGAGACAAACCACTTATGGCCTAAATGACTACTTTAATATTTAAAATTAAGTGTAAACTAGGTTTTATTACTATTCTGTCACAGCTAAGTCAGAAAGCTGTCTATTATCTTGACGTTTAAATGATAAAAAAAATTATAACTTAGAAGTGTAACTCTCACAGTTACCAAGTAATGCATTCACTTAACTCCGAACAATTCGTAATAATTACAGTACATTCAGCATCAAAACTTAATTTCAGTACATATAAAGGGAATTTCACCTCAATCCTTTCTGGCATGCCAAAATAAGATCTTTATCCTTTGAGAACTTCTTTTCAGCTTCTGATAAAAACTGACTGTTGAGAAATAAGATTAGCAACTGATATACTAATTTACCTGATGGGAAATTTCACTTTTACTGGAAAAATATTGCACAGCTCACGTGTTATAAGATAATGTTGGAACACCACTCCACCAACCTCCTATAAATATCAAACACTCTTCAGATAGAAAACATTACCATATAACAAAGCATATTTACTGGTATATCAGATACATTTTTTTTACAAAAAGATAATATTCTAGATGTACATTAAAATGTATGCCACCTGATGTCATCATTTCCAGTAACCAATCTCGTTTCTATACTACTTATTTGTTTACAAATAAACTTTATTAAAAGGGAAATGGAAATCATCATAAACAAAGCATGTACAAATTTAACCAAAGACAAGATGAAGTAGTCATATACCCATCATGAAATTTGAAACCTTCTTAGGCAGAGTTCCCACATTAAATGTACTCTCCACGTCAAAGACTGGAATCCAAGTTGAGCCTTTAACCCAAGCCTTCAACAAAAAAAGATATATCATGGTAACAGTGTAAGTAGTAGACTTGAGCCTGAGAGTAATCTTCTACCAAGGAGAAATAAGTTACAAAACACATAATTCGACTAGAAGTGGAGAATTTCAAAATATATTCAAGCATTCAACTAGTCTACAAAAAAACAACTACAGCATGTGACATCAAGCTTACAAAGAAATCCTCATACACATGTCTACATGAGGACCATAGTAAACATTTGAGGATTGGAATCAGACATAACCAGCAGTTAAGATTAGAAGCAAATGTGCCTTTCTCGTGGCAGGAACAGATCATGTGGAATGAATGTGTTTACCTTTTCATGTTCTGTAGTTGGACGAACATCGAGAAGGGTCGTATTGGAAAGCTGAACTGCATACCCAGCTTCTTTCGGTGTAAGAGGTTTCACTTTCCCCTCCCTAACCTATAATTGAAGAATTTATTCATTGGACTGTAACATATAATGTATCTTAGACAATAAATCTCCAAAAACCTTGATGAGTGAATAAAGGCCTCGAAATGTATCTTATACTTTAATGTTTTAAAACACCTCCTCGCTCACACGATGACAAGAGATCACCACATATGATCCCAGTGATATTTTAGGAGACAAGGAAGTTATGTCTCAAGAACTCAATACTCTTACTAAGATAAGAGCATCATATGATCATAATAGCACTGAACCAATCCACTGCACCATAAACAAAATCATACAGAAAACAAGTAAATTAAAAAATTTAAATGAAAAAAAATTACCAAAGCTTCCCATCTTTTTCTTGCAGCAGCCATATCTTTAGCTTGCTTCAACTCAAAATCTTCATTCTCTGCTTGTATTCTTACAGCCCTCAAATGCTAAAGCAAGAAAAATCAAGAAAATCCATTTTGATATAAAAATCAAAACTTGATAAGAACCCATTAAAGAACTGATGAATAAATGAAAAGGGTTGATTTATATAAGCGTAAAAAGACTTACATGAATGGAGGGTTTGAGATTAAGAGAAGAAGAGAGTGAAGAAGTGAAGCAGCAGCAATGTCTTGAAGTGAGTTGTTGATTGTAATGAGAAGAGAAGGTGAGAGGTGAAAGCCCAATTGCTAAAGCATCCATTCTTGATTTTAAGTTGCTTATCCTATATCTTCTTGAGCTTTTGGTGAAGTGACACATAAATACAGTTACAGAAGACATACCGTAGAAAAGATAAAGAACTGCCCTGTCAGGAAAAAATGGTTTTAAAATGGGGTTTGCATAATATTTTGCCGTTAAATTTAACGGTAATTTCATATGAAATAGTATTTTGGTTTTCTTTTGCAGAAATATATAATTTAGATCAAATAGTCGAGACATAAGAAATTAAAAAATGAAAGAAATAATGTTAGGGTTCCAAAATAATTCTCAAAATTGTTTTCATATTCGGGTATGATATTCTACTGGAAATCATTTTGCATTTTATCTGTCGTTGGATGTTTATAAAATAATATCAGACGTGGGTTTGAGTCCTTCGCTGGTCCACCGTGAGGATAAGAACTAAATTTTGGATAATGAAGATATAAATATAAGGCGGTTATGGTATGTGTGTATAAGCATGCATTACAAAATAATTCCTAGATCTTTTTTTCATACCTTAGATCAGGACCGTTTATTATTGTGAGTAGAGACGCCTGACGCTATTGAATGTCTTATATGTGTTCAGCAGGAATCACGCAAAAATGTGTTGGAGCTTTAATTGGGCTAATTATCGGTCATTAAAAGCTATCATTGTCATGTGAATACATTAATTATGACGTATTTCATTGTCTAGCATTTTCGTTTATGCATTGCGAGACTAGATTACTCCTGAACGGATTAGATCGTGACGGATTTAAATTGGGGCTAAAACGAACCCAGACTAAATTCTAGCAAAATTATTTATATCCTATCAACAATTGACAAGTCTAATTTTTTTAAGAAAATAACACAATAATTAGTTAAAATTTCACTATTTTGTAAATATCTGGGGAACTAAAATCTTAAGCAGAAATTTGAGAGGAGAGGAAGGGTTCATCAAGAATTTTGTTATTGAAATATTATATTGAAATATTCTCATATTTTTAAGTTATTGAAGCATTAATATATTCTTTTAAAATTAATATTAAATTGTCGTATCCTTAGTGGATCGGTCAGGGGTGAACTATATTTAGTAATTTGTCAAGTCCTGCAATCTATACCTACAATTTTTGGATACGACGCGACTTACACGATATGAAATGACACGAAAATTCAGTGTTTATATTTATCTTTTTAGTACACGACACGAATGTACATGGTCGATATTTACTATTGAAAGAGATATATCCTAAGTCCAGTCATGTATGATGATTTAGAAATAACTTTTATGTAATCTGTTTTGGTTTCATTGATATTAATAAAAGACTTGTTTTGGTTTTATTGTGGACTTTATCTATTTAAGTGTTTAAATAAGATATACCATAGTTTAGAGTAAAACTTTTTATGAATTATGATGAGATCATAATAATGAGACCTAAAAGATGATAACTCTAAACTTAAATATTTCCTGGTCGTAAGATTACTAACTGGTAATTAGTAATCTGCAAAGATCGGTACATACTATGTTTGCTTCATTATGAAGGATGTCTGTTCTCATAAACATTTGTGTGGTGACACTATAGCTAGTATGTAGGTGCTTATTATAGAATAAGTTCACTGAACATGACTCACACAGCTGAACAACTCATGGAGTTCACTCACGTGTCAGCAGTTGTTCACATAGTGATACTTGTACAAGTATCCTTAGACTTGAGGTCATCATAGTCATCTTGTGTACCTTGAACTATGTTTTGGTTTAGTTATTGGTCTCCAGGGACAATTATAAGGGCTCTACTGGGTATAGAAATTTGTACACGAAGATAGTGTATGATCAATAAATGATCTACCCCTTCCAGTGAAGTAAGAAAATATTCAATGCTGATCCACTTATGCTAGTTCAAGAATCTCTGGCCAGAGTGAATGAAATTAGAAAGGAGTTTCTAATTTACATTAAATAGAACTAAGCATAGTGAATGGGAAAGCAAATGATTAAATAAGATAGGCTTGACACAAGTTCCATGTCTTGTATTTAATCGTGACATTGCAGAGTGGAAGGGATTGATTGTACGGTAACTACTCACTGAATGGGTTCTTCGTATTCTAAGCAGTGAATTCGTATTATCCGGATAGTCGCGATATGCTGAGAAGTATCACTCACGATGTAGAATAAATATGATTAATTAATTAATCATATTTAATGAATTAGAGAATTTATATAAATAATTATAAAATAGTTATATTATTATTTATTTCTACTATCGGCTTAATATTGAACCTACAGGGTCACACCATAAAAGAGAATGATTTAATGGTGGAGGAATTAATTAATAATGGCTGGTAATTTTTTATTTGTGAAATAAATAATTAATTAGCAAATTTAATAATTGATTAAATGAGATTTAATTAATTATAAATTAATTAAGAAAAGTTCTTAATATTATTAATTAAAAAATTTAATTTTGGAAATTAAATCAAGTGAGAGAATTATTTTTAAAGTGTTTAGAAAAAGGATTAATAATTAAAAGGTGTTTTAATTATTAGTTAATAGGTTAATAAGAATAAAGGGTTAATAATAATAATATTTTATGGGAAAATTTTCAGCTGAAAATTTTGCCAATAAATATACTATTATAAACCCTTATTTTTTTCTAAACCTAAAAAGTTAAGAAAACCCTAATTCTCCCACCGCTTCCTCTTTCATTACATTGATCTCTTGGTGGATACCGGTGGAGTGCTTCACACTTGAGGAACAGCTGCTAGGGATCTCCGCTCGTCGTTCGTGGATCGCTTTTAAAGGTTAGAAATCGATCACATATGATTTAATCACGATTTGTATGCTTTTATTTGGATTTTATATCAAGAAAATTGTTTTACCATGCTTCTGTGATGTATAAAATCCTACAATGGTATTAGAGCATAGGTTGTATGCATATAGATTTGTGGTGAAAATTTCAGAATTTTTATGATATTGTATGAATTTATTATGATTTTTGTAAGTTATATCATGGATTAATTATGACTGATTATAAATTGTTTCTTATAATTATTTTGACTGTAGATCTGGGTTCTACAAGTGTTGTAGATCGTCTGAGTATTTTTTTCATAATTTTCTGATGTGTGGATTAATTATTATGATTTTTTGAAGTTGTTTTAATTAAATTCGTAATTATATATATATAATCTATTAGTATATATATATATGTAAAGTATGCTGTTGGATAAAGAAAAATTCTGCTGACTGATGTTCTGGGTTGTACTGATGGCACGGCGTTCGGTGTAAGTAAAGGCGGCGTCTGATCAATAAAAAAAAATAGGGGTGTCGCTCATTCCGGGAATGCGTGACACCCTGTGGTGCATTCACGGAATGCGTTATACATTTTAATGGCTTAAAAGGGTTGTAACGCATTATCGGAATGCGTTACAGGGCTTGTAACGCGTTCTTGTATTGCGTTACAGCCCATCTATTATTTTTAAAAATTGATTTCTGGGAGTTTCGTAACTCCGTTTTGGGCGTGCAATATGTCGTTGGATTCGTTTTTCCGAGACGAATCTAATGGAGTAGTCAAATATTTTTTATATAAAAGTTTTGAACTGTTTATATTCCCGAAAGTGTTTTAAAACATGTTTTAATTGTTTTAATTGCTTTTAAATGCTATAATAAATTTGTACATCATTATATCAATGTGTGACATGATAATTGCTTGCATGCTTACTTGTTTATTTATTTTTATATATGAGATATATGCCTATGTTTACCATGCGATGATAGATTTAGGTGAACTTAAATCAATATAAGGCGTGCTCTAGAAAATCTAGAATAGAAATCGTATCTTACCTTAACAATAATATTATGAATACAATCATGAGATTCTTGTATTTATGAAACACATAATTAAATATGAATTTTCAATATTGAGAGAAAGGATGATTCTGTCAAAAGCAGATTTATATCTGTAAGAATGGGGTATTAAGTGACGTCTCTTGACAATGCTCCCCCTGATCAGGGAATCATCTGATTATCGATTATTGATTTGAAATATTTAATTTAAAAGGAAGAATCTCTTTATAATCTGATTATGATTGTAACATAATATAATCCCTCTAAAATTAAATAATATCAAGTAGTAATTGGCCAATGACACAGCGGGCTTGTGTCGGTCAAAGCCTTCCAACATGGTAGAAAGTAGTTCTTATTTTTAAATCATTGTCGTTTCGTGCTACAGCCGAGGGCTTTGATTTCGAAATAAGAAATGCTTGTATATTACATAGAGATGTGTACATTGAATTAGAATCTAAAGGTCGTTACGTGCTGCAGCCGTGGGCCTTTGGAGACTGATTCAACTGTACGAAATGTTGGGTTAGACTTGACTTAGAATATTGAGTTTGTCGTGCTACAGCCGTGACTCAATTATTCAAGAGGCTAAAGTTTTATTAGGGAATAACATAAGATGTAATTGACAAGAGTTGTGTGCCTATTGAACATCACATGACATTTCGTGCTACAGCCGAGGTTGTGTGATGGAATGTATGATCCCTATTCCCACTAGCATTATGAATGCTTAATTTTCACTTAGGGGTTGTATAAATTAGATAAACTAGTGGGAGCCACTTATGAATAAAGACCCGATTCATATAGTGTTTTGAAATGAAATTGAATATTTGCTAAGTGTTGTTATGTGTTCATCATTTACAGATTTACTATATACGTTATGTCTTCTGCACTATCACTTCGGAGCATACTAGATGCTCACAAGTTGACTGGTCCTAATTTTGCTGACTGGCTTCGAAACTTGAGAATTGTTCTCAGGGTTGAGAAGCTGGAATATGTGTTTGACTCACCTAAGCCTACTGAACCTGCTAGCGATGCACATAATGATGAACATGTTGTGTATCGTAAGTGGATAGATGATACAAATGTTGCTCAATGCATCATGTTAGCTTCCATGAACATTGAGCTACAGAAGCAACATGAGCATATGGATGCTCACACTATCCTTATGAATCTACAAGAGTTGTATGATATGGCAGGGAAGACAGCTCGATATGAGATATCGAAGGAGCTGTTCGGGTGTAGAATGTCTGAGGGATCATCTGTGAATGACCATGTACTTAAGATGATCAATTTGATTGAACGTCTTGAACAACTTGGTTTTACCATGGATGGGGAGCTGAGCCAAGACTTGGTCTTGCAATCACTTCCGAGTTCGTTCTCGCAGTTTGTTGTGAACTTTCACATGAATAAGCTGGATGTCAGCCTGCCTGAACTCCACAACATGTTGAAGACTGCGGAATCGAATTTTCCCCCTAAGAAGAGTTTTGTTCTTCTAATTGGTGAAGGTTCCAATCCTAATAAAATGAAGAAGAACCCTTCTAAGAAGAAGAAAGTAGGTGAGAAAAAGTTGGTTCCACCAAAAGCTGAAGACCCCAAGAGCAAAGCTGTTTGCTTTCACTGTAACAAGGCGGGGCACTAGAAGAGGAACTGCAAGGTTTACCTTGCAGAATTGAAGAAGAAGAAGGGTAGTGAGACTACCGCTTCTGATTCAGGTATGTTCATGATCGAAGTTAATATGTCACTAAGTCAAATTTCTACTTGGGTATTAGATACCGCCTGTGGTTCTCATATTTGCAATTCGTTGCAGGGACTAAAGGGAAGTAGGACTCTTGAAGAAGATGAGGTGATTCTACGTATGGGCAATGGAGTAAGGGTTGCCGCCATATCTGTAGGATCATTTAGTTTACATATGCCTACGGGCAAGACTATTATTTTGAATAATTGTTATTACGTTCCCTCTATTGTGAGGAATATTGTTTCTATTCCTATGTTGGATTTGAATGGTTTTTCATTTATTATTAAGAATAATGAATGTTATATTCTTAGAGATAATGTTATTTATGGACGTGGTACTTTAAATAATGGTCTATATGTATGTGACGTAGAGCATAATTTACTTCATATTGAACAAACTAATAAAAGAAAAAGGGATGATGAAAATCTCACTTTCTTATGGCACTGCAGACTTGGTCATATTAGTGAAAATAGACTACAGACATTGCATAAGGAAGGGTTACTTGACCCCTTTGATTTTGAATCATATCCTACATGCGTGTCTTTTCTATTGGGTAAAATGACCAAATCTCCATTTAGTGGACATGGAGAGAGGGCTGCAGATTTGCTAGGATTGGTACACACAGATGTATGCAGACCAATGTCTACGCAAGCCATTGATGGATTTTCATACTTCATTACTTTCATAGATGATCGATCTAGATTCGGATATGTGTATTTGATGAAACACAAGTCTAAAGCCTTTGAAAAGTTCAAAGAATATAAGTATGAAGTGGAGAAACAAACCAAACATAGTATTATAACTTTTCGATCAGATCGAGGTGGTGAATACTTGAATGGAGAGTTTCTAGCTTATCTAAAAGAAAATGGTATAGTCTCCCGGTGGACTCCTCGTCTCCTCCATATATTCCACAGTTTAATGGGGTATCTGAAAGGAGAAATCGAACTTTGTTAGACATGGTTCGGTCCATGATGAGCTATGCGAATCTTCCAGTATTCTTGTGGGGTTATGCATTGGAAACCTCAACATATTTACTGAATAAGGTGTCTTCCAAATCTGTTCCTTAAACTACATATGAGATATGGAAAGAAAGGAAACCGAGTCTTAAACACGTTAAGATTTGGGGATGTCCAGCTTATATCAAGAAAGTTGACCCAAATAAGCTGGAATCTCGATCCGTAAAATGTAATTTTGTGGGATATCCTAAAGAGACTTTAGGGTATTACTTTTATACCGATCATAGGGTGTTTGTCTCCAGATATACTACCTTCTTGGAAAAGCAGTTTATCCTTGAAGAAAACAGTGGGAGCAAAATTGAACTTGATGAAGTTCAAGAAGCACAAACTACTACGGATCAAGTGGAAACACCTGTTCAGACTGAACAACCTTCTGTGGAACAACCCATTCGTAGGTCAGGGAGAGTGTCTCGCCAACCTGAGAGGTATTATGGCATTGTCATTGAGAATGACAATGAGTTGTTAATAATTGATGATGACGACCCTGTGACCTATAATGAGGCTATGAGTAGTGTTGACTCGGAGAAATGGCATAGTGCCATGAAATCCGAAATGGAATCTATATATACCAACCAAGTATGGACTCTGGTTGAGGCGCCTGAAGGTGTTAAGCCTATTAGGTGCAAGTGGGTATGCAAAAGAAAGATTGGAACAAAGGGCTAGGTGGAGACCTATAAGGCCAGACTCGTGGCAAAAGGATTCAAACAAAGGCAAGGGATTGACTTTGATGAAACTTTTTCTCCTGTAGCCCTGTTAAAATCAATTCGGATTTTGCTTGCGATTGCTGCTTACTACGACTATGAGATCTGGCAAATAGACGTGAAAACGGCCTTCCTCAATGGGGAACTTGAAGAGGAAGTGTATATGACACAACCAGATGGTTTTCTTTCCAAGGGAAATGAACACCTAGTGTGTAAGCTGCTGCGAACCATATATGGTTTAAGTCAAGCTTCTCGTAGATGGAACATCCATTTTGATGAGACAATCAAAGAGTTTGGTTTTATCAAAAACATAGATTAACCATGTGTCTACAAGAAGGTTAGTGGGAGCGCGGTAACATTTCTTGTATTGTATGTGGATGGCATACTTCTTATAGGAAATGATATACCGATGCTGCAATCAGTCAAAGTATGACTATCGAAGAATTTCACCATGAAGGACTTGGGAGAAGCATCCTACATTCTCGGTATGAAGATCTATAGAGATAGATCTAGAAGAATGATAGGTCTTACCCAGGGTACATACATCCAGAAAGTGCTTAAAAGGTTTAGCATGTAAAACTCCAAAAGAGGTCTCATACTGATGAGCCATGGAGCGTCCCTTTCCGGAAAGATGTCTCCTAAGACACCTGAGGAAAGAGAGCGTATGAGTAAGATTCCTTATGTTTCAGCAATATGATCTATCATGTACGCGATGTTGTATACTAGGCCTGATGTTGCTTATTCAATTAGTGTGACGAGCAGATATCAGTCCAATCCAGGTGAAGACCACTGGAAAGCAGTGAAGAACATCCTTAAGTACTTGCGAAGGACTAAGGACATTTTTCTTGTTTTTGGTGGTGAATCTGAGTTGAAAATCGAGGGTTATACTGACTCTAGTTTTCAATCAGAAAGTGATGATAGCAAATCCATGTCAGGGTACGTGTTTACTCTGAATGGTGGTGCGATTAGTTGGAAGAGTTCCAAACAGTCTACAACGGCTGACTCCACGGCGGAAGCAAAATATATAGCTGCAAGTGAGGCTGCAAAAGAAGCCGTTTGGATGAGGAAATTTGTTTCTGAGTTGGGAGTTATTCCTAACGTTGAAGAGCCTATTGTGTTGTATTATGATAACAACGCAGCAATAGCACAAGCCAAGGAATCTAGGTCTCATAAAAATTCCAAACATGTCCTGCGGCGCTTTCATCTGATTATGGAGATTGTTGAAAGAGGAGATGTCAACGTCGAGAGAGTTGACACACATAACAACATAGCAGACCCTTTAACAAAGCCACTTTCTCAAAGTCACTTTGATCGTCATAAAGACAAGATGGGTATTAGATACCAGAGTGATTGGCTTTAGTACAAGTGGGAGATTGAAAGAGATGTGTCCTAAGTCCAATCATGTATGATGATTTAGGAATAACTTTTATGTAATCTGTTTTGATTTCATTGATATTAATAAAAGACTTATTTTGGTTTTATTGCGGGTTTTATCTATTTTAGTGTTTAAATAAGATATACCATAGTTTAGAGTAAAGCTTTTTATGGATTATGATGAGATCATAATAATGAGACCTAAAAGATGATAACTCTAAACTTAAATATTTCCTGGTCGTAGGATTACTAACTGGTAATTAGTAATCCGCAAAGATCGGTACATACTATGTTTGCTTCATTATGAAAGATGTCTGTTCTCATAAACATTTGTGTGGTGACACTATAGCTAGTATGTAAGTGCTTATTATAGAATAAGTTCACTGAACATGACTCACACAGCTGAACAACTGATGGAGTTCACTCACGTGTCAGCAGTTGTTCACATAGTGATAGTTGTACAAGTATCCTTAGACTTGAGGTCATCATAGTCATCTTGTGTACACTGAACTATGCTTTGGTTTAGTTCTTGGTCTCCAGGGACAATTATAAGGGCTCTACTGGGTATAGGAATTTGTACACGAAGATATTGTATGATCAATAAAGGATCTACCCCTTCCAGTGAAGGAAGAGAATATTCAATGCTGATCCACTTATGCTAGTTCAGGAATCTCTGGCCAGAGTGAATGAAATTAGAAAGGAGTTTCTAATTTACATTAAATAGAACTAAGCATAGTGAATGGGAAAGCAAATGATTAAATAAGATAGGCTTGACACAAGTTCCATGCCTTATATTTAATCGTGACATTGCAGAGTGGAAGGAATTGATTGTACGGTAACTACTCACTGAATGGGTTCTTGGTATTCTAAGCAGTGAATTCGTATTATCCGGATAGTCGCGATATGCTGAGAAGTATCACTCACGATGTAGAATAAATATGATTAATTAATTAATCATATTTAATGAATTAGAGAATTTATATAAATAATGATAAAATAGTTTTATTATTATTTATTTCTACTACCGGTTTAATATTGAACCTATAGAGTCACACCATAAAAGAGAATGATTTAATAGTGGAGGAATTAATTAATAATGGCTGGTAATTATTTATTTGTGAAATAAATAATTAATTAGCAAATTTAATAATTGATTAATTGAGATTTAATTAATTATAAATTAATTAAGAAAATTTCTTAATATTATTAATTAAGAATTTAATTTTGAAAATTAAATCAAGTGAGAGAATTATTTTTAAAGTGTTTAGAAAAAGGATTAATAATTAAAAGGTGTTTTAATTATTATTTAATAGGTTAATAAGAATAAAGGGTTAATAATAATAATATTTTATGGGAAAATTTTCAGCTGAAAATTTTGCGTATAAATATACTATTATAAACCCTTATTTTGCCTAAACCTAGAAAGTTAAGAAAACCCTAATTCTCCCACCCCTTCCTCCTCCATTACATTGATCTCTTGGTGGATACCGGTGGAGTGCTTCACACTTGAGGAACAACTGCTAGGGATCTCCGCTTGTCGTTCTTGGATCGCTTTTAAAGGTTAGAAATCGATCTCATATGATTTAATCACGATTTGTATGCTTTTATTTGGATTTTATATCAAGAAAATTGTTTTACCATGCTTCTATGATGTATAAAATCCTACAACTATCGGTTTTGTCTTACTCTTTGAATACACGACATGACACAAAATATACAACATAAATAAATTTCTTTAAATATTAATATTTATAATAAATATATGTATATTTATAATAAACATATGTATATTTATTTTTAAAATAATACTTGATTTTATTATATTATATATAAATATGGTCTAAATATATATGTTTCATATATTTTGTAAAAAAAATCACCAAAAAATCTTAAATTTTAATTATTTAATTAAAAAATTAAATTTATATTATTTTTCAATTTTAAATGAAAACACGGCACGAAACGAAATTACACCTATCTGCAAGGGTTGGCTCAGTTGGTTAAAGAGGAGATAACTATTTTCTTAGTCACATGTTCGAATCTCACGGAAGGAGAATTTATGATTATGAGAGTCGTCTGGGGGTTAACTACCATAACAAAAAAAGAAATAAAATTACATGAACACAATATTACACGAGACCTAAATGGATCAATTTTGAATTTAAAATTTAAGTACACGAAACTCTAAAATATATGACACAAAAATAAACAACTCTGTGAGGTACCTCGTCATATTTGGGAAAATTGATTGCCCCTGAAAATCTTGTTTATGATATCCGAATCCTTATCGTAGTTAGGCTCGTAGTTGACTAGTTGACAAGAAACTCAACTCCCGAATGTGAATGTATCACTTTCCTCTCTTTATGACGAAATAAATTTTCATGAATGATATCAAAATATAATTTATATTTAAATATAATATTTATTGTTAAAATATACTTTTTATTAACAAAATTTATCATCAAACCTGAGATCTTGCATTGTTTTCAAAAAAATAAATAGTAAAACCTAATGTTTGAAAATATAATCCATTAAAAAGACTTTATTAAAATCCCGAAGAGTAAAATATTCTCTGACATGTTATATATACAGTTAAATCTTAATAAATGACAGATATTAAAAATCTTTTATTTTTTATCAAAATTATTAATATATACTGCCTCCGTCCCAAATTGTTTTTTCCATTTTGACTTTCTGTATGGTAAACGATTGACTACTAATTTACGTCTAATCTATAAGATCAAATATAGTTATGAGTGATTTTGTTGAAATCGTATTTATGAGTATTTTAATATAATGAAATTTTTATATTTAATATTATTACGATACTAAAATATTAACAATCAAAACTGTGCATTAGCAAACGTGTCCAACACAAAGAGAAAACGTTTTTAGGGACGGAGGGAGTAGTAAATAAATTCTTTTAAATATATTAATTAAATAAATTATTTATTTATCAAATATTAATTTATTCAAGAATTACCTCAAGTCGAAAGAAGCACACACGTAGACGTAGAGTAAACTTAACTACGTACTATCTATCTGCTACATAACAGTAATTATCAATCAGAGGAAAAATGCATACAGTGCATATCTAATCATAGGAAGTTTCGTGGAAGTAAGAAAAGAAGATAATAATGGCAGTAGTGAAATCAAGGACTAGGAAATCGCCAAAATAACATATAAATACCACGTAATGCGCCCACTGCTCCTTTTATATACCATCCTCTTAACTTACATTTTTAACTGCTCACTCTTTATTTTTATTTTAATCTCTCTCTCTCTCACAGCTCGACTCAGTAGTTATCTCAGGTATGTTAATTTTTTATTTTTGGACAAGTCCAGTTACTTTGTATGTGTATTACTTGGAATGTATGAGTGTTTGAGATGGGTTTTCTTGATTATGTAAGGGTAGTTTGGTTTTTTTAATGTTTTTGTACTTAGTTTTTTGTTGTGGGTTTGTAATTTGTGTTATGGAAAAGTGTTTGTAATGTTTTATGTCGGTGCAACTTGAATTATGTGTTTTTTTCATTATAGTTTAGAGAAAGAATGGCTTGGTTAATTATTGATACTAGTATATTCTTGAAAAGATTAGTTTGCTTTTGTGGATATATTTATTGTTTTTGATATTTGATGTTATCTCCAGTTCTTCTAGTTGACTTGACTCATTATCCTTTGACTTGCAATTTCTTCATTTGTTGAATTCTTTTTATAATTTTGGTCAATTTAACCTGAAATATTGAAACTTTTATGGTTTGTGAACTGTGACAATGATGCCTTTATGATGCTAATGTTTTATAATATGAAACTGTACTTTATTTTCTCGAGAAACACTTGAAATTATGTTCACTTTTCTGTATAATTTTAGTTGGATATCAGGATGTATACAGAATGATGAAAAATAGAATTGCTAGATGCATTGATCAGAGTCATGTGTACATTTAACCTGCGGTGTACGAGTAATGGTGAACACCACCTGTCTGGATAGTTGTGTAAAACTTGGGAGTACCTGTCTGCTATATGCTAGTTGATGTAATCTCAGACAAGAGTTTGGCTTCTCACTACATTTTTACTTTTGTGAGTTAATTATCATGATCTCGCAGAACCTGTTAGATAGTTGATTCTAAACACCATATCCTACTTTTACATTCAATCTGTGATGTTTTGATATTTATATATACAGTATATTGTTCACCGGTAGATTGGTGTAAAGCAGAATGTGATATGGCATTGATATACAAATAGTTAATGTACCTATCCAGGCGCTGGCAAGTACCAGCCTATTGAATGCAGGCCATGCCGACTCGCCTGATGTAGCATCCTATTAGGATTCCAGGTTTAGTAAAAGCACTAAATGTGTTCAAAAAGCAACTTGTGTTGTACTTAGGATTGTAAGAGTAGTAGCGCCGATTATTAGGAATTTTCTTAATTAACATAAGCGACTATACTTGTCCTAGGAACATACACCGGACATGCTGGAAATGTGTTTTCTTTAATAGAGTAGTCATCCACTCTTAAAAGAAGTACTTGTGTTTGTTATGTCATCTCAATCTGTAAGTTAATTTTCTACAGTTAGCAGACATTGTAAGACCAAAGGCTAAACAGACTCACTGGTAATTTATTAGTTTCTTTTTAATTGTTAAATAAGCGCATCAATCCTGTACTTTTTACATGTATTCCATTTTAATATGTCTATATAGTAATGATTATTTAAATTAGAATGTTTTAGCATATGCTTTTAGCAAACTGAGTTATGTATAGGCTATGCTTTATATCTTATAATCAGAAATGATGCTTCTGTAAATTCATTGATTTAATTTAAAAGACTTTGGATGGTTTCTATAGGGTAATGGGTGGCAAAAGTTCAAAACGTTCAGCCCCAGGACGGTATTCGTCTTTTAGCTCTAGTTTAAATTCTTGGAGTCATAATGAGTATCCACAGTCCTCCTATCCTCAACAAACACAAACATATGAATCTGCACGCCCCCTTCAAAGCCATGGTGGTTGGGCCCCTGATTCTAAAAGACGGCCCGAGCAAAAATTTTCAAGAATCGATGATAACTTCAACAGCTTAGAGCAGGTAAAGTCGAGCTTTCTTTTTAATAACTAAATGTGGTACAAAATAAACGAGAACGATCTAAAGATGTCATTAGTGTCTTGAAATTATCTCAATTTCTGATTGTTATGCTAGTCTTGACCTATGTCTTTCATGTTCTAACAAAATTATTCTTTCTATATGCCTTTTTTATCTACATCTGTTGTCAGATAAAAGCTTACTAATCTTTCTTATTTAAAGGTTACTGAGGCTTTGTCACAGGCTGGTCTGGAGTCATCAAATCTGATTGTTGGTATTGATTTTACCAAGAGCAACGAGTGGACAGGTGTTATCTTTTAGTTTTCTGAAGTTACGACAGGCTGTCTGTAAACTGCGACTAATACTTCTTATAAATATTAGGTGCAAGATCATTTAATAGGAAAAGCTTGCATCACATAGGAGATAATCCAAATCCTTATGAAGAAGCGATATCAATAATCGGGAAGACATTGGCTACATTTGATGAAGATAATTTAATTCCTTGCTTTGGATTTGGAGATGGTATTATTTTTTCCTTTCATTTTTAGTTCTGTAAGTATAACTATAAAGAGTTGTAGTCGATGCAGCTTTTAACAAATGGTTAGTTGAAATAAGTTGTCTGGACCAAGGACTTCAACTGATTTTTTACATTTACAGCTTCAACGCATGACCAGGAAGTGTTCAGTTTTTATCCAGATGAGAAATTTTGTGAAGGATTCGAGGAAGTGCTGACAAGATATCGAGAGCTAGTCCCACAACTAAGACTTGCAGGTTTTTATTTGATTAATGTCTTCCTTTTTGGTTGGGGGCTTAGGGCTAGAATATATTGGTAATGGTGTCGTTTTGTTTCAACAGGTCCAACATCTTTTGCTCCCGTTATTGAAATGGCGATCACTATTGTTGAACAAAGTCGTGGCCAGTATCATGTTCTGTTGATAATAGCTGACGGGCAGGTATTTTAAGCTAATAGTCTGAGAATTGTAATCGCATGAAAAACATGTCTATAATTACTTGCTTGAATACATATCTGGTTCTAATGTACCAGAATTTTATAAGTTACTTTCGATGATGATAGGTGACAAGAAGTGTCGATACTGAACGTGGTCAGCTAAGCCCTCAGGAAAGAAAAACTGTGGAAGCAATTGTGAAAGCCAGGTGATTTCGGTTGTTGGATTTTTTCTTGATGATGACTTCTCTTTTTGCTAAGTTTCTTGATGTTGACTTTGATACCCAAACACCTACCAATATTCTTATTTTTACTTGTACAGTGAATACCCTTTATCAATCATATTAGTTGGTGTTGGGGATGGACCATGGGACATGATGCGGGAATTTGACGACAATATACCTGCTCGAGCCTTTGACAACTTCCAGGCAAGTAACAGGAATGTCCTAGCTTTAATGTAAGTGCATGCTTTTATGTTTGCGTTACTGACCAGTTTTTATTTTCTATAGTTTGTAAATTTTACAGAAATTATGTCAAAGAATCTGAACCGGTCCAGGAAAGAGGCAGAGTTCGCACTTGCAGCATTAATGGAAATACCTTCTCAATATAAAGCAACACTAGAGCTTAATATTTTAAAGTAAAATTTCATCTTCTCACATTACATGGTAATATAGGATGATGCTTTGTTTTAAAATAGTTATTGAATTTATTTGCCTTTATTCAACAGTGCACAGAGAGGTAAAGCAATAGATCGGATTCCTCTTCCCCCGCCTCACTATGGCATGGCATCTCGAGGGGCGTCAAAGCCTTCACAGTCTAGTACTTTCCGTGAGAGTGGACCTGCTTCCCGTAAACAAGCACCATCTGTTAGCAGTAGGGAGCCTCCAAGTTCTTCAGCTGATGCCAATGTAAGTTCATTTTCACTGTATGACTTCTCAATGTACTCGTGGACCTGGTTTTATAGTACTTTGAAAGTGGATCTACATTGGAATGTTTATATATTAATATTACTTAAGAATCAGTGATAACTTTTGTCTTCTTTGCCTTCTGATAGCTATGTCCCATTTGCATTACTAATCCTAGAGACATGGCATTCGGTTGTGGACATCAGGTACTGTAATATTATTCAATTTATTTTTTGAAATCAATTATATAATAATATAGTGCGAGTCAGTGTTTTTATAGTGAACTGAAGTCGCATGCAAAAAAGTTAAACTTCATTTTTCTTTCTGTTTATTGTCTGTAGACATGTTGTGAATGTGGTGAGGACCTTCAGCTGTGCCCTATTTGTCGTAGCTCCATCCAGACAAGGATAAAGCTTTATTAAATACATCCCGACTTTCTAACCATGGCTCAAACAAATACCTGATGTGACGATGCTCTAGGTGTTGAATCAAAACTGGCTGATCAACATGATATGTGAAGCTTCAAACGAAGTTATCATTATATCATATTGCTCTGTACATATTTATCGTTTTTCACCATCAGTATGAGTAAATATAAATTATATTGAATTGCACAATAATACCATGGCAAGTCAATGTTTTGTAAACTGGTATTGTTCAACTACTACGTAGTTCAGTCTATAAAACTTCAATCTTAATACTGATCGAGATACGTTCTAAAAAGAAAAATTAAGTACTGATCAATTCTTTGTCGTTTTTTTTTTCTCATTTATATGTTCATGTTTGCTTTTGGTATATTAGAATTTAAAATTAACTGTAAGAAAAATAACTGAGCATACAGTTGGTAAATTCAAAAATTTATTGGGGGATCATAAGTTTTCAAAGACAAATTATCAATTGTGGTAAGTGGTAACTAGCAATGGTGATTTACTATATGAACTTCTCTGGTTACACATTTGTACTTGATAGTACTTCAAACCGTGGACATGCTTGTGGTTGCGTATCAGTTTATACTATGAACGATGTAGTAATAGTGAATTTTGTTCGTAAACTTCCCTCGCTATACATTGGTTTCAGAAGACAACCACCACATCACAGGAATTGCACTTGAAGAGAAATGCTATAGGGGGCACATACTTGTAGTTGCCTACTACAGTTGCTATAAAATTAGCCACCAAGCCTAGACAAGTATGACCAATTACAATTGCACTTGAAGAGAAATGCTATAGGGGGCACATACTTGTAGTTGCCTACTACAGTTGCTATAAAATTAGCCACCAAGCCTAGACAAGTATGACCAATTACAGGGAAGCTAGTATGCTGCTGGATGCATTAGGGCGTCCATTTCATTCTTTCGCAGATACTCCCTTCGTCCCAATTTACTTGGTCAGTTTGACTTTTACACATAATTTAATGTGCATTGACCGCACAACTCCGTTGATTATTTTTCAATTTTTTTTTTGTGAATAAAATTTAAAAGCCATGCGGTCAATGCACCTTAAATTACGCATAAAAGTCAAACTTGACAGATAAATTGGGACTTTAGGAGTAGATCGGATCTTAAAAAATGTCCGTGCATGTTGTCTTATGTTGAGATAATAAAATGCCCATATATAACTCCTCGAAAAAACATACTACATATAACAATCAAGTTAAACAAGCAAAAAAAAAATTCTCAGTATTAGTGTATCAGGAATTCAGGATGTAAAGCTCTTACTATGAAAAATTCGATGTATGAATGAGAATCTTAAATGACTTGTCTTGTTGGTATTAAGAGTACAATTGCACTTATACTTATATATTAAATTGTTTCAGCTCCAACGTATGAGGATATAGACGACACACAAGGGAACCAGTATCGCCGTTGGCCATCTCGGTGACCATCATCTATCATGGCAAGGCCCTCCTAAAATCAAAGTTTTTTATAAATGTAAAAATTTAGAACGTAAATAGGGGGTGGGGGTGGGGAGGAGCATATGGTATAAGTAAATTACATCTAGTAAAGTTTCGAGGGCATCAATGGCACGGCCAGATGACCAGGATAGCCTTCTCTCTACCTCTTCAACAGTCACAAATCCTTGAGCCTAAGAAAGCAACAAGACAAATTTAATTAAGACATTCATACTGGTAGAGAAGCCAGATGTCTAATTAATTTGTAATTTCGAGTACTTAATTAAAAATTGGCTGTTGCTACTTAAACCAAGATGAGGGGAAAAGATTGCCAACAATATTGTAGCATGAATGTAGTAAATTAGTAATATCATAATGGGGATCATGAAGGTTAAATCACCTGGGCCATCTCCAAAATTTCATTGTGGTCCTTGTTCAGTTCAGTAGGAACAGAACGGACAAGCTTTCTTTTTCCAACAGTGATTACTTCGAAACCACTGCCTAATACCTGTAAGTTTTAACTAAAGCATGTTAATACGTAATACATATATAATGAAGAGAAAAGGAAATACATAAATGAAGTCCCCTCCCTTCTCTCACACACAGAAACATGCAGAGGGGAAGGGAGGTCTGTTGCAAAGAGAATTTGGATTATGCAACAATAAAATGGATATAAAGCTCCATTTTAAATCTGTGTTGTCATAGACCTAGGGATACATGTAAACTAGATATAGTTGGAGGTAACACAAGTTCACCCAAAGCGATTCTATTTCTCTGATAAAAACAGAGCATTACACAGGACAATCTCTTCAACCAAATTGGTCTACAAAATTTGTGCTTACGATTTTCTTAGTATATCCAAATTTTTAAGTACACCGTATAGGTAAATGAAGTTTCCTTTCCTCTCACCTAAAGCTCTTATGACAACTTCAGATAACCATTTGCTATAATTTAGTAATTTGTGCTCTAACTACTTTTTTAAGTTATCAACGTGTAAACAACATGAAGAGAAGAACGCATACGCAAATGCTTTGCTACTATGAATTTTTATACATCAGTTTTATAAAAATAAGACATCACTCGCACCTATTTACCTAACAGTTGCTCGTCACATCATGAATCATGTGCATGTTTTAGTAAATGGTGGAGCACTAACGTTGTGTTTAACACTCGTACTTGATTCAATTTCATGAGTAAGCCTAGCACTAGATATTTTAGCATAAAAATAATTTTTTTTTAAAAAGACTCGCACTAGGCTATCTATTGAGTATTATTACCTTCAGTTTACTAATGGCACGTAAACAATCATCTTCAGAGACAGCTTCACGAGCACCCTTACGTCGTTGGCATAAAAGTTTACAGAGTTCCTCCAACTTTATCAAACCTCCATTGTGAGCTCTAGTAGCCAAGCATATATCAACAATTTGTACTCCTGTCTAATTGAGTAGCTTGCATTCATTAAACCTTGTGCTTGTTAGCAACATAAATTAACAAGTATGTTTCACCTAAATGTAACTTATCATAGTAACTTACTAACTGGGGGTTAAATCGAGTCAGCATTATACTAAAGAAATGACTAACTGCACGAGCTACAGCAATTACAGTTGTATCACCAGAAAAATTGCAGGGTATATAAGTTAACAAATCAACAAACTTCACACAGCTAATATTGGTGATGCTACAATCCCGTAGGTTAACACAGCAACAGGGAAAAAAGGTTCAAATTACAGTATCCCGCATTTTAAAGAGTACACAACACATGATCAAAACGTGTCCCTCAAATCTCGCGGTAAAATTTTTTCCAGATTAAGTTAAATAATCTAGATTAATCAGTGTAGTGAATTCTTGATATAATAACAATGAAACAAAGTCGTATTTAACAGAGAGTAAATAGGAAGTGGAAACTTGAAAATTAAAAAAGAGGCTGAAACGGACCGAGTTCGTAGTAGAAGTCACCAATGCCAAGAAGCTCAGCCCAAAAACCCTTATTAGAGGCAAGAGGGTCAACGCCAACTTTAGCACACATCTCATGGAACTGAGACCGAAATGCGGGGTTCTTACGAATGTCATTCTGCAATTAAACCATGATTAAGAAATCAAAATTGAGTAAATTAGAATGCAAGATAAGAAGATGAAGTTAGTTAGAAGACCTTGTGTTTGCGAGCGAAGTCTTCTAATTGAGAGCGAAAGGTAGAGAGCTGCTCTTTCATCAAGTCTGTTCTCAGTTTTGCTACATTTTCTCCAAGCAATCTGTATTGATCCTGTAATCGTTGTAATGATCAGAGAGATAGGGAGGAAGATAGATAGAGAGAGAGAGATTGAGAGAGAGGGAGAGGGGGAGAGAGAGAGAGAGAGAGAGAGAGAGAGAGAGAGAGAGAGAGAGAGAGAGAGCAAACTCTAGCAGCTGCAGCAGTCTGCAATCCACCAATTCCAGGTCGTCTTCTCATATCTCCTCCGCCTTGGATTGATATCAATCAGAATTTAGGGGAAACAAAACTTACAACTTTCCTGTATGTATAGTCTTCTCCAAAGGGAAAGGAGGATCTTCAGTTTGTATCTCTTCTAAAGCCCCCCTTTTTATTTTATTTATTACTTTTTTTGCTAAATTTATTTTTTAATTTTTGCTAATTAAAGCCCTTTTATTTTTGTGTGTTAAATAGCAGTTTTACACTTTGTAGTGATTTCAATGTAAAAAAAGAAAATAGAAAGGACTATTTGGGGACACTTTCCCTCGCTTATATCCTTGTTTTTACTTGCAAATAAATTTAATAATTACATTATTTACAAATTGAAAAATTATACATGCATATTACTTTCATAGTGTCAGTATTTCTCTGAGTAAAGTAGTTTGAGTTTTCAGTTACCAGAATATATATTTAAATATTTTAACAAGTAACAAAAAAAATGTTGCATAATTATTTTATTTAATTACATTTCTTCTTGATGCAAAATGTCAACTCTCTGTACAGACGATACAATATCAAAGATGCTAAAACAGGAAATGAGTTTCTTGCAAACCACCAACATATTAAAGGATATCTACATAAAACGATACATTTGCTACAAGCTTGCTAATTGCCTCCTAACTGAGCTTCTCGACTCGTCAGTGGAACATAACGAACAGAAGTCTCGCTGCGAACAGTTATAGTGCCATCCATGTTCTTGTCAATAACCTGTAGCTCCTGGAACAAGTTGCCCACTGGAATCACAAGCCTGCCCCCAGGTTTCAACTGCTCAATCAGTGAGGCTGGAATCTCTGGTGCAGCTGCCCCGACATGAATTGCGTCATAAGGTGCATGCTCTGGCCACCCTAACCTTCCATCTACATCACGTACGGGATTAGAGACAAATTAGTGTACTAAATCATATTAACTAAACCAGTAATTATTTAACAAAAAATCGAACACGTATCCATCTAATTCCTTTTCCTTTTTATTAGACAATGCTTCCTTGAAGATGTGCTATACATTGCTACATTTTTGCCCAAAATAAAATCATCACTAAAACAAACAAGAAAAGACAGAGGCTGCAAATTTTCAACACATACCAGCAACATGCACCGAAAGGGATCCTTCTTTTAGATATGGAGCTGCATTACTTTTCTGAATATTCTCAATTGAACTGGAGACAAGCTCAGGGATGTGTTCTACACCAACTGCACGACCTTGTGGTCCAACCATAACCGCAAAACATGCAGTCAAATACCCAGTTCCTACAATAAAGAATAACTAGGATTAAAGAAAGTCTGAAAGCCCAGTGATATAGATCATTAGACACGGTCTAAACAAATTTTACCTGTTACAAGGATAATACCTTTAAAATAGAACATTTCACAGTTAGAGCAGATATAGATGCATGGTTAGAGATGCTCAAGATGACTAAATTTTACCAACTGTTTTTTAGGTTTTCTGCCCACTAAAAGTGGAAACTATAAATATCTCCTTCACCTCTTCCAATTTCTTTTTCCTACCGTCTGTCCCACTATATGCTTCCCTATCATTCTATTATCCTTTAGTTTTATCACCAAAATAAGTAATAATTTCTTACTGGCTTTGACAATTTGGTATATGCTTTTGCCATCATAGCGCCAAAGAAAGTCCTGTGTTCAGGCCACAACATTTAGGAATGGCCTCATACATAAAACCGACACATCCCCGAAAGCTTACAAATTCGCAATCTGACACTGCTAAAACATCTTTACTAGTGTGGCTGGCTGGATAGTGATTGAACATTAAGACCAAAAAAGTATGTATATGCAAACATTACAGCAGAAAGCAGTGTTCGTAATCTACTAAGCGTAACAACATGTTAACGTAATTATTTGGAGAATAAAAATACCTGAACCAACATCTAAAGCATGCATTCCAGGCTTCAAATGCTCTTCCAACAACTGAAGGCATGTGGCATGCATATGAGGTGCAGAAATGGTGACATTGTAACCTATACCCATGGGACTGTCATCATAAGCTGATGCCCCATTTGGTACAAACAAAGCCCTGTCAATAGTCTGCATCACTTCAACCACTTTTTGCGAGCTTATTACACCATAACGCTGCAACTGACCGACCATTGCATTGTTCTTCTTGACGCTACTTCCAGAAAAGTATCTCTGTGGACAAACATGTAACAAACAGCTAATACAGAACTGCACCTCAGATGGCCAAAAGTTGAAATTGAAACAGACAGTTTGCCAATTATTGCAAGGAAATAATACACAAGAACGGTGAATTTATTTCCTATACATTCTACGATTGTGAACCGTCAATTACTTTCCATAGGTTTTTTCCAACGTGAATCCAGTAGTGAGGTGACATAGACTATGTATCGTCAAGTTGTTGTGTAGCCTATATGAACCAAAAAACGCTGGAAATGCAACGGAAAAGGGAAGATAATACACTATACACTACGTAGTACTTACTCAATTAGGCAGGAGGCTCAAACATTTATTTGTTACAAAGTTACGGACTGACGGAACTGCCTAATTGCAATATTCAATACTCTACACAACTTTTTGTTCTTTGCCTAAGTTTCCATTTTGTCCTAAAATGTTCCAAAACCAGACTCAAAGGCCATATACGCTATTTGCACCTAAATTGCCTGCTTACCTCTACATATCATAAAGCATGGCAATAAAACAACATACAAGGTGAGCTAGAGCCACATAAAAAATCTGAAAATAATCATATAACCTATCTTTGATAACTAATTAGATTCTAGTCATTTTTCACGTGTTTTAATCACTATTTATTATTAATCAAAAAATTAAACTAAAAATAATCCAATTTAATCTATTACAAATTACAATTGAAATGAATGAATTAAGATTCAATTAAAAGCAACAGTCACAAAACAACGAATAGATAAAAGGAGAGAGAGAGAGAGAGGGAGGGAGGGAGAGGGGGAGAGGGAGGGAGAGGGAGAGGGAGAGAGAGAACCTCCATCCGTAAGAAATGGTTTCGAGAGTAGTGAAATCGAGAAGAGAAGTGAGAGATTGGAGAAGAAGAGGTGTAGTTTAGCAAGCGATGTGTAAAAGGCGCACAATAGCGGACACCAGACGCTACTATAAGCATCTTTTCTATCCTCGATATCTGTATCTATTTGTTCCTATCTTTCCCCCGCCATATCGTAACTGTCACTCTGTCTCACAGCCCATCTGAAGGCCCACTATGTTATGTTCACTTAACTTTTTGAGCCTTACGCTGTAACCCAAACTCAAACCGTGACAAGGCCCATTTGGAGGAAAAAATAGAATTTAATTATATGATGAAAAGGGAGGAAAAATAATACTTATAGATTTTCTTAAACACTCCAACAATGTACAAAAAAAATAAAATGAAAAGTAATAAAATTTATTTTAAATAAATATAATTTATTAATTATTATTTTTTCTTTTTCTCTATTTCTAGAAAAGGTTAAGAAACACGGAGAAAACGTTATTTTTAATAAATTGTACCAAACTCAATAATCAAAATAATTGTATGGAAAAATTTCTAAGAATGCTGCTTTATGCTGCTTTTGCTTTACACTTCAAAAGAAAAAAGAAAAAAGAAAAAGAGAATATTTAACACCTCAACGTCAATATCAAACAGATCAATGTGTAGTCTGCACTGCAGTAAAGCTAGCTAGAATCTAGATGCATGTTGTTGATGTTGTAGTGTTTAGACACACACATGACACAACACAAGGTGTTACTGGATAAGATGAACACTTTTATCTTTTCTCCTTGCACCACAACTCACTCATTCTCTAATTACCCTTATCTTGTTTCGCAGATTAAAAGATAAATAACCGATAAAAACTGGGAATTCGAGGTCATGAATTAAGGCATATCTCCGGAGTTTGAAAATATCTCCCGAGTTTGAAAATGGAGAGAAAAAAAGAGAAGAAAAAATATAATTTTAAAATTTTCCTTCCTAGACTGAGAGAAGAGAAATGATTGGGAGAGTTTTTTATGAGCACACGACTGATTTATTTTTTTATACCATTTATCTTCTCTTCTCATCTCATCTCTTCTCTCCCAAAAAAATCTCGAGAGCACAACATTAATGATTCTACGTTTCATGGATTATAATACTGGGATAATAATTCGGAGATAATTAATTTCATATAAATTAGTCATATCGATTAAATAATCTCATACTATATTTGTTTAGAAAGATTAAGCGTAGAATTGAAATATAATATTTTAAAATTTTATCCAATGTTTATTTTGAGGGATAGTTTTTAGGATCGGAAAATACTCTTTTAAATTTTCCAATCCTATATTTATTTCATATGGGATAATAATGAGTGATTATAATCTTTTAAAAAATAATTTGTAGAAGGAAATAAAACAATACTTCGTCCCACCAAGTATTAGATCATATCCTCTACTCCAACAAAACAAATATGTGATATAATAATTTAAAAAAATTACAATCCGGGCATAACTTTTCATTATTTTTTTACAAAATAAATATGAAATTAGAAAATTTAAAAAATTATAATTACATCCCTTAATTAATACAATAAAACAAATATAGCCTACGAGTTTAGTTGCCTTAAAATTAATACTATAAACAAGTAATACTTGCGTTTCAGGGTCCTAAGACTCCACAAATTTTGAAATCCATGTATATAAAAACTAGTAAACGATGTGGTGTGTAATGTGTAGATATGTCCTAGAAACTGGTTTTTACTGAGATCTCCTACAGTCCAGAGCCGGCCCTAGTTTTAAGGTAAAGAATTACAATGATATAAACATTGACTACATGAAAATGTCTATTAACCTAGGGAATGATCAAAAATATGCAGCTTAAACCGATAACAAACATATATTTACCTGTATGTTTGTTTAGATGATTATAAATGAACTAACAAAAGAACCAAGAAGAAGAGTAAACTGATGGTCTCAACCTGTAAAGATGATAGTAAATAAAACTATAGCTCAACTGTATACATTCATTTTGTGCAAGTTTCTTGAACTTTAGTTGATAACAAGTGAGTACTAAATATGTAAGGAAAAGCTAATTTACAAATTACAAACAAGGAGAGATATAAAACAGAGTTTAGGATACTGTATATAAAACCCTGAGATCTGATTAATTGCAAATTCATATCTTGCCCAGTGCATACTTAAAAAAAACTTGTATTTACTGACGACATTGAAATTTCTTGAGCAATGTAAATTTTTACACAAATCACTTGTTCACTAGTACTCCCTCGGTCACCCTCAATTCTTTACATTGGGGACGGGGGCTCGTACGCACTTTAATACTCTTATTAAATGTAGATGTATAATTTTTTTTTAAATTTTTTTATCTTCTAAATAAAAATATAATGTTCAAACTTTTATAAAAAAAAAAAGAAAATTTTAAAAATAAATTACGAAAATATACTTTATAATTGACTTAAAATGCGTGTGTGAAAAAACTGTAAAGAAATGAAGGGAACGGAGTTAGTAATATGCAGCGAAGAGTATTAAGAATTACAACCGACAGGTGTAGCTATGGATTGTTTTAGGACATGCACATATGTGCAATGCAGCACTTCATTGCATGTACAGCTTTTTAAGTTACTTCTTAATACATGTTTCTGTGACAAACACACACACACTGATGTCTTCTTAATGAGTGAGAACTGGAATTGTTTTTGTCATTCTGTTATTATTTTTAAAGTACGGAGGGATAACTAGTTCACGTTAATAGCCTCTAAACTGCCAAATCTTACCAGCTAATTCAGTCTCATACCAGCTACAAGCTTTTTAATCATGAACTCCTTATTCCTTCATTACCATTGGTTTGTTGGAACCAATTAGCATTAAATATGTTTGCAGTTTAAGAAAGAATAATAAAAAAAACTGCAAACTTTCATAAAGAAAAAGCCAAGGAAACACTATGACGATTCTTATCTCAAAAACATAGCCTTTAGTTCTGTTTAGTGATCCTTACAAGTAAGGTACTGATGCAGTTGGCTTCTTTTCTATTTTACACCATTATATATAGCTTGAAATCAGGTCACAGAAAGAGCACACACTCAATCTCTCCAGTTGAATAACTCAACTTGCCTTATCAAGTCGACTAAGACAGAATTAACCACAGTGCAGCATTCCAAGATGCAGCAGCAGCAACAGCAAATCGTAAAGAGGACAGCTGATCGTCGGATGTTCTCATCGTCAGATGACAGTGCCATGATGAAGCAAATCCAGTCAACACATGCCCCAGATGGTCGTGAGGTTGATGTGAAACCTACTATGCTTGTCATTGAAGAAATTCTGCGTCGTGCTTCACCAGGCATTGAAGGCGTAATTAATGTACATAAAGCTTAATTTTTCTTCCCATCTTTCACCTGCTCAAGAATATACTTACTTGTTAGACAGTTGTATCAGTTACTAATTTGATTCTGCTTCTTAAATGCAGGGCACTCATGCACACGCTGACACATTTGAGGAGAAGGCAACTCTGCTTGGTTTTGATGGAATGCTGGAATTACAGGCTTATACCATACATAAAGTTTCCTGCGAGGTTAGTAATATCAGAGTATATTAATAATATTCAGATTTTGGGGAAATTAGTTGACGATTAATGTATGATGCCTTTATTCATACCTAGTGAAAATGACAGTAGAGTTTATTCATGTTGGCAGTTGGAGTGCAAGTGTTCCGGGGGAGCAGATGCACATGGCTCAACAATGGCCATACTGAACATGCTGTCAAGCTATACCTGGGAGGCAAAAATTGTGTTATCACTAGCAGCATTTTCGGTTAACTATGGACAATTTTGGCTTGTAGCTCAGCTTTACACCACAAATCCATTGGCCAAGTCTGTAGCTATCCTCAAGCAATTGCCAGACATTGTGGAGCACTCAAAAACACTGAAGTCTCAGTTTGATGCTGCCAGTAACCTTATAAAGGCAGTAATGGATGTCACAAAGTGCATCATTAAGTTCCAACAGCTTCCAAGTAACTATATATCACCAGAAACACCACCAATGTCAGTAGCCATGGCTCTTGTCCCCACTGCTGCTTATTGGCTCATCCGAAGTTTGGTGACCTGCGCCTCACAACTGACAAGCCTATTAGGAATGAGCCATCAGTAAGTCGTACATGGCCTTTCTTGCTCATATTATACCTTGCAGGCTTACACTAATCTGTACAAAAATATACATACTTTTTAATCGCTTTTGTACATATAACTGCTACAGGCACATCACAGCTACCACAGAAGCATGGGAAATATCAAGCCTGGCACACAAAGTTCAGAATATACATGAACATCTTACCACACAACTTGGTCATTGCCATCAACATATTGGTAAGCCCATTTCTTAATTCATTTAATCCAAAGATGAATTCTAACGCGTCAAATTATTTTTTGACAATGGTAATGTTGAGTATGTAACATTAGGTAATCAAGCAAACAATATTTATGCAATTGAATGCAGATGAGAAAAGACATGATGAATACTTTCACATGCTCATCCGACTCTTTGAAACACCGCATATTGACAACATGAAAATTCTCAAGGCCTTGTTATACTCCAAGGATGATATGCTGCCGCTAGTAGATGGCACCACTAAAACAAGGGTAATAGAATTTTTTTTAAATTTCTATATTCTAACTATACTAAAGTACAACACGAAATAATTATCCAAATTTAACAAAAACAGGTCAGCATTGAAGTACTTCGAAGAAAGAGTGTCCTACTACTCATTTCAGATCTTGACCTCTCTACAGAACAACTGCTTGTTCTTACTCACATATACAATGAGTCGCGGGCAAAGCCAGAGCTCCACTATGATCTGGTGTGGATTCCAATTCAAGACAGGTCCATTCCATGGAATGATAAGCATCAGCAGCGATTTGAACAACTGCAGACAATGATGCCATGGTACACCATCCATCACCCTACGATGCTTGAACCAGCAGTTGTAAAGTACATCAAGGAGGTGTGGCATTTCGCCAAAAAGCAAATCTTGGTAGTGTTGGATCCACAGGGAAAAGTGGCATGCCCAAACGCACTTCATATGGTTTGGATATGGGGAAATTTGGCCTATCCTTTCACTAGCATTAAAGAGGAAGCACTATGGAAATCAGAGACTTGGAGACTCGAGCTCTTAGTTGATGGAATTGATCCAGACATGCTAGAATGGGTACGTTACATATTCACTCAATTGAAATATTCTATGTTATCATCTCTCCCCGCATTCCTTTAAACTTCTTATACTCTGTAAATTTATTTTATTAGGCTGCACAAGGAAAATACATCTGCTTGTATGGAGGAGAGGACATAGAATGGATACGCAGGTTTACATCTACAGCAAAAGCTGTAGCACAAGCTGCGCAAATAGATCTAAAAATGGTTTATGTGGGGAAGCATAACAGCAAGGAAAGAACAGGTAGGAACATCACAACAATCATCACAGACCAGCTAAGTCATGCTTGGACCGACCTCACATTCATATGGTACTTTTGGACACGACTAGAAAGCATGTTCTACTCAAAAATGCAGCATGGAAAGACTATTGAGAATGATCAAATAGCACAGGAGGTACTCACAATGCTCACATTTGATAGTAGTGACCGTGGATGGGCTTTGTTCTGTATAGGAACAGATGGTATCGCCAAGGCAAAGGGTGACACACTTTTGACAACCCTAGATGAGTTCCCAAAGTGGGAGGAGGATGCAAAGGTCAAAGGTTTTGTCCCTGCACTCCAGGATCACTTGGAACATCTTCACACTCCGCTCCACTGCAATCGCCTGATTCTTCCAGGTATTGATGGTGGCATACCGGAGATGGTGGTCTGTGCAGAATGTGGACGTCCCATGGAGAAGTATTTCATGTACCGCTGCTGTGTGGACTGAGAAATCATATCAAAGCACAGAGGTGATTAAATTAATTGTGTACGAGAGTATCAATAACCTGTTTAATAATTGCGTTGATTGATTGGAAGCATTAGTGTGTAGTAGTGTCAAATTATGCATTATTAGTGTGAAGTAGTGCCTCGCTATGTACCACTAGCACTGTCATTTGTAAGATAGTACCCTCTTATCACAGCTCGCTTTGATTTGATAAATAACAACTTGACTTGAACAAGTAAACTACTGTGTGCATCTTATCAAGTCATTACCTATGGATGATGCTAAAGGAGTAAGAATCCTAACAAAGTAACATCAAAGAAAAAGGGCTAACTGGACTATTTTTTCGAACATTCAAAACATGTTGCTTTTTCATATCTTTAAATTGTTCATCCTTTACAGTTCCGATAAGAGCACAAACCTGCACTAATCATGATTTGAACTAAAAAAATTATAACAGAAATGAAGTCAGTTACCTGTCAAATGAACAGTAAATCACTAATACAAGTAACATGAAAAGAATAACTATCTAATGCAGAAAAATTAAATATGCAGATTCAACAGATAAATTACCAAAAGTAGGTCGATTTTTCTTTGATATTTTAAGTACAGACTGCAAGACAGAAATCTAAAAGGTCAAAACATGTCAGTTGTGTAAGATAAAGATACACTAACAAAATCGCAAAAGAAAGGAGGTTCTAACTGTTACATACTCTGAAGACAAAACACAGGGAAAAGATAAATGTCGCAACTAGTAATGAAGCAAAGGATTAGATAATCGACGAAAGAACTTAAAATATTTGAGACAAGACATTGTTTAATAGGGAGTATTGCGTTTTTTCTTCATGTCTTCAAATAAAATTTGGATGAAAATGTTGGCATAACTGAGCTCTTTAACAGTGTCATCGGAACAACTTCGAGTAAAAAAAGACAAGCACAAATTAATCACTACAGGAATTGTGAACTTTAATTTTGTCCAACTATAAACAAACAGAAGAGTTTGACAATGAGGACTGAAACTTTTCAATAATTTTCTTAAACCTGCATATATGTTCTTATATAATGTTTTCAAAAAAAGATGTTATGAGCCTTTATAGCTCAGTGGTAGAGCGTCAGTCTTGTAAACTGAAGGTCCGCAGTTCGATCCTGCGTGGAGGCACCTTTTTGTAACCCTTAAATTAACCTTGTAAACAACTGTAGCCCGTACCCGTAGGTTTAAAGTAAACAGTTTTTTTTTCATCTGATCGAGTTCTATATTCGCACCAAAAGTAAGCATATTGTGAACCCATTTGAAATCATGTTCTTTAAATTAGAACCAAGGAAAAATAATAAACTATTAAGGCGCTAAAATTGTCATGTTTCAAAGCATTTATAGAGAGCAGACAATACGGGGAAAAAAAGAACAAAAAATACTGAGAAGAGTCTAAAAAACCGTCAAGACTTCCCTGATTCCAGAATACGAGAAGAACCAGAACCAGAACTAGATTAAGCTAAACATTAAATCAAACACTTAATTCTTTCAAACTTCCGAATGACCTCAAGCAATTATTGATTATTCTCTCAATGAGCTGACTAATTAAACACTTAATTCTCTCTCGTTTTCTCTCCCCTTCCCCTTCCTCTATTTCCGTTTTCCCCTTCTCCCTTCCGGCTGTACTCCGTTTCCGGTACTTTTCCGTCCGCCCTTTCGTTTCGTTTCGTTTCGTGTGTGTGATGTTGTGCGTGTGTGTTGTGCCGCCTGTTGTTGTGTTCTTTCCGGTCGTGCTCTATTTTTCTCTTTCGATTGTGCTTCCGGTTGTGCGCGTGGGCGCGTGTTTATTGTCTGATTGAGATTTTTACTATTATTTTATTAATTTTCTTCAGAAAATTATTTGAATTATATTCGTGATATAAAGATTTGCGTGCGGAAAATTATTATGATAAATCGGTGGAATTCATGTAAGAAACCCGAATTAATCGGGCACCCGCGAATTTTACCGCTGTCGGCGATGAGGCTCGGTGAGCCGGCGGGGGACCGTGATGTATTAACTGAGTCCTACAAATTATAAATAAATAAATAAATTTAGTTCATAAATTTTTTTTCTCGAAACAAAAATAGTTAATATTTGTATTGATGATTGGCTTGCGTTGATTATGTTTCGACGGGTAGTCCGACAAATAGAGGAGACGCTGCCCGATTTCTGATAAATTAATTTCGGAAATACGGTAATGTATCCTGTGATTATCAGGAATACCAATAGAAAATATAATTATATATTTATAAATACTTTACGAAAAATTATTTTCGTATCGTGGTGAAATATTTTACAAAAAGAATCTGATAACCCTATTTTCTGTAACAATAGTTATAAGTATTTCCAAAAATAATTACCGAACCAAATTTCAAAATATGCGAGCTCTATCTATTTTGTATGTTGAGATAGTATTTATAAATACGAGTCAGGATTTGATATCATATGTGTAGAATAGTTTTATACGTTCAAGGTGAACGACGATTGACTATAAATATACTAAAATAGTGTCTTTATGCGTGTAGATTCAGAAAGTGAGAATGCTCGGTTTAGGAAGGAAAGACCTCACTAGGTGACATTAAAGTAGGTTTGTGGATAAGAAAGGAAACGAATAAGGCAAGTAACATTTCAATCCTTGCCTTCTATGTTGTGATCATATGTTATGATTGAATACCTACGGTCACCCTTCAATTAGCCTTATATATTGGTGGTAGCCTGTTTCTTTCCTTCCTTTTGATTATTATACCTTATTTCCATTGCAAATGCTTTCAAGTTGATGATACCTTGATTCTCTGAATGATGATTGTTTTGGTATACCCTACCCTTGCAAAGTGATAAAGTTTATTGAATTGAAATTAAGAATGATTTCAGACTTGAAAGAGTCTCAATGATTTCAAAGGTATGGTAAAGATTTTAAAATAAAAAAGCATTTTGACAATGAAAGATTTATATCCATTTACTTTTTACGGATTTCCATTAATTGGAAGTGTAAGTGTCCGAGTGACGCCGGTCCATTATGAAGACCAGTGAGGGCTGGCACATTATGAAGTCCAGTGAGGGCTGACATTTAAAAGGCTGAATATATAGCCTTTTGGTAACCCTATTCACGTCCAGAGGGGATGTAATGTCCGGTACAGGGATTGTACGTGGCTGATCACCCGTGCAGTCCAGAGCGTCATACACTCCAATTGAGTAAAGATGTTTTATGTAAAGAAATGTCCAGATGATTGGACTGTTTTCTTGAAAATGAAATGATTTCATGAATGAAAGAAAAGTGTTGATGAGAAGAACTGTTTTGAAGAGAATTATTTTGATAAAGAAAAAGTTTTATGAAAGTTTTGAGAAAGGAAATATTTTTATAAAGTAATGGTTGTAGAACTACCACCTTGGAATGAACCCGATCTTGAAACCTCCTCTAAAATCTTTGAAACTTTGTCCATTATCCTATTCTGTTAAAGAGTTTAGTCTCTCTATTTAGCTTAGTTACTTGCTGAGCCTTTGTAGCTCACTTTATTATTTATCTAACCCTGACAGTTAAGCATGAGGAAGATGGTCAGGCTTAGGCACGACATTAATCTTTGCTTTACGGGGCTTATTTATCTCTCACCCAACAACCTAGAATTATAGTAATCTTTGCTTTACGGGGCTGACGTAGACAGTGCCGTCTATAATTAAATTTTAAAGTGAACATTATAATATAAGAATAAAATATTATTATGCTTGGTTGAAAATATATATTAAAATATTTTAAAATAAATAGAAAAAATATCTTAACATTATTATATTTGATTTTTTTTAATTTATCTAAAAATAAAGGAACATTTTTATACTTAATATTACATAATGTTAATATTTTATACACTTTGATAAACATATTTTATCTTGACTGACTCAATTAAGGTATTAGTATTTGTTCTATTAAACAACAAAGATCGCATTTTTAACTTCGTTCAAATAAGAGTTGTACCCGTATGGAATTATTCTGTTTCTCAATATGATCTCTAGCATCATCTCTATTCCCTTTATCAATTATCCTATACCGCCTAGGCCTAGAGAGTACATTAATATATATATATAATAATAATGATATATAAACATAGTTTTTATAATCATAATTATGTATTTGAAAAGTACCTTAAATATTGAAAAATGACTTAAAAGTTACATGTTATATATATATATATATATATATATATATATGAATAAAAAAAATTAGAATAAGATAGGATTAGGGTTACATAGAAATTCAGGGTTGGAGTGATGTATATTTTATATATCATCTCTTCTATATATAATATGAAAACAAGGGCATAATATTCATGAGATTAAAAAGTCTCATTGAAAAGACTAAACTACCCCTATTTTCAATATTTATATAAAAGATGTGATTTGTGGGAATCAAACTAGAGATATTTCATTCACCTATACAAACTCATACCAATACACCAGATTGTCACATGTATTTTTTATCATACACATAATATGTAAGTGTGTTAAATGAATATTTTATTTAACTTTAAAGATAGTTACTTAAATTCTGTAAAAAAAAGGATAGTTACTTGAATATTTGTACAGTTAATTTTAAAGAATTGAATTCCAGATATAAAGTTAGGCATAGTACATAAATGAATTATTATCTTATTTATTAATCATTTTTTAGTTTGAAAATTTATCTCAGATATTTTTAACATATTTTTTATTATAAAAAGTAATTAAAATGTACATATATACTTTTTAAAAATTTATTGAAAATAGAATCGCTTATATATAAATAATCTATATTGGTATTACATATTTAGATAAGTTCGAATTATAATGAGTCAATACATTTTAGAACTTGACCCATTGTTCAAAAAATACTCGAAATTTGACTACATGACCCGGCCGAAAAACATCATCACATTCTACGTTTAGTAAATTTAAATTACAAGCTCGGCGAGAATATCTTACCAATAATGTGGAATTTTTTAAAATCTTATGTTAATATAAATTAATGTGTTTGAGATATTTATATGATCAAGTCAATTGATTATTTATATTAAAATTACTAACTTCACTGGTAACGCATTATTATTTTTTGGATTTGTCCCAATTTTAAGCATATTCGAAATTGGATATGAGATCTCACGAGATTTGTTAAAACTACGATGATATATTAAATCAATTTATTTTTTATTTTTCACTTTAAAAAAACTAGCTTTTTAAAAAGAATTTTTTTTAGATAAGTAATACTTTTTTAGATAAGTAATATTCATTGATAAACATAATATTGTACAAATATTTTGAATTATTTTAATATTTTGAATTATTCAAATAAAATTTATATCTATACTATTTTGTAGCATTTGATTCAATGCATTTTATATTATTTAATGAAAAAATATATATTGTTCAATAATTTGAAGGAATTAACCAGTTCAACTGATATTTATAACAATTAATTGAATTAAAAAATATTTAATTTTAGGAGAATAATATACAATGTTATCAAATTAATATATGAAGAAATATTAGAGTCGTGAAAGAAACTTTAAAACGGTTTAAATAACGATATAATTACAATTTTTCCTTCGAATTCTTGAAAAAAATCATGAATATCAATAATAAGTCTTAAAAATGTATAATTTATTTTTATGTTACAACCATGATTGATAGTCGGTTGCGTAAAAAATAAATATGGATTGTTTGTCAGTGATAATGTAAATACCATATATGTAACACCCCCAAATCCGGGGTCGGGGATCCGGGTTGTCACGAGTTCCATTTCCCTTAATAACACCCAATCTTAATAAATAATCAACTATTCTGTATTGTGACCCCACCATAAACACACACACCACAAGTTATAGTCTCAGAGATGAATATCCAAAAATAATCACAAGTCGTTTTATTCCACAATTATATGCCAATACACCTTAAAAGGGTTTCTGAATAAATTTACATTTCTTTGCCATTATTACAATTCATAAATATACATAAATTTGGTCCATCAATAGTTGAAAACCTAGCCTATTGGTAGCTCCTACCTCAGCTACGGCGGCATCAACGCTTCCAGAAAACTGCGGAACATTTTCTAACCGCTTGCGAATTGGAAGCTTGGTCCTGTTCATCTTGTCTAGCTGATGTTGTGTGATGAAAGAAGAAAGCAAGGGTGAGCAACAAGCCCACCAAAATAATATGTATAATGATTTACAATATATGAGCATTCTCATAGTACTCATGAAAGTCTTGGTCAAGAAGAAATGAACCAAGTTTGATATCTTACTGCGACCAAGTCACAAAATATTCAGTATATATGTACATATATACTTTTCACAATCTTTGAAATCCTCTGACATGTATAATATACACAGAGTTCCCGTTTATAACTGTATAAAATATCGTTGCAAGGTGATCTCATAAATCTAACCTTGTCTCAACGTTTTTTCTGAAAATCTTTGACATGCACAAGATAATCATTTACTAGATATAAGTTTAAAAGATGAAGTTACAAGATACTCCCATATACTTATATCCGAATACTATTTGAACTACCACCGTTCAAGTTATAATCAGTTTCAAAAGTTCATCACCCAGATGAGACTACAAGATAAGACTTGAATAGATTCAATCCTTGAAATATCATTATAAATAATGAAGTTACGAGATACTTCATTAAGTCCCGATATATATATACATATATATATATATATAATATACTCGGGAACATTGACTCCCGGTTTAGAAATATGTTCACCTTTGGGTCCCCTATACTAAGGGTATACTCAAATACCGCTTATCTCTAGCATAGGTATTATCAACTGAATCAACAGATATATGCATCAAGAATACGAAACAGGCATGCGTATATACCATATCACATGCTACAATATATCGCAAGAATTTGCTACTAACAAATATGCATTTATCACAAGATCATGCATATACACATATACATCACAACAACAGTTTATACGGGTAGAAAACTTGCCTCAGCGACTGGGGGTTACAATTGGCTTGAGACGAGTCTGGTAACCTATAAACAACATATAAGTTGGAATTAAACCAAAGTCACTTATAAATCTATACTTTAACCAATTTAGACTCTAACGCTCGCTTTGCGCTTAACGATTCACTTAAGTCGCTCGAGTACCCTCGGCTCCACCATTTTTAATAAATTAACCATTACGAGTTTTAAGGCGATTCTTTCGCGAGTGTCTTACCAACTGCCTATTACACTTTACATAGATGTTTCATACTCCAATTAGTCCTTTAAGGTCTTTAACCTATGTTTCAAAGTAAGGCGAGGGGTAATGGTTCGTTCGCGAAACGTCGTTATTTAAAACGGCCGTTTCTCCTAAACCGTATATCGGAATCAAACGAACCACATATCAAAACGAAGCTCGCAACATGAAATATCTAATCATGGCAATGGTCAAAACCTAGCAGGGAGTTCTCGGGTCCTAATGTTAAGAACAAAACAGCCTAAAGTAAATCGGACATTACGACGGCTATGTTTACGCGATTTCCCAAATTTAAAACATTCCAAATCAACCACCAATCAATCCCAATTCATTCATATAACCAAAATCCATCCCTATCACACTACAACAGCCCCAACACCTCAAGTTCTCCAATTTATGTTATTCTCAACATGAATTTAAAACTATACTTAAGTCCTTTACTAATCAACAAGATTCAACATTCAATTCACTACCACTCCAACCCAAACTCTAAACCTACAAGAATCAAGCTACTCTTTTACCATAACAATCAAAATCATCCTAATATACAAAGTAAAGCTAGGGTTTGGAGATGTTATACCTTCCTTGAAGTGATTGGAATAGTTAGGAAGCCTTAAGAAGCCTTGAGATGTCTTAGGGATGCTTGGATCTTAAAGGAAAAACAAGAAAAATCTAGTTAAAAATCTTGAAATCACTATTCATTATCTTCTTCATTGATTTCTTGGAGAAGATTGTGAATGATTTAGAGGCTTAAACTTATAGGATAGCTATATCTATGCATAAGGAGTACTAGATAATTATCTTACCAATTAAGGAAGCTTGGAACTTGAATTTTGAAATTCTTGCTTTGGAAAAGAAGAAGAAGCCGAGAGCAAGGTGAAGAAAATGAAATAATCTTTGTTTTTTGGGTGAAATGATTGTTGGTTGGTTGTTTTTAGCTTGATTTTGGTTAATTACCCTTTTAACCATGAACTTTGTGTGGTTTTAAATCAACCACACCTCCTTCCCCCCTATGTCATGCTTATGTCACCTTGTGATGTCATCATCCCTTACTTGCCCTTTTCTTATTGGTTGGATGACCTCATCATCCCTAACCTCCTTGATTAACTTCCTAATTGTTTGCCTAATGACCGCTAATCTGTTATACGGTTCGCTTAACTTTCGTTTTCATTTATCGTTTGAGGGATCATACCCGGGATCTTATTACTTAGGTTCCCTTAACCTTTCTCAATACATTATATTCCTTTTTATAATCCTCTCTTATAATCCTTGAATTTAAATCCTTTTTATTCTGTTACCTTATACTCAATTCTTTCTGTATCTGGTAGATTTCTGGGAAAAATCAAAGTGTTCGGATTTGGATTTTGACGATCTTTACATACACTTATATACCACATAGAGTACTAATAATATCCCAGAAGATCAATAAAAGAACCCCTACATAGTGTGGCATGAAAAGTTTTCTTATTCAGCAAAACACTATTCATAAGGGTTTCAAAAATTTCCAAAAATTGGGGTTATTACAGTCTCCCCTCCTTAAAAGGATTCCGTCCCGGAATCAGATAGAAAATGAATAGGGATACTCTCTTAGCATTGCACTTTCTAACTCTCGAGTAAATTTTCCCACATTATGGTCCTACCACTAAACTCTGACTAGTTTGATAACCCTTCTCCTAAGCACTTGCTCCTTTTCACTCTATAACCCTTCCTGGTTGCTCCATATAGGTTACGTCTGGTTGCATGTCGAGGCGCTCATATGCCCCTATTTATCTGGCATCCGAATTACACTTCCTTAATATTGATACGTGAAACACGTTATGACTTGCTACATGTTCGGGGGTAGGGCTAGCTCATATGCTATCCTTCCCAATACGTCTTAATATATCCAAGGGTCCAACAATTCGTGGACTTAAACTTTCCTTTCTTTCCAACCCTCATCAATTCCTTTTTAAGGGAATACTTTTAACAATACAAGGTTCCCTCCTTCATACTCTTTGTCCTTTCATTTGTCAAATCAGCATACTTCTTATGTCCATCTTGAGCTACTCCCAGCCGTCCTCTGATTAGATCTATTATATCCTTGGTCCTTTGGACTACTGCGGGTCCGAGCATCTTGCGCTCTACAACTTCATCCTAACATAAGGGAGATCGACATTGTCTTCCCTCAAGGATCTCATAAGGCGACATCTCGATAATGACATGATCTATTGTCATGAGAAAACTTAATCCGCGTTAAGTGATCATTCCAAATTCTTTCAAGTCTATTGCACAGACTCTCATTATAGCTTTTAGCATTAGAGCTTTTGCTTCTCAATATCCATTCTTTTCCAGTTCGTAATCGCTACTACCTTCTGTTCCTAATATTATACTGGTTATACTTTTGCTCGTTAGCGTTCTATAACCTTTTAATAACCACGTCAACCTTAGTATCACGAATGTGTTTCCATTCCGGATACCACCATAACTTTACTACTCCTTTTTCAGCTGTTTCTATTTTCCAAAGTTTGATCAATCATATAGAAGTAAAGGAATTTGTTGAGAGATCACTATGATCATGAACACTTGTTATATCGCATAGTTAGTACAGAAGGTGGCCAGCCTTTAGTACTTGACAAGCAATTAAACAATAGATGGTATCCTACTAGGCTTCTATCACACAGATAGATAGTCATTCGGCAATACCTCCCCTTCTGGAAGGGTATTTCTTCTCAGCTTATACAAAATGAAAAGAAGAGAAAAGAACGAATTGAAGAGAATTGTGTATATGAAAAAAAATATACTGCCACAAAACATCTGGCTTGGAACCTACCTCTGAACTATAGAGGTTTGTCATAGGAGAACAAAACATATGTGTATATATATCAAGTATTATCGCATCGCATTTCACATGCCTAAATATTTTTGCTATTTCGTCCTTCATTCTATGGACCCATGCTCTTGCACGAGCTTATACACAATCACTTTTGAAACTCCCTCGTCATCGAAAATCGAATCTGGGATTTCATTCTTGACATCACCGTTACTAGAATTCTATGCTTGCACTGCAACCTTCCTCGTATAGTAATACGACTCTCTATTGATAAGAAGGAATAAATATTCAATAGGTAGATAATCTACTTAATTAGTCTATCAATGATAACTTATACACCACCACGAACCGATTAATGGTACTCAATCTCAACATCCATTCCAATACAACTCTCATGGTTGTAATCGACTCATTAATCGCAGAATCATTGCTGCATTACTATGGTCCACCACTGACCTACTGTCGTAATTCACTTTCCATGAAATCTTAATATCTAACCATACGGAGTCCATACATGTCGTACAGATTTCTCCTAAGGAGGTAACATAATTACCATTCATGATTCATGAAGAACACTCTAGATCCTGATGTACATACATGACATGAAGCAGATAAAGTTGCAGAAGAGTTTCAATCAAAGCAACGATAGCAGGCTAATCCCATTCTTAATCATATACCTTCAATAGAAGACTTAACTCGAAGGTTCGTCTAGTCCTTTTTGAAACATGGTCCTGGCTTATCTCAAGATAGTACCTTCTGAGATAGATAGCCCGCTCATGGCGATTACACGAATTAAACCTTTACCAACTACTATTACGGTTGGGTATTGCACAGTCATCAGAAGGAATGTCAATCTTCCAAACCATAATACAACCTTCACAGCTTTAACCATCATCACTGTATTCCTTTGGCACAAGCGCCTATAATTATCCTCTTACCTTTAAAGTGTCGGCCACCTCTTTGGCCTTTCCTGATAGTAAAATTTCCTTACAGTCAATGTCATTTTAACCACCTCCAAATAAATTTTCTACCTCATTTCAATCACTGCTTATGTGAAAATGCTTTTCTTAAGTCCTGGTGAGAAGAAAAAAAAATCACCATTTTTTTTCCATAAGTCATTGCCTTAGTGATTAGATGTGAACATTGCCACGACTGACTCTCAATCATACTTAGAACATCTTTTATCTTAGGCCCTAATGGCCCTGAACAATTTTGACCTTTACTGGTTCGATCCATACTTTCTCGTGGTTTAACACGTGCCCCACTTGGCATCATTATAATTACGTCATATTTCCTTTATCAATATTTTTACTCTTGAGAATTTTGAATATTACCTTTCTCCTTGTAAAACCTCTAAGGTTATCCTTGAATCGTTCCTCCTGTATTCCCTAGATACAGGGCATATCGAAATACCCGTTACTAATACTATAACCATTGTCTATATGTTTCTGAAAAATTTCCCCACTGATACTTAAAGGTTGTTATTACCTTAATCCTTTCCAATTCATACTGTCAAAACTCATATTATCCCTATTAAGGGTGAAATGCCAACCTTTATGCATTCCCCTAGGATTCATTTTAAGTTACCGATGTTCTATCCTTAATTCCACCTTTAAAAAGGTACATGCATCCTTCCATGGATAAATCAAGTCATATATCCCTGATAAGGGTGTCTTATTCAATCATTTCCACCTCGATAGTATATGCCTAATTTCACAATAACATCTGTATTCAAAATGAGGTCAATTAATATGGCCTCCAAAAGATAACAATGGTTATCCGCTTTTCTTGCCTAATTTGGTAATGATAACAAGGATGTTCTGGAAGATATTGGTCGTGTTCAACGTGAACTTCTTCTTAATAATTCCTTATTTACTTTTGTTGTTTATCTCAATAGTCACCTTGATGCTGGGATATCTTTCATAACCGGCGTCTCCCTTTTTGGGTATCAAGCCACCGGTCTTACACTTCACATTCTCGAAGGTCACTTCCTTCATCCACTTTTCCTAATTTCTTACTTCCTTGCCTCCTCAGTCTATCCGCGTCTCATTATTTATCCTTTGAACTATCTCAAGGTTTCCTTGAATCCTCCCAACTTAAAGGGGGTACAATATATGTATCTCTTATGCCTTCAACCAGCAATTTAACTCATGGTGAATCACCCTCATCCTGACGATTACATACTTTTCTATTTCTATTGCTACGAGTCTTTAGGGTTTCCTCATACCCAACTTCCTTATTATTCCTCAAACTCTATTGCATTTTTATTCCTTTCCACTTCAGTTTCTTTTTAATTTCCTTTCTCTTATCGTTATTTCATAAACCAACACAACATAAGCATTGATTTCAAATATCCCGTCATTCTGGATTCGTGTCCTCAGAACGAATCTTGACAACTTTTACAGCTTAGATTCATAATTCATCATACTCGTCCGCCTTTGTTCTGGCTCTAAAGCTTTTATACTATCTCCATAACCTTGGGAAGTACTTTCCTGAAAACAATTGACTGAACTTTAATCAGTTTATTGTAACCTCTTGCTCCGTGCTTTTCTTGGTCTTTCACCAGTGGGTGGTCTCTCTCTTAGGAGGGTAAGTGACAAAAATAGTCTTTTGTGATTCGTCAATCATTTAGAATCTCAAATGATTCCTATATTTCCTTTAGCCAGGCTCTTGCCTTGACTGGGTCAGCTTGTTCCTTGGAACTCTAAGGGCTTAGCGACTTAAAGGTCTTGAAAGAATTTCACACCACATTGTTTCCTTAAGGTGGTGGTTAGGGGTAAAAGTATAAGTTTTGTTTTAGACAGGTGCATGGATTGCCCAATAGGAGTACTATCCTGGTTCTTCCTATCTTGCTCGACTTCTGTTTTCTCAGTCTAAATACTTCTTCCTACTCCCCATAATTGGGGTTATCTTTTAATTTAAAATCCTCATTTTCCACTTTATTATATTCTGGGTTCCTTATAGCTTAATTACGACTTCCCTGATTATCACATTCAAGGTTTTGCCCCTAATCTTATTCCTCATGGGCATAATGCTTGGATTTTTTTTTTTTTTGAGAATCTCTGGATATATGTCTTATTTACTTTGCTTAAGTCTTTCCCTCGTTCCGTCCTTGCATGATTGTAAATTATGAATTCTCAAGTTCCATAAACTTCATGACACTCTCTTAAGCGTTAATAGTGCAATTAACAATATGAACTTATCATAACCAGGCTGATCTGAACTGAAATTAACGAATATATACATAACCATTGGTTCGAGGGTACAACAACTGAACACATTAAAGAGAATTACATCATGTGATCTGATCGCTTCTATCCCAAAAGTACTACCATAGATAATCATCTAGTCATTAAAACTAATCATTCATAACTTAGGCTAATCCTCCAAAAGCGGTGCTGCATGAAACCCTTGTCTGATCGCTCTGGCTCTGCACACTACCATGGATCAAGAAATGCGGGCACGCACGACATCCCTAACCTGCTCCATCACAGAGGTGATGAGGTCTAAGATAGTTGCAAGTAGAGCTGGATCAATCTGACCCTCAAGATGGCCTCTAGCTGTAACACGGGTGGTAGCCTCAATCCTTTCCATGCTATGAGCTAATCCTGCCGGAAGTACCCCGCCCTCAATCCTTGGTGCAGTAAGTCGATCCAACAGATCACTCCTAACATTACGGGCCTCGGACAGGCCACCCAAAGTCATGTAATAATCGGCGATAAGAGAAGCCTGAGTGGTTGCATCTAGCAGTCCATGGGGTGCAGGTGGTGCAGGCCCAGGGGATCCAAATGGATAACCAAGCACGGTATCAGGTGACAATGGTGCAGGAGATAAAAGTGGCATTTCCTCAGTAGGTGCTGGGCTCTGTACAGGGGAGGGAACATGAATTGGTGGAACCTCATGGATGTCTTCAGGAACCTCGGGAAGAGGGTCTGATACTGGTATAATTGGTGCCGTGGAAGGCCCCACTCCTTCTGCCCTCATTAACCTTTGTGCCCTTGGTAACTCTTCATCCTCTAGTGCCACCCTCGCATCCATTCTTGCTCTGGTAGTCGCCCTGACTACGGTCATCAATTTCTCAGCGGTCCTCTCTTCATTCTCGTCAGGATCCTCCACGAGATCCTCCTCGGCAACAATCCCTTCTGGGATAACATCCTCAACCGCAACATTCTCAATATGAATCTCATTCGGTCCCTCGTTAGGGTACTCTATCAGATTCATAATTTGATCTCCAACATGTAATAAAACATCCTCATGCTGATGCTCCTGAACCTCAGGGTTCGGTGCCTCGCTGCCCTATACGAGAATGAACTATGTTACTATCACGATATTTATAAGGGTTCCCATAATGGTTTTAACTGTCAGTTCTATGTTAGGTAGTCCGACTATGAACTTGGCAAGAGTTCTTATTATCTTAGTGAACTTATTATCTTAACGTCACATCATCTCTGAGGTTTATAACGCTTTGCTCTGATACCATTTCTGTAACACCCCCAAATCCGGGGTCGGGGATCCGGGTTGTCACGAGTTCCATTTCCCTTAATAACACCCAATCTTAATAAATAATCAACTATTCTGTACTGTGACCCACCATAAACACACACACCACAAGTTATAGTCTCAGAGATGAATATCCAAAAATAATCACAAGTCGTTTTATTCCACAATTATATGCCAATACACCTTAAAAGGATTTCTGAATAAATTTACATTTCTTTGCCATTATTATAATTCATAAATATACATAAATCTGGTTCATCAATAGTTGAAAACCTAGCCTATTGGTAGCTCCTACCTCAGCTACGGCGACATCAACGCTTCCAGAAAACTGCGGAACATTTTCTAACCGCTTGCGAATTGGAAGCTTGGTCCTGTTCATCTTGTCTAGCTGATGTTGTGTGATGAAAGAAGAAAGTAAGGGTGAGCAACAAGCCCACCAAAATAATATGTATAATGATTTACAATATATGAGCATTCTCATAGTACTCATGAAAGTCTTGGTCAAGAAGAAATGAACCAAGTTTGATATCTTACCGCGACCAAGTCGCAAAATATTCAGTATATATGTACATATATACTTTTCACAATCTTTGAAATCCTCTGACATGTATAATATACACAGAGTTCCCGTTTATAACTGTATAAAATATCGTTGCAAGGTGATCTCATATATCTAACCTTGTCTCAACGTTTTTTCCGAAAATCTTTGACATGTACAAGATAATCATTTACTAGATATAAGTTTAAAAGATGAAGTTACAAGATACTCCCATATACTTATATCCGATGACTACTTGAACTACCACCGTTCAAGTTATAACCAGTTTCAAAAGTTCATCACCCAGATGAGACTACAAGATAAGAATTGAATAGATTCAATCCTTGAAATATCATTATAAATAATGAAGTTACGAGATACTTCATTAAGTCTCGATATATATATACTGTTAGATATATTTGATAATGTCATGGCTAATATGTTTTATGTTTAGATTTCAGATCTTATTTGAACAGGATAAATCAGTACTTAACTGTTGATCAGTACTTATACTGGAAGTCAGAACTTAAGGGATATCAGTACTTATGTTATCAGGAGATAAGCATCAGGAGATAGATATCAGAACTTAAGTGCTGAAGAACGATCAGATAAGGACAGTAGCTGATTGAAGTTAAGAAGATCAAGATAAACATAAGAAGAGATATGCATGAAGAAGGAATTCCTTGAAGAATGGAATACTTGGAATAGAAGATATCTGATTGATATATATTAGGAAGCAGAATTATATTCCATATCAATTAACGATTATCTTGTAACTGTGTAGTATATAAACACAGACATAGGGTTTACACTATAAGTGTTATCATTATCGAGAATATTATTTACTGTAACCCTAGCAGCTCTCATGATATTTTGTTCATCACTGAGAGATAACAGTTCCAGATTGTAACAGAGTTTATTGTTTCAATAAAGTTTGTTTTCTGTTACATAAGTTCTTGAAGTTTGATTTGATTGTAATAAACAATGTATTCACCCCCTCTACAGTGAAAGTGTGACCTAACAAGTGGTATCAGAGCCTTCTGTTAACACACATACATTTAAAGATCCAAACACAATCATGTCTGACACAGAAACTCCAACTAAGCCTACCAAAACTGAGGAATCATCAAAGACATCAACTCAGAGTCGATATGAGACTATCAGAGTTCCCATATTGAGACCATCTGAATATCCCATATGGAAGGTAAGGATGACCATGTTTCTGGAAGCAACAGATCCAGAATACCTTGATAGAATCAAGGAAGGGCCTCACAAACCTACCAAGCTCGCTGTTGTAGTTGCAGGTGAAGCAGCAATGACCGTACCAAAGGAAAAGAGTGATTACACTGCTGAAGATATAGCATCTATTGCTAAGGATGCCAAGGTACGACACTTATTGCATAGTGCCATTGATAATGTAATGTCAAACAGGGTAATCAACTGCAAGACTGCTAAGGAGATATGGGATGCACTAGAGACAAGGTGTCAAGGAACTGAAACAGTTAAGAAGAACAGGAAGACAATACTCACTCAAGAGTATGAACACTTTGACTCTAGGACTAATGAGTCATTGACTGATGTATATGATAGATTTGTCAAACTCTTGAATGACTTGTCATTGGTTAATAAGGAGTATGATCTTGAAGATACAAACCTTAAATTCCTGTTAGCTCTTCCTGAATGTTGGGATTTGAAGGCAACAACAATAAGAGACAACTACAATCTTGATGAAACAACTCTTGATGAAATCTATGGAATGCTCAAGACTCATGAACTTGAGATGGAACAAAGAAGCAAGAGGAAAGGAGGAAAGTCAAGGACAGTTGCTCTCAAGGCTGAAGAGGAATCCCCCAAACCACCTTCCTCAAAGAAAGACAAGGGTAAAGCTCTTATCATAAAGTCTGATACTGAGTCATCAAGTTCTGAGAGTGATGATGACTCAGATTCTGAAAGCTTGCCTGAAACTGATGCTGATGAGGAGATGATGAAGCTGTGTGCTCTTATGGTGAAAGGAATCACAAAGATTGCATACAGGAAGTTCAGGAAGGGAAAGAAGTTTTCCAGGAAAGGCATAAGTTCTGATAAGAAGAATTTCAGAAGATCTGAAGGAAGAGGAGGAAAGTCTGACATAGGAGATTACGCTAATGTTAAATGTTATAATTGTGGTGAGAAAGGCCACATATCTCCTGATTGCAAGAAGACCAAGAGTGACGAAGGCAAAGCACTTGTCACAAAGCAGAAAAGCTGGACAGACACCTCAGACTCTGAAAGTGAGGAGAACTATGCATTGATGGCAAATGCTGATAAATCAAGTTCTGAGAGCAGTTCTGAAGCTGCTGAAACAAAGGTACCTCAGACTACTTATGCTTTTCATACTGATGATATTAATGAGTTGAGAAGATATCTTAAAACCATGTTTGTTAGTTATAGAGATCAAACTTTAACATGTGAAAGATTAACTTCTGAAAATCTTGCTTTTAGGAAAAGAAATGATTTCTTAGAAAAAGAGTTAGTCATGTTCCATCAAACTCAGCAGGATAGAGATGATGCTTTTTATGTTAGGGATGAAGTGCTAAAAATGAATGAATCTCTAAAAACTGAGTTAGAAAAGGAGAGAGAGATTATTAGAACTTGGACTAACTCTGGCAAAACAACTCAAAATTTGCTAAGCAGTGGAAACTGGAAAGAGGGCTTAGGTTATGGAGAAAATAAAAATGAAAAAGGAACTGTAGAAATTAAGCCTGTTGATAAGCAAAAGCCGAAGTTAAAACCTGTTAAGTTTGTAACTGAAAAATCTGAAAATGAGAAATCAGAAGTTAAAAAGGAATTAGCTTCTGACAAACTAAAACAGGAAAAGACAGCTGAAGTTAACATAGGCTTAATGACGAAGAAGCAGCTTAAGCATAAGCTGAAAGATGTTAAGAATGCAAACAAGGTAAAATCACCTAGGAAAAACAGGAATGGAAAGGAAGGTATGAATAAAAGCAATAACTATAAATCTGTTCCTGATGCTCCTAGGAAAGCGTGTCATAACTGTGGAAGTTCTAACCATCTGGCTTCTTTTTGCAGGAAGAATAAGAATATTAACTCCTTATCTTCAAAATCAGGAGTTAAGAGTCAGTCTGTTAGATACAAACCACAAAATCCTTGTTTTCATTGTGGTAGTTTATGGCATTCCATTTATACTTGTAAGGAATATCATAGTTTGTACTATGATTATTATCAAATAAAACCTTTTTTAAAGAAAGTTTCTGTTGTTCCTTCTAGTGTAAGTTCTGATTCAAAGTCTGGTAGTATAAGTTCTGATGAGAAAACTGTTAACATAAAATCTGATGCTAAATCCGCTGCAAATGTTAACAAACCTAAAAAGGCCAAAGGATCCAAGCAAGTCTGGGTCCTTAAAACTAATAATTAGTGGTCTTTTTGATTGCAGGGCAACAGGAAAAATATTTTAGTTCTGGACAGTGGATGTTCAGGACATATGACTGGAAATAAGGCCCTGCTATCAGACTTTGTGGAGAAAGCTGGCCCAAGTGTTTCTTATGGAGATGGCAACATTGGAAAAACTTTGGGATATGGCAATATCAATCTTGGGAATGTCATCATTAAAGATGTAGCTCTGGTCTCAGGACTTAAACACAACTTACTAAGTATAAGTCAAATCTGTGACAGAGGTTATCATGTTGATTTCTTTGCAGAACATTGTGAAATAGTTAGTAAATCTAAAGAAAAAATTGTTCTGAAGGGATTCAGGCGTGGTAACATTTATGAAGCTAAGCTTTCAACAAGTTCTGATGGTTCTGCAATCTGTTTAGTGAGTAGAGCCTCAACTGAAGAAAGCTGGAATTGGCACAAGAAACTCTCTCATTTAAACTTCAACAAGATAAATGAACTGATCAAGAAAGATCTTGTGAGAGGACTGCCAAAATCAGTGTTTGTTCCTGATGGTCTTTGTGACTCATGTCAGAAGGCTAAACAAAGAAAATCTTCGTTCAAGAGCAAGACTGAATCATCAATTCTTGAGCCTTATTATCTGCTTCATGTTGATCTATTTGGTCCAGTGAATGTCATGTCTATTGCAAAGAAGAAATATGCGTTGGTCATAGTAGATGAGTTCACCAGATACATATGGGTGTATTTCTTGCACACAAAAAGTGAAACTGCATCTATCCTGATTGATCATGTCAAACATCTGGATAAATTGATCAAAGATTCTGTGAAAATTTTGAGGAGTGATAATGGCACTGAATTCAAGAATCTGATAATGGAAGAGTTCTGCAAAAATCATGGAATAAAGCAGGAATTTTCTGCTCCTGGAACTCCACAGCAAAATGGAGTTGTTGAAAGGAAGAATAGAACTCTCATTGAAGCTGCACGAACAATGCTTGAAGAAGCAAAGCTTCCAACCTATTTCTGGGCTGAAGCTGTGCAGACTGCTTGTTTTACTCAAAATGCAACACTCATTAACAAGCATGGAAAAAACACCATATGAGATGGTGAAGAACAAGAAGCCAAATCTCAAATACTTTCATGTATTTGGATGTAAGTGTTTTGTTCTCAAGACTCATCCTGAACAGCTATCCAACTTTGATCTAAAAGTTGATGAGGGAATCTTTGTTGGATATCCACTTTCTACAAAAGCCTTCAGAGTCTATAATTTGAGAACAAAAGTGGTCATGGAACCTATCAATGTCTCTTTTGATGACAAGAAGATCACTGGACTTGAAGATTGCATTGATCATGATCAGCTGAGATTTGAAAATGAAGATTCATATTCTGATACCTTAAGTCCTGACAGTCTAAGTCCTGATACTGTAAATTCTGATGGATTAAACTCTGATGTTATTGAAACTGTGGTGACTACGTCAAAGGAAGATGCACCAATGCAGGGGGAGCATACTCAAGATATTATCACATCTCAAGAAGCATCAGAACATACATCTGGCTCTTCAAATTCTGATTCGTCAAGTTCTGATAAGCCAAGTACTGAAAATCTAAATACTGAAGGATCCAACTCAGAGAGCATAGTTTCAGGGGGAGCATCAGAAAATGAAACCGAAGACAGCATGAATCATGGGGGAGCATCCAGTTCTAGAGAAAATCTTCCATCTGCAAGGAAGTGGACAAAATCACATACACCTGATTTGATAATTGGAAATCCTGAGGCAGGTGTCAGAACTAGAACAGGTACTTCGAATGAATATCTTTACAATTCTTTTCTCTCTCAGTCTGAGCCAAAGAAAGTGGAAGAAGCTCTTCAAGATGCTGATTGGGTGCAAGCAATGCAGGAAGAGTTGAATGAATTTGAAAGAAACAAAGTCCGGACCTTAGTGCCAAGACCTAAGAATAGATCGGTTTTGGTACAAAGTGGGTATTCAGAAACAAAACTGACAGTGATGGCATAATTGTAAGGAACAAGGCAAGGCTGGTTGCAAAAGGATATTCTCAACAGGAGGGAATTGACTATGATGAAACATTTGCGCCAGTTGCTAGGTTAGAAGCCATAAGGATATTCATGGCTTATGCTGCTCACAAAAAGTTTACTGTCTTTCAAATGGATGTGAAAAGTGCTTTTCTCAATGGAGAATTGGAAGAGGAAGTATATGTTGAACAACCTCCAGGCTTTGTAGATTCCAAACATCCAGATTATGTCTACAGGCTTGATAAAGCACTTTATGGACTTAAGCAAGCTCCTAGAGCATGGTATGAGACTTTAGCTCAGTTTCTTCTGGAAAGTGGATTCAACAGAGGAACTATTGACAAAACACTGTTCTATCTCAACCATGGCAAGGACTTACTTTTGATCCAGATTTATGTTGATGATATTATTTTTGGGTCTCCAAATGACAAACTTTGCAAAAAGTTTGCCAAACTAATGCAGTCAAGATATCAGATGAGTATGATGGGAGAACTTAGTTATTTTCTGGGCCTTCAAGTCAAGCAGAGTGAAGAAGGAACTTTTATTTGTCAATCTAAGTACACCAGAAACTTGCTGAAGAAATTTGGAATGCAAGACTGTTCAAGTGCATCCACTCCCATGACCACTGCAACAAAACTGGATAAGGATACTGGTAATTCAGTAGATATTACTGATTACAGAGGTATGATTGGCTCACTTCTCTATCTAACTGCTAGTAGACCAGATATCATGTTTGCTACCTGTCTTTGTGCAAGATTTCAAGCAGATCCAAGAGAACCTCACTTAACAGCTGTAAAAAGAATCTTTAAGTATCTTAAAGGAACAGCTGATCTAGGATTATGGTATCCTAGAGAATCAGATTTTAAATTAATAGGTTACTCAGATGCAGATTTTGCAGGTTGCAAAATTGACAGGAAAAGCACAAGTGGAAGCTGCCAATTTCTTGGAGGCAGGTTGGTTTCTTGGTATAGTAAGAAACAAAAGTCAATTTCCACATCAAATGCAGAAGCAGAGTATATTGCTGCAGGAAGCTGCTGTGCACAGATTCTCTGGATGAAGAATCAGTTACTGGATTATGGGTTAACATATTTCAAAATCCCTATTTACTGTGATAATCAAAGTGCTATTGCTATGACAGGTAATCCAGTTCAACACTCTATGACAAAGCACATCAGCATCAGATACCATTTCATCAGGGAACATGTGGATGAAGGTACAGTGGAATTGCATTTTGTTCCCACAGATCAACAAGTAGCAGATATCTTCACAAAACCACTGTGTGAAGCTACCTTTTCAAAATTGGTAAATGAACTTGGAATGATTTCAGGTTCTTTCTCTAAATCTGCTTAAACTTGTTCTATGTTATCAGACTTTATGATCAGTATTTACAGAATTAATCTCTTTGTATATTCTGTGCATTAATTGATAAATGTCTTTAAGTACTGACTGTTGTCTGATATATGTTTCTAAACTCTGATAAGTGATATGTCTGTTTCAGTAACTATTCAATCCTATGAGGATAACTGTGCTAGATACTGACCTACTAGTCTTCAATAAACAAATGATCCCATGAAAGAAGTAATTAATTCTGTGGAAATCTTATGACACAAGCAAATTCTGATACTTGAGCTTAGTTTAGTTTACTTTATTCATCTTATTACTAAGTCCCAAATTAGAATAATGCTACTCATCTGTTTAAGTTCTGATTCTAGTAAAACTGCTGAATGTACTAAGTGCTGGTAAACCTCACTTATCAAAAGAAGAAGAATAAGAATCAAAGAATAATATCAGGTACTCCTTTGAGATCTAGAGTAAAAATGTGAATGGGACGACCCAAGTGCATAGCTGGTATTAAGTAAATATGCATTAGAAAAGCAAAATATTTTTCTTGGTGACTTTTCACACTCTATGATTACTGGAGAAATACTCTGATAATAGCATAAATTCTGATAAGCAGTCGTGACTCACTTACACTGAGAAGCTACTGTAAAAGAGAATTTTAAAAGATGCATAAAATTAGCACAAAAACAGTTGAGGTGGACTCATGCATGAACTCATTTATCAGTAGGTTTCAGGATAATGACAGCTCTTTAGCAAAATTTTAATTATGACTTATTTCTAAGATGTACTGAAGTAGATCAGACTTTACTCTTTGTCTGTTATTTAGCTTAATGCACACACTAATCACTCCATCTGAATGATGAAAATTTCTGTGGTGGTCTATGTTATTTTAGATAAACAGTCATTGTGTCATTTTTGCACAAATTCTGATGACAAGTTCTAGTTACACGTTCTGATGTTTAAGTTCTGACGCTCATAACTAAGAACTTGTATGAGTAATTACTAAGATGAGCATTCCTTTTTCGAGTTAAGAAATTATGTTCTGATGACTGTTAAGTTCTGGTATAGGTCTAAGTTCTGATTTCTCAGTCTAATCCTTTACTTGGCTTATCTTTGAATGAAATTTAATAACAGTCTCAGTTTGTACTCGCATATGTTGAAGTGGAAGATTAATAGTCACTATGATTAGGATTAATGGTTTTGTACTTGAACAGTCCACTGTTTCTTGTGTCTTGTGCGGTCTAGACCATGATTCCTCTTTCCAATGACTGTTATTCTTTTTCCAAGTCTAGGGAGACGAGGTAGAATTAATTCTACCTGTCAGCATTAAATATCTTTGCGTCTCTTGGCATTCTCTTGCCTATATATGCAACCACTTCACATCAGTCTTTCCATCACATTCTTCTCACACACTTATCCTCCTTCTTCTGTCAAAAACACAATGGTTCGATACAACATGTTTTTGAACACACAAACCTTCACAATGGAGCTCAGTTGTGCCGAGTGGCAGCAGGAGTGGCATATAACAGCCATTCCTGAGGAGATCTGGGACTCTGTCCCACAGGAGGTGCTGGCTCACCTTCTATTCTTCGAGATGGATTACCATCGCCATCTGGAGCGCCTGGAGGAGGAAAGGCGGGAAGCTATCCGTCAGCAAGAGCGAATCATACGACTCGCCATCTTGTTTGTCGAAGATAGGAAGAGGAAGATGACTTAATCTCGTCTTCTTCCTGTTCTTCTTCATCCTCAGCTTTGTCAGGCTTCTTAGCTAGGACTAAAGCTGTTGACGTTAGGATTAGAAGCTTAGGGAAAATCTTGTATTGATGTAATTTCTATTTCATATATGTATTGACTTGATATATTAATGAAAATTGTTTTTACTTCAAGATTTTGTCTCTGAGTTATTTTATCTTATGTTGTTAAATCCTGCTTGATATTCTGATGACCATTTAAATTTTGTCTTTATTTAAGTTTTGATTCTTTGTCAGCACTTATTTATCTCGGTCATTTTTAACATGATTCATTTTCAGAATATTAATGTTGCAGTGAAAAATAATTCAATCAGTGCTAACGGTTTAAATTTTGAATTAAAACTGTGTCTCTTGATAAATGAAATGGTTTTTCCTTGAAACAAGGCAACTGGGTAAGTAATCATTCCTGTTTTCTCGAGCCCAGTAACTATCCGTTATTACTGCATGTCTGACAGGTGTCCAACGGTAATATTTTTTTTCAGAGTATAAGAACAACAGAGAGAAGATTTCTTTAATCTTTTATTTTCTTTATACTTTATCTCTCTTCTTACTTTTACTCTCTTTCTCATTCTTTCTCACGTTGGTTTTTCATACAGACATTATCTCAAACACCTAACAGGCATACTTGAATTTCAATATTTTTTTTCACATGGCACCAAAGGATTTAATCATTGATGGAGCAAAGTTTGTTCCAAACAACTATGCTGCAATTCTTGATCATGCCGAAGCTCCATCTGAATTGCATTTTGTGCAAGATCTTCTTGCACATAGTGAGGTTGGGTACGCCTTAACTCAGCCTGAATTATTTTCAAGTCAACAAGTTCTGCGGTTCTGGAGGACTGGAGTTTTTGATGATGGTGGTAAATGAGGAACTCCCAGTATTATCTTCCAAGTGGGTGATTCATCCTATGTAGTCACTCCTGGTACAGTACGAAGAGCATTACATCTTCCAGAAGATTGTACCTTCTCTATACCAGAGGAATCAGAACTTCGGGGGTTAATGACTGATTTGGGATATGAAAAGAGTCTGACGAAACTTGGACAGTTGAAACGGGCTAATATCAGAAGAGAATGGAGTTTCTTCTTCGATTGCATCACCAAGGCTTTTGGCAACAAGTGTTCAAATTTTGATGCCATCCCAATTCTGAGTCAGCACATCGGGTATGCTATTATCCATCAAACTCATTTTGATTTTGCAACTGGAATAATTGGTTTTATTGGGGATAGGATGACAGAGGATCGAGATGTTGTTTATTTTGCTAGATTCTGTCAACTTATTTATACGTATTGTACTGCTGAACCCCAGTTAGTCAGCACTCAAACCCCACCTTTTAAGGTTGCAAAAAGATACTTTAACGACCTAATAAATGCTGACACAAAGAAATCAATGGTGAGACAATTACAGATTCCTCAGTCTGTGAAACAGATTCTGGTAAATGCTGATCCTGCTACTTACAAATCTGTTTACTCAAATGTTCAACCAACTCACCATAACCAAAATCCATCAACCTCAGTACCTACCTCTCATTCTACTCAACCTACCCTCAGAACTTATCTCAATCCTATCTCTCCACTTCACAGACTGCTCAACCTTCTTCTTCAGCACCTACTGTGAAGCCTACATCCTCTAAGCCAAAGAGAACAAAGACTGTTCCTCAAACACCTCAAAAGAGGAGAAGCATTACTTTGAGAGATGAATCAGATTCTGAGGATCAGATTCCCTCTTCAGAACCTGTGGTAAATGAAGCTGAGAAGGCAACTTCTCAGACGGATTCTGCAATTGGGGGTTCTAGGCTTCTCAAGAGGCTTAGACGTATGACGGTTCCTGAAACTCCCAAGGAATCCAAATCAACAAGGAAGTACAAGAAACAGAGGGCACAAAGGCCAGTTTCAGATGATGAGGAGGAAGCAGCTAAGGAAGGGGATCAGGAATCTCTGATCTCACAAGACAAGGAATTTGCTCCAGTCACTTCTTCTCCATCAACTCCATCTCAGGATCCTGTATCTGACAAGGCTAATTCACCTTCTATGTCTCTTGTTGATCCAGGCACAAGTGCTGAAATTGATATTCAGAACCTTGTTGTGCCTGAAATACTTTTCTTAGAAGCTCCAATAACAAATAATCCTTCCACAACACCTGTTACTGATGCTGTTCAAACTCCTGAGTTATCACTAACACCTTCTCTGCATCAAGATGCTGATGATCAGATTTTAGGTGAGCATCAGGATATGGCTGTTGATCAGAACTTAGTATCAGATCAGCAATTAGAGGATGTTGAAGCCTCCATTGCTACTCACACAGTTGTCTTATCAGAAGATACTGATTCTCTAAGTTCTGATGCTGCAAATGTTGGAGATACTGGTGAGGCTGCTACAACTGTAGATGCTGATGAAGCAGGTCCTTCAGGACATACTCCTCCACTGACTCTTCCTAAGTCTGAACTGGTAAAGGAGTTTGTTATCAGGGATGCACCAGTACCTTGGAGTGAAACTCCTGCAGGTCAGGAGTGGACTAAGGAATGGAACTCAGTTTTATGTGTTCCAAATGCTTTACATCTTGCTGAGCACTTGACTAAAGCTGATGAAATGTTACATTCTGATGATTTTAAAACCCAGCTTAGAGTCACTGCATTGAGTACTAAACATCTACAAGGTCTTCATTCCAACACTCATGCAGAGCTACACAAGATTCAGGAGAACTTTATCAAACAGGAACAAGTTTGGAAAATTGATAAGAAAAAGTTCTTCCAACCTACCATTGACAGGGTTGCTTATATTGAGAAAACTCAAGAGAAGCAACAAGCTCAGATTGATCAAATTCTGATAAATCAAGCTTCTCAGCAATCGCAACTTACTGAAATCTAGACCTCAGTGGAACTACTTATCTCTCTTTTATTACCTGCTGATGCCAAAAAGGGGGAGAAGGTAATTAAGTCCAAATGCAAAACCAACAAGTCACTGCAAGGAAAGGATGATGGAAAAGATGACCAAGGAAACTCTGGAATGGGTAGTGGTCATAGTCAAGGTAGAAGGTTTACATCAAGACAAGCTAGTCACAGAACAAGTTCTGATACTGGGAAAAGAATAAGTTCTGCTGCTGGTAAAAGGATAAGTTCTGATGAACTTCTAGATCTTGATGAGGAAATGTCAAGACAGTTATTTCTTCAAGAAAATCCAGGGATGGACTTGGAAAGTTTAAAGGAAGAAGAAGCCAGACTTAAATCAGAGAAAGTCACATCTAAATCTGAAGCTTCTGGTAAAAAGTTACTTCCAAAACCTAAAGGCATTGTGATCAAAGAAAGGATACATACTGAAGAAACTTTGGCTAGATCACAACCACAGATAGATCCAAGATCCAAGGGTAAAGAAAAGGTTGGTGAACCTATCAAGCCTTATGTATCTCCTGAGGAAGAAGAAATTACTGATGGAAAAGATGATCTTGCTCTGACTTCAAGAAAAGTTCTTAAAACAACCTCTGACATGGCTCAAGTTGTTCAGAGTCAAGAAATTGTAAGTTCTGATATTCAGAAGAAGCAAGTAACCTCTGACAGTGCTCAAGTTAACTTGATATCAGAAAATAAATCTAAAACACTCCTACCAGGATTCACTAAAGCAAAACAGACTCAATCTTTGAAGACTACTCTAAGTGGTTTTGAAGCAAGAGTAGTTACTGGAAAGGAAGCTAGAGATAAAACTGGATTGGGAAGTGCTGATGAAAGAAGAGTACACAACACTACCGATGATCCAACTTCCTTGAGTGAACCAGGTATTGGAGCAACTCCTGAGAGATTGAATCAACTAGAATCTGTACAGATGGTTTACCATACCTACTTGAAAGAATACATCATGTTGTATTTCATGACAGATGGTAGGGTTTATCATATAAGACAAAATGCCATTCCTTTGAAGTATTTTGAAGAATTGGAGCATGTACTTTTCTTACTTCAAGTGGATAACAGAATAACAGAGACTGCTGCAAACTACTTGAAAGAACAGATTCAGAGACAGAAAAGGCTTTATTCTGTTAAGTCTGACAGCAGATATGTTCCAAAGTACAGAAATCACAATGGTGATATTGTTGATATGAAGCCTAATACTGCTCAGATCAGAACATATCTTGGTATTAAGGGGCTTGAATTCAATCTAGAGTCTAACAAAGCTTATGTCATAAGACTAGATCGGGAGTTGAGAAAAGCAAAGATTAATGATCTCAGAGCTGCAACATTTCAAACTGGTGAAGATACTGCAGAGCTTAAAGATGTCAAACGGAGAATGATTGATGAACTCAGATATGCTGAGAAATGTTTGTTGAAGAATTATCTCAGAACAACTCCTGACATCAGAGAGATCAGAAAATGATGAAGCCAAGTCAAAGATCTACAACTACTTAAATTCTGATGTGTATACAGACCAAAGTTGTTATCAGAAGTTGAATTGGTAAAAGCTTTAAGGACTGTAAGTTGTAGTTATCTTGTCTATTTCTCATGCATTTGTACTTAATGTTTTTTGACATCATCAAATATCTGTTAAACTTGTATATTTTGCTAATTTACAAGTTGGGGGAGATTGTTAGATATATTTGATAATGTCATGGCTAATATGTTTTATGTTTAGATTTCAGATCTTATTTGAACAGGATAAATCAGTACTTAACTGTTGATCAGTACTTATACTGGAAGTCAGAACTTAAGGGATATCAGTACTTATGTTATCAGGAGATAAGCATCAGGAGATAGATATCAGAACTTAAGTGCTGAAGAACGATCAGATAAGGACAGTAGCTGATTGAAGTTAAGAAGATCAAGATAAACATAAGAAGAGATATGCATGAAGAAGGAATTCCGTGAAGAATGGAATACTTGGAATAGAAGATATCTGATTGATATATATTAGGAAGCAGAATTATATTCCATATCAATTAGCGATTATCTTGTAACCGTGTAGTATATAAACACAGACATAGGGTTTACACTATAAGTGTTATCATTATCGAGAATATTATTTACTGTAACCCTAGCAGCTCTCGTGATATTTTGTTCATCACTGAGAGATAACAGTTCCAGATTGTAACAAAGTTTATTGTTTCAATAAAGTTTGTTTTCTGTTACATAAGTTCTTGAAGTTTGATTTGATTGTAATAAACACTATATTCACCCCCTCTACAGTAAAAGTGTGACCTAACATATACCCTATATATATATACATTTCATACACTCCTTGAAAACCTCTGTTATGAAAATTATAAACAGAGTTGCAATATCCAATGAATTTTGGAAAGGAGAAAACCTTGGCATAACCCTGATATCTTGCTGATCAGGCAAAGATACCAATAAGTAACCTTTTCTACTAGTAGATGGATGAATCCCCCACCGGTCATCACCCTGGCCACATAAGGACCTTGTGCTGGACCGCCACCCGGCCTCTTACGCGTTGATGGACTACCACCCAGCCACTTACACTTTGATAGACCGTACCCCGGCCTGTCGATTATGCCGACTCAATTAGAGGGACTTACTTCCCGAAAGTTGGGCAAGTAATCAAATTGTTTTCTCAAAACAGCAACCACGTTGCGAATGTAAAATACACCACAGAGCCGGATCCCCCAGGTTTTGAGCAAGTATTTAAATCCCCTTCGAAAGGAGGATCTTAAATATAAAAGAATGAGTTTTGGGATCCGCCCTAACTTTTAGAAATCATTTTGAAGACTCGAAAACATTTTTAAGAATGTTTGGAGTACTGCTGATTTATTAAAATAAATCAGTCCCGATATATTAGAAATATCTGAATATTATTATTTAAATAATATTCTCATAAAGATAATCCTTATAAAAATAATCGAAGTAGAAGTTTTAAAACTCATACTTGAAATGAATATTAAATAACCAAAGATATACTTATACGAAAGTACTATCTTTATTTGAATAATCGAAAATAAGTTTAATTATCGAAACATTATTCTTTAATAAAATAAAGAATATTATTAATTATTAAGCGGAGTCATAATACCTCGAATGAATATTATAAATAATATTCATTAAATAAAATAAACGGAGTCATACATCCTCAAATGAATATCCAATTAATAATCATTAAATAAAATAAAGTTATCGAATAAACCTTATTCGATCAATAGTTTTGAAAACTATATCCATATATATATATATATATATAATATACTCGGGAACATCGACTCCCGGTTTAGAAATATGTTCACCTTTGGGTCCCCTATACTAAGGGTATACTCAAATACCGCTTATCTCTAACATAGGTATTATCAACTGAATCAACAGATATATGCATCAAGAATACGAAACAGGCATGCGTATATACCATATCACATGCTACAATATATCGCAAGAATTTGCTAATAACAAATATGCATTTATCACAAGATCATGCATATACACATATACATCACAACAACAGTTTATACGGGTAGAAAACTTGCCTCAGCGACTGGGGGTTACAATTGGCTCGGGACGAGTCTGGTAACCTATAAACAACATATAAGTTGGAATTAAACCAAAGTCACTTATAAATCTATACTTTAACCAATTTAGACTCTAACGCTCGCTTTGCGCTTAACGATTCACTTAAGTCGCTCGAGTACCCTCGGCTCCACCATTTTTAATAAATTAACCATTACGAGTTTTAAGGCGATTCTTTCGCGAGTGTCTTACCAACTGCCTATTACACTTTACATAGATGTTTCATACTCCAATTAGTCCTTTAAGGTCTTTAACCTATGTTTCAAAGTAAGGCGAGGGGTAATGGTTCATTCGCGAAACGTCGTTACTTAAAACGGCCGTTTCTCCTAAACCGTATATCGGAATCAAACGAACCACATATCAAAACGAAGCTCATAACATGAAATATCTAATCATGGCAATGGTCAAAACCTAGCAGGGAGTTCTCGGGTCCTAATTTTAAGAATAAAACAGCCTAAAGTAAATCGGATATTACGACGACTATGTTTACGCGATTTCCCAAATTTAAAACATTCGAAATCAACCACCAATCAATCCCAATTCATTCATACAACCAAAATCCATCCCTATCACACTACAACAGCCCCAACACCTCAAGTTCTCCAATTTATATTATTCTCAACATGAATTTAAAACTATACTTAAGTCCTTTACCAATCAACAAGATTCAACATTCAATTCACTACCACTCCAACCCAAACTCTAAACCTACAAGCATCAAGCTACTCTTTTACCATAACAATCAAAATCATCCTAATATATAAATTAAAGCTAGGGTTTGGAGATGTTATACCTTCCTTGAAGTGATTGGAATAGCTAGGAAGCCTTAAGAAGCCTTGAGATGTCTTAGGGATGCTTGGATCTTAAAGGAAAAACAAGAAAAATCAAGTTAAAAATCTTGAAATCACTATTCATTATCTTCTTCATTGATTTCTTGGAGAAGATTGTGAATGATTTGGAGGCTTAAACTTATAGGATAGCTATATCTATGCATAAGGAGTACTAGATAATTATCTTACCAATTAAGGAAGCTTGGAACTTGAATTTTGAAATTCTTGCTTTGGAAAAGAAGAAGAAGCCGAGAGCAAGGTGAAGAAAATGAAATAATCTTTGTGTTTTGGGTGAAATGATTGTTGGTTGGTTGTTTTTAGCTTGATTTTGGTTAATTACCCTTTTAACCATGAATTTTGTGTGGTTTTAAATCAACCACACCTCCTTCCCCCCTATGTCATGCTTATGTCGCCTTGTGATGTCATCATCCCTTACTTGCCCTCTTCTTATTGGTTGGATGACCTCATCATCCCTAACCTCCTTGATTAACTTCCTAATTGTTTGCCTAATGACCGCTGATCTGTTATACGGTTCGCTTAACTTTCGTTTTCGTTTATCGTTTGAGGGATCATACCCGGGATCTTATTACTTAGGTTCCCTTAACCTTTCTCAATACATTATATTCCTTTTTATGATCCTCTCTTATAATCCTTGAATTTAAATCCTTTTTATTCTGTTACCTTATACTCAATTCTTTCTGTATCTGGTAGATTTCTGGGAAAAATCAAAGTGTTCGGATTTGGATTCTGACGATCTTTACATACACTTATATACCACATAGAGTACTAATAATATCCCAGAAGATCAATAAAAGAACCCCTACATAGTGTGGCTTGAAAAGTTTTCTTATTCAGCAAAACACTATTCATAAGGGTTTCAAAAATTTCCAAAAATTGGGGTTATTACAATATATAAATCATAGTAATTTATTTATTACATAATTTTAATTTTTGAATAATTATAAATACATGTTATTTAAGTAATCAATTGACTCACTTGATGTTAATAATGATTATATATGTACATAAATCAAATATTTAGCATATAACATATAAATAATTGAAAGCATCATAATTTACTAAGAAATATAACATACAATAATTTACATGCTAACACACACATAAATATAACTTAATCTTACTTTGTTAACAGTAGTGTAAATAAAAAACTAACATTTTCCCATACATACATACGTTGAATTTCAAAAACTAATATTTTTCATTAAAATCAACTTTAATATTAACAGTAATGTAAATTTTATATTATTGTATATTATGATTGCAAGTCATTCTAACTTCAGTTATGCATTTTTTGTTTTTTTAAATTGAGCAAGTTAATTGTAAGTTAGTAGTGAACTCAGTAATAATATAGACCAGTACATATAGTTTATTTAAATAAAATTCAAAATTTTTGGTCAACTCAGTATTCAACATATATATTAATTTTTAACTTTTTATTTGTAAACATACTAATGACATTCTACAGATTAAGTTTAATCGTTTCGTTTTAAACTTACAATGACTACCCTGTTTATATTCATTCATTAAATACAAATTATACAACACAAACAAGAATATTTATATTTTGCTTAATTAGCTATATTAGAAACGTTGGATAATTTGGTAATGTCTTGTATGAAAATAATACAAATTGATAAACAATCAATTTTTATTTGATATGCGTTAGACATTGTGCAACATTTATAAATAAGAAAACAGCTAAGAGCAACTCCAACAACCTCCTTGCATTTTCATTACAAATAATATAAATAAATGAGTTCATAATTATTTAGAAGCCAAAATCAAATAATTTCTCCAACAATTCTCCTTAAACTCACTCTCTATCTATTTTTTTACTCTTAAAGTCATTTATGTTACATAGACGGGTAAGAGAAATATAATATAATAATAGTTGAGGAGGGGGTATTCACTCCTAAAAGTGAGGAAGCAATCAAAGCTCCTAATGTTATAGAGGGGGGCATAGAGCTTGTTGGAGAGAAATTTTATTTCCAATTCTTCAAATTTTGACTTAAGAGCCTATATAAGGATAGTGTTGCAGTTGCTCTTAGAACATTATAATTGTATGATGCATAAAAAAACTCTAGAAAATAACCCGTGCGAGAAAATAACCCGTGCCTCGCACGGGTTATTATGCTAGTTAGATATAATAGAGTGACACATAGATATTATACGTAACAGGTGATTAACGTTGGGGATGCTCTAAAGTCTATATCATGTCAAGAAATTAATCATTCTAAAATCTCAATAATGTATTCTTCTATCAGTTCTTAGCAAGACGGTCATTCAGGAAGCAGAGATCGAGACTACTCAAACACATGAAAAGAGCGATAGCGACTTCCCATATTAAATGCCACCTTGACATAACCTACAAGGACTTGAAGATTTGGATGAATTATTTTGTGAATCTGATCATGATTGCTCAATGTATTTCATAGGATAAAGAAGATCCTATAATACTTAACGTAAGAAAATGAAGCTTATGGCTATGATTATGTTGGGAGATGTTTTTTGTTTATCACAATTTGGAGAAAGGGGACAAGTTACTTTGGACCAGAAAATGAATATCTCATGGGTAGCATGAGTCTATGTTGTTGTGTATGAGTTTGATTATCCCCAAAATTATCATATAATCGATAAGACTAATCAGAAGTTAAACAAATTGAAATGTAAAATTTTGGCATGATTCATTCGTAACCAAATATCCTGAAAATCAGCTTTTGCATAAAGTCATTAGCCATTACAGATTTGCTGCTTTGTATTTTTTGTTTCCTGCCAAACACTTTCATTTAAATTTGCATGTAGAAGTTCTACTGTTCTAATCTTACTATAACACCCAAACCTGTTAGATATATTTGATAATGTCATGGCTAATATGATTTATGTTTAGTTTTCAGATCATACTTAAACAGGATAAATCAGTACTTACTGGAAGTCAGGACTTAAGGATATCAGTACTTATATTATCAGGAGATAATCATCAGAAGATGGATATCAGAACTTAAGTACTGAAGGACGTTCAGATAAGGACAACAACTGATTAAAGGAAAGAAGATCGAGACAAACATAAGAAGAGATATGCATGAAGAAGGAATTCTATGAAGAATAGAATACTTGGAAGAAAAGATATCTGATTGATATATTTTAGGAAGCAGAATTATATTCCATATCAATTAGCGATTATCTTGTAACTGTGTAGTATATAAACACAGACATAGGGTTTACACTATAAGTGTTATCATATTCGAGAAGATTATTCATTGTAACCCTAGCAGCTCTCGTGATATTTGTTCATCACTGAGAGGTAACAGTTCCATACTGTAACATAGTTTATTGTTTCAATAAAGTTTGTTTTCTGTTACTTGAGTAATTAAAGTTCGATTTGATTGTACTTTACACTGTATTCACCCCCTCTACAGTGTGTGTGTGACCTAACAAGTAGTATCAGAGCCTATCTGTTAACGCACAAACAGTTTAAGATCCAAACACAATCATGTCTGACACAGAAACTCCAACTAAGCCCACCAAAACTGAAAAAAAACCTCCAGAGACACAAATTCAAAGTCGGTATGAGACCATCAAAGTTCCCATATTGAGACCATCTGAATATGCCATATGGAAGGTGAGGATGACCATGTTTCTGGAAGCTACAGAACCAGAATATCTTGATAGAATCAAGGAAGGACCTCACAAACCAACCAAACTCGCTGTTGCAGTTGCAGGTGAAGCAGCAAAGACTGTACCAAAGGAGAAGAGTGATTACACTGCTGAAGATATCACATCAATTGCTAAGGATGCTAAGGTAAGACACTTACTACATAGTGCCATTGATAATTTAATGTCAAACATGGTAATTAACTGCAAGACTGTAAAGGAGATATGGGATGCTCTGGAAACAAGGTGTCAGGGAACTGATACAATTAAGAAGAACATGAAGACAATACTCACTCAAGAGTATGAACACTTTGACTCAAAGGCTAATGAGTCGTTGACTGATTTATATGATAGATTTGTCAAACTCTTGAATGATTTATCACTGGTTAATAAGGAGTATGATCTTGAAGATTCATACCTTAAATTCCTGTAAGCTCTTCCTGAATGCTGGGATTTGAAGGCAACAACAATAAGAGACAACTACAATCTTGATGAAACAACTCTTGATGAAATTTATGGAATGCTCAAGACTCATGAACTTGAGATGGAACAAAGAAGCAAGAGGAAAGGAGGAAAGTCAAGGACAGTTGCTCTTAAGGCTGAAGAAGAATCCCCCAAAGTACCTACCTTAAGGAAAGATAAGGAATCTGAAAGCTTGCCTGAGACTGATGCTGATGAGGAGATGATGAAGCTGTGTGCCCTTATGGTGAAAGGGATCACAAAGATTGCGTACAGGAAGTTCAGGAAGGGAAAGAAGTTTTCCAGAAAAGGCACAAGTTCTGATAAGAAGAATTTCAGAAGATCTGAGAGCAGAGGAGGAAAATCTGACAGAGGAGATTATACAAATGTCAAATGCTACAACTGTGGTGAAAAACGCCACATATCTCCTGATTGCAAGAAAGTGAAGAGTGACAAAGGCAAGGCTCTTGTCACAAAGAAGAAAAGCTGGACAGACACCTCAAACTCTGAAAGTGACGAGAATTATGCTTTGATGGCAAATGCTGATAAAGTAAGTGCTGAAAGCAGTTCTGAAGCTGCTGAATCAAAGGTACCTCATACTACTTATGCTTTTCATACTGATGATATTAATGAGTTGAGAAGATATCTTAAAACCATGTTTGTTAGTTATAGAGATCAAACTTTAACATGTGAAAGATTAACTTCTGAAAATCTTGCTTTTAAGAAAAGAAATGATTTCTTAGAAAAAGAGTTAGTTATGTTCCATCAAACTCAGAAAGATAGAGATGATGCTTTTTATGTTAGGGATGAAGTGCTAAAAATGAATGAATCTCTAAAAACTGAGTTAGAAAAGGAAATAGAGGTTATCAGGACTTGGACTAACTCTGGCAGAACAACTCAAAATTTGCTAAGTAGTGAAAACTGGAAAGAGGGCTTAGGTTATGGAGAGGATAAGAATGATAAGGGAACTGTAGAAATTAAGCCTGTTGTTGTTAAGCAAAAGCCAAAGTTAAAACCTGTTAAGTTTGTAGCTGTAAAGTCTGATAATGAGAAATCAGAAGTTAAAAAAGGATTAACTTCTGACAAACTAAAACAGGAAAAAACAGCTGAAGTAAACATAGGCTTAATGACTAAGAAGCAGCTTAAGCATAAGCTGAAAGATGTTAAGAATGCAAACAAGGTAAAATCACCTAGGAAAAATAGGAATGGAAAGGAAGGTGTGAATAAAAGCAATGATTATAAACCTGTTCTTAAAGCTCCTAGGAAAACGTGTCATAACGTGTCATATACATCTTGTGGAGTTAAGGCCTTTGCATTGCTTCCCATAATAGTGATGTATTCTTCTCTAAATCTGGCCAAGACTTGATCCATTTCCAGTACAAAGTCCTGAGAGAGCCATGTATAAACATTTCCATCTTGTTCTATATCATTGACAATATTTTCCTTTTGCTTCTCAACTTCTTCATTGTATGCAAGCATGATAGCTTGATAATCTTGCTTTCTCATATTGGAGGTCAATAGATGCTGTGAGATATTTGCCAGTCCAGAAATCTGCTCTACTAGTAGATCATCTATAGAAGTTGGTTGAGAGCCAGATTCTTGTAGCCACTGAGAGAGAATGTGAGTTTGTTGAGGTTGTGAGGTAGATGGTTCAGAAACACCTGGACTGAAGTCACAGTTTTACTCACAGATTGCTCTATGGTTATGGCTAGTTGTTGTTCCACACTAGTTGTGGGAACCTCTAATTGAATTAGAGGGGATTTGACTGGGTTACTGCCATGTCCACCATTCTCAAACCCTTGTGTGTCTTGCAACACACTGGCACTTGATTGTGCTATACTTGCCTCCCCTATGACAGGATCACTGCCAATTGTATGCCTAGCATCAACTGCCAAGGCAATTTCTGATAGGGTTTTGAGGGGAGTTGTTCCTACTTGAGGAACCTCCAATTGAATTAGAGAGGATTTAGATAGCTCCCCCTCAGGAGTACTACCCTCAAACCTTTCAGTCTGTGAAGACTGTTTTGCACATGAAGGTGCATTAGAGACATCCATGGGGTCTTCAGTAGAAACTGATGAATCCCCCATGGTTTTGATGGTGTCATCAAGGTTTACCCCAACATGTAGCCTCTCACCATCTTAATTGGCTATCTGGGTGGTGAGCAAAGCTTCTTCAGCTAAGTCACTTGAGTGAGCTTGCACTTGAGAGTTGAATTCAAGTGCAGTTGGTGATGAAGAAATTTGAGATTTGAGAGAGTGTTGCTCAGATAAGAGTGTTGGCAGCTCCCCCTGAGTAGATGAGGGAGCTTCAAGAGATATGCTCTCACAGTGTGTGCCATCCTTATTTCTCCTACCATACACTTGAATTTCTTCAGGTGCAGGCTGTGCAGACTCACTACTAGGCGCTTTTACAACTGCATCCTGTTGGGAGGATACAGAGGTGGCTTGAGTGGTCAGCTCAGTTTTCTTACTCCTTTTGGATTTCTTGACCAAGGGTGACTCAACTTCTGCTATATCCTCACCACTCTCAGCAATAACTTGTAAGGTTACTCCCTTTCTCTTCTTTTTACTCACCTCATCCTTTTGAAAAGATGAGATGGTTGGTTTCCTAGCTTCTAGAGGTTTTGAAAGAATGGTTGCAGCTTGGGAAGATCCCTGTGGGTGTTCCTGTGTTTGTGCTTCCACAGGTTCAGGGATCATAGCTGTGCTAGATTGTATGTTTGATCTCATGTCAGGCATAGGGTAAGGGTAAGTCCTAAACCTCTCCAACATGAATGGAGTGATGCTTAGACTTACATTTACCTTATTCATTGTAGTAAGTGAACCAAATATTATTTTGAACACTTGCTTACAATTGCCTATTTTTGTACTATATATTCCATTCAATAAGTGTATGTCTGCTACTTTATTATTTAAAGTGGACATAACAAATCTAGGAAAAGAAATTTCCTTACCTCTAGATGTCAGGGGCATTGTTAGCCTGGTTGTAAGTTCTTCCAGGATCAACAGACCAACATTCAAGTATCTATTGTGGGCAATTAAATACACCAGCTTTTGCACAACACTTGAAACATTGTCATACCCTGTCTTCCTGCATGTGAAGACTGAAGGGTTTTTAGCACATAAACGCAGCGAAAATGTTAAATTTAAATCTTAAAAAAAACCAAAACCCTCCGCAGGATCCATGCGAAAAATAATATTTAATTCGTAGTTCAGTATGTTTACCTTAAGAAGCTTTACTTTATTGAAAAGATGGAGGTCTTTAATGGCGATCCAAAAACGATGAACGAAGATCCTTAGCAGCTGCTCCTCAAGTGTGAAACACTCCACCGGTATCCACCAAGAAAACGATGTAATGAAGGAGGAGGAGATAAAGAGAATTAGGGTTTTGTAAATCTTTTTGGTTGAGGCAAAAATAGGGTTTATAATAGTATATTTATAGGCAAAATTTTCAGCTGAAAATTTTCGCGTAAAATATTATTATTATTAACCCTTTATTATTCTCACTAATAATTAAAACACCTTTTAATGATTAATCCTTTTTCTAAACTCTTTAGAAATAATTCTCTCACTTGATTTAATTTCCAAAAATTAAATTCTTAATTAATAATATTAAGAACATTTTCTTAATTAATTTATAATCAATTAAATCTCATTTAATCAATTATTAAATTTGCCAATTAATTATTTATTTCATAAATAAATAATTATCAGCCATTATTAATTAATTCCTCCACCATTAAATAATTCTCTTTTATGGTGTGACCCTGTAGGTTCTATTTAATGTAAATTAGAAACTCCTTTCTAATTTCATTCACTCTGGCCAGAGATTCCTGAACTAACATAAGTGGATCAACATTGAACATTTTCTTCCTACACTGGAAGGGGTAGATCCTTTATTGATCATACACTATCTTCGTGTACAAATTCCTATACCCAGTAGAGCCCTTATAATTGTCCCTTGAGACTAAGAACTAAACTAAAGCATAGTTCAGTGTACACAAGATGACTATGATGACCTCAAGTCTAAGGATACTTGTACAACTATCACTATGTGAACAACTGCTGACACATGAGTGAACTCCATCAGTTGTTCAGCTGTGTGAGTCATGTTCAGTGAACTTATTCTATAATAAGCACCTACATACTAGCTATAGTATCACCACACAAATGTCTATGAGAACAGACATCCTTCATAATGAAGCAAGCATAGTATGTACCGATCTTTCCAGATTATTAATTACCAGTTAGTAATCCTACGACCAGGAACTATTTAAGTTTGGAGTTATCATCTTTTAGGTCTCATTATTATGATCTCATCACAATCCATAAAAAGCTTTACTCTAAACTGTGGTATATCTTATTTAAACATTTAAATAGATAGAGCCCGCAATAAAAAAACCAAGTCTTTTATTAATATCAATGAAATCAAAACAAATTACATAAAAGTTATTCCTAAATCCTCATACATGATTGGACTCAGGACATATCTCTTTCAATCTCCCACTTGTACTAAAGCCAATCACTCTGGTATCTAATACCCATCTTGTCTTTATGACGATCAAAGTGACTCTGAGAAAGTGGCTTTGTGAGTGGGTCTGCTACGTTGTTATGTGTGTCAACTCTCTCGACGTTGGCATCTCCTCTTTCAACAATCTGAATTGCACCACCATTCAGAGTAAACACGTACCCTGACATGGATTTGCTATCACTTTCTGATTGAAAACTAGAGTCAGTATAACCCTCTATTTTCAACTCAGATTCACCACCAAAAATAAGAAAAATGTCCTGAGTCCTTCGCAAGTACTTAAGGATGTTTTTCACTGCTTTCCAGTGGTCTTCACCTGGATTGGACTGATATCTGCTCGTCACACTAATTGAATAAGCAACATCAGGCCTTGTACACAACATCGCGTACATGATAGATCCTATTGCTGAAGCATAAGGAATCTTACTCATACGCTCTCTTTCCTCAGGTGTCTTAGGAGACATTTTTTTTGGAAAAGGACACTCCATGGCTCATCGGTATGAGACCTCTTTTGGAGTTTTCCATGCTAAACCTTTTAATCACTTTCTGGATGTATGTACCCTGAGTAAGACCTTTATTCTTCTAGGTCTATCTCTATATATCTTCATACCGAGAATGTAGGATGCTTCTCCCAAGTCCTTCATGGTGAAGTTCTTTGATAGCCATACTTTGACTGATTGTAGCATCGGTATATCATTTCCTATAAGAAGTATGTCATCCACATACAATACAAGAAATGTTACCGCGCTCCCACTAACCTTCTTGTAGACGCATGGTTCATCTATGTTTTTGATAAAACCAAACTCTTTGATTGTCTCATCAAAACGGATGTTCCATCTACGAGAAGCTTGCCTTAAACCATATATGGTTCGTAACAGCTTACATACTAGGTGTTCATTTCCCTTGGAAAGAAAACCCTCTAGCTGTGTCATATACACTTCCTCCTCAAGTTCCCCATTGAGGAATGCCGTTTTCACGTCCATTTGCCAGATCTCATAGTCGTAGTAAGCAGCAATCGCAAGCAAAATCTGAATTGATTTTAACAGGGCTACAGGCGAAAAAGTTTCATCAAAGTCAATCCCTTGCCTTTGTTTGGATCCTTTTGCCACGAGCCTGGACTTATAGGTCTCCACCTGGCCATCTGCTCCAATCTTTCTTTTGTATACCCACTTGCACCCAATAGGCTTAACACCTTCAGGCGCCTCAACCAGAGTCCATACTTGGTTGGTATACATAGATCCCATTTCGGATTTTATGGTACAATGCCATTTCTATGAGTCAACACTACTCATAGCCTCATTATAGGTCACAGGGTTGTCATCATCAATGATTGACAACTCATTGTCATTCTCAATGACAAGGCCATAATACCTCTCATGATGGCGAGACATTCTCCCTATCCTACGAATGGGCTGTTCCACAGAAGGTTGTTCAGTCTGAACAGGTGTTTCCACTTGATCCGTAGTAGTTTGTGCTTCTTGAACTTCATCAAGTTCAATTTTGCTCCCACTGTTTCCTTCAAGGATAAACTCCTTTTCCAAGAAGGTAGCATGTCTGGAGATAAACACCCGATGATCGGTGTAAAAGTAATACCCCAAAGTCTCTTTAGGATATACCAAAAAATTACATTTTACGGATCGAGATTCCAGCTTATCTGGGTCAACTTTCTTGACATAAGTTGGACATCCCCAAATCTTAACGTGTTTAAGACTCGGTTTCCTTTCTTTCCATATCTCATATGGTGTTTGAGGAACAGATTTGGAAGGCACCTTATTCAGTAAATATGCTGAGGTTTCCAATGCATAACCCCATAGGAATACTGGAAGATTCGCATAGCTCATCATGGACCGAACCATGTCTAACAAAGTTTGATTTCTCCTTTCAGATACCCCATTTAACTATGGAGTATATGGAGGAGTCCACTGGAAGACTATACCATTTTCTTTAAGATAATCTAGAAATTCTCCATTCAAGTATTCACCACCTCAATCTGATCGAAGAGTTATAATACCGTGTTTGGTTTGTTTCTCCACTTCATGTTTATATTCTTTGAACTTTTCAAAGGCTTCAGACTTGTGTTTCATCAAATACACATATCCGAATCTAGATCTATCATCTATGAAAGTAATGAAGTACGAAAATCCACCCATGGCTTGCGTAGACATTGGTCCACATACATCTGTGTGTACCAATCATAGCAAATCTGCAGCCCTCTCTCCATGTCCACTAAATGGAGATTTGGTCATTTTACCCAATAGACAAGACTCGCATGTAGGATATGATTAAAAATCAAAGGGGTCAAGTAACCCTTCCTTATACAATGTCCGCAGTCTATTTTCACTAATATGACCTAGCCTACAGTGCCATAAATAGGTCAGATTTTCATCATCTCGTTTTCTTTTATTAGTTTGTTCAATCTGAAGTAATCATGCTCTACGTCACATACATACATACCATTATTTAAAATGCCACGTCCAAAAAGAACATTATCTCTAAGGATAGAACATTCATTATTCTTAATAATAAATGAAAAACCATCCACATCCAACATAGGAATAGAAACAATATTCCTCACAATATGGGGAACGTAATAACAATTATTCAAAATAATAGTCTTGCCCGTAGGCATATGTAAACTAAATGATCCTACAGATATGGCCGCAACCCTTGCTCCATTGCCCATACATAGAATCACCTCATCTTTTTCAAGAGTCCTACTTCCCTTTAGTCCTTGCAACGAATTGCAAATATGAGAACCACAGGCGGTATCTAATACCCAAGTAGAAATTTGACCTAGTGACATATTAACTTCGATCATGAACATGCCTGAATCAGAAGCGGTAGTCTTACTACCCTTCTTCTTCTTCAATTCTGCAAGGTAAACCTTGCAGTTTCTCTTCTAGTGCCCCAACTTGTTACAGTGAAAACAAACAGCTAAATTAGGACCAGTCAACTTGTGAGCATCTAGTATGCTCCGGAGTGATAGTGCAGAAGACATGACGAATATAGTGAATCTGTAAATGATAAACACATAACAACACTGAGCAAATATTCAATTTCATTTCAAAACACTATATGAATCGGGTCTTTATTCATAAGTGTCTCCCACTAGTTTATCTAATTTTTTTTAACCTCCTAAGTGAAAATTAAGCATTCATAATGCTAGTGGGAATAGAGATCCTACATTCCATCACACAACCTCGGTTGTGGCACGAAACGTCATGTGATGTTCAATAGGCAGAAAAATCTTGTCAATTACATCTTATGTTATTCCCTAATATAAGTTTAGCCTCTTGAATAATTGAGTTACGACTGTGGCACGACAAACTCAATATTCTAAGTGAAGTCTAACCCAACATTTCATACAATTGAATCAGTCTCCAATGGCCCACGACTGTAGCACGTACCGACCTTTAGATTCTAATTCAATGTACACATCTTTATGTAATAGACAAGAATTTCTTATTTCGAAATCAAAGCCCTCGGCTGTAGCACGAAACGACCATGATTTAAAAATAAGAACCACTTTCTACCATGTTGGAAGCCCGTTGTGTCATTGGCCAATTACTACTTGATATTATTTAATTTTAGATGGATTATATTACGTTACAATCATACTCATATTATAAAGAGATTCTTCCTTTTAAATTAAATATTTCAAATCAATAATCGATAATCAGATGATTCCCAGATCGGGTGGAGCATTGTCAAGAGGCGTCACTTAATAACCCTTTCTTACAGATAGAAATCTGTTGTTGACAGAATCATCCTTTCTCTCAATATTAAAAATTCATATTCAATTACGTGTTTCATAAATACAAGAATCTCATGATCGTATTCATAATATTTATTGTTAAGGCAAGAAACGATTCCTATTCTAGATTTTCTAGGGCACATCTTATATTTATTTAAGTTCACCTAAATCTATCATCGCATGGTAAACATAGGCATATATCTCGTATATAAAATTAAATAAACAAGTAAATGTAAAGTGCAATAAAGTAAATGTGTTTGGTTATGGCCCCATCCTATGTGATCTTTATCAAGCTCATGATAAAGATCAAGGTCAATCTAATATGGTGATGGAAATAAATACAACTACTTATTACATAAGTCTTCTTCTTTGTTTAGACTTCTTGTATGCCTCGTCTTCTTCTTTGTATCACCTCCATTGGATAGCCTTCTTGAGTCTTCAATTACATTACATGATTGAAAGTAAAACTAATCTAATGAACTTACAAGAATTACTCGAGTTACATTCGAGATTTATGATTACAAAGATTGACGACATGCAAGTCGTATTTAAAACTAAAACCAAAACCATTACACTAAGGTCGAGAGACCATAACCATCCACCATTCTCATACAACACATAAAAGTATGTTAAAACACATAATCTGATCTTAACATATCATATTATCCATGATCTAATCATAAAAAGAATATATGACAAAAATCAGAAAAATCAGAAAAATAAGAATCACTGTTTACGGGCAGTAAACGGCGTCAAACGCCTTACAGACAAGTCGTTGATAGCTTTAGCTATCAGTTTTGTTCAGACGCTCGTTTACCTATGGAATAGGGTATTCATTTGCGTAAATCGGACACCGACCCAAATTTCAGCAAATCTGCAGCAGCCAATTCAGAATCCGTATCTAATATGATTCTCATAATTAGAACGAACATAAATCATGTATATATCACTATATATACAGATTATATAATCATCTTATGATTATACAACTCATATAAATATCATATATTCAAAATCATACATATATAAGCATATTATATCAACATCAAATCATGGTGAATCACGTACATGCTCATATATCGAAAACAGTTAAACACATAAACGAATTAAAAACTTTTCGCAAGTAGCTCTGATGCCATTGAAGGGTTTTTAGCACATAAACGCAGCGAAAACGTAAATTTAAATCTTAAAAAAAACCGAAACCCTCCGCAGGATCCATGCGAAAAATAATATTTAATTCGTAGTTCAGTATGTTTACCTTAAGAAGCTTTACGTTAATGGAAAGATGTAGGTCTTTAATGGCGATCCAAAAACGATGAACGGAGATCCTTAGCAGCTGCTTCTCAAGTGTGAAGCACTCCACTGGTATCCACCAAGAAAACGATGTAATGAAGGAGCAGGAGATAAAGAGAATCAGGGTTTTGTAAATCTTTTTGGTTGAGGCAAAAATAGGGTTTATAATAGTATATTTATAGGCAAAATTTCCAGCTGAAAATTTTCCCATAAAATATTATTATTATTAACCCTTTATTATTCTCACTAATAATTAAAACACCTTTTAATTATTAATCCTTTTTCTAAACTCTTTAGAAATAATTCTCTCACTTGATTTAATTTCCAAAAATTAAATTCTTAATTAATAATATTAAGAACATTTTCTTAATTAATTTATAATCAATTAAATCTCATTTAATCAATTATTAAATTTTCCAATTAATTATTTATTTCATAAATAAATAATTATCAGCCATTATTAATTAATTCCTCCACCATTAAATCATTCTCTTTTATGGTGTGACCCTGTAGGTTCAATATTAAGCTGGTAGTAGAAATAAATAATAATAAAACTATTTTATCATTATTTATATAAATTCTCTAATTCATCAAATATGATTAATTAATTAATCATATTTATTTTACATCGTGAGGGATACTTCTCAGCATATCGCGACTATCCGGATAATACGAATTCACTGCTTAGAATACCAAGAACCTATTCAGTGAGTAGTTACCGTACAATTAATTCCTTCTACCCTGCAATGTCACGATTAAATACAAGGTATGGAACTTGTGTCAAGCCTATCTTATTTAATCACTTGCTTTCCCATTCACTATGCTTAGTTCTATTTAATGTAAATTAGAAACTCCTTTTTAATTTCATTCACTCTGGCCAGAGATTCCTGAACTAACATAAGTGGATCAGCATTGAACATTCTCTTCCTACACTGGAAGGAGTAGATCCTTTATTGATCATACACTATCTTCGTGTACAAATTCCTATACCCAGTAGAGCCCTTATAATTATCCCTTGAGACTAAGAACTAAACCAAAGCATAGTTCAGTGTACACAAGATGACTATGATGACCTCAAGTCTAAGGATACTTGTACAACTATCACTATGTGAACAACTGCTGACACGTGAGTGAACTCCATCAGTTGTTCAGCTGTGTGAGTCATGTTCAGTGAACTTATTCTATAATAAGCACCTAATACTAGCTATAGTGTCACCACACAAATGTCTATGAGAACATACATCCTTTATAATGAAGCAAGCATAGTATGTACCGATCTTTGCGGATTATTAATTACCAGTTAGTAATCCTACGAACAGGAACTATTTAAGTTTAGAGTTATCATCTTTTAGGTCTCATTATTATGATCTCATCACAATCCATAAAAAGCTTTACTCTAAACTGTGGTATATCTTATTTAAACATTTAAATAGATAGAGCCCGCAATAAAAAAACAAGCCTTTTATTAATATTAATGAAATCAAAACAGATTATATAAAAGTTATTCCTAAATCCTCATACATGATTGGACTTATGACATATCTCTTTCAAAGACCCTCACCACAGAATCAAAGATGAATGACAACTCTTTCCTTAGATTAGTTTTGTTCAGGCATGACAAGTTGATTCTTCCACCATAGTTGATGAAGTCCAGAAACTTAGTTAGCTCATCAGGAGTTGGCACCTCCACCAGATTTGCAGTGGGTAATCCCAAAGCTAGGTTCACATCTTACTCATTAAACTCAATTTGTTGTCCTCCAACTGAGGAAGTCACCACCATAGATATAGAATTGTCATTCGTCACAGTCCTTAACACAACTGTAGTCCAAAACTCATGCAACACATCCAGGTACAATACTGGATTAGCAGTCAAGGCCCCTGCAATGTAAGGGCAACTCCAAGAGTGGAAGGGGTTTTTGGCCTAAATCTTGGCCTAAATTTGGACCGAGGCAACTCTCTATTCCTACAGTTCGGTCTAAATTTTGGCCCAAATTTATGTATCAATATTTTATTCTTTCAACTATTAATATATTATTATTTTAATGTGTTGATATTAATTCACGTACCTATTAATTCAATTAGACGCGGAATGAATAAAATCATCTTAATTTCAAACTTAATAAATTTATTAAATTAGAAAAATATTACACTTAAACAAGAAAAGTGAAGAAACATTAATGTTATATTTAATTAACTAAAAGAAAAGTAACAAATATTAAACTACTCCGAATTAGTATATTGTTCCCACAAATGCTCGATTAATGAATTTCCACAAGCAATATGAACTTCTTTATTTTTAATATATTATTAATTTAAATTAAAACAATTCATGGTGTTTAATATATTTTTTGTTAAATAACTATTATATATATATATGTGAAAATTTGAAAAAAAAATTAAAAACTACTTAATATATATATAATAACATTCAATTAACAAATTAACGAATATGTAAAACATAAAAAGATAATATTTAATTATTAAAAAGATTTAGGTCGGTGAATAGTGTCGGCCTAAATTTAGGCCGACACTATTCACTGGCCTAAATTGGAATGAGGCAATAGACCACTGTTGGGTAGATTTGGACCAAAATCGGTCCAAATTTAGGCCAATAGGCCACTCTTGGAGATGGCCTAAGATTCAGACATAAATTTCACAAACCCCTTGAAGCTATCAGGGGCTTGGTTAGCATCAGTAAAAACAAAATAGTTTGTTCCTTTCTCTGGGATAGTTGCTCTAACATTGTTTTGTGCCATTGTAGTTTAGTGAGTGAGAAAGGGTAAGAAGAATTTTTGAGAAAGGAGTAAAAATGAGAGAGAAATTGTTTTTTTTTGAAAGGCTAGGTCACTTGAGATCTCGAAAGTTGTAAGTATGTATATGTATCGAGAAGTCTGGGTATTTATAGTAAAAGTAAATGACTTGTCGAGAACTCAAAAACAGACGTTTGAAATTTATCTATCGAGAAGTCATTTTAAGAAATGAAGTACATATCGAGAAGTCATTTTAAATTACTCTTATAGAGAACTAAAAATTGACTTATTGAGATGTCAAATAAATACCCAGTCTGTCCAAAAATGGACTGATTTAATTCCAACTTTTATTTGAATAAATTCAAAATAAAATTAGAATAAATTTTCCAAGAGTATTTTACCAAAAGAATTTATTAAATTAAATTATTTCAGTTCTGAGTTATTGATAAGTCAAAAATTGTACTTGTAGAGAACTCTGTGAATGAACACTGCTAGAGAACTCTATAAGGACTTATCGATAAGTCATATTTAAGCCTATCGAGAAGTCACTCGAGAAGTCATTAAATTGACTGCTCGAGAACTCACTCGAGAAGTCCTAAAATGACTTGTCGAGAAGTCAATTAGACTTATCGAGAACTCAATTCTCTATATACTTTTGACCAATATAATTCTGCCTTATGTTAATTTTACATATTAAGGATGTAAATTTACAACTGAGCAGTTTACTTAGAATTTGAAAAATTCCAAGTTAAATTTTGAATTTGAAAAATAAATATGCAGAGATTTCTGAAATATTTATAATTTATACTTCAGTTAATTTCCAATTTAAATCAAATAAAGATTGATTTATTAGAAATTAATCTGCTGCAAAACATTAGCTGAGTTCTTGCCTTAGGATGAAGAATTAAGCATTCCAATTTCACCTACAAGTCTAGTGAAAGTTGCTTCATCCAAAGATTTAGTAAAAATGTCAGCTAGTTGTTTTTCTGTTGGAACAAAAATGAGCTCAATGATACCATTTTTAGCATGTTCTCTAATAAAATGGTACCTTATATCAATGTGCTTTGTTCTAGAATGATTAACTGGATTAGCTATTATAGATATATCACTAGTATTGTCACACATGATAGGAATTTTGTGTAACACTAGGCCATAATCCATTAGCTAATTTCTAATTCAAAGCACTTGAGCACAACAACTTCCTGCATCTATGTATTCAGCCTCAGCTGTAGAAGTTGATACATATTATTATTTTTTGCTATACCAGGATACAAGTCTTTGTCCAAGAAATTGACAGCTTCCACTAGTACTCTTCCTGTCAATCCTGCATCCAGCAAAATCTGCATCTGTGTAACCAATAGCTTCAAAACCAGTTCCCTTAGGATACCATAATCCTAAGTTTAGAGTTCCCTTCAAATTTCTGAAAATCCTCTTTACAACCATCAAATGTGATTCTTTTGAATTGGCTTGAAATCTTGCACATAGACATGTAGCAAACATGATGTCTGGTCTACTTGCAGTTAAGTAAAACAATGATCCAATCATCCCTCTATAGCTTGAGATATCAACACTCTTGCCCTGTTTTATCTTCATCCAACTTTATTGCAGTAGACATATGTGTAGATGCAGGTGAACAATCAACCATACCAAACTTTTTCAATAAATCCTTGACATATTTAGTTTGGCTGTGAAGATCCCATCACTTTATTGACTGACTTGAAGTCCAAGAAAGTAACTCAGTTTCCCCATCATACTCATTTCATATTCACTTTGCATAAGCTTAGAGAATCTTTGGCAAAACTTCTCATTTGTAGAACCAAAGATGATATCATCCATATAGATCTGAACTAGAATCATATCCTCACCATGTTTCTTGCAGAAGAGAGTCGTGTCGATAGTGCCTCTAGTAAAACCATGCTTCAATAGGAATTCTGAAAGTGTGTCATACCAAGCTCTAGGTGCCCGTTTTAGTTCATATAGAGCCTTGAGTAACTTGTACACAAAATTTGGAAATTCCAGATCTTCAAAGCCAGGCGGTTATTGCACATAAACTTCTTCTTCTAGCTCACCATTCAGGAAGGCACTCTTGACATCCATTTGATACACTTTAAAATTTGAGTGTGCAACAAATGCTAGAAAAATCCTTATTGCTTCAATTCTTGCAACTGGAGCAAAAGTTTCATCATAATCAATTCCTTCTTCTTGTGAGTAGCCTTTTGTAACCAACCTTGCTTTGTTTCTGGTAACTATACCATTTCCATCCATCTTGTTCCTGAACACCCATTTTGTTCCAATAATGCTTCTATTCTTTGGTGCAGGAACTAATTTCCAAACTTTATTTCTTTTAAACTAATTCAGCTCTTCCTGCATGAAAGATATCCAATAAGGATCCAGTAGAGCTTCATCAATTTTTTTAGGCTCTACTTGAGATAGAAAACATGCATGTAGGCACTCATTAACAGCTGCACTTCTAGTCCTCACACCAACAGTAGGATCACCAATTATTACTTCTCTAGTGTGACTTCTATCCCACTTTCTTGTATGAGTTTGTTGACTTGTGCCTTCATCATTTTCTTCATTATTGGTATGACTACTAGATTCTTCTTCTCTTTCTCCCCCTGAGTTTGTGCTATCAAATTCAGGTGTTTGAGATGAGCTTCCATTTCCATGATTTTCTTGTTCAGTAGACTCTTTATTTGTCTTCTGTTGTGTATCAACTTCATCTTCCCCATCACAATCACTATCAATGTTTAGATTTTCAAATACAAGGGTTTCAGCTTCATTTTCATTAAGGAATTCCAAGCCTGGACACTTGTCATCATCAAAAGTCACATATGTGCTTTCCATAATCTTCTTTTGATCTATCACATAAACTTTGTAGGCTGTTCTTTCCAATGACTATCCCAGAAAGACTGTTTCAAAGACTTTTGAGTCAAATTTTCCTACATATTCACAGTTGTCTTTCAAAATGTAACACTTGCTTCCAAACACATGAAGATGCTTTACAATAGGCTTTCTTTTAGACATGATTGAGTAAGGTGATTTGCCATGTGCTTTGTTAATGAGATATCTGTTCTGAGTGTAACATGCAGAATTAACAGCCTCTTCCCAGAAACTTATTGGCAACTTGGCATCTTGCAGCATTGTTCTAGCAGCTTCAACTAATGTTCTGTTCTTTCTTTCAACTACTCTATTTTGTTGAGGTGTTCTAGCAGCTGAGAATTCTTGAATAATGCCTTTACTTTTGCAGAATTCACTCAAAGTTGCATTTTTGAATTATGTTCCATTATCACTTCTCAATCTTTTTACACAATTGTGATCTTCAGCCTATTTTTCTATCTTCTTGATGTGCTCAATAATGATGTGTGGAGATTCATCTTTAGAGTGCATGAACACTACCCAAGTGTATCTTGAGAAATCATCCACCATCACAAGTGCATAGTTGTTTCTTGAAATTGATAAGACATTTACTGGCCCAAACAAGTCCATGTAAATAAGTTGCAATGATGCACTTATAGAATTCACAGTTTTTGACTTGTGACTTGATCTTTTCATTTTTCCTTTCTGACAAGCTTCACAAACTTCAACTTGAGCAAACTCCAATTTAGACATATCTCTAACTAACTCCTTTTTGACCAAGATGTTAATTGTCTTGAAATTCAAGTGAGACAATTTCTTATGCCACAGCTTGCTTTGTTCTTCTGATGCCTTAGTGTAGAAACAACAAATTCCATCCTTATTTGTTGAGTCTAAGTCTGCAACAAACAAGCTTCCTTTCCTTGCTCCTTTCAGAGCAACTTCACCAGTTTTCTTGCTGATAAAAGTGCATTCTTCTTTGTTGAATAAAATTAAAAAGCATTTGTCTGCAAATCTACTAACATTGAGAAGATTCACTTCAAGACCAGCTACCAGTGCTACATCATCAATGACAATATTTTCAGAAATAATCTTGCCATATCCCATTGTGAATGCTTTGCTGTTGTCTCCAAAGGTCACCAAAGGGCCAGCTTTCTCCTCAAACTGTGATAGCAGGGCTTTATCACCTGTCATATTCCTGGAACATCCACTGTCTATGATCTAGATGACTTTCTTCACTTTACCCTGCACACAATGAGTTTAAAGTATGTTTAACAACCCATGCAGTATTGGGTACTTTCTTCTTGTTAACTGATTTAGCAGAAGTAGAATGAGTAGTTTCAGATAAAATAGAGTTCATTGACTGGTGAGCATTTTCCCTTTCTGTTGTAAACCCAATTCTTGTTTCTTTGATGTCTACTCTCAGTTTGTGGTAACTTTTCATCACTTTCAAGTTGTAAGGAATGCAGTCAAACTTGTCACAGAAGGAGTAGGGATCATTTGCATTTATTTTATTGTATTTGCAGGCTCCTTCAGTTAACTTGCCAACTGCCTTTTTACAAAGGTGAGTTAGGTAATTCGCTGAGCCACATTTTTCACATTTCTCTTTTGGAGCATCTACAACATAAGCAAAGTTGTTACTTTTGTTTATCCCTATTTTCCCATTTCTATTTTTCTTTTTCTTTCTTGCATCTTCAGTTTTGGTTTCTTTAACAGGTGTCTTTGGACTTTGTTTATCCATGAGCTTCTCTTCAGTATTGGAAGACTGAGTTGATTCTGCAGTTTTCTTCTCTTTGTCCTCATCAACAATTTCTTGCTTGATAATCAATTCTTTTTCACTGAAGTTGACTTCACATGCCTTGAACATATGTGATACAACCTTTTTCAGTATAGCTGGAACATTTTCATTAACTGTTGCTTTTCCTTTGTCACCTATCTCTTTCTTCTTGTTGTTCAAGGCATCATAGTCAAGACCAATATCAATATTTGCACATGGTTTGTTTTTCTCATGGTATTGTCCAACTAACTCAGATGCATTTCTGAAGGACTTCAACTTCACCTCATTCTTTTCCAGCTTCTCCCTTAGCACCGCTTCAATTTTATTTGCACAAATTCTTCTTGCAGGCATATCAACTCACTTTTTGCTTTTGACAAAGGTATTTTCTTAACCTTTTTCTGAAATTAATTAATAACTCATTTATTAAATATAGAAACCCCTTTTTTGAACATAATGTGAGAATTTATTGGCGTCAACATACCTTTTTAATTACAGTCGGGAAGATTACCATGTCCCGAGGCCATGCTAAATATGAGCCAACAGCTTGGCGGACCGTCTCTATTTCACCACGTACGGGTACGGGAACCAAGGCTTCTTCTTGGATGCTGCCGTCCACCAGAACACGAACACATCCAGCTGGCATAGGCACTCCATGTATTGATTTATTCATATCTGAGTCTTCCAAAATTATGCCAAATGCAACCTTGTTCTCAATATTGTCCACAGCCAGCTCACATTTTTTTGCACCCTACATTTATAAGGGAAGACAAAAAATAAATAATTTATGCAAGCATGTGTTGTGTGCACTATCACATATTGATACTAGTACATGCTTCTTACCTTTGGGTCAGATGGATCTTTATCAAAAGCAATACATTCATCATCTTTAGCCACCAACAATTCCTTCGCAATAATTGGTTTTACACCTTCATCAAGGATTCCATGACATGATGCTGCTTTCTCAGATAAATTTGGAGAAAATTGAGCCTTTAGAGCTTCAATCTGTGCCGTGAATTCCTTCTTTAATCTATCCATCTCAGCATCCCTCTGTCGATCACGGTCCATCAACTCAGCCTTTGTAATTCTTGTTCGTTTCTCCTTAGGCAAATTGAAAAACAATGTTGGGGTGACAAACCCTCCAACGCCTCGAACCCGTCCTGAATGTTCAGGAGTTTCCAGGGTCGTGCTCAACACATCTACAACACCCAATGGTTGAAATTCTCCATTTTCCTTCTTCTCCAGTAAGGCGTCCTGTCAACAGAAAATAAGAAAACAAAAAGTAAAATTACTTGCTTCGAAGCTTGTAAAATCTACTAAAATATTTTACTTACAATTTTGGCATTTATTTCTTCCACTTCTTCATCATATGTCCCATCTTTCTTCTTACGGCCCTTTTTCCAAAAAATCGCCCTATCTTTCTTCTCCCCAGGCTGCAACCTCCCTGCTTTTATCTGTTTAAAATATAGAAATAATTAAAATCCATGAAAAACAAACAGAAAAGCAGACAACATTGATAATCACTTACTTCCTCTTCTTGTAAACTGATATACCCTTTCCTCGACATGCGGTGTGGATATTTCCGCTTTTTCACCCGCTCGCTCTGATCCTTACGCAATGGCTGTAGAAAAATACCAGTTTTTACTTGCACATCATAATTAAATATAAACAATATTTATAAAATTTTTATACCTCCCACTTCTTCGAAGTCCTATCTGCAACAAATTTTTTCCAAGCATCCTTGCTCACATAGGAATATTTCTTTGGAGGTTTCCTGAGCTTTTTCTTCTGTCCAACAAACGGCATAACATAGTCGGAAGTCAACATAGTTTTGAATTGCCTCCACTTCACTCCTGCCGACTTTAGCACCAAAGCCTCACATTCGGGAGGAATTTTGAATGTACTATGAAAACAATTAAAAACAGATTTAACAACAATTAAAAGCCTAAGAACATGTACAATTAAAAGCCTAAGAACATGTACAATTTTTACCTCAACATCAGACCATAAGTTGGCTTTTAATTCCCGATCCACCTTAGGACAGCTTGCAATATCGATTGGAATCATAGTTGTAGCTAGCATCCCAATGTAGGACTGAAAGTTGTGTCTAGTATCTCCTTCAGGCTCTCTATACATATTGCATCTGACTTTAATTTTCTTTCCCTGAGCTTTCTTGATCACGACTTTGTACATTCTTGAAATACCTTGCGCAGATCCATACCGCTCTTTTGAAGTTTCAGTACTGGTTGCTGGTTGAGTTTCTGTTTCATTTGGTGTTCCTTTTGGTCCTTCAGACCGACCACTGGCAGCTGTTCTAAATTCCCTACTTCTCTTCGGCTTTTTCTGCTTCTTAGCTGCTGGTACAAAGTCAACTGCTTTAGTTGTTGCTTCTTTTGGTTCAGAATGATCAGATTGTTCTGCTGCTTTGATCAGTAGAGGCAACTCATTGGCTTCCTCGGCTGTTTTAGATTCACTACTTTTATTGGACTTTTTCTGCTTCTTAGCTGCCATATCAATCCTTCAATCTATAAAGTGTAAAAAAATATTAGATATGCAGATATATATATAAATAATTAAATATGCAGATATACATCCAGATAGAACATGAATAATTAAATATGTAGATATAGAACATGAATAATTAAATATGCAGATAATTAAATATGCAGCTAATTAAATATGCAGATAATTAAATATGCAGATAATTAGGTATGCAGATAATTAGATATACAGATAATTAAATATGCAGATAATTAGATATGCATATAATTAGATATGCAGATAATTAAATATGCAGATAATTAGATATGCAGATAATTAAATATGCAGATAATTAGATATGCAGATAATTAAATATGCAGATAATTAGATATGTAAATAATTAAATATGCAGATAATTAGATATGCAGATAATTAAATATGCAGATAATTAGATATGCAGATAATTAAATATGCAGATAATTAAATATGCAGATAGAATATGAATAATAAATAATCAACTGATATAAATATGTGTATTAAGCGAAACGTGTAAAGTAGAAGTGCATTCATACAAAATGGTAACATAGTACATTAAGCGAAACGTATTAACTCTAAAAAGAGAATACACACAACATAGTACATACTTTTACAATATATAAATATATTGTTTAGTTTTTAACCCAAATTCCCGCAACATTTTCTCTAACCCTATGCTCCATATCATCAGCAACATCACATGCCGGGATAGTAGAGCAAAATGGCTGATGCTCCATTGTCGTGTCTCCTAGGTCATCTTCATTGTAGATATCGTGATAGTCTCGAGTCGTGGATTTTAATACAATGGACCAGGAAGCATCAACCGGATCTTCTACATAAAACACTTGCTTCACTTGATCAACGGAAACATATTTATCCTTCTTCTGAACCTGTCGACTAAAGTCCACAAGCGTGAAGCCAAGATGATCCACTTTGATACCTCTGTCATTCGATGCCCATTTACACAAGAATAAAGGGGCTTTGAAATCGTGGTAATCCAACTCCCATATTTCTAGAATGATGCCATCAAACATCATATCACTCTCGACCGGATTTAAATCCCTAGCACTACAAACTTGAACCATCTTAGCAACTAAACAAACACCGCTGTTCTGAACAACCCTTGGTTTATCACGATCTTTTGTGAAGTACCGAACTCCGTCAACTAGATATCCTTCGTAAGTCAAAACAGAATAAGATGGTTTGGCAACCAACCATCATATCATTTCTGAAACAGCGGCGCGGTTTTCCTTAAGTTCACTCCTAACCTGTACACATTGTCATTAACTACATATAAGCCACTTATTAATTATATTAAATAAAACTCACAATAAAAGTCAGAATAAGAGAAACCAACTTTTCTTTCGAACCAATCAGCATACAACCGATTATGTTCTCCCATGAGCCAATGAACACTCTTTTTCTTTCCTCGATGAATTTCTTCAAGATACTCCTTATGCTTTCTGATAAAAAAACATCTATTATATTCACTCACAAGAATACTTACCGAAAAGATATGGTTTTACAAGAACGAAAACTGAACTTACATTATATAAGGAAATACTTCAGAATTGTTTAACAGGACAGTTAAATGTGCCTCATCTCGCTCTTTCTCTTCGACTTCCTTCATCTTCACAACAGATAAGGGACCAGAAAGCCTGACTTGGTCTTTGGGAACACCAGCTGTTTTGAAACTCTCTTTAAGAAACTCGGTGTAGAATTCTACCGATTCCTCACCAAGATAACTTTCGGCGATACAACCTTCCGGATGATAACGGTTTCTAGCATAACTCTTCATCACTTTATTAAACCGTTCAAACGTACATCCACCTATACACACTGGTCCACACATACGCAATTCCCAAACCAAGTGGACTATGAGATGTATCATAACATCAAAAAATGAGGCATGAAAATTTTTTTCAAGCTCACACAAGGTCAATATCACATCTGACTGCAGTTTATCTAGTTTCGAAACATCGACTACTTTGCTGCACAAGGAGTTGAAAAAGAAACACAATCGTATTATTGTAACCCTAACATGTTTCGGAAGAACGGATCGAATTGCAACCGGGAGCAACTGTTGGAGGAGGATGTGGCAGTCATGGGACTTCAGCCCATAAATCTTTAAATCAGCCACGGACACGCAGTTTTAATGTTCGATGCATGTCCATACAGAAGTTTCATATTCAAGAATGACGACAACATTGTTCTTTTTTCAGCCTTTGATAAAGTAAAAGCAGAAGGAGGCAAGTAGGTTTTATTTTCTCCTACTTGTGGAGCTAAATCAGCCTTAACACCCATGTCAAGCATATCACGATGAGATGCCTCGCTATCTTTTGACTTATGCCGCATATTTAACAGTGTCCCCATCAGATTATCACACACATTCTTCTCGATGTGCATAACATCGAGATAGTGACGAACGTGGTGAAACTTCCAATATTCTAACTCAAAAAAAAATAGACTTTTTCTTCCACGGACAATCAACCTTTTTGGACTTCTTTACTTCCTTGCCATAAGAAAATTTAATTCGTTCCTGTTGTGCTAACACTTCTTCACCAGAAAGGGGTGGACGTGGTCGCCGAAGCTCTTGTTCGCTGTTAAAAGCCAACTTTTGTCTCCTATAGGGGTGATGGTCAACCAAATATTGACGATGGCCTTAATAATACATTTTTTTACTATGACTTAAATATTTGGAAACGGTGTCGTCACCACATATGGGACAACTCTTGTAACCCTTATTAACACAACCAGACAGATTTGCAAAACTAGGAAAGTCATTTATGGTCCACATCAAAACTACTTTTAAAGTAAAATAGGATTTACTATAGGCGTCATAGACATTTGGTTCACCTTCTACCCAAAGCTTTTTCAAATCATCGATCAACGGCTCTAAGTATACGTCAATATCATTTCCCGGCTCGTGCGGACCAGGAATTAATATTGATAACATTATAAACTTCCTCTTCATGCATAATCATGGAGGAAGATTATAAGCTACCAATACTACTGGCCATCAGCTATACCTATTGCTTAGGCCATTATTAAACGGGTTTATACCATCTGTTCCTAAAACTAATCGAAGGTTTCTTGGATCACTAGCAAACGAAGGCCACCGATAATCAATATTCCTCCATGAAGGAGAGTCGGCCGGATGCCGCATCTGACCATCATTTGACCGTTGTTTTGAATGCCAAATCAACTGTTTAGCGGTATCAGGAGATTTAAACATTCTTTTAAACCTAGGAATGATAGGAAAATACCACATAACCTTGGCTGGACTATTTACCCTAAGTTTACCATCTTTCGCAACCTTCCAGCGAGATAAATGACATTTAGGACACTCAGATCCATTAAGATTTATACACCTGTAGAGTATACAATTGTTTGGACATGCATGAAATTTAATGTACTCGAGGCCCAAGTCAGATAAGGTTTTCTTTGCCTCATACGCATTAACCGGTAACACATGATCTTGAGGAAGAAAAGAACCAACAGAAGTGAGAAGATCAGTGAAGGAGCTATCGCTAATACCAAACCTAGATTTCCAATTATGTAGCTTTAACATTGACTCTAACTTCGTACATTCACTGCCCTTAGACAAAAGTTTTTCTGCATCAGCTACAAACCTATTGAAGTCATATGAATCATGATCGTCCGAATTATAAGTAGCTTCACAAACGTCAACAGTTTCGGATTGAGCATTTTGCTCCTTAGGTAGAAATGTACTACCGACAGATGACCTAACACTCTTAGAACTAGTTTCTCCATGCCAAATCCAATCAGTATACCCCAAACTAAAACTTTTTTCATATAAATGACCCCGTATTACTTTTACGTTATATTTTCTAAAATTACCGCAATGCCCACAAGGACAAGGGATGTTATTAGGATCCTTTGAGTTCTCTTCTGCAAATATTAAGAAACTTTCAACACCTATCTCATATTCTAAAGAATCCCTGTCTTTGAAAATCCACGACTTATCCATTTATTTTTAAGACAAACAGCAACCTAGCAACCTACCTGTTTGTGATTTCAAACATTAAGAAGTAACGCTTAATTGTTTACTTATTTAGGATTAAACATAATTAAACATATAAATTAATTAGGGATATAAATTAAATATACGAATGCTTGTAATATGAATGCTTGTAATACGAATGCTTGTAACACGCATAATTAAACATATAAATTAATTATTACAATTATATATGTTTACACATATACAATTCCACACCTAAACTAAACAAGAACATAAATAAGAACATAAACTAAACAGGATCCATACACATGCATCTATTAAAATTAAACAAGAACATGTATTAAATTAACAAAACATAAAATTAACACATGAAACAAGAACATGCATTAAACACTTAAAAAAAAGAACAAGCATTAAACATATGCATCTATTAAAGTAACAAAAAATACACATGCATGTGAAATCTTACCTAATCGAGCAAACCCCCTTCAAGTTTAACCAAACCCAGCTCCAGAGACCGACCTGTACAAACAAACTCGATTAAAATCAAAACATAAAATTTGAAATTAAATTCGAAAAAAACTTACTTTTCACACACTAATCGAGTAGTCCACACTTCCTTCAAGGCTTTTCAGCACCAATCAACCTCGGTTTATGAATTAATCGAGCTTAATTCATATAAATTTAGGGGTTTTAGGTTAAAGAGAGTGAACAGTAAGTTTTAGGTTAAAGAGACAATGAGAGATGAGAGAGAAAAGAGAAGAGAGACAAGACAGTGAGAGAGAAGAGAGAATGAGAGAGAGAGAGAAGAGAATGAGAGAGCTGAGAGAGAGCATAGAAGGGGGGAAACAGTTTTGTTTAATGGGGGGAAACCGAAAATAAAAAATTTTGGTTAAGAGGGAATTTTTTGGTGTATTAACGGGGGAAAGAAAGAAGCGGGCATTTTTTATTTTTTTTAAAAACGATTATAGACATCGGTTGGTTTAGATACTGATGTCTTACAATACCTTTAACATCGGTTTGAAAGCAACTGATGTTAAAACTGCTTTTAACATCGGTGACATTTCTAACCGATGTTAAATGGGTGATGTCATAGGCACTATTTCTAGTAGTGTCTTTACTATAATGTTAGAGAATTTTCGAGCCAAATAGGCCATTGACTGATCTAGCTCATCCAGTTCATCAAGAGTGTAGAACTCATCTTCCTCCAATTCCAGAATAAATTGTTCCTGTGAATCATATATTCTTTGCTCACTTGTTGAGGCAACTGGAGTTTGAGATCTTGGCTCATCATTAGATGTTTGGATTTCATTGACAATTAAAGCACTTGAGCCAACTATTACATGTCCTTGTCCAGATCTCAATGATTTCCTTTGAATCATTTCTTGTTCATATGTTTTAAGAATTCCATTTAGAACTTCCAGTGTTATTTTGCTCAAGTCTCTCCCTCCCCTGATTGCTGAGATTTTCTGTTCCAAATGATTAGGGAGAGTAAACAAGAACTTTAATTCACTTCTTCAGCTTCATAGTATTTGTCATGGAGCTGCAAGTCATTTATCAGCTTATTGAACCTTTCAAACACATCTGTTATACTTTCTTTTGGCTTGGCCATGAAACCCTCATACTATGAAATCAGTATCCTTCTTTGATTCGATCTAACTTCTTCAGTACCCTCATAGAGTATTTCAATCTTTTCCCATATTTGGTGGCAGTATCACAGTTGACAATGTTGTTGTACATCACTTTGTCAAGTGACTCAATCAATATCAATTGCAAGCCACTATCCATGGAAACTTTCTCCTTTTCAGGCTCAGAATACTCAGAAGGATCTTTTGGAGTATAATGAGCTGGAATAACCATATCACCATCTGTTGATTCTTCAACTCTAACCATAGGAGTGAAGGGCCCATTCTTGAGAATCTGAATATAGAGTGGATTGGCCATCCTGATAAATAACAACATTTTCTTTTTCCAAATAGTGTAGTTAGCTTTGTCAAAGGTAGGAATTTTGATGCTACTGAATTTCTGTGTATTCATTCTTCCAAGATCTTGAATCTGTTTACTTTCAGATTTTGCTCCGATACCACTTGTTTGGAAATGAATAACACACGGGGGGGGTGAATGTATTTTATTGTTTTTAAGCTTTTCTAGAATCTTTTATGGTTGAACAAAGTAAATTAAATCTTGTACTGAAAGTGTGTTCATGCAGAAATTAAACTTGCAAGAATAAAGAACACAAATCTTCAAAACTCACTTAATTTTATATTAAAATAAGAATATTTTGCTACAAAATTTCTAGGCTCTTTGTTGATAAAGAGCTTAGATTTTTCTTGAGATTGTTACAAGATTTTCTATCTAAATTGTTATAACTGGCTAAAGGACCAGTGTTAACTTTATAATTCAGTTAGCTGCTGGTTTACACAGTGTATAATAAGACATGCTATTAGCTTTTGTAAACAGTCACTTGTCATTTCCATTTATAGAAAAGTATATCTTCTATTTTTGTCTTAGCATATCTTAACATCCCGTGTTTACTTTGATCCTCCTTTGTCAGTTAATCTTCACCATTGATCTTGCACATTCTCCAAGCTACTTTTTGTAGACTTGTCAATCCAGCTGTGTGAATTGTTTGTTGATTGTTAATCTTAGATATTGAACTAATTTGCAATTTTGTACTTTGAGATTTTACCTCGAGATCTCCAGTTTGATCTATAGAGAACTTGACATCTCGATAAGTATATTGGCTAATCGAGATATGTAGTACTCTATAGTTAATTTGGCTTGTAGAGCTCTCAAGTTCTTTATAAGAGAATTTTTCTTGTCGAGATCTGTAGTTTTCATATCTTCACTTAGACTTATCGATATATCTGAGTTCTCTAGTGGCTTATTGACTTATCGATAACTCAGAGTTCTCTAGTCAAATTTGACTTGTCGATAACTCAGAGTTCTCTAGTGAATTTTGGCTTATCGATATCTCTGAGTTCTATAGTGGAATTTGACTTATCGATAACTCAGAGTTCTCTAATGAATGTTGACTTGTCAATAACTCTGAGTGTTAGGTCACACACACTGTAGAAGGGGGTTGAATACAATGTATACTACAATCAAATTGAATTAAGAACACAAGTATGAAACACAGAATAATCTTACTAATAAAACAGTATTACAATGGAACCGTTCTCTCTCAGTGATAAACAAATATCATGAGAGCTGCTAGGGTTACAATGAATAATATTCTCGATTAAGATAACACTTATAGTATAAACCCTATGCCGTGTTTATATAGACACACAATTACAAGATAATCTTCTAATTGATATCGAATATAAGTCTGCATCCTAAAATAAATCAATTAGTTATCTTTTCCTCCAAGTCTTCTATTCTTCATAGAATTCTTCTCCATGCATATCTTTTCTTGTTTTAGTCTTGATCTTCTTTCCTTTCAATCATCCGCCTTCCTTATCTGAAAGTCTTCTTAAGTCCTGATATTATCTTCTGATGAATATCTTCTGATATCTTAAGTTCTGATAACTTAAGTTCTAATATCTTAAGTTCTGACTTCAGTATAAGTACTGATTTCCAGTTAAGTCCTGTTTTGTCCTGTTAGTCAAGATCTGAAAACTAAACATAAATCATTATTAGACATGACATCACAAATATATCTAACAATCTCCCCCAACTTGTAAATTAGCATAATATACAAGTTCAATAGATATTTGATGATATCAAAAACATTAAGTATAAATGTATATGAGAATTTGACTAGATAACTACAACTCACAGTTCTTGTAGCTTTTACCATCCTTAAAGTCTGATATCAGCTTTAGCCTGCATATTTTTCAAAGTTTAACAGTTGTAGTCCTTGACTTGGCTTCAGTGTTTGATCTCTTGGATGTCAGGAGTTATTCTGAGATAGTTCTTCAAAAGAGTTCTCTCAACATATTCAAGTTCATTTATCATCCTCCTTTTAGCATCTTTAAGTTCAACTGTATCTTCTCCTGCCTGAAAGATAACAGCCCTGAGATCATTAATCTTTGCTTTCCTTATTTCCTGATCCAGTCTGATCAGATAAGCTTTGTCAGACTTCAGATTAAATTCAATACCCTTAATACCCAGAAATGTAGTGATCTTGGCGGTATTAGGCTTCATCTCAACTAATTCACCATTATGAGCTCTGTACTTTGGATAGTATGGTCTGTCAGACTTTATATAGTAAAGTTTCTTCTATCTTTGAATATCAGATTTTAAGTAACTGGCAGCACCATCTGTTGACCTGTTCTTCACTTGAAGTAGAAATAAAACATGTTGCAGTTCTTCATAATACTTCAGTCAAATTGCATCCTTTCTTATCTGGAATACTCTCCCATTTGTCATAAAATACAACATTATGTCTTCTTTCAGCTTGGAATTGTAAACCATCTGTATAGACTCCAATTGATTTAGTCTTTCTGGAGTTGTCCCTACTCCTGGTTCAGAAAGAGAAGTAGGATCTAAGATAGAGTTGTTTACTCTCTTCTCATCAGCATTACCCAGTCCTGTTTCATCTCTAGCTTCCTTCCCTTGAAGCAATCTACCCTTAAAAACATTTGTTGAAGTCTTCATAGGTTGAGCAGATTGTTGAGCTTTAGTAAACCCGGGTAGTAGAATTTTTGTAATAACCCCAATTTTTTGAAATTTTTGAAACCCTTATGAATAGTGTTTTGCTGAATGAGAAAACTTTTCATACCACACTATGTAGGGGTTCTGTTATTGGTCTTCTGGGATATTATTAGTACTCTAGGTGGTATATAAGTGTATGTAAAGATCGTCAGAATCCAATTCCGAACACTTTGATTTTTCCCGGAAATCCACTAGATACGGAAAGAATTGAGTATAAGGTAACAGGATAAAAAGGATTTAAATTAAAGGATTATAAGAGAGGATCATAAAAGGAATATAATATATTGAGAAAGGTTAAGGGAACCTAAGTAATAAGATCCCGGGTATAATCCCTCAAACGATAAACGAAAACGAAAGTTAAGCGCACCGTATAACAGATCAGCGGTCATTAGGCAAACAATTAGAAGCTAATGAAAGAGATTAGTGGGGTTGATGTCACCCAACCAATGAGAAGAGGGCAAGTAAGGGATGATGACATAACAAATGTGACATAAGCATGACATGAGGGGGAAGGAGGTGTGGTTGATTTAGAACCACACAAAGTTGATGGTTAAAAAGGTAATTAACCAAAAGCAAGCTAAAAACAACCAACCAAAACAAATCAAAGCAAAACACAAATTTTTTTCATCTTCATCATCTTGCTCTCGGCTTTTGAAAGAAAAACAAGGAGGAGTTTTTCAAAAACTCAAGCTACACACCTTCAAAAATTATAAGGTTTGTTTCTTTAGCTTCCATACTTCATAATTTAGTTATGCTATAAGTTTGAATCCAAGAATCCAAGGTTTACCTAGTTAATAAATTCCTAAAAGTTTAAGGTGAATAGTAACTTTCAAGAACAATTTTTTGATTCTTGATTTTATTTGTAAGGACAAGGTAGCTTAAGCATAGATCAAGGCTTCCATGGACATTCCAAGGATCTTTCATGGATTAAAAGCTTCAAGGAAGGTATAAACTCCAAACCCTAGCTTTAGTTTTGAGTATTTAGGAATGGTTATGAGTAGTATAGTATATGTGAAGCATGAAGCTTGTTTGTTTAGAGTTTGGGTTGTAGTGGTAGTGGTATGAATGTTGAATCTTGTTGATTTGTTAAAGGAATTAAGTATAGTTTAAATTCATGATGAGAATAACATAAATTGGAAAAACTTGAGGTGTTGGGGCTGTTGGAGTGTGTTTTGGATGGATGTTGGTTGTATGATTGATTTGTGGTTGAATTGGAAGGGTATAAAATTGGGAAATCGCGTAAACATAGCCGTCGTAATGTCCGATTTACTTTAGGCTGTTTTTGTTCATAACATTTGGACCCGAGAACTCCCTGCTAGATTATGACCATTTCCATGTTTAGATAGTTCATGTTACGAGCTTCGTTTTGATATGTGGTTCGTTGGATTCCGATGAACGGTTTAGGAGAAACGGCCGTTTTTAAGTAACGACGTTTCGCGAACGAACCCTTACCCCTCGCCTTACTTTGAAACATAGATTAAAGACCTTAAAGGACTAATTGAAGTATGAAACATTTATGTAAGGTGTAATAGGCAGTTGGTAAGACACTCGCGAAGGAATCGCCTTAAAACTCATAATGGTTAAATTATTAAAAATGGTGGAGCCGAGGGTACTCGAGTGACTTAAGAGAATTAGTAAGCGCAAAACGAGAGTTATAGTCTAAGTTGGTTAATGTATAGATTTACAAGTGACTTTAGTTTAATTCCAACTTACTTATTTTTTATAGGTTACCAGACTCGTCCCGAGCCATTTATAACCCCCAGTCGCTCAGGCAAGTTTTCTATCCGTTATACTGTTGTTGTGATGTATACACTTGTATATGCATTATCTTGTAATAGATGCATGACGGTTATATTAGCAAATTCTTGCGATATATTGTAGCATGTGATATGGTACATATGCATGCCTGTTTCGTATTCTTGCCATATATATCTGTTGGTTCAGTTGATAATACCTATGCTAGAGAATAGTGGTAAATTGCATATACCCTTAGTATAGGGACCCAAAGGTGAAAATATTTTCTAAAACCGGGAGTCGAGGATCCCGAGTAGATTATATATATATATATATATATTTATATATATATATGGTTATAGTTTTCCAAACTATTAATCGAATAAGGTTTATTCGATAACTTTATTTTATTTAATGAATATTATTTGAATATTCATTCGAGGACTTATGACTCAGTTTATATTATTTAATGATTATTAATTGGATATTCATTGGAGGATGTATGACTCCGTTTATTTTATTTAATGAATATTATTTATAATGTTCATTCAAGGTATTATGACTCCGCTTATTATTTAATAATATTCTTTATTTTATTAAAGAATAATGTTTCGATAATCAAACTTATTTTCGATTATTCAAATAAAGATAGTACTTTCATATAAGTATATCTTTGGTTATTTAATATCCATTTCAAGTATAAGTTTTAAAACTTCTACTTCGATTATTTTTATAAGGATTATCTTTATGAGAATATTATTTAAATAATAATATTCAGATATTTTCTAATATATCGGGACTGATATATTTTAATAAATCAGCAGTACTCCAAACATTCTTAAAAATGTTTTCGAGTCTTCAAAATGATTTTTAAAGTTAGAGTGGACCCCAAAACTCATTATTTTTTATATTTAAGATCTTCCTTTCAAAGGGGATTTAAATACTCGCTCAAAACCTGGGAAATCCAGCTCTGTGGTGCATTTTACATTCACAACGTGGTTGCTGTTTTGAGAAAACTAATGAATTGATTACTTACCCAACGTTCGGGAAGTAAGCCCATCTAATTGAGTCGGCATAAGCGACAGGCCGGGGTACGGTCTATCAAAGTGTAAGTGGCTAGGTGGCAGTCCATCAACGCGTAAGAGGCCGGGTGGCGGTCCAACACAAGGTCCTTATGTGGCCAGGGTGATGACCGGTGGGGGATTCATCCATCTACTAGTAGAAAAGGTTACTTATTGGTATCTTTGCCTGATCAGCAAGATATCAGGTTTATGCCAAAATTTCTTTTCTTTCCAAATTCATTGGATATTGCAACCCTGTTCATACTTTACATGACAGAGGTTTTCAGGAAATGTATGAGAGATATATATAGGTGTATATATATATCGGGACTTAATGAAGTATCTCGTAACTTCATTTCATTCAATAATATTTCAAAGATTGAATCTATTCAAGTATTATCTTGTAGTCTCATCTATGTGATGAACTTTTGAACTAATTATAACTTGAACGGTGGTAGTTCAAGTAGTATTTGGAAAAGATATAAGTATATTGGAGTATCTTGTAACTTCATCTTTTAAACTTATATCTAGTAAAGGATTATCTTATGCATGACAAAGATTTTCAGAAAAACGTTGAGACAAGGTTAGATATATGAGATCACCTTGCAACGGTATTTTTATAAAGTTATACACTGGAACTTTGTGTATATTATACATGGAAGGGGACTTCCAAGATTTTGAAAAGTATATATGTATATATACTGAATATTTTGCGACTTCATCGCATTAAGATATCAAACTTGGTTCATTTCTTTTGACCAAGACTTTCATGAGTACTATGAGAAGGCTCATATATTGTTAATCATTATACATATTATTTTGGTGGGCTTGCTGCTCACCCTTGCTTTCTTCTTTCATCACACAATAACAGATAGAAAAGATGAACAGGACCAAGCTCCCGATTCGCGAGCGGATAGGAAACGTTCCGCAGTTTCCTATAGGCGTTGATGTCGCTGCAGCTGAGGTAGGAACTACCAATAGGCTAGGCTTTCAACTTTTGATGTACCAGATTATGTATATTTATGAATTGTAATAATGGCAAAGAAAATGTAAATTTATTCAGAAAACCTTTTAAGGTGTATTGGTAGATAATTGTGGAATAAAATGACTTGTGATTATTTTTGGATGTTCATCTCTGAGACTATAACGTGTGGTGTGTGTGTTTATTGTGGGGTCACAGTACAGAGTAGTTGATTAATTATTAAGATTGGGTGTTATTAAGGGAAATGGAACTCGTGACAACCCGGATCCCCGACCCCGGATTTGGGGGTGTTACAGAAGTGGTATCAGAGCTAAGCATTATAAACCTCAGAGATGATGCGACGTTAAAATAATAAGTTCACTAAGATAATAAGAACTCTTGCCAAGTTCATAGTCGGACTACCTAACATAGTACTGACAGTTAAAACCCTTATGGGAACCCTTATAAATATCGTGATAGAAGCATAGTTCATTATCGTATATGGTAGCGGGACTCCGAACCCTGAGGTTGAGAAGCAACAACGCGATGATGTTTTATTAAGTTATTGGAGATCAGATTGTGGATCCAATAGAACGTCCTAACGCAGGACCAGATGATGTTCATATTGAGGATGTAGTGGTTGAGGATGTTGTCCTAGATGGGATTGTTGCTGAGGAGAATCTCGTGGAGGATCCTAACAAGAATGAATAAAGGACCACTGAGGAATTGATGACCATGGTTAGGGCGACTACCAGAGGTAGGATTGGCCGGTCACTACCAGAGGTTCGTTCAAGTTTGTAAAGATAGTAGACCCTTTAACGCGGCTTACTCGTAAGACTGAGAAGTTCGAATGGACAGAAAAATGCGAGAACAGCTTTCAAGAACTAAAGTAAAGGGTGGTGACGGCCCTTATGTTGGCGTTACCGGATGGAAAAGGAGATTTTGTGATTTGTAGTGACGCTTCGTATAAGGAATTAGGGTGCTTCTTATACAGCACAACAAGATAATCGCGTCCGCGTCAAGACAATTAAGGGAATATAAAATTCGATATCCCCACCCATGAGTTTGGACTCGTGGCAATAGTTTTGTCCTAAAGATTGGAGGCACTACTTGTATGGAGAGAAGTGCGAGATTTACACAAGCCATAAGTGCTCTAGTGCATTTTCACGCAGAAAGAGCTCAACATACGCCAGAGGAGACGGTTAGAGCTAATTAAGAATTATGATTGGAAGATTCTTTATCATTCGGGGAAAGCCAATGTGGTGGCTGATGCCCTTAGTAAAAAAGGAGAGACTCAAGATAATAATGTCTTTGGGAGAGTTTATAAGAGATTTTGAGAAAATGGAAATGGAAGTGAAGGTAACCGGAGCCGGTACCGAAAAGCTGTTTGAGATTGCAATACAGACCGAATTATTGGAAAAGAATATATTGTGCCAGAAAAAGTGATGAAGGAAGGCAAAGAGCCAAAAATTAGATCAAAGATTAATACCGAGAAAGATGAGAAGGGAATAATAAGGTATTCCTACAGAATTTGGGTTCCAAATGTTCAAGAGCTTAAAGATGAGATCTTAGATGAAAGCTAGTTTGAGGAATAAGATTTAGAGCAAAACCTGAACCTGATAGTCAGGGAGGTCGCCATCAAGAAAGAAAGAACCCATAACATAATAGAGTGGAGAACAAGGTTTTTAATGTATAAGATAACCCCGATTATGGGAGAAGTTTGAAACATTTCATACTAAGGAAACAGAAAGTCGAGTAAGGAAGGGAGACCCGAGACGGTACTCCTATACGGCAATTCATGGACCTGTCTAAAAAGGACTTAGACTATTATCCCCAACCACCACCCTGAGGAAACAATGCGGTGAGAAATTCTTTCAGGACCTTTAAGTCTCTAAGCTCTCAGAGTTCCAAGGAACAGGTTGACCTAGTCGAGGCAAGAGCCTGGCTAAAGGAAATATAGGAATCATTTGAGATTCTAAATGATTGACAAATCACAAAAGACTGTTTTATCACTTACCCTCCTAAGAGAAGGGCCACCACTGGTGAAAGACCAAGAAAGGCACGGAGCCAGAGGTTAGAATAAACTGATTAAAGTTCAGTCAATTGTTTTCAGGAAAGTACTTCCCAAGGTTATGGAGATAGTGTAAAAGCTTTAAAGCCAGAACAAAGGCAGACGAGTATGATGAATTATGAATCTAAGCTGTAAAAGTTATCAAGATTCGTTCTGAGGACACGAATCCAGAATGACGGGATGTTGAAATCAATGCTTATGTTGTGTTGGTTCATGAAATAATGATAAGAGAAAGGAAAATAAAAAAAAAGAAACTGGAGTGGAAAGGAATATAAAGGCAATAGAGTTTGAGGAATGATAAGGGAGTTGGGTATGAGGAAACCCTAAAGACTCGTAGTAATAGAAATAGAAAAGTATGTAATCGTCAGGATGAGGGTGATTCACCATGAGTTAAAATTGATGGTTGAAGGCATAAGAGATACATATATTTTATCCCCTGTAAGTTGGGAGGATTCGAGGAAACCTTGAGATAGTTCGAAGGATAAATAATGAGACGCGGATAGACTGAGGAGACAAGGAAGTAAGAAATTAGGAAAATTGGATGAAGGAAGTGACCCTCAAGAATGTGAAGTGTAAGACCGGTGGCTTGATACCCAGAAAGGGAGACGCCAGGTATGAAAGATATCCCAACATTGAGATGACTGTTGAGGTAAACAACAAAAGTAAATAAGGAATTATTAAGAAGAAGTTCACGTTGAACACGACCAATATCTTCCAGAAAATCCTTGATATCGTTACCAAATTAGGCAAGAAAAGCGGATAACCGTTGTTATCTTTTGGAGGCCATATTGATTGACCTCATTTTGAATACAGATGTTATTGTGAAAATTAGGCATATACTATCGAGGTGGGAATGATTGAATAAGACACCCTTATCAGGGATATATGACTTGATTTATGCATGGAAGGATGCAGGTACCTTTTAAAGGTGGAATTACGGATAGAACATTGGTAACTTAAAATGAATCCTAGGGGAATGCATAAAGGTTGGCATTTCACCCTTAATAGGGACAGTATGAGTTTTGACAGTATGATTTGGAAAGGGTTAAGGTAACAACCTTTAAGAATCAGTGGAGAAATTTTTCAGAAGTATATAAACAATGGTTTTAGTATTAGTAAATGGTATTTTGATATGCCCTGTATCTAGGGAATTCATGAGGAACGATTCAAGGATAACCTTAGAGGTTTTACAAGGAGAAAGGTAAAATTCAAAATTTTCAAGAATAGAAATGTTGATAAAGGAAATATGACGTAATTATATTGATGCCAAGTGAGGCACGTGTTAAACCACGAGAAGGTATGGATCGAACCAGTAATGGTCGAAATTGTTCAGGGCAATTAGGACTTAAGATAAAAGATGTTCTAATTATGATTGAGAGTCAGTCATGACAGTGATTAACCTCTAAAGACTGAGGCAATAACTTATGGAAAAATGGTGATATTTTTTTACTTATCAGATTTTAAGGAAAACATCTTCACATAAGCTGTGATTGAAATGAGGTAGAAAATTATTTGGAGGTGGTTAAAATGACATTGACTGTAAGGAAATTTTACTATCAGGAAAGGCCAAAGAGGTGGCCGACACTTTAAAGGTAAGAGGATAATTATAGGCGCTTGTGCCAAAAGAATACAGTGATGATGGTTAAAGCTGTGAAGGTTTAATTCGTGTAATCGCCATGAACGGGCTATCTATCTTAGAAGGTCCTATCTTGAGATAAGCCAGGACCATGTTTCAAAAAGGACTAGACGAACCCTTGAGTTAAGTCTTCTATTTAAGGCATACGATTAAGAATGGTATTAACCTGCTATCGTTGCTTTGATTGAAACTCTTCTGCAATTTTATATACTTCATGTCATGAAAGTACGTCAGAGTTTGGAGTGTTCTTCATGAATCATGAAAGGTAATTATGTTAACTCCTTAGAAGAATTTGATACGACAGTTATGGACTCTGTATGGTTAGATATTAAGATTTCATAGAACATGAATGACGACAATAGGTCAATAGTGGACCATAGTAATGCAGCAATGATTCTGCGAGTAATGAGCTGGTTACAACCGTGAGAGTTGTATTGGAATGGATGTTGAGATTGAGTACCACTAAACGGGTCGTGGTAGTGTATAAGTTATCATTGATAGACTAATTAAGTAGAGTATCTACCTATTGAATATTTATTCTTTCTTATCAGTAGAGAGTCGTATTATTATACGAGGAAGGTTTCGATGCTAGTATAGAATTCTAGTAATGATGATGTCTAGAATGAGATCCCAGATTCGATTTTTGATATCGAGGGAATTTCAAAGGTGATTGTGTATAAGCTCGAGGAAGAGCATGGGTCCATAGAATGATGGATGGAATAATATATATTTAGGCATGTGAAATACGATGCTATAATATTTGATGTTGATATAAATACATATATGTTTTGTTCTCCTATGACAGACCTCTATAGTTCAGAGGTAGATTCCAAGCCAGATATTTTATGGCAATATTTTATTTCATATATACAATTCTCTTCAGTTCGTTCTTTTCTCTTCTTTTCATTTCATGTAAGCTGAGAAGAATAACCCTTCCAGAAGGGGAGGTATTGCCGAATGACTATCTATCTTTGTGATAGAAGCATAATAGGATACCACATGTTGTTTAATTGCTTGTCAAGTACTAAAGGCTGGCCACCTTCTGTACTAACTATGCGATATAACAAGTGTTCATGATCATAGTGATCTCTCAACAAATTCCTTTACTTCTATATGATTGATCAAATTTTGGAAAATAGAAACAGCTGAAAAAGGAGTAGTAAAGTTATGGTGGTATTTGGAATGGAAACACATTCGTGATACTAAGGTTGGCGAGGTTATTAAAAGGTTATAGAACGCTAACGAGCAAAAGTATAACCAGTATAATATTAGGAACGGAAGGTAGTAGTGATTACAAACTGGAAAAGAATGGGTATTGAGAAGCAAAAGCTCTAATGCTAAACGCTATAATGAGAGTCTGTGCAATAGACTTGAAAGAAATTGGAATGATCACTTAACACGGATTGAGTTTTCTTACGACAATAGATCATATGTTAATATCGAGATGTCGTCTTATGAGATCATTGAGGGAAGACAATATCGATCTCCCTTATATTAGGATGAAGTTGTAGAGCGCAAAATGCTCGGACCAGCAGTGGTCCAAAGGACCGAGGATATAATAGATCTAATCAGAGGATGGCTGGTAGTAGCCCAAGATGGACATAAGAAGTATGATGATTTGACACGAAAGGACAAAGAATATGAAGTAGGAGACCTAGTGTTGTTAAAGGTATCCCCTTGGAAACCCTTGGAAAGGATTGATGAGGTTCGGAAAGAAAGGAAAGCTAAGTCTACAATTTGTTGGACCCTTGGATATATTAAGACGTTTTGGGAAGTTAGCATATGAGCTAGCCCTACCCCTGAACATGTAGCAAGTCATAATGTGTTCCACGTATCAATGTTAAGGAAGTGTAATTCGGATGCCAGATAAATAGGGGCATATGAGCGCATAGACATGCAACCCGACGTAACCTATATGGAGCAACCAGGAAGGGTTATAGAGTAAAAAGGAACAAGTGCTTAGGAGAAGGGTTATCAAACTATTCAGAGTTTGATGGAAGAACCACAATGTGGGAAAATTTACTCGAGAGTTAGAAAGTGCAATGTTAATAAAGTATCCGTATTCATTTTCTATCTGATTCCGGGACAGAATCCTTTTAAGGAGGGGAGACTGTAATAACCCCAATTTTTGGAAATTTTTGAAACCCTTATGAATAGTGTTTTGCTGAATGAGAAAACTTTTCATGCCACAATATGTAGGGGTTCTGTTATTGGTCTTCTGGGATATTATTAGTACTCTAGGTGGTATATAAGTGTATGTAAAGATCGTCAGAATCCAATTCCGAACACTTTGATTTTTCCCGGAAATCCACTAGATACGGAAAGAATTGAGTATAAGGTAACCGGATAAAAAGGATTTAAATTAAAGGATTATAAGAGAGGATCATAAAAGGAATATAATATATTGAGAAAGGTTAAGGGAACCTAAGTAATAAGATCCCGGGTATAATCCCCCAAACGATAAACGAAAACGAAAGTTAAGCGAACCGTATAACAGATCAACGGTCATTAGGCAAACAATTAGAAGCTAATCAAAGAGATTAGTGGGGTTGATGTCACCCAACCAATGAGAAGAGGGCAAGTAAGGGATGATGACATAACAAATGTGACATAAGCATGACATGAGGGGGAAGGAGGTGTGGTTGATTTAGAACCACACAAAGTTGATGGTTAAAATGGTAATTAACCAAAAGCAAGCTAAAAACAACCAACCAAAACAAATCAAAGCAAAACACAATTTTTTTTCATCTTCATCATCTTGCTCTCGGCTTTTGAAAGAAAAACAAGGAGGAGTTTTTCAAAAACTCAAGCTACACACCTTCAAAAATTATAAGGTTTGTTTCTTTAGCTTCCATAATTCATAACTTAGTTATGCTATAAGTTTGAATCCAAGAATCCAAGGTTTACCTAGTTAATAAATTCCTAAAAGTTTAGGGTGAATAGTAACTTTCAAGAACAATTTTTTGATTCTTGATTTTATTTGTAAGGACAAGATAGCTTAAGCATAGATCAAGGCTTCCATGGACATTCCAAGGATCTTTCATGGATTAAAAGCTTCAAGGAAGGTATAAACTCCAAACCCTAGCTTTAGTTTTGAGTATTTAGGAATGGTTATGAGTAGTATAGTATATGTGAAGCATGAAGCTTGTTTGTTTAGAGTTTGGGTTGTAGTGGTAGTGGTATGAATGTTGAATCTTGTTGATTTGTTAAAGGAATTAAGTATAGTTTAAATTCATGATGAGAATAACATAAATTGGAAAAACTTGAGGTGTTGGGGCTGTTGGAGTGTGTTTTGGATGGATGTTGGTTGTATGATTGATTTGTGGTTGAATTGGAAGGGTATAAAATTGGGAAATCGCGTAAACATAGCCGTCGTAATGTCCGATTTACTTTAGGCTGTTTTTGTTCATAACATTTGGACCCGAGAACTCCCTGCTAGATTATGACCATTGCCATGTTTAGATAGTTCATGTTACGAGCTTCGTTTTGATATGTGGTTCGTTGGATTCCGTTGAACGGTTTAGGAGAAATGGCCGTTTTAAGTAACGATATTTCGCGAACGAACCCTTACCCCTCGCCTTACTTTGAAACATAGATTAAAGATCTTAAAGGACTAATTAAAGTATGAAACATTTATGTAAGGTGTAATAGGCAGTTGGTAAGACACTCGCGAAGGAATTGCCTTAAAACTCGTAATGGTTAAATTATTAAAAATGGTGGAGCCGAGGGTACTCGAGTGACTTAAGAGAATTAGTAAGCGCAAAGCGAGCGTTAGAGTCTAAGTTGGTTTATGTATAGATTTACAAGTGACTTTGGTTTAATTCCAACTTACTTGTTGTTTATAGGTTACCAGACTCGTCCCGAGCCATTTGTAACCCCCAGTCGCTCAGGCAAGTTTTCTATCCGTTATACTGTTGTTGTGATGTATACACTTGTATATGCATTATCTTGTAATAGATGCATGACGGTTATATTAGCAAATTCTTGCGATATATTGTAGCATGTGATATGGTACATATGCATGCCTATTTCGTATTCTTGCCATATATATCTGTTGGTTTAGTTGATAATACCTATGCTAGAGAATAACGGTAAATTGCATATACCCTTAGTATAGGGACCCAAAGGTGAAAATATTTTCTAAAACCGGGAGTCGAGGATCCCGAGTAGATTATATATATATATATATTTATATATATATGGTTATAGTTTTCCAAACTATTAATCGAATAAGGTTTATTTGATAACTTTATTTTATTTAATGAATATTATTTGAATATTCATTCGAGGACTTATGACTCAGTTTATATTATTTAATGATTATTAATTGGATATTCATTGGAGGATGTATGACTTCGTTTATTTTATTTAATGAATATTATTTATAATATTCATTCGAGGTATTATGACTCCACTTATTATTTAATAATATTCTTTATTTTATTAAAGAATAATGTTTCGATAATCAAACTTATTTTCGATTATTCAAATAAAGATAGTACTTTCATATAAGTATATCTTTGGTTATTTAATATCCATTTCAAGTATAAGTTTTAAAACTTCTACTTCGATTATTTTTATAAGGATTATCTTTATGAGAATATTATTTAAATAGTAATATTCAGATATTTTCTTATATATCGGGACTGATTTATTTTAATAAATCAGCAGTACTCCAAACATTCTTAAAAATGTTTTCGAGTCTTCAAAATGATTTTTAAAGTTAGAGTGGACCGCAAAACTCATTTTTTTTTATATTTAAGATCTTCCTTTCAAAGGGGATTTAAATACTCGCTCAAAACATGGGGAATCCAGCTCTGTGGTGCATTTTACATTCGCAACGTGGTTGCTGTTTTGAGAAAACAAATGAATTGATTACTTACCCAACGTTCGGGGAGTAAGCCCATCTAATTGAGTCGGCATAAGCGACAGGCTGGGGTACGGTCTATCAATGTGTAAGTGGCTGGGTGGCAGTCCATCAACGCGTAAGAGGCCGGGTGGCGGTCCAGCACAAGGTCCTTATGTGGCCAGGGTGATGACCGGTGGGGGATTCATCCATCTACTAGTAGAAAAGGTTACTTATTGGTATCTTTGCTTGATCAACAAGATATCAGGTTTATGCCAAAATTTCTTTTCTTTCCAAATTCATTGGATATTGCAACCCTGTTCATACTTTACATGACAGAGGTTTTCAGGAAATGTATGAGAGATATATATAGGTGTATATATATATCGGGACTTAATGAAGTATCTCGTAACTTCATTTCATTCAATAATATTTCAAAGATTGAATCTATTCAAGTATTATCTTGTAGTCTCATCTATCTGATGAACTTTTGAACTAATTATAACTTGAACGGTGGTAGTTCAAGTAGTATTTGGAAAAGATATAAGTATATTGGAGTATCTTGTAACTTCATCTTTTAAACTTATATCTAGTAAAGGATTATCTTATGCATGACAAAGATTTTCAGAAAAACGTTGAGACAAGGTTAGATATATGAGATCACCTTGCAACGGTATTTTTATACAGTTATACACTGGAACTTTGTGTATATTATACATGGAAGGGGACTTCCAAGATTTTGAAAAGTATATATGTATATATACTGAATATTTTGCGACTTCATCGCATTAAGATATCAAACTTGGTTCATTTCTTTTGACCAAGACTTTCATGAGTACTATGAGAAGGCTCATATATTGTTAATCATTATATATATTATTTTGGTGGGCTTGCTGCTCACCCTTGCTTTCTTCTTTCATCACACAACAACAGATAGAAAAGATGAACAGGACCAAGCTCCCGATTCGCGAGCGGATAGGGGCGTTGATGTCGCTGTAGCTGAGGTAGGAACTACCAATAGGCTAGGCTTTCAACTTTTGATGTACCAGATTATGTATATTTATGAATTGTAATAATGGCAAAGAAAATGTAAATTTATTCAGAAAACCTTTTAAGGTGTATTGGCAGATGATTGTGGAATAAAATGACTTGTGATTATTTTTGGATGTTCATCTCTGAGACTATAACGTGTGGTGTGTGTGTTTATTGTGGGGTCACAGTAAAGAGTAGTTGATTAATTATTAAGATTGTGTGTTATTAAGGGAAATGGAACTCGTGACAACCCGGATCCCCGACCCCGGATTTGGGGGTGTTACAATTTTTGAAGGTTTAACATGAGCAATGTCTGAGGTTTCCTTTTCTTCTGATGTCAAGACAACTTGAGCTCTGTCAGAGGTTGCTTGAATATTGCTTTTTTTCTTTAAAATCAGAGTTGCATCTTCATCAAATTTTGCTTCCAGATCCATAGTTGGACTTGGCCTTAGATGCCTCAGTATCTGTCCTCTCTTTGATTACAATGCCCTTAGGCTTAGGTGGTTTCTTTACAATGACTTGAGCTTTAGACTTTGACTTAGATTTGTTATTTTCAGCTTTCAGTTTAATCTCTTCTTCCTTCAGACTTTCAATATTCATGCCTGGATTGTCCTTTAGGAACAGCCTTTTGGAGATCTCTTCATCAAGTTTCATAGTTTGTTCATCAGAACTTATCCTTTTACCAGTGTCAGAACTTGTTCTTTGAATGTAGTTCTGGCTTTGCTTGATAAAGAACCCCTGCCTTGACTTAGAACTCTACTCCTTTCAGAGTTTCCCTGGTCTTCATTATCATCATCCTTACCCTTAAGTGGTTGATCAGTTTTGTATTTGGACTTAATCACTTTCTCCCCCTTTTTGGCATCATCGGGTAGAAGTAGGGAGACAAGAAATTCCACAGAGTTTTAGATTTCATTGAGTTGGTCTTGTTGAGCAGATTGATTCTTTAAGATATCAGATAGTTGAGCTTGCTGCTTTTCCTGAGTCTTTTCTATATACCCAATGCGGTCAAAGGCTGGCTGAAAAACCTTTTCTTGTCCAATTTGACATTCATGTCTTGCTGAATCAGTGATTCTTGAATTTTGTTCACCTTGGCTTGAGTTATTGAGTGTTGACCTTGAAGGTTCCTGGTACTCAATGCAGTAACTCTAAGCTGTGCTTTGAAGTCATCATTCATCAGCATCTCATCAGCTTTAGCCAGGTGCTCAGCAAGAATATTTGCAGTATGAACAAAATGAACTTTGTTCCACTCCTTGATCCATTTTCTTCCTTTGGAGGTTTCACTCCAAGGTACTGGTGCATCCTCTCTCACAAACTTTTTAATCAAATCAGCTTTATAAACTGTTTGTAGAGGTGCATGTCCTAAAGGACCGGCTACATCAACATTTTCATTTGTAGCAGCTTCACCAGTATTGTCAGCATTTACTTCAACAGGACTTGCAGAATCTTCAGTATCAGCATCTTGTGATAGAATAATTGTATGTGAAGCAATAGAAGATTCATCTGCATTAACATCAGCATCTAGCAGTAGAGTTGTTGGTGGAGTGTGTTGAGAAATGGTTGAAGCTTCCAAGTACAGAACCTCTGGTATATTCAAGTTGTGAATATCTATTTCAGCACTTATACCTGGATTTTCAGCATGTACTTGATCAATGATAGGAGACACAGGAGGTGTAGGCATGTGTTCTTGAGTATTCTCTGGCTCTTGAATAGAAGATTTGTGAGCTTCAGTAAAGTCTCGTTCAGTAGAGGGAAGAGATTCAATCACAATTGGGTCTTTTGAGATCAGAGATTCCTGACCTCCTTTCTCAGCTACTGATTCCATTCCTTCATCAGAGATTGATGATTCTACAGCCCTCCTTGCTCTTTTCTTTTTAAGTTTCTTAGATGATGGAGAGACTCTGGGAGCTTCATCATCAGTGTTTAGCTTTCTAAGCCTTTTTAGGGGCCTAGAACTCCCAATTTTTTGAGCTTTCTGAGAAGAGACCTTCTCAGCTACTTCAGCAACAAGTTCTGATGGTTGAACCTGTACCTCATCATCAGACTCATCTCTTAAAATTATCTTCCTTCTTTTCTGCTGTGACTGAGGGACTGTCTTAGTCCTCTTTGCTCTAGAAGAAGAAGGCTTCACTTGATTATGTGCTGATGGTTGGTTGGCATATTCTGATGTGAGTGTTTGTGGAGTGACAGTAGTAGGTGCTGATGGCTGTTGTGTGTTGGACATCATGATATAACAATGAATAGGTAGCAGCATCAGCATTTATAAGGGCTTGCTTTACTGATAAAGGAATGCTACGGGGTCTCAAAACTCCCTTCTTGTTGTCAGCAGTTAAAAGATCAGTAAAGCCCTCTTAGCTAATCTAAATAGTTCTATCTGTTCACTTGCTGATTATGGTTCATCTGATGTACAGTAATTGTAAATTAACTGACAGAATCTAGCAAAGTAAACTACATTCTTGTCCTCTTTCATTCTATCTCCTATAAAACATAACACAGTCTTTGCATAATCAAAATGAGACTGGTTTAAGAGTGCATACCCAATTTGTTGTGCCAGAATAGGAATGGCATCAAAATTTGAGCACTTGTTGGCAAACGTCTTCATGATGCAATCGAAGAAGAAGCTACATTCCTTTCCAATATACGGGCGTTTGAGTTGACCCAACTTAGCCAAACTCTGTTCATACCCAAGATTAGCAATCATTTGCTGTAGCAATGGCTCCTCAACAGCAGAACTGAATTGACAGTTTTCAGGTAGATGTAGAGCTTTTCGAACTGTTGCCGGAGTAACAACATACTCAACCTCCTTTTCTGTAAACACGATGCTTGGAGTCCCATTCTTACCACCATCATCATAAAGTCCTGTACGCCAAAACGTCAGAACTTGAGTTCCAGATAAATAGGATGGCTGCGTCAAAGCGAACCCAATTTCACTATGAGATAAGAAATCCTGAATAAAATGAAGTTCTGAAGGAGCTTCACTCTTAGTGAGAATGGTAGCATAGTTGTTGGGGGTGAACTTTGCTCCATTAAAGATTATATCCTTGGGTGCCATTGAAAATGAGTGAGAATTTAGAGTGCCTGAAAGGTGTTTGATAAAATGTCTGTATAGAAAACCGTCAGAGAATATGAGAAAATATGAAAAAGAGAGAGAGTATAGAAAGAAATATAGGTAAAAGATTTTTAAAATCTTTTATCTCTTTTACTTATATACTCCACTTGACAGCAGATATTGAGAAGTGGAACAGACTATACACCTGTCAGCCATGCAGTAATTAAAATAAAAGTTAATGAGCACGAGAAATAAGTAATGATTACTATGCACATGCAGTTTTTAAAAAAAATTGTTCCCACTAAACAAATAATTATTACTGTCTTTATCTCACATAAACCAATATTCTGATAAAATATAGCCGTTCAAGTATTGACCTAAAAATAAATCAAGGAAATAAATACTGCCACGTTAACATCAGAACTTTGGTTATTATCAGAATTTAAAAGTCATCAGAATCTGGCTCCTTTACTCAAAAAGTGAATGTTTATTTCTGTAATTCTTCACACAAATACTGATATGGTTTCAACAGAACTTAATCATCAGAACTTCCATCAGAACTTGTCCTCAGAATTTATGCAACTGACACTTAAACTGTTCATCTAAAACAACATTGATCACCACAGTAATTTTCATCATTCATATGGAGTGTAAGTGTGTGCTTTAAGCTAAATATCAAACAAAGAGTAAAGTCTGATTCACTTCAGTACATCTTAGAAATAAGGCATAACTAAGAACTTTGCTTAAAATCTATCATTAGTCTGAAGTCTACTATAGAATGAGTTCATGCATGAGTCCACCTCAACTATTTTGTGCTCATTTTATGCATCTTTTGAAATTCATTTTTACAGTGGCTTCTCAGTGTAAGTGAGTCACGACTGCTTATCAGAATTTATGCTATTATCAGAGTATTTCTCCAGTAATCAGGGAATGTGAAAAGTCACAAGGAAAATTTTGTTTTGCTTTTCTAATGCATATTACTTAATACCAGCAATGCACTTGGGTCTTCCCTTCCACATACATTTTTCTCTAGATCTCAAAGGAGTACCTGATATTTATTTCTTTTCTTTACTTTTTCTTTTGATAAGTGAGGCTTATCAGCACTTAGTACATCCATAAGATTTACCAATATCAGGACTTAACAGATAAGAAGCACTATTCTAGTTTTTGACTTAGTAATAAGATACACAAAATAAACCTAACCAAGCTCAATATCAGAATTTGCTTGTGTTAAAAGATTTCCACATAAACAATTACTTCAAATATGGGATCTTTGGTATATTAGAGACTACTAGGTCAGCATCTAGTACATTTATCCTCATTGGATTGAATAGTCACAGAAACATTCATATCACTATCAGAGTTTAGAAATTCACATTAGACAACAATCAACACTTAGGTAAATTTCAATTTAAGCACAGATTACATAAAGATAGTAATATATGTGAATATTGATTATAAAATCTGATGTACCAGAACATAAACTAAGCAGATTTAGAGAAAGAACCTGAAACCATTCCAAGTTCATTTATCAATCTTGTAAAAGTAGCTTCACATAGTGGTTTTGTGAAGATATCTGCTAGTTGTTGATCTGTTGGAACAAAATATAATTCCACTGTACCTTCCATCACATGCTCCCTTATGAAGTGGTACCTAATGCTGATGTGCTTTGTCATTGAGTGCCAAACTGGATTACATGTCATAGCAATAACACTTTGATTATCACAGTAAATAGGGATTTTAGAAAATTCTAGCCCATAATCCAGTAAATGGTTCTTCATCCAAAGAATTTGTGCACAACAGCTTCCTGCAGCAATGTACTCTGCTTCTGCAATTGATGTGGAAATTGACTTTTGTTTCTTGCTAAACCAAGAAACTAATCTGCCTCCAAGAAATTGGCAGCTTCCACTTGTACTTTTCCTGTCAATTTTGCACCCTGCAAAATCTGCATCTGAGTAACCTATTAGCGTAAAGTCTGATTCCCTAGGATACCACAATCCTAGATCAGCTGTACCCTTAAGGTACTTGAAAATTCTTTTCACAACTGTTAAGTGAGGTTCTCTTGGATCTGCTTGAAATCTTGTACAAAGACAGGTATCATATATAATATCAGGTCTACTTGCAGTTAGATAGAGTAGTGAGCCAATCATACCTCTGTAATCAGTAATATCTAATGATGTACCAGTATCCTTGTCCAATTTTGTTGCAGTGGCCATGGGAGTGGATGCACTTGAACAGTCTTGCATTCTAAATTTCTTGAACAAATTTATGGTGTACTTAGATTGACAAATAAAAGTTCCTTCTTCATTCTGCTTGACTTGAAGGCCTAGAAAATAGGTAAGTTATCCCATCATACTCATTTGATATCTTGACTGCATTAGCTTGGAAAACCTTTTACAAATTCTGTCATTTGTAGAACCAAAAATGATATCATCAACATATATCTGCACCAAAAGTAACTCCTTTCCATGGTTGAGATAGAATAAAGTTTTCTCAATAGTCCGTCTGTTAAATCCACTTTCCAGAAGAAACTGAGCTAATGTCTAATACCATGCTCTTGGAGCTTGCTTAAGGCCATAAAGTGCTTTATCAAGTCTGTAGACATGATTAGGAGATTTTGAATCTACAAAACCTGGAAGTTGTTCAACATATACTTCTTCTTCCAATTCTCCATTAAGAAAAGCACCTTTTACATCCATTTGAAACACTGTAAACTTTTTGTGAGCAGCATAAGCCAGAAATATCCTTATGGCTTTAAGTCTAGCAACTGGTGCAAATGTTTCATCATAATCAATTCCCTCGTGTTGAGAATGTCCTTTTGCAACCAGTCTTGCTTTATTCCTTGTAATTATGCCATCACTGTTAGTTTTATTTCTGAACACCCATTTTGTACCAACAACTGATCTGTTCTTTGGTCTTGGCACTAGGGTTCATACTTTATTTCTTTCAAATTCATTTAACTCTTCCTGCATTGCTTGCATCCAATCAGCATCTTGAAGAGCTTCTTCCACTTTCTTTGGTTCAACCTGAGAAAGAAAAGAATGATAGAGACATTCATTTGATGTTATTGTTCTAGTTCTAATACCCGCTTTAGGATCTCCAATAATCAAGTCAGGTATATGTGCTTTAGTCCACTTCCTTGCAGATGGAAGGTTATCTCTAGAACTGGATGCTCCCCCATGATCCATGCTGTCTCCATCAACATTTTCTGATGCTCCCCCTGAAATTATGCTCTCTGAGTTGGATCCTTCAGAATTTGAGTTTCCAAAATTATCAGAACTTGGCCCATCAGAACTTGATGAATCAGAATTTGAGTTTCCAGAATTATCAGAACTTGGCCCATCAGAACTTGATGAATCAGAACTTGAAGAGACTGTTCTAGGTTCTGATGCTTCTTCAGATGTGGTTGGATCTTCAATATACCCCCTGCACAGGTGCATTTTCCTTTGGCGTAGTCACCACAGTTTCAATAACATCAGAGTTTAACCCATCAGAGTTTGCAATATCAGGATTTAGACTATCAGAATTTAAAACTTCATTCTCAAATCACAGCTGATCATGATCATTGAAATTTTCAAGTCCAGTAATCTTCTTATCATCAAAAGAGATATTGATAGATTCCATGACAACCCTTGTTCTTAAATTTTAGACTCTGAAGGCTTTTGTGGAAAGTGGATATCCAACAAAAATTCCTTCATCAGCTTTTAGATCAAATTTGGATAGCTGTTCAGGATGAGTCTTAAGAACAAAACACTTGCATCCAAATACATGAATGTACTTCAGATTTGGCTTCTTTTTCTTCACCATCTCATATGGTGTCTTTCCATGCTTGTTGATAAGTGTTGCATTCTGAGTAAAACAAGCAGTCTGCACAGCTTCAGCCCAAAAGTAGGTTGGTAACTTTGCTTCATCAAGCATAGTTCGTGCAACTTCAATAAGAGTTCTATTCTATCTTTCAACAACTCCATTTTGCTGTGGAGTTCCAGGAGCAGAAAATTCCTGCTTTATTCCATGGTCTTTGTAGAACTCTTCCATAATCATATTCTTGAACTCAGTGCCATTATCACTTCTTATGATTTTCACAGAGTCTTTGACCAATTTATCTAGTTGTTTGACATGATCAATCAAGATAGATGCAGTTTCACTTTTTATGTGCAAGAAATACACCCATGTATATCTGGTAAACTCATCTACTATGACCATAGTATATTTCTTCTTTACAATAGACATGACATTCACTAGACCAAATAGATCAACATGTAATAGGTGATAAGGCTCAAGAATTAAAGATTCAGTCTTGCTCTTGAATGAAGATTTTCTTTGTTTTGCCTTTTGACATGAATCACAAAGGCCATCAGAAGCAAATACTGATTTTGGCAGTCCTCTCACAAGATCTTTCTTGACTAGTTCATTTATATTGTTGAAATTTAAATGAGAGAGTTTCTTATGCCAATCCCAGCTTTCTTCAATTGATGCTCTACTTAACAGACAGATTGGAGAACCATCAGAACTTGTTGAAAGCTTGGCCTCATAAATGTTACCATGCCTATATCGCTTTAGAACAACTTTGCCTGTAGATTTGCTTACAACTTCACAGTGTTCTTCAAAGAAATCCACATGATAACCTTTGTCACAGATTTGACTAACTCTCAGCAGATTGTGTTTAAATCCTGAGACTAGAGTTACTTTTTCAATGATGACATTCCCAAGATTGATATTGCCATATCCCAGAGTTTTTCCCATGTTGCCATCTCCATAAAAAACTTCTGGGCCAGCTTTCTCCACAAAGTCTGATAGCAAGGCTTTATTTCCAGTCATATGTCCTGAACATCCACTGTCCAGAACTAGGATATTTTTCCTGTTGCCCTGCAATCACAAAGACCACTAATGATTTGTATTAAGGACCCAAACTTGCTTGGATCCTTTGGCCTTATTAAGTTTGTTGAAATTTGCAGCGGATTTAACATCATAGTTTATGTTAACATTTTTCTTATCAAAATTTACATTATCAGACTTTGCATCAGAACTTACACTAGAAGGAATAATGCTAACTTTCTTCAAAGAAGGTTTTATTTTATAATAATCATAGTACAAACTATGATATTCCTTACATGTATAAATGGAATGCCATAAACTACAATAATGAAAACAAGGATTTTGTGGTTTAAACCTAACATTCTGACTCTTAACTCCTGATTTAGGAGGTAAAGAATTTATATCCTTATTCTTCCTGCAAAAAGAAGCAAGATGGTTAGTGTTTCCACAGTTATTGTATTTCTTTCTAGGAGCATTAGGAACAGACTTATAATTATTGTTTCTATTCACACATTCCTTTCCATTCCTATTTTTCCTAGGTGGCTTTACCTTGTTTACATTCTTAATCTCATTCAGCTTATACTTAAGTTGCTTCTTTGTCATTAAGCCTATGTTAACTTCAGATGGTTTATCCTGTTTTAATTTGTCAGAAGTTGACTATGCCTTAACTTCTGTATTAATATCTTTCATCTTTTCAGAACCAGACTTTACAGTTTTAGCTACAAATTTAACAGGATTTACCTTTGGCTTATTAGTCTATTTAACAATAATTGGATTAATTTGTTCAGCTCCTGATTCACTGTTATCATCTCCATAACCTAAGCCCTCTTTCCAGTTTCCACTACTTAGTAAATTCTGAGTTGTTCTGCCAGAGTTAGTCCAAGTCCTGATAATCTCTCTTTCCTTTTCTAACTCAGTTTTTAGAGATTGATTCAATTTTAACACTTCATCTCTAACATAAAAAGCATCATCTCTTTCTTTCTGAGTTTGATGAAACTTAACTAACTCTTTTTCTAAATAGTAATTCCTTTTCTTAAAAGCCAGATTTTCAGAAGTTAACCTCTCACATGGTAAAGTCTGATCTCTATAACTAATGAATATGGTTTTAAGATAAGATCTCAACTCAGTAATATTATCAGTATGAAAAGCATAAGTTCTTTGAGGTACCTTTAACTCAGCAGCATCAGAACTGCTATCAGCATTTGGCATCAAGGCAAGTTCACCTCATTTTCAGAATCTGAAGTGTCTGTCCAGCTTTTCTTCTTTGTGACAAGTGCCTTGCCTTTATCACCTTTTCCTTTCTTGCAATCAGGAGATATGTGGCCTTTCTCACCACAATTGTAGCATTTAACATTTGAGTAATCTCCTTTGTCAGACTTTCCTGCTTTGCCTTCAGATTTTCTGAATACCTTCTTATCAGAACTTCCACTTTTCCTGGAAAATTTCCTTCCCTTTCTGAATTTCCTGTAGGCTATCTTTGTGATGCCCTTCACCATAAGAGCACACAATCTCATCATCTCTTCATCAACATCCATCTCAGATAAACTTTCAGTTTCTGAATCCTCATCATCATCATCAGAACTTGATGAATCTGAATCAGACTTTGTGATGAGAGCCTTTCCTTTTCCTTTCTTTGAGACTGCCACTTTGGGGGATTCCTCCTCAGACTTAAGAGCAACTATCCTTGACTTTCTCCCATATCTCTTGCTTCTTTGATCCATTTCAAGTTCATGAGTTTTGAGCATACCATAAATTTCATCAAGAGTAATTTCATCAAGAGCATAGTTGTCTCTTATAGTAGTTGCCTTCAAATCCCAACTTTCAGGAAGAGCTAAAAGGAATTTAAGATTAGTATCTTCAAGATCATATTCCTTATCCACCAGTGACAGATCATTCAAGAGTTTGACAAATCTGTTATATAAACCAGTTAATGACTCATCAGGTTTTGAGTCAAAGTGCTCATACTCTTGAGTGAGTATAGTCCTCCTGTTCTTCTTAATTGCATCAGTTCCCTGGCATCTTGTTTCCAAGGCATCCCATATCTCCTTTGCAGTCTTGCAGTTAATTACCCTGTTTGACATGACATTATCAATGGCACTATGTAGAAAATGCCTTACCTTTGCATCCTTGGCAATAGATGAGATATCTTCAGCTGTATACTCACTTTTCTCCTTTGGTATAGACTTTGCTGGCTGATCTGCAACTACAACAGAGAGCTTGGTTGGCTTATGTGGTCCTTCATTAATTCTGTCAAGGTATTCTGGATCTGTAGCTTCCATAAACATAGTCATCTTCACTTTCCATATGGTATACTCAGAAGGTCTCAGTATGGGAACCCTTATTGTCTCATATCGATTATGGATGTGAGTCTTTGGATTTTCTTCCATTTTGATGGGCTTGGTTGGAGTTTGTTCTTCTTCAGACATGATTGTTTTGGATCTTTACTGTATATTTGTTAACAGATTGGCTCTGATACCACTTGGTAGGTCACACACACTGTAGAAGGGGGTTTAATACAGTGTATACTACAATCAAATCGAATTAAGAACACAAGTATGAAACACATAATAATCTTATTAATAAAATAGTATTACAATGGAACCGTTCTTTCTCAGTGATGAACAAATATCACGAGAGCTGTTAGGGTTACAATGAATAATATTCTCGATTAAGATAACACTTATAGTGAAAACCCTATGTTGTGTTTATATAGACACACAATTATAAGATAATCTTCTAATTGATATCGAATATAAGTCTGCATCCTAAAATATATCAATTATTTATCTTTTCCTCCAAGTCTTCTATTCTTCATAGAATTCTTTTCCATGCATATCTTTTCTTATTTTAGTCTTGATCTTCTTTCCTTTCAATCAACCGCCTTCCTTATCTGAAAGTCTTCTTAAGTCTTGATATTATCTTCTGATGAATATCTTCTGATATCTTAAGTTCTGATAACTTAAGTTCTGATATCTTAAGTTCTGACTTCAGTATAAGTACTGATTTCCAGTTAAGTCCTGATTTGTCCTGTTAGTCAAGATCTGAAAACTAAACACAAATCATTATTAGACATGACATCACAAATATATCTAACACTGAGTTCTCTATTAAAGAAATGACTTGTCGATATCTCCAATCTTCATGTCCTCAATTTGGCTTTTTATATCTCTGAGTTCTCTATAAGCTTTACTGAGTTCTCTATAAGTCATTCTGGAGTTCTCGAATGACTACTCTATAACACTAAATCTGTGACTTGTAGAGATCTCGACTTAGAGTATTTTTCCTAAAATAGATTTATTCAACTCCAAGATTCTTCATAATTCTTCTGAGGCATAATCTTCTTGATCTTCTTCCAGATAGAATTCTTAGGCTTGACACTGTTTATAGAAAAAGACTCCAGTCTGCTCCTTTGACATTTTTACAGACTTTAAGTGTTACAAGTACAAAATACAAATTAAGATAACAATACAACTTACTTAGGGTTGATAAATTGTCTTAGTCTTGTTAAAGTACAAGCATGTCTTGTACAATATAATTCTTATAAATGATAATTTTGTTAATTTAAAATATTCCAAAAACTTTTTGTGGAAGTTATTTGATTTGAGATACGATTTGATAATTGTGGAAAGAAGTGTAAGAATAATTTAGAAAATCGAAATCTTTTTAGTTTAGGTAATTGTGTGTGTCAAATATTTTATTAATGGAATTTACTTGGAGAAGTTATATTATTTCCTAGTTAAAATTAGCTTTTTATGTGCCTATATAAGACCCTTATAGACAACAGAAAAAAAAGTCATACAGGTTTCGCCAATTCACCGCAAAGGTGCGTTAACGTATATTGCTTTTATATTTTGTCTATCTGTCCTTCCATGCTAATTACTTATCTATTCTGTATCATGAAATTAGTATAGCTAAGTTAGCAGGCTCCGTTGCATTTCTAGGCCTGTTGAACTCGTTGTTTGCAGAAGTAGTCCACTTGAACGTAAATTTACAAAAATGGTCCACTGCGCCACTTGAAGTGGCGAGGGAGTCCCCGTGCGCTACTTGAGCTGGCGCAGTGTGTATTCTATTTATTTTTTTCCTTTTTTTGTTCCCCTATTGGCCGTCTAAATCATGTTTCAACAACGGTTTTGGGAGGATTAACAAGTATAATATATTCTTATAATATAAATTTTTTTTCTGCATAATGTTGCAGTAAAATTACAATACTTCCATTTGCCAAAAAAAAATCAGGGAAAAAATTAATGAAGATATATTTTTTGACACCCGAAAATGGTTCCTCAGAAGGAGATTTGAACAAGTATAATGGAGATTGATTATTACTTTTTTTGGAAATATAGTTATTTACTCCAAATTTTAAATTTTGTGACTTTATATAATACCATTTCTACACTACTTTGACAAAAAAAATTCAATTCAAGAAAAAACTTTTTAGATTTAAGGTTTTATGGAAGCAAAGGAAAAAGTTTAGATAAAGTGGGTAGTTTTAATTTAATTGAGAACTTATATATATATATATATATATATATATATATATATGAATTTCCTACAAATTGGCTAACGAGACATATTTCTATAATCTCAAATATTGTGTTCCTGAAAGCCATTTTCATAGATATAAATTATCACAATTAGTACATGGTAGCTTAATAACATTATTGTCATCAACTTTGGAAATATGATCACAATTAGTACAAAAGTTTCTATAATGTTGTAGACAAATAAATGTGATGACGAGTGCATATCTCATTGAAATGGGGAACAAAGTATATTGCAAGGGAACATCGAATAAGTAAACATAAAATAAGAAAAATACATTGCAACTGAAAATGGGATAGTGAAAGAAGCTCTCAAATTTTTTAGTCATCCACAAGATTAACTACGTACTGATCAAACTCTGGATCTGCAATCTCGTTAGCAATCTCATCATCTTCATCCACATCCTCTTATATCTGAGGGGATGAATGCTTATGACCTCCCTCCCCATATCCGTGGGTCGAGGCGTGCCTACTCGAGCAAGTATCATCCGATGGCCATGTGTCGAGGCCCTGAGTGCTATGACAGATGGTTGTAGCCATACTAGCATCATTGTGGCCTTGAGAAAAATCCACAAGTTTGACAATATATTTCGCATATTTTTTATCCCACTGCTGGTCCTCTTCACGTATCATTTCAGCCCTATACCTTGCGACGGCATCCTCGTACTCCCTTTTCATCATCTCAATCTCGTCCTCCATGAAGTGGTAGTGTCGACACATTTGGTTTAACTCGTATTCATGTTCCTCCTTTGAAATGTGACCAGCATTGAAACTTTTATTAATGTTTTCTTCATACTCGAATGTTGATTTCATAAAATTCAAATGAATTTCCCCATAGCCAACAAACTGTTCATTGTCACAGAGGGCATACCCTTGTGCGGCCCGTATACCTCGCATTCTTCTAACAAATTATTTGACTTCATAGATTTTTGCTCATTGAGTTTCAGTAGGTGCCTAAGATTCGGTCCATTTATACCAATTAACTTCCCCGTTATTACAAATATTAGAACTTGCGTGTCCCTTGCCCTTGTCCATGACCTGAGTGTAGCATTCTTAAAATTTAGAAAATGTAATATTAGAAAGGTGGGAAATTTAGTTGATGGCTTATAGTTTTGTAGCAGCAGCAGCCGCAGCAGCCGCAACAGCCGCAACAGCTGCAGCAACCGCCTTCCTCCTCCTCCGTTCAGCAACATACAGGTCTCTCTCCCCCCATATATCTCTCTCTTCCCATATATATCTCTCTCCTTCCCTCTCCCTCACCCTTCTACCTCTCCCTCCCTTTCTCACAGTCTCCCTTTCTCTCCCCACTCCTATGTATGTATTTATTGATTACTTGATGAAATTGCTGAAGATCTGTCTGCTACTATTTTGTTTTTCCTTTTTTTTTAATTACATTATGTTGTTTTTTATTTTAGCCTATTTTAATGTTCTTGCTTGTCCAGTTTTGTTTACTGATTTTGAGTAATTTCTTAGACTATAAACTGCAGACTATTTCTTAGATTGCTAGGTGAATTAGTGAGCTTGTTAGTGTAGAAAAATTAGTTTAGATGATAATACTATCATGCCAAACACTCCTGGGTTTTATAAGTCTGATTATGCAATTAAATGGAAGTAAGTCTTGGTGAAACAAGAGTCTCGGATTAAAATCTAAATATTCTTACTTGGTGATACTTGCTGGAATAGTCTGAATTAAAGTTTACTTGAATGATTAAATAACTCAATGATACTTGGTAGACTATCACTAATGTGTGCTCTATAAAAAATATGATCCCCACTTGAATATGTATGATGGAGTTATTTGTATGTCAAGAGTAGTTGTGTAATAATATCAACCGAGAAGAATGCTTAGAGCATAATATAATAATAAGCTATAATTTTAATTTTTAAAAATGAGGAACACATTGAAATTATATTTAGGTATAAGTTCTAAAAAGAGGAAAAAATATAATAATAAAAAAAATTATTACAATTAGAATTTGAAATACAAATTTTAAAAAAAATATATTATATTAAATACAGGCAACAATTATCTTAATAAAAATAAATATAAGTGACAATTAATAAATCATTTGTCAATCAGGTTGAGGTAGTACATTTTATTGGAAAATATATTATTCATCAAGAACATAAAATTTATTTCGGGAATAAAATTAAGTACTGATTTCTTAAGTTCTGATATCTTAAGTTCTGACTTCAGTATAAGTACTGATTTCCAGTTAAGTCCTGATTTGTCCTGTTAGTCAAGATCTGAAAACTAAACACAAATCATTATTAGACATGACATCACAAATATATCTAACAATCTCCCCCAACTTGTAAATTAGCATAATATACAAGTTCAATAGATATTTGATGATGTCAAAAACATTAAGTACAAATGCATATAAGAATTTGATTAGATAACTACAACTCACAGTCCTTGTAGCTTTTACCATCCTTAAAGTATGATATCAGCTTTAGCCTGTATATTCTTCAAAATTTAACAGTTGTAGTCCTTGACTTGGCTTCAGTGTTTGATCTCTTGGATGTCAGGAGTTGTTCTGAGATAGTTCTTCAAAAAAGTTCTCTCAGCATATTCAAGTTCATTTATCATCCTCCTTTTAGCATCTTTAAGTTCAACTGTATCTTCTCCTGTTTGAAAGATAGCAGCCCTGAGATCATTAATCTTTGCTTTCCTTATTTCCTGATCCAGTCTGATCAGATAATGTAACACCCCCAAATCCGGGGTCGGGGATCCGGGTTGTCACGAGTTCCATTTCCCTTAATAATACTTAATCTTAATAATCAAACAACTACTGCGTACTATGACCCCACAATATACACACACACACCACAAGTTATAGTCTCAGAGATGAATAGCAAAAATAACACAAGTCATTTTATTCCACAATTATAAGTCATTACACCTCAAAAGGGTTTCTGAATAAATTTATATTTCTTTTCCATTATTACAATTCATATAGATACATAAGTCTGGTACATCAAAAGTTGAAAGCCTAGCCTATTGGTACTTCCAACCTCAGCTACAGCGGCATCAACGCCTACAGGAAACTGCGGAACGTTTCCTATCCGCTCACAAATTGGGAGTTTGGTCCTGTTCATCTTGTCTATCTGTTGTTGTGTGATGAAAGAAGAAAGCAAGGGTGAGCAATAAGCCCACCAAAATAATATGTATTATAATTAACAATATATGAGCATTCTCATAGTACTCATGAAAGTCTTGGTCTAGAAAAAATGAACCAAGTTGATATCTTAAAGCGACCAAGTCGCAAAATATTCAGTATATATATACATATATAATTTTCACAATCTTTGAAATCCTCTGACATGTATAATATACACAAAGTTCCCGCTTATAACTGTATAAAATATCGTTGCAAGGTGATCTCATATATCTAACCTTGTCTCAACGTTTTCCTGAAAATCTTTGTCATGCATAAGATAATCATTTACTAGATATAAGTTGAAAAGATGAAGTTATAAGATACTCCCATATACTTATATCTTTTCTGAATACTACTTGAACTACCACCGTTCAAGGTATAATCAGTTTTAAAAGTTCATCACACAGATGAGACTACAAGATAAGACTTGAATAGATTCAATCTTTGAAATATTATTGAATGAAATGAAGTTATGAGATACTTCATTAAGTCCCGATATATATATATATATATATATATATATATATATATATATATCCATATATATCTCTCATACATTTCCTGGAAACCTCTGTTATGTAAAGTATGAACAGAGTTTGCAACATCCAATGAATTTTTGGAAAGGAAAAGAATTTTGGCATAAACCCGATATCTTGCTGATCAGGCAAAGATACCAATAAGTAACCTTTTCTACTGTAGATGGATGAATTCCTCGCCGGTCATCACCCTGGCCTCATTAGGACCTCGCGCTAGACCGTTACCCGGCCACTCACGCGTGGATGGACTGTCACCCAGCCTCTTACACCTTCATAGACCGTACCCCGGCCTGTCGCTTATGCCGGCTCAATTAGATGGACTTACTTCCCGAACATTGGACAAGTAATCAAATTATTTTCTCAAAACAACAACCTCGTTGCGAATATAAAATACACCACAGAGCCGGATCCCTAAGATTTTTGAGCGAATATTCAAGTCTCCTTCGAAAGGAAGATCTTAAATATAAAAATGAGTTTTGGGATCCGCTCTAACTTTTAAAAATCATTTTGAAGACTCGAAAATATTTTTAAGAATGTTTGGAGTAATGCTGATTTAATGAAATAAATCAGTCCCAATATATTAGAAAATATCTGAATATTATTATTTAAATAATATTCCCAAAAGGATAATCCTTATAAAAATAATTGAAGTAGAAGTTTTAAAACTTATACTTGAAATGAATAGTAAATAACCAAACATATACTTATACGAAAGTACGATCTTTATTTGAATAATCGAAAATAAGTTTGATTATCGAAACATTATTCTTTAATAAAATAAAGAATATTATTTAATAAATAAGCGGAGTCATAAGTCCTCAAATGAATATTCAAAATAATATTCATTAAATAAAATAAACGGAGTCTTAAGTCCTCGAATGAATATTCAAAAATAAAAATTCATTAAATAAAGTAAGCGGAGTCATAAGTCCTCGAATGAATATTCAGAATAATATTCATTAAATAAAATAAAGTTATCGAATAAACCTTATTCGATTAATAGTTTTGAAAACTATATCAATATATATATATATATATATATATATATATATATATATTATACTCGGGAACATCGACTCCCGGTTTAGAAAAATGTTAACCTTTGGGTCCCCTATACTAAGGGTATAAGCAACTACTGCTTATATCTAGCATAGGTATTATGCAACTTATAAGCATTTGAATTGATAATAGAATATCAAAATTACGAAACACGCATGCATATAAATATCATATCACATGCTCCAATATATCGCAAGACTTTGCTAATAATAATCATGCACTTATCACAAGATAATGCATATACATATATACATCACAATAACAGTATAACGGGTAGAAAACTTTCCTGAGTGTTCCCGGTTAGACTTAAGCTTAGAGTGGGTCCGATAACCTATGAACAACAACATAAGTTGGAATTAAACTACGGTCGCTTAAGAAACTAGACTTTAACCAATTGAACCCTAACGTTTGCTTATGGTCATTTATACGCTTAACAAATCGCATAAGTCGTTCGAGTACCCTCGGCTCCACCATTTTTAATAAATTAACCATTAAGAGTTTTAAGGCGATTCTTTCGTGAGTACCCTATCAACTGCATATTCCACTTTACATAATTGTTTCATAATCCAAATTAGTCATTTAAAGTCCTTAACCAAGGTTTCAAAGTAAGGCGAGGGGTAATGGTTCGGTCGCGAAGCGCCATTACTTAAAATAGTCGTTTCTCCTAAACCGTACATCGGATTCAAACGAACCACATATCAAAACGAAGCTCGTAACATGAACTATCTAATCATGGTAATGGTCAGAACCTTACAGTGAGTTCATGGGTCCTGATGTTAAGAACAAAAATAGTCTAAAGTAAATCGGGCATTACGACGACTATGTTTACGCGATTACCAAATTTTATCCTACTCCAAATCAATCCACAATCAACCACAATTCAACCATACAGCCAAAATCCATCCATACATTAATAAAACAGCCCCAAAACCTCAAGTTCTCCAATTTATATTATTCTCAAACATGAACTAAAACTATTCTTAAGTTCATTAACTAATAACCAAGATTTACAACTCCAAAAACATCACAAAACCAACTAATCTCTACATATTCAATCACCATGCTTCTCATGAACTATACTACTCATAATAAGCTCTTAATATTCAATAACAATGATAGGTTAAGAGATTATACCTTCCTTGGTGAGTAAGAGTAACTAAGGAGCTTGGAATCACCCTTGAAAGTCCTTACCAAAGCTTAATCTAACCAAAAACACAAGATCAAACAATTTAAATTTCTTGAAAAACACTATTCACTCTCTTCTTAAATGATTTATTGAAAGAGATTGTGAAGGAATTTGGAGCTTAAACTACTAGGATAGCCATAACTAAACATAAGGAACCTTGGATAATTACCTTGCAATTTAACAATTGTTGGATCTTGGATTTTGAAATTTTCCTCTTTGAAAAACAAGTAAAGCCGAGAGCTTCTCTTGAATAATGAGAGTCAACTTTGTTTTTGTGTTTTTTAATTTGTTTGGCTTGGTTGATCCACTTTTGTTTTGATTTATTACCTTTTAACCATGGTGAATTTTGTGTGGTTTATAATCAACCAACCTTCCATCCTTTTTGGTCATGCTTAGGTCATCATTCTTATGTCATCTTCCCATGCTTATCCTCTTCTTATTGGTTTAATGACATCATCCTCACTAACCTCTTTGATTAGCTCCTAATTACTTGGCTAATGACCGCTGATCTGTTATACGGTTCGCTTAACTTTCGTTCTCGTTTATCGTTTGAGGGATCATACCCGGGATCTTATTACTTGGGTTCCCTTAACCTTTCTCAATAAATTATATTCCTTTTATGATCCTTTCTTGTAATCCTTGAATTTAAATCCTTTTTATCCTGTTACCTTATACTTAATTCTTTCGGTATCTGGCGGATTTTTGGGAAAAATTAAAGTGTTCGAATTTGGATTCTGACAATCTTTACATACACTTATATCCCATATAAAGTACTAATAAGATCTCAGAATAACAATAGAAGAACCCCTACATAGTGTGTCATGGAAAGTTTTCTTATTCAGCATAATCAGCAAAACACTATTCATATGGGTTACTAAAAGTTCAAAAATTTTGGGTTATTACAGTCTCCCCTCCTTAAAAGGATTCCGTCCCGGAATCAGGAAAAAAAATGAATAGGGATACTTTCTTAGCATTGCACTTTCTAACTCTCAAGTCAATCTTCCCACATTGTGGTTCTACCATCAAACTCTGACTAGTTTGATAGCCCTTCTCCTAAGTACTTGTTCCTTTTCAATCTATAAGCCTTCCTGGTTGCTCCATATAGGTTACGTCGGGTTGCATATCTATGCGCTCATATGCCCCTATTTGTCTGGCATCCGAATTATACTTCCTTAATATTGATACGTGGAACATGTTATGAACTTGCTACATGTTCAGGGGTAGGGATAGCTCATATGCTAACTTCCTAATACGTCTTAATACCTCAAAGGGTCCAATAATTCGTGGGCTTAGCTTTCCTTTCTTTCCGAACCTCATCCATCCTTTCCAAGGGATACCTTTAACATTACTAGGTCCCCTATTTCCTATTCCTTATCCTTTCGTGTCAAATCAACATACTTCTTATGTCCACCTTGGGCTACTACCAGCCGTCCTCTGATTAGGTCTATTATATCCTTGGTCCTTTGGACCACTACTGGTCTGAGCATCTTGCGCTCTGTAATATCATCCTATCATAAGGGAGATCGACATTGTCTTCTCTCAAGGATCTCATAAGGCGATATCTCAATACTGACATATGATCTATTATTGTAAGAAAACTCAATCCATGTTAAGTGACCATTTCAAATTCTTTCAAGTCTATTGCACAGACTCTCATCATAGCTTCTAACATTATAGCTTTTGCTTCTCAATACCCATTCTTTTCCAGTTCATAATCATTACTATCTTCTGTAGATAATACTATACCGGTTACACTTTTGCTCGTTAGCATTCTATAACCTTTTAATAATTGCGTCAACCTTAGTATCATGAACGCGTTAGATTCGGAATACCACCGCACTGATACTACTCCTTTCTAGCTGCTTCTATCTTTGAAAGCTTGATCCATCGTATAAAAGTAAAAGAATTTATTGAGAGATCACTATGATCATGAACACTTGTTATATCGCATAGTTAGTACAGAAGATGGCCGGCCTTTAGTACTTGACAAGCAATTAAACAACATGTAGTATCCTACTAGGCTTCTATCACACAGATAGATAGTCATTCGGCAATACCTCCCCTTCTAGAAGGGTTGTTCTTCTCAGCTTACATGAAATGAAAAGAAGAGAAAAGAGCGAACTGAAGAGAATTGTATATACGTAAAAACTATATTGCCATAAATATCTGGCTTGGAATCTACCTCTGAACTATAGAGGTTTGTCATAGGAGAACAAAACATATACGTATATATATCAACATCAAGTATTATAGCAACGTATTTCACATGCCTAAATATTTTTGCTATTCCGTCCATCATTCTATGGACCCATGCTCTTCCTCGAGCTTGTACACAATCACTTTTGAAACTCCCTCGACATCGAAAATCGAATCTGGGATCTCATTCTAGACATCATCGTTACTAGAATTCTATGCTTGCACTGCAACCTTCCTCGTATGATAATACGACTCTCTATTGATAAGAAGGAATAAGTATTCAATAGGTAGATAATCGACTTAATTAGTCTATCAATGATAACTTATACATCACCACAACCCGATTAGTGGTACTTAATCTCAACATCCATTCCAATACAACTCTCACGGTTGTAATTAATCGGCTCATTACCCGCAGAATCATTCCTGCACTACTAGGGTCCACCGTTGACCTACTGTAGTCATTCATTTTCCATGAAGTCTTAATAGCTAACCATACGGAGTCCATACATCTCGTATCGAATTCTTTTAAGGAGGTAACATGATCAGCGTTCATGATTCATGAAGAACACTCCTGAACTTGATGTACATATGGCATGAAGCAGATAAAATTGCAGAAGAGTTTCAATGAAGGCAACGATAGCATGTTAATACCATTCTTAATCATATGTCTTTATTGGGAGACATGCATCTCAAAGGTTCATTTAGTCATTCCGTAACATGGTCCTGGCTTATCTCAAGATAGTACCTTCTAAGATAGATAGCCTGCTCATGGCGATTATATGAATTAAACCTTTACCAAACTACTATTACGGTTGGGTATTGCACAGTCATCAGAAGGAATGTCAAGCTTCCAAACCATAATACAACCTTCACGGCTTTAACCATTATTACTGTATTCCTCTGGCACGAGCACCTATAATTATCCTCTTACCTTTAAAGTGTCGGCCACCTCTTTGGCCTTTCCTGATAATAAAATTTCCTTACAGTCAATGTCATTTTAACCACCTCCAAATAATTTTTGTACCTTATTTCAATCACTGCTTATGTGAAAATGCTCTTCATTACGCCTTGGTAAAAAAAAATATATCATCACTTTTCCATAAGTTATTGCCTCGGTCTTTTAGAGGTTAACACTGTCACGATTGACTCTTAATCATACTTAGGACGTCTCTTATTTTGGGTCCTTCTTGATTTCACCAGTCTCGACCCTTATTGGGTCAATCTATACTTTCTTATGGTTCAACATGTGCCCCACCTGGCATTATTATAATTACGTCACATTTCCTTTATCAAAATTTCTATTCTTGAGAACTTTGAATATTACCTTTCTCCTTGTAAAACCTCTAAGGTTATCCTTAAATCCTTCATCAGGTACAACCTAGGCACAGGGCATATCAAGATACCATTTACTAATACCAGAATCATTGTCTATATACTTCTGAAAAATTTCTCCATTGATCCTTAAAGGTTGTTGTTACCTTAATCCTTTCCAATTTATACTGTCAAAACTCATACTATCCCTATTAAGGGTGAAATTCCAACCTTTATGCATTCCCCTAGGATTCATTCTAAGTTACAGATGTTCTATCCTTAATTCCACCTTTAAAAAGGTACATGCATCCTTCCATGGATAAATCAAGTCATATATCCCTGATAAGGGTGTCTTATTCAATCATTCCCACCCAGATAGTCTATACCAATTTCACAATAGCATGCTTATTCAAACTGAGGTCAACACATATGGCCTTCAAAAGTTAACAATGGTTACCCGCTTTTCTTTCCTAATTTGGTAATGACAACAGGGATGTCCTGGAAGATATTGGTCGTGTTCAACGTAAACTTCTTCTTAATAATTCCTCATTTACTTTTCTTGTTTATCTCAACAGTTATCTCAATGTTGAGATGTCTTTCATACCTAGAGTCTCCCTTTCTGGGTATCATGCCACTGGTCTTACACTTCACATTCTTGAAGGTCACTTCCTTCATCCAATTTTCCTAATTTCCTACTTTCTTGTCTCCTCAGTCTATCCGCGTCTCATTATTTATCCTTCGAACTATCTCAAGGTTTCCTCGAATTCTCCCAACTTAAAGGGGGTACAGTATGTACATCTCTTATGCCTTCAACCATCAACTTTTAACTCATACTGAATCATCCTCATCCTGACGATCACATACTTTTCTATTTCTATTACTATGATTCTTTAGGGTTTCCTCATACCCAACTCCCTCATCATCCTGTTATTCTGGATTCGTGTCCTCAGAACGAATCTTGACAACTTTTACAACTTAGATTCATAATTCATCATACTCGTCTGCCTTTGTTATGGCTCTAAAGCTTTTACACTATCTCTCTATCTACCTTAGCCTTCCACCAGCGGGTGGTCTCTCTCTTAGGAGGGTAAGTGACAAAAATAGTCTTTTGTGATTCGTCAATCATTTAGAATCTCAAATGATTCCTCTATTTCCTTTAGCCAGGCTCTTGACTCGGCTAGCTCAGCTTGTTCCTTGGAACTCTGAGAGCTTAGCGACTTAAAGGTCCTGAAAGAATTTCCCACCGCATTGCTTCCTCAGGGTGGTGGTTAGGGATAAAAGTATAAGTTTTGTTTAGGCAGGTCCATGAATTGCCGTATAGGAGTACCGTCTCGGGTCTCCTTTCCTTACTCGACTTTCTGTTTCCTTATATCTTAATTGCGACCTCCCTGATTATCACATTCAAGGTTTGCCCCTAATCTTATTCCTCGTGGGGGCATAATGCTTGGAAATTTTTTGAAAATCTCTGGATATTTGTCTTACTTACTTTGCTTAAATCCTTCCCTCGTTCAGTCCTTGCATGATTGCAAATTATGAATTCTCAAGTTCTATAAACTTCATGACACTTTCTTAAGTGTTCACAGCGTAATTAACAATATGAACTTATCACAAACAAACTGATCTGAACTGAAATTAACGAATATATACTTAACCATTTGTTCGAGGGTACAACAACTAAACACATTAAAGAGAATTATATCATTTGAGCTGATCGCTTCTATCCCAAAAGTACTACCATAGATAATCATCTAGTCATTAAAACTAATCATTCATAACTTAGGCTAATCCTCCAAAAGCGGTGCTGCATGAAATCCTTGTCAGATTGCTCAGACTCTGCACACTAATATGGATCAAGAAATGCGGGCACACACGACATCACTAACCTGCTCCATTAAAGCGGTGATGAGGTCAAAGATAGTTGCAAGTAGAGCTGGATCAATCTGACCCTCAAGATGGCCTCTAGCTGTAATTTGGGTGGTAGCCTCAATCCTTTCCATGCTATAAGCTAATCCTGCCGGAAGTACCCCGCCCTCAATCCTTGGTGCAGTAAGTCGATCCAACAGATCACTCCTAACATTACGGGCCTCAGACAGGCCACCCAAAGTCATATAATAATCGGTGATAAGAGAAGCCTAAGTGGTAGCATCTAGCAGTCCATGGGGTGCAGGTGGTGCAGACCCAGGAGATCCAAATGGATAACTAAGCACGGTATCAGGTGACCATGGTGCAGGAGATAAAGGTGGCATTTCCTCAGTAGGTGCTAGGCTCTGTACAGGGGAGGAATAGGAATTGGTGGAACCTCATGGATGTCTACAGGAACCTCTGAAAGAGGGTATGATACTGGTATAATTGGTGCCGTGGAAGGCCCCACTCCTTCTGCCCTCATTATCCTTTGTGCCCTTGGTAACTCTTCATCCTCTTGTGCCACCCTCACGGCCATTCTAGCTCTGGTAGTCGCCCTGACTACGGTCATCAATTCCTCAGCGGTCCTCTCTTCATTCTCGTCAGGATCCTCCACGAGATCCTCCTCAGCAACAATCCCTTCTGGGATAACATCCTCAACCGCAACATTTTCAATATGAATCTCATCCGGTCCCTCGTTAGGGTACTCTATTGGATTCACAATTTGATCTCCAATATGAAATAAAACATCCTCATGCTGATGCCCCTGAACCTCAGGGTTCGGTGCCCCGCTGCCCTATATGAGAACGAACTATGTTACTATCATGATATTTATAAGGGTTCCCATAAGGGTTTTAATTGTCAGTACTACGCTAGGTAGTCCGACTATGAACTTGGCAAGAGTTTTTATTATCTTAGTGAACTTATTATCTTAACGCCACATCATCTCTGAGGTTTATAACGCTTGGCTCTGATACCATTTCTGTAACACCCCCAAATCCGGGGTCGGGGATCCGGGATGTCACGAGTTCCATTTCCCTTAATAATACTTAATCTTAATAATCAACCAACTACTGCGTACTGTGACCCCCACAATCTACACACACACACCACAAGTTATAGTCTCAGAGATGAATACCAAAAATAACACAAGTCATTTTATTCCACAATTATAAGTCATTACACCTCAAAAGGGATTCTGAATAAATTTATATTTCTTTGCCATTATTACAATTCATATAGATACATAAGTCTGGTACATCAAAAGTTGAAAGCCTAGCCTATTGGTACTTCCTACCTCAGCTACAACAGCATCAACGCCTACAGGAAACTGCGGAACGTTTCCTATCCGCTCGCAAATTAGGAGCTTGGTCCTGTTCATCTTGTCTATCTGTTATTGTGTGATGAAAGAAGAAAGCAAGGGTGAGCAACAAGCCCACCGAAATAATATGAATTATAATTAACAATATATGAGCATTCTCATAGTACTCATGAAAGTCTTGGTCAAGAAAAAATGAACCAAGTTGATATCTTAACGCGACCAAGTCGCAAAATATTCAGTATATATATACATATATACTTTTCACAATCTTTGAAATCCTCTGACATGTATAATATACACAGAGTTCCCGTTTATAACTGTATAAAATATCGTTGCAAGGTGATCTCATATATCTAACCTTGTCTCAACGTTTTTTTGAAAATCTTTGTCATGCATAAGATAATCATTTACTAGATATAAGTTGAAAAGATGAAGTTACAAGATACTCCCATATACTTATATCTTTTCCGAATACTACTTGAACTACCACCGTTCAAGGTATAATCAGTTTCAAAAGTTCATCACACAGATGAGACTACAAGATAAGACTTGAATAGATTCAATCTTTGAAATATTATTGAATGAAATAAAGTTACGAGATACTTCATTAAGTGTCGATATATATATATCCATATATATCTCTCATACATTTCTTGGAAACCTCTGTTATGTAAAGTATGAACAGAGTTTGCAACATCCAATGAATTTTTGGAAAGGAAAAGAATTTTGGCATAAACCCGATATCTTGCTGATCAGGCAAAGATACCAATAAGTAACCTTTTCTACTGTAGATGGATGAATTCCTCGCCGGTCATCACCCTGGCCGCATTAGGACCTCGCGCTAGACCGTTACCCGGCCACTAACGCGTGGATGGACTGTCACCCAGCCTCTTACACCTTCATAGACCGTACCCCGGCATGTCGCTTATGCCGGCTCAATTAGATGGACTTACTTCCCGAACATTGGGCAAGTAATCAAATTATTTTCTCAAAACAGCAACCTCGTTGCGAATATAAAATACACCACAGAGCCGGATCCCTAAGATTTTTGAGCGAATATTCAAGTCTCCTTCGAAAGGAAGATCTTAAATATAAAAATGAGTTTTGGGATCCGCTCTAACTTATAAAAATCATTTTGAAGACTCGAAAACATTTTTAAGAATGTTTGGAGTAATGCTGATTTAATGAAATAAATCAGTCCCAATATATTAGAAAATATATGAATATTATTATTTAAATAATATTCCCAAAAGGATAATCCTTATAAAAATAATTGAAGTAGAAGTTTTAAAACTTATACTTGAAATGAATAATAAATAACCAAACATATACTTATACGAAAGTACGATCTTTATTTGAATAATCGAAAATAAGTTTGATTATCGAAATATTATTCTTTAATAAAATAAAGAATATTATTTAATAAATAAGCGGAGTCATAAGTCCTCAAATGAATATTCAAAATAATATTCATTAAATAAAATAAACGGAGTCTTAAGTCCTCGAATGAATATTCAAAATAATATTCATTAAATAAAGTAAGTAGAGTCATAAGTCCTCGAATGAATATTCAGAATAATATTCATTAAATAAAATAAAGTTATCGAATAAACCTTATTCGATTAATAGTTTTGAAAACTATATCAATATATATATATATATATATATATATATATATATATATATATATATTATACTCGGGAACATCGACTCCCGGTTTAGAAAAATGTTCACCTTTGGATCCCCTATACTAAGGGTATAAGCAACTACTGCTTATCTCTAGCATAGGTATTATGCAACTTATAAGCATTTGAATTGATAATAGACTATCAAAATTACGAAACAGGCATGCATATAAATATCATATCACATGCTCCAATATATTGCAAGACTTTGCTAATAATAATCATGCACTTATCACAAGATAATGTATATACATATATACATCACAACAACAGTATAACGGGTAGAAAACTTGCCTGAGTGTTCCCGGTTAGACTTAAGCTTAGAGTGGGTCCGATAACCTATGAACAACCACATAAGTTGGAATTAAACCACGGTCGCTTAAGAAACTAGACTTTAACCAATTGAACCCTAAAGTTTGCTTATGGTCATTTCTACGCTTAACAAATCGCATAAGTCGTTCGAGTACCCTCGGCTCCACCATTTTTAATAAATTAACCATTAAGAGTTTTAAGGCGATTCTTTCGTGAGTACCCTACCAACTTCCTATTCCACTTTACATAATTGTTTCATAATCCAAATTAGTCATTTAAAGTCCTTAACCAAGGTTTCAAAGTAAGGCGAGGGGTAATGGTTCGGTCGCGAAGCGCCATTACTTAAAACGGTCGTTTCTCCTAAACCGTACATCGGATTCAAACGAACCACATATCAAAACGAAGCTTGTAATAACCCCAATTTTTGGAAATTTTTTGAAACCCTTATGAATAGTATTTTTGCTGAATGAGAAAAATGTTCATGCCACGCTATGTAGGGGTTCTGTTATTGATCTTATGGGATATTATTAGTACTCTATGTGGTATATAAGTGTATGTAAAGATCGTCAGAATCCAATTCCGAACACTTTGATTTTTCCCGGAAATCCACAAGATACGGAGAGAATTGAGTATAAGGTAACAGGATAAAATGATTTAAATTAAAGGATTATAAGAGAGGATCATAGAAGGAATACAATATATTGAGAAAGGTTAAGGGAACCTAAGTAATAAGATCCCGGGTATGATCCCTCAAACGATAAACGAGAACGAAAGATAAGCGAACCGTAAAACAAATAAGTGACCAAGAGACAAGCTTGTACAAGAAGCCAGGGATTGTGACATCATCAAACCACAAGGTATGGACAAGTGGGAGCATTATGACATGTGCAAGGTGACACAAGCATGACATGGGAAGGAAGGAGGTGTGGTGGCTTTTTAACCACACAAATTCAAGGGCAACAAGGTAATTAACTAAATCAAACACAAAAACAAGCCAACCAAGCCAAGCAAAATCATTTTCATCAAAATCAAAAAGAAACCAAGGCATGGTTCATCATGCTCTCGGCTTTTTACTATTGCAAATGGGCAAGAATTCAAAAACTCAAGATCCAAGCCTCCTAAATTGGTGAGTTAATTCCCTAATCATCTTCATGCTTAGTTAGGGCTATATCATGAGTTTAAGCCATTAATTCCTTCTCAATCTTCTTCATTTAATCAAAGAAGAAGACTATGAATAGTGTTTTCAAGTTTTTAACTTGAAGTTTTTCTTGTTTTCTTGAAGATCCAAGCATTCTTAAGACTTCTCAAAGCTTCTTAAGGCTTCTTAGCTCCTCCCACCACTTCAAGGAAGGTATACCATCTCCAAACCCTAGATTCCTATATATTATAAGATGATTTTGATTAGTAGGATGATATTGTAGCTTGTTGTTGTGATTAGAGTTTGGGATTTGAAATGGTAGTGAAATGGAATGGTAAATGTTATGGTTTTGATTAATAGAACTTAAGTATGATTAAAGTTAAGCTTAGGCATAAGTATGAATGATTAAATTTAATTGGTTGGGGTTGTTATGATGTGATGAGGATGGATGTTGGTTGTATGTTGGATTTGAGGTTGATTTGGAATGGGTTTGAATGGTTTAAAATATTGGAAATCGCGTAAACATAGCCGTCGTAACGTCCGATTTTCTTTGGACTGTTTTTGTGCATAGCATTAGGACCCGAGAACCCCCTGCTAGATTATGACCACTGCCATGTTTAGATAGCTCATGTTACGAGCTTCATTTTGATATGTAGTTCGTTCGATTCCGATGCACGGTTTAGGAGAAACGACCGTTTCAAGTAACGGCGTTTCGCGAACGAAACTTTTCCCCTCGCCTTACTTTGAAACATAGGTTAAAGACCAATAAGGGTTAATTAATGTATGAAACATTTATGGTAAGTGTGTTAGGCAGTTGGTAAGACACTCGCGAAGGAATCACTTTAAAACTCGTAAAGGTTAAATTATTAAAAATGGTGGAGTCGAGGGTACCCGGGTGACTTAAGCAAATCAGTAAGCGCAAAACAAGCGTTAGAGTCTAAGTTAGTTAAAGTATAGATTTACAAGTGACTTTGGTTTAATTCCAACTTACTTGTTGTTTATAGGTTACCAGACTCGTCCCGAGCCTTTTATCACCCCAAGTCGCTCAGGCAAGTTTTCTACCCGTTATACTGTTGTTGTGATGTAAATATATGTATATGCATTATCTTGTGATAAGTGCATGATTGTTATTAGCAAATTTTGCGATATATTGGAGCATGCTGATATGGTATATATGCATGTCTGTTTCGTAATCTGGTTATCTATCTGTTGATTTCGATGCTTATAGTTGCATAATACCTATGCTAGAGGATAGCGGTAACTTGCATATACCCTTAGTATAGGGACCCAAAGGTGAAAATATTTTCTAAAACCGGAAGTCGAGGATCCCGAGTAGATTTTGTATATATGGATATGGATATATATATATTTATATATATATATATATATGGTTATAGTTTTCCAAACTATTAATCGAATAAGGTTTATTCGATAACTTTAAGTTTATTTTATTATTTGAATATTATTTGAATATTCATTCGAGGGCTTATGACTCAGTTTATATTATTATTGAATATTACTTGGATATTCAATCGAGGATGTATGACTCCTTTATTTTAATGAATATTATTTATAATATTCATTCGAGGTATTATGACTCCGCTTATTACTGAAATATATTCTTTATTTTATTAAAGAATAAGGTGTTAATAATCAAACTTATTTCCGATTATTCAAATAAAGATAATACTTTCATATAAGTGTATCTTTGGCTATTTAATACTCGTTTCAAGTATAAGTTTTAATACTTCTACTTCAATTATTTTTATAAAGATTATTCTTTATGGGAATATTATTTAAATAATAATATTCAGATATTTTCTAATATATCGGGACTGATTTACTTCATTAAATCAGCATTACTCCAAACACTCTTTAAAGTGTTTTCGAGTCTTCAAAATGATTTTTAAAAGTTAGAGCGGATCCCAAAACTCATTTTTATATTTAAGATCTTCCTTTTTAAGGGGATTTAGATACTCGCTCAAAACCTGGGGAATCCGGCTCTGTGGTGTATTTTATATTCGCAACGAGGTTGCAGTTTTGGTAAGCAATTTGATTACTTGCCCAATGTTCGGGAAGTAAGTCCATCTGATTGAGTCGGCATAAGCGACAGGCCGGGGTACGGTCTATGAAAGTGTAAGTGGCTGGGTGGCAGTCCATCAACGCGTGAGTGGCCGGGTAACGGTCTAGCGCGAGGTCCTAATGCGGCCAGGGTGATGACCGGTGAGGAATTCATCCATCTACAGTAGAAAAGGTTACTTATTGGTATCTTTGCCTGATCAGCAAGATATCTGGTTTATGCCAAAATTCTTTTCCTTTCCAAAATTCATTGGATGTTTCAAACTCTGTTCATACTTTACATAACAGAGGTTCCAGAAAATGTTTAAGAGATATATATATATGGATATATATATATCGGGACTAAATAAAGTATCTCGTAACCTTATTTCATTCAATAATATTTCAAAGATTGAATCTATTCAAATCTTATCTTGTAGTCTCATCTATGTGATGAACTTTTGAAACTGATTATAACTTGAACGGTGGTAGTTCAAGTAGTATTGGGAAAGATATAAGTATATTGGGGTATTTGGTAACCTCATCTTTTAAACTTATATCTAATTAATAATTGTCTTATGAATGACAAAGATTTTCAGAAAAACGTTGAGACAAGGTTAGATATATGAGATCACCTTGCAACGATATTTTTTTATACAGTTATACACTGGGACTTTGTGTATATTATGCATGGAAGAGGACTTCCAATATTTTGAAAAGTATATATGTATATATACTGAATATTTTGCGACTTCATCGCATTAAGATATCAAACTTGGTTCATTTCTTTTGACCAAGACTTTCATGAGTATTATGAGTAGGCTCATATATTGTAAATCATTATATATATTATTTTGGTGGGCTTGCTGCTCACCCTTGCTTTATTTCTTCATCACACAACAACAATTAGGAAAGATGGCCAGACTCCAGCAGACCCAGCGCAAGCGCGTGGGAAGCGTCCCGCGTCTTCCCATTGATGTTGTAGCTGCTATAGCTGCAGAGGTAGATCTATTGTAGATCAGACCATCTACTTTTGAGAATCAATTATGTATAATTATAACTTGTGGCAGATAATGGCAATTAACTGTAAATTTATCAAGTAATCATTTTGGGTTGTAATAACTTTTAAATTGTGGATTCAAAGACTTGTACTTATTTAAATTTCATCTCTGAGACTATAACGGGTTGTGGTGTGTGTTAGTGTGGGGTCACAGCATAAGGTTATTTATTATTAATTAAGTGAAGTGATATTGTGGAAAGTTAGACCGTGACGACCCGGATCCCCGACCCCGGATCTGGGGGTGTTACAAAGCTCGTAACATGAAATATCTAATCATGGTAATGGTCAGAACCTAACAGTGAGTTCATGGGTCCTGATGTTAAGAACAAAAATAGTCGAAACTAAATCGGGCATTACGACGGCTATGTTTACGCGATTACCAAATTTTATCCTACTCCAAATCAATCCAAAATCAACTACAATTCAACCATACAACCAAACTCCATCCATACATTACTAAAACAGCCCCAACACCTCAAGTTCTCCAATTTATATTATTCTCAAACATGAACTAAAACTATTCTTAAGTTCATTAACTAATAACCAAGATTTACAACTCCAAAAACATCACAAAACCAACTAATCTCTACATATTCAATCACCATGCTTCTCATGAACAATCCTACTCATAATAAGCTCTTAATATTCAATAACAATGCTAGGTTAAGAGATTATACCTTCCTTGGTGAGTAAGAGTAACTAAGGAGCTTGAAATCACCATTGAAAGTCCTTACCAAAGCCTAATCTAACCAAAAACACAAGATCAAACAATTTAAATTTCTTGAAAACACTATTCACTCTCTTCTTAAATGATTTATTGAAAGAGATTGTGAAGGAATTTGGAGCTTAAACTCCTAGGATAGCCATAACTAAACATAAGGAACCTTGGATAATTACCTTGCAATTAAACAATGGTTGGATCTTGGATTTTGAAATTTTCCTCTTTGAAAAATAAGAAAAGCCGAGAGCTTCTCTTGAATAATTAGAGTCAACTTTGTTTTTGTGTTTTTTGATTTTTTGGCTTGGTTGATCCACTTTTGTTTTGATTTATTACCTTTTAACCATGGTGAATTTTATGTGGTTTATTATCAACCAACCTTCCTTCCTTTTTGGTCATGCTTAGGTCATCATTCTTATGTCATCTTCCAATGCTTGTCCTCTTCTTATTGGTTTGATGACATCATCCTCACTAACCTCTTTGATTAGCTCTTAATTACTTGGCTAATGACCGCTGATCTGTTATACGGTTCGCTTAACTTTCGTTCTCGTTTATCGTTTGAGGGATCATACCCGGGATCTTATTACTTGGGTTCCCTTAACCTTTCTCAATACATTATATTCCTTTTATGATCCTTTCTTATAATCCTTGAATTTAAATCCTTTTTATCCTCTTACCTTATACTCAATTCTTTCGGTATCTGGTGGATTTTCGGGAAAAATCAAAGTGTTCGAATTTGGATTCTGACGATCTTTACATACACTTATGTCCCATATAAAGTACTAATAAGATCTCAGAATAACAATAGAAGAACCCCTACATTAGTGTGGCATGGAAAGTTTTCTTATTCAGCATAATCAGCAAAACACTATTCATAAGGGTTACTAAAAGTTCAAAAATTTTGGGGTTATTACAGATAAGCTTTGTCAGACTTCAGATTAAATTCAATACCCTTAATACCCAGAAATGTAGTGATCTTGGCGGTATTAGGCTTCATCTCAACTAATTCACCATTATGAGCTCTATACTTTGGATAATATGGTCTGTCAGACTTTACAGAGTAAAGTTTCTTCTATCTTTGAATATCAGATTTTAAGTAACTGGCAGCACCATCTGTTGACTTGTTCTTCACTTGAAGTAGAAATAAAACATGTTGCAGTTTTTCATAATACTTCAGTCGAATTACATCCTTTCTTATCTGGAATACTCTCCCATCTGTCATAAAATACAACATTATGTCTTCTTTCAGCTTGGAATTGTAAACCATCTGTACAGACTCCAATTGATTTAGTCTTGCTGGAGTTGTCCCTACTCCTGGTTCAGAAAGAGATGTAGGATCTAAGGTAGAGTTGTTTACTCTCTTCTCATCAATATTACCCAGTCCTGTTTTATCTCTAGCTTCCTTCCCTTGAAGCAATCTACCTTTAAAAACATTTGTTGAAGTCTTCATAGGTTGAGCAGATTGTTGAGCTTTAGTAAACCCATGTAGTAGAATTTTTGAAGGTTTAACATGAGCAATGTCAGAGGTTTCCTTTTCTTCTGATGTCAAGACAACTTGAGCTCTGTCAGATGTTACTTGAATATTGCTTTTCTTCTTCAAAATCAGAGTTGCATCTTCATCAGATTTTGCTTCCAGATCCATAGTTGGAATATATATCTTTACAGGTTAATCAACTTTTGCCTTACCCTTGAATCTAGGATCAACTTCCACCAGTGATTTGGACTTGGCCTTAGATGCCTCAGTATCTGTCCTCTCTTTGATCACAATGCCCTTAGGCTTATGTGGGTTCTTTACAATGACTTGAGCTTTAGACTTTGACTTAAATTTGTCATTTTCAGCTTTCAGTCTAATCTCTTCTTCTTTCAGACTTTCAATATCCATGCCTGGATTGTCCTTTAGGAACAGCCTTTTGAAGATCTCTTCATCAAGTTTCAGAGTTTGTTCATCAGAACTTATCCTTTTACCAGTATCAGAACTTGTTCTTTGACTTGTAGTTCTGGCTTTTCTTGATAAAGAACCCCTGCCTTGACCTAGACCTCTACTCCTTTCAGAGTTTCCTGGTCTTCATTATCATCATCCTTACCCTTCAAAGGTTGATCAGTTTTGCATTTGGACTTAATCACTTTCTCCCCCTTTTTGGCATCATCTGGTAGAAGCAGAGAGACAAGCAATTCCACAGAGTTTTGGATTTCATTGAGTTGGTCTTGTTGATCAGCTTGATTCTTTAAGATATCAGATAGTTGATCTTGCTGTTTTTCCTGAGTCTTTTCTATATACCCAATGCGGTCAAAGGCTGGCTGAAAAAACCTTTTCTTGTCCAATTTGACATTCATGTCTTACTGAATCAGTGATTCTTGAATTTTTTTCACCTTGGCTTGAGTTATTGAGTGTTGACCTTGAAGGTTCCTGGTACTCAATATAGTAACTCTGAGCTGTGCTTTGAAGTCATCATTCATCAGCATCTCATCAGCTTTATCCAGGTACTCAGCAAGAATATTTACAGTTGGAACAAAATCACCTTTGTTCCACTCCTTGATCAATTCTCTTCCTCTGGAGGTTTCACTCCAAGGTACTGGTGCATCCTCTCTCACAAACTTTTTAATCAAATCAGCTTTATTAACTGTTTGTAGAGGTGCATGTCCTGAAGGACCAGCTGCATCAGCATTTTCATTTGTAGCAGCTTCACCAGTATTGTCAGCATTTACTTCAACAGAACTTGCAGAATCTTCAATATCAACATCTTGTGATAAAATAATTGTATGTGAAGCAATAAAAGATTCATCTGCATTGACATCAGCATCTAGCAGTGGAATTGTTGGTGGAGTGTGTTGAGAAATTGTTGGAGCTTCCAAGTATAGAACCTCAGGTACATTCAAGTTGTGAATATCTATTTCAGCACTTATACCTGGATTTTCAGCATGTACTTGATCAATGATAGGAGACACAGGAGGTGTAGGAATGTGTTCTTGAGTATTCTCTAGCTCTTGAATAGAAGATTTGTGAGCTTCAGTAAAGTCTGGTTCAGTAGAGGGAAGAGATTCAATCACAATTGGGTCTTTTGAGATCAGAGATTCCTGACCTCCTTTCTCAACTGCTGATTCCATTCCTTTATCAGAGATTGATAATTCTACAACCCTCCTTGCTCTTTGCTTTTTAAGTTTCTTAGCTGATGGAGAGACTCTGGGAGCTTTATCATCAGAGTTTAGCTTTATAAGCCTTTTTAGGGGCCTAGAACTCCCAGTTTCTTGAGCTTTCTGAGAAGAGACATTCTCAACTACTTCAGCAACAGGTTCTGATGGTTGAACCTGTACCTCATCATCAGACTCATCTCTTAAAATTATCTTCCTTCTTTTATGATGTGATTGAGGGACTGTCTTAGTCCTCTTTGCTCTAGAAGAAGAATGCTTCACTTGATTATGTGCTGATGGTTGGTTGGCATGTTCTGATGTGAGTGTTTGTGGAGTGACAGTAGTAGGTGCTGATGGTTATTATGTGTTGGTGGGTTGGACATCAGGATATATCAATGAATGGGTAGCAGCATTAGCATTTACAAGGGCTTGCTTTACTGATAAAGGAATGCTAAGGGGTCTTAAAACTCCCTTCTTGTTGTCAGCAGTTAAAAGATCAGTAAAAGCCCTCTTAGCTAATCTAAATGGTTCTATCTGTTCACTTGCTAATTTTGGTTCATCTAATGTACAGTAATTGTAAATTAACTGACAGAACCTAGCAAAGTAAACTACATTCCTGTCTTCTTTCATTCTATCTCCTATAAAACATAACACAGTCTTTTCATAATCAAAATGAGACTGGTTTAAGAGTGCATACCCAATTTGTTGTGTCAGAATAGGAATGGCATCAAAATTTGAGCACTTGTTCGCAAACGTCTTCGTGATGCAATCGAAGAAGAAGTTCCATTCCTTTCGAATATAAGGGCGTTTGAGTTGACCCAACTTAGCCAAACTCTGTTCATACCCAAGATTAGCCATCATTTGCTGTAGCAATGGCTCCTCAACAACAGAACTGAATTGACAGTTTTCAGGTAGATGTAGAGCTTTTCGAACTGTTGCCGGAGTAACAACATACTCGACCTCCTTTGCTGTAAACACGATGCTTGGAGTCCCATTCTTACCACCATCATCATAAAGTCTGGTATGCCAAAACGTCAGAACTTGAGTTCCAGATAAATAGGATGGCTGCGTCAAAGTGAACCCAATTTCACTATAAGATAAGAAATCCTGAATAAAATGAAGTTCTGAAGGAGCTTCACTCTTAGTGAGAATGGCAGCATAGTTGTTGGGGACGAACTTTGCTCCATTAAAGATTATATCCTTGAGTGCCATTGAAAATGAGTGAGAATTTAGAGTGCCTGAAAGGTGTTTGATAAAATGTCTATATAGAAAACCGTCAGAGAATATGAGTAAATAAGAAAAAGAGAGAGAGTATAGAAAGAAATGTAGGTAAAAGATTTTTAAAATCTTTTATCTCTTTTACTTATATACTCCACTTGACAACAGTTATTGAGAAGTGGAACAGACTATACACCTGTCAGCCATGTAGTAATTAAGACAAAAGTTAACGGGCACGGGAAATAAGTAATGATTACTATACACATGCAGTTTTTAAAAAAAAACTATTCTCACTAAACAAATGATTATTACTGTCTTTATCTCACATAAACCAATATTCTGATAAAATATAGCCGTTCAAGTATTGACCTATAAATAAATTAAGGAAATAAAAACTGCCACGTCAGCATCAGAATTTTGATTATTATCAGAATTTAAAAGTCATCAGAATATGGCTCCTTTACTCAAAAAGTGAATGTTTATTTCTATAATTCTTCACATAAATAATGATATGGTTTCAACAGAACTTAATCATCAGAACTTCCATCAGAACTTGTCCTCAGAATTTATGCAACTGACACTTAAACTGTTCATCTAAAACAACATTGATCACCACAGTAATTTTCATCATTCATATGGAGTGTAAGTGTGTGCTTTAAGCTAAATATCAGACAAAGAGTAAAGTCTGATTCACTTCAGTATATCTTAGAAACAAGACATAACTAATAACTTTGCTTAAAATCTGTCATTAGTCTAAAGTCTACTATAGAATGAGTTCATGCATGAGTCCACCTCAACTGTTTTATGCTCATTTTATGCATCTTTTGAAATTCCTTTTTACAGTGGATTCTCAGATTAAGTGAGTCACGACTGCTTATCAGAATTTATGCTATTATTAGAGTATTTCTCCAGTAATCAGGGAATGTGTAAAGTCACCAAGAAAATTTTATTTTGCTTTTCTAATGCATATTACTTAATACCAGCAATGCACTTGGGTCTTCCCTTCCACATACATTTTTCTCTAGATCTCAAAGGAGTACCTGATATTTATTTCTTTTCTTTACTTTTTCTTTTGATAAGTGAGGCTTATCAGCACTTAGTACATCCATAAGATTTACCAACATAAGAACTTAACAGATAAGAAGCACTATTCTAGTTTTTGACTTAGTTATAAGATACACAAAGTAAACCTAACCAAGCTCAATATCAGAATTTGCTTGTGTTAAAAGATTTCCACATAAACAATTACTTCAAACATGGGATCTTTGATATATTAGAGACTAATAGGTTAGCATCTAGCACAGTTATCCTCATTGGATTAAATAGTCACAGAAACATTCATATCACTATCAGAGTTTAGAAATTCACATCAGACAACAATCAGCACATAGGTAAATTTCAATTTAAGCACAGATTACATAAAGATAGTAATCTCTGTAAATACTAATTATAAAATCTGATGTATCTGAACATAAACTAAGCAGATTTAGAGAAAGAACCTGAAACCATTCCAAGTTCATTTACCAATCTTGTAAAAGTAGCTTCACATAGTGGTTTTGTGAAGATATCTAATAGTTGTTGATCTGTTGGAACAAAATGTAATTCCACTGTACCTTCCATCACATGCTCCCTTATAAAGTGGTCCCTAATGCTGATGTGCTTTGTCATTGAGTGCTGAACTGGATTACCTATCATAGCAATAGCACTTTGATTATCACAGTAAATAGGGATTTAGAAAATTCTAACCCATAATCCAGTAACTGGTTCTTCATCCAAAGAATTTGTGCACAACAGCTTCCTGCAGCAATGTACTCTGCTTCTGCAGTTGATGTGGAAATTGAATTTTGTTTCTTGCTAAACCAAGAAACTAATTTGCCTCCAGGAAATTGGCAGCTTCCACTTGTACTTTTCCTGTCAATTTTGCACCCTACAAAATCTGCATCTGAGTAACCTATTAGCGTAAAGTCTGATTCCCTAGGATACCAAAATCCTAGATCAGCTGTACCCTTAAGGTACTTGAAAATTCTTTTCACAGCTGTTAAGTGAGGTTCTCTTGGATCTGCTTGAAATCTTGCACAAAGACATGTAGCATACATAATATCAGGTCTACTTGCAATTAGATAGAGTAGTGAGCCAATCATACCTCTGTAATCAGTAATATCTACTGATGTACCAGTATCCTTATCCAATTTTGTTGCAGTGGCCATGGGAGTGGATGCACTTGAACAGTCTTGCATTCCAAATTTTTTCAACAAATTTCTGGTGTACTTAGATTGACAAATAAAAGTTCCTTCTTCATTCTGCTTGACTTGAAGGCCCAGAAAATAGCTAAGTTCTCCCATCATACTCATTTGATATCTTGACTGCATTAGCTTGGCAAACCTTTTACAAAGTCTGTCATTTGTAGAACCAAAAATGATATTGTTAGGGTGAAAACACGCGCTAATAATACACGCAAGTATACGCGTTCGCAAGTAATATAGAATACTTTCTAGTTCATTCCCACAGAGACTCAGACTAATTATGTTCAATTAATGTAACGACTGGGAACTTTACGTTTATATTATATCATGATTATAATAAAATATGTGAATTAATGTGTCATTTATGTGTGATTATCTGATAAACCCTAACTGTTATGTGATACGTGTATTCCATGTCATTTCTGTATTTTTAAGGTATTTTTCAGATATTTTATTATGCATTTATAGGTTTTATTTCAAACATTTTATGACCCAAACGATGATTTTAAAGCCAGTATTTCAAATAAAATAATGGGCCTTATTTTTCATTAAATGGCTTTTACAATCGCCTTGTTCTGAACATCTAGATAATTTATAAATTTTCCCGTTTTGCGAAAAATGATTTTTCCGGGCCCCATTGGGTGTCAAAAACCCCACAAAAATCACATTTTTATTTTTATAAAATTATAGGACTTTCATTTATATTATTTCTTTGCATTTTTGCATTATTCACAATTTTTGGGAATTTTTGGCATATATATTGCATATATAAAATATTTATAAATTAAATTTTAATACTCAAAAATTATAAAAATTAGGGCCCAATATTTTTATTTAATGTATAATTAGCCCCTTAATTTTAATTAGGAGTATTATTTTTACTACTATAAATAGCCTAATTTTTATTTAATTAATTATAATTAATCATTAAAATCTGCAAAATTACCAAAAATTCTCTGAAATCGGGTTGGGAAGAACAGGTTCGGGTCGAAGAATCAAGTCGTGATTTCTCACTGATTACAGCATCAAATCGTGTGATTCAAGTACTCAAATCGAAGGTTTTGATCCGTTCTTTCTGTTTCTTGCATCAATTTCACGTTTTATTGCATCGTTTTTGATTTGGGTTTATGTTCGAATTAGGGCTTTTTGATTCTGGGGTTATTGTGATATTTTGATGATTGATATAGCTTTGTTAGATGATTTACAGTCGATTCATGGTGTTTAATTGAACAAACGATGCTTGGATAATGATTCACGATTTCTAGGGTTTAGGTCGAATTTTCAAAACACAACTCGATAATTTCTGTGAATATTTGGTTCTTGTAATGTTAGGGCTTTGATTGTATATGTTCTTAGCTTCATTTTGCACTATATAACGTTTGATTTTATGTACGATTCTGCAAATTCGATTTTTTGCCGGAGTTTATGTCGATTTCGCCGGAGAAGTTGATTCAGGAGTTATTCTGTGATGTTTTGGCCGTGGTTGGATTGCTGTGTTGATTTGCAATGAAAAGCACTCAAAAACAGCACCAAACGGTGTTGATTTGGGGCTGATCGGAGCTTGGCCGGACTCCGGGAACTCACCGGAATCTGGAAAAATTCCGGCGTGTTCTTGGTGACCCGGAATCCAACCCGTTTGACCCGTTCAGATTACCCGGTTTTGATCTGTTTTTGTCAGAAACCAATTTCTGACAACTGTTTCTGAAATTTTGATTTTGATTTTATTTTTATTAATTTTAAAAATTAGTTTTATTTATTTTGTAAATTGATTAATTAATTATTTAATTAATTAATTTATATTATAAATAATTCTGAATTATTTTCTAAAAATCAGATTGAATTATTTTCTTAATTATTTATTATTTATTTATTACTTATTAATTATTTAAATGTGATTAATTATTTTGATAATTAATCAAATAATTTTCAATAAATTATAATAAATTCATTTTAATTTCAAAACTTATAGAAAAATTATCTTTAATTCTGATTTTCTTAAATAATGATTTTAAATTTTTTTTTGGGTTTTAAAAATTAGTAATAATTATTTATAATGATTAATAAATGGAATTATCAGTATTTAATTAATAATAATTCAACCGTTAGTCCGTTTTGCGTGAAACGAAAGCCTGTTAACTCAGAAAAATGAATCGTTTTCATTAAAAATAATATCAAAGCTTAATTTTTTTTTAGAAGTTAGTTGATTTTGTGACTTGTTTGATTATCAGTCAAGTTACGTGTCGAGACGAGTCCGAAAAATTCCGGAAAAATGGGAAACGAGTCAGATAACGATCAGTTGAGCGATCAACGAGTCAATTTTGGTTTTAAAAATTATTTTAACCATAAAAATGATTATGTGCTTATGTGCTTATGTGTATTATGTGGTTAATCGAGTCTTACTTGCTTATATATAATACATGAGTCAGTCATAAGCGCATGGGTAGATGTTAGGATCAGTTTGAAGTCGATTCAAGATGCAAATGAAGTACGACGTGACTTAACCAGTCTGTTTTGCCAACAGAAGCTAAGCCAGTCAGGCCAGTTGAGTCGGTAATAGTCCAAGGTGATAGACATAAGTGATTCAATTGCAGTAAGTCGCGCAGAAGGCAAGTTTTTCCTCTATTCTACTTTCGGAATAGTGATATTGATTCAAATATTTATCACATTTACATTCTTTTGATTATTGTTCTTGATCACTAATATACAATCCCTATTCCTTTGTTCATATTTCATTTCAATTCTTGATTTCTCCATTTCTTTGGATTCTTGATTCATATTCTGTTGGTAACACATGGAGATTGATATATTCTAGTGTTTGGAATATATCAAAGCATACCGATTGTCCCGGTTGCTAAGCGATGGACTGGATAAGGATATTTTGGGATTGGGTGTGTCTTAATCCTGAGGACCGGGATGACTGGTGCCTCGACGTGGGCCGTAGTGCCTGGTTACCCGACTGGATCTATATACTGAGATATGGATCTGCATTATATTCTGACTGATCAGCAGAATATAGATGCAAACTTGTGTCCAGTTTAGGTTATTTGTACTCACCAGTAATGGCCTTCTTTCTATTCTCGTGAGGTTATATCTTGGCAGATATACCTGGGATGGCGGATTCATTTAAAATGCTTTAACACTGTTTATATGTTTGTGGACTTGTTGAGCAACTTTTGGCTCACCCCTTTTATTGTTATTCACCTTATTATTTTCAGTTAAGAAGGAATATGAAACCAATCAGGACTCGAGTGGTAAAGAAGCGAGTCAAGCCTCGGGATCCTCTTATACCCAAGGTGTTGATCCCAATCCAGGAAGAAAGCTTTGAGTTGCCCGAACAGGTGGAGTGTTGATAGATAGTAGGTGTTTGTGTTTGAATAAAAGTTGAACTTAGCTTAAAATGAATTAGACAATGGTTTGTAGTAAAGAGAGTTTGTGAGACTTTGAATGTTGGTTTGTAATAAAAGTAGTTAGTGGTTCTTGTTTTCATACTTCAACCTAAAAAGATCCTGGTTAGTGTTAAAGGGGTTTAATTTCATTTCTTTATTAATTGTTAATCAAATTGTACAGGTTTGGTGATTAGCTAGTAACTCCCAGACTTATACCCCGGGTCTGGAGGGCGTTATAATTAAACTCACTCACCAATGTATGATTGCTTCTCAATGTTAAGACAATAACACTTAGAATTGATTAACTAATTATTAACTACAATTAACTACTAAAATTAACCACTTAATTATCACTTGAACTAACAATATTAAAATACTCATGAGATCACAACTTCATTACTACTTCCTTCAATAATCATTGTTATTACCCTTAGCATGCAACAGTGCTGATATTAATCGAATAACACGAAACTGATAAAAGCCAACTTTCATTGTACTAATACCATTATACCAAACATCCACAATTAAGATAGAAGTTGAATAGGCATCAATTATGTTGAGTCCCTATATGTCTACAGAAATTGACAACATAATGATTTAAGAACAAGTTATTCCTTTCGATTACACAGGGCGAATAAAACGGTTAGAGTTAACCACTAATCATGCAACATCATACATGAACCTATGCTAGCATGGCAAGTTCTAAATCTCAAGATCCACCATCGCTTCATAAGAGATTAACACCCTACCTTATATGTTCGCGACGCACATAAGACGAATAAGCACAACCAATACTAGATATCATACAATCATCAGACACTAAGGTATTAAACAACTAACTAAAGAATTCCATAGTAAATCCGTTACGACCCCATGATCACGATTAGCCCATGATAGCATTCATCGTCATCATGGGTTCATATGAAAACATGATAAATAAACACAAGAGAATAATAACTAAACTAATTATATTAAACCAGAGTACGTCACAAGAGTAAATAGGTTCAAAGTCAAGAAAACTAGCATCCAACATTACAACGAAATAAGAATCACAAGAAAATATGCTTCCTCTTCGTTGTGGTGTGCTAAAACGGCCTTCTTCCTTATCTCCTTCACTCTTTGATTAATACTACGATCCAACCTTAGTGAAATGTCTCTGAAATCTACTTATATAGGAGTCCCATAAATCCCAGATTACTCAGAAGTTGGAAGCCAAACAGAATTAGAAGTCTAAAATATTAAATCTGAAATTACGACCCTGCGCGGCCGCTCAATATTGCTGAGCGGGCGCTCAGCTTCCTGCGCGGCCGCTCAGCATAGCTGAGCGGGCGCTCAGACCCCTTCTGGAAAAATGGTCTGTTTTGCTCCGTTTCTTCGCTGTAGTCTGCTCCTACATTCCCACTTACAATGCTGAACATATGCCAAGGCTTATTATTGATGAATTCTCCCCCGAAATGCAACTAATACCCTGAAATGCACAAACACTAGAAAAACGCATCAAATACACAAAATACTTGATTTCAAGATACCAATTTAAGCTATTATAAGACGCTCTAAGTGGTATAAATTTCCACTTATCACACCCCCAAACTTAAATCGATGCTTGTCCTCAAGCGTCACATACTCAAAAACAAAATAAAAATATGCATGAATGCAATCTATATGAAAAGCATCGATCCCCCTTACTACGACCAAACCAACCAACTCACGACATCTCAACAAATGCAATTAGGCAAATAAAGATCAATCGAATCATACAAACTAACATACAGCCAGAAACGTGGTGTGTGCAGATGCTTAACAGATATGCTTCACAACTAGATTAATTATCATGACTCAACTATCATCCAGGCAATCGCATGATTATACAAAGAATAAAAATTCTAGGCACAAAGTGACTTATAACACTACAAGAATCCTGGAGCTTATTACGGAATCATTCTTTTTATTTATAACAAAAAATGCTTATTTGACCGTGCAATGAGTGAGGTCAACAAAAGACTTATATAATGGTATCCATGTAGCGAGCGTTAGGTTAGCAGATCCCAGACTATAAAAGCCTTAGGTCACTAGGCACAAAGTCCCCTAAGAACTTAATAACTCGAATACTAAAGAGCCCACTCTTGGTCAATTATGCATTAATTCCTTTTTTTTTTCTTTTTTTTTCTTCTTTTTTTTCTCAACTTTCTGAGCAAGTGCGTTTCGCTCCATCTTGCTCAACCCTAGACTACTCGCATAAAATACGAGCCGGCTACTAGCCATTTAATGCCTAGCCACAATTAGCAACGAATTCCATTTTTTACTCCATTTTTTCTTTTCATGCCTTTTATCACTAAGAACCTATTATAAAATTCTAAGCATAATAAATAGATTAACCTCTAAAACCATCAAACCATAACAACAATCTAGTCCTTAAGCATTCTCTAAGACTTAGTGAAATTACAAGTGTTTCTAGCATGCATATCAACCTACACGATTCAACATCACTCTAATGTTGTCACTACACTCGCATCAATATCACGAATTAATTGGTAAATCAGCGCAAAAGGGATCATGGTAAATGCATGAGCTACATGACATGATAAACAAATAAAGCTATAAATAAAAATAAACTACATGGCAAAAATTATGCAATTATATGAACTAAACTATCATGAATATGCAGCTATAGGACACACACAAAATATTCCTTAACTACCACCCCCAAACTTAAAATCTTCACTGTCCCCAGTGAAGGTAGTCTAAAGGAACACAAGGCATACCTAATCGGAGAGATCATCATCATCATCACCCTCAGAGGGTGATGTATCAGGAGGCGGATATGCAGAGTCCTCACCAAAAACTGGCCACTGGATGTCAGCTCCAAGGCCTCGAAAAGCAGTCCCTAGTGCAAGGGTGAGCTCCTGAGCAAACCTGCTCTGCGTCTCGTACATAGCATCCATCCTCCGTGACAGCCTCCTATACTGAGCATCAGCCATCCCAACACCCTCCCGAGCTCTAGAAGAACCAACCTCATCACGCCTTGGCCTCGCCATGGTAGCACCTCGTGCTGGACGCCCTCCTGGAAGACGATAACCCAGCCCATGCTCCTCGGGCTCACCACCGGTCCACTCCTGCATCGCATGCAGAGTCCCGAAATCAATAGGAGCGGCCGACAACTGCAGCTGCTCATGAGACGACCACTGAACTCCAACCGCTCGGCAAAGCTTGGTAACCGTAGATGCATAAGGGATGTTCATGTGCTTAGCTCCCCTCAAAATCTTCAAAATTCCTTGGTAGATGAACTCACCAAGGTCCACATAGTACTCCTCATTCAAAATTCCCCACAATAACTGCGCTCTCTCAACTGTGACCTCATGTGCATGCGACGTAGGCAAAATATTAGCACAAATAAAAGCATTCCATGCACGGGCATACCTATTCATGGCGATCGCCGGAAAGTGACGATACTCATTAGTTCCAGTCTTGAAGGTCCAAACTGTGCCCGAACTACAGAGAGTAGCACAAATCAAATCCAAATCAAAATTCTCAGCAGTCTTCTCATTCCAGTTCTCCTCTGTGGGCTTCCTCTGCCTCTGCCCAATCACACGGTGAATCTCCGCGGGGTGATAATCAACCGTCATCCCCCTGACCATAGAATACCCATTCTTCTCGGCCTTCGCGTTCGCATAGAACTCGTGAACCACACTCATCGGCACTGCTTCAGGCGACTCACAAAAAGCTATCCACCCCTTCTCAGCAATCATAGGTAACAACTCACCATCCCTCCCCTCTCCTTCAAAATTGGCTTCCCCAATAGCCTAGTGTACTCCTCCTCAGCAGCCCTATCATTCAAATGAGGCCTCGCAGCAATACCCCTCGAGGAATCAGCAGTAGGGACAGTGCTGCTGCTATCGATAGTCCTTGCTCTCTTGGGTGCCATCAAAATTGAATAAAAGTGCTTGAGATTTGTGTTTTCATGTTTGGGAGAGAGTTTAAGTGTTTAAAGTGTATGGGAGATATATGGGATAGGTGTATGTATATATAGAGTATGGATTAGGGTAGAATTTGATTATGAGAGGGGTTAAGGGTTAAAATCATGGGATAATGGGAAAATAGGTCGTGGGTTTATGGGCTGTGTTTTATGTTTATATTTTTCTGATTTTTTTGGTTTTTTATTGAACATAAAAAAATTTCTCCCAGTCGGTCCCTGAGCGGTCGCTCAGCATAGCTGAGCGGGCGCTCAGGGGCTTCTGGATTTTTTTTTCCAGGCTTCATTTTTCTGATTTTTTTGTGGTTTTGGATAGGTTATTAACTTCTAAGGGTTCCTATAACAACAAATCATGGGTTGCCTCCCACGAAGCGCTTCTTTTTCGTCATTAGCTTGACATTGCGTACCTTCCTCAAGTTGATAATAAAACGGCACTAACCACTTCCCGGTTTGCCGTGTCCCCATAGTAGTGCTTCAAACACTGACCATTAACCTTGAATGCTTGGTCCAGATCATTCTCAAAAATCTCCACCGCTCCATGTGGAAACACAGTTTTGACAATAAAAGGTCCAGATCACCTTGATTTCAACTTCCCAGGAAAAAGTCGGAGACGAGAGTTGAATAAGAGAACTTGTTGCCCCGACACGAATAACTTAGGATGTAGCTTCCTATCGTGCCACCTTTTCACTTTTTCCTTGTACATTTTATTATTCTCGTACGCTTGGAGTCGAAATTCATCAAGTTCATTAAGCTGAAGCATTCGCTTCTTTCCAGCTGCATCTAGATCCAGGTTCAACTTCTTCAACGCCCAATAGGCCTTATGCTCAAGCTCCGCAGGTAAATGACATCCCTTACCATACACAAGTTGAAACGGGGACATCCCACGTGGAGTTTTGTATGCTGTTCTGTAAGCCCAAACAGCTTCATCGAGCTTTAAAGACCAATCCTTCCTCGACGGACAAACAACCTTTTCTAAGATGCGTTCGATCTCTCTGTTAGACACTTCCGCTTGACCATTTGTTTGCGGATGATAGGCAGTAGCAACTCGATGATTCACATTGTAGCGCTGCATCATAGAAGTGAACTTACGGTTGCAGAAATGTGACCCTTCATCACTTATGATTACTTGTGGCGTTCCAAACCTTGTGAAAATCTGCTTATGAAGAAAATTCAACACTGCCTTTGCATCATTTGTTGGTAGAGCTTTGAATTCTACCCATTTTGAGACATAATCGACTGCCAGAAAGATGTACTGATTGTTGCAGGACGAGACAAAAGGCCCCATAAAATCGATTCCCCAAACATTAAAGACCTCGACTTCAAGCATCATATTTAACGGCATCTCATCCTTTCTTGTAAGATTTCCCACTCTTTGGCAACGATCACACCTTAAAACAAACTGATGAGCATCCTTAAACAAAGTAGGCCAGAAAAAACCTGCTTGCAAAATATGAGCTGTCGTCTTCTCACCACCATAGTGTCCACCATAAACTGTGGAGTGGCAGTCTCGTAATATCCCCTCCGTCTCACAGAATGGGATTCATCTCCTGATGATCTAGTCAGCTCCCTGTCTAAACAAATACGGTTCATCCCACATATACCACTTCACCTCATGCAGAAACTTCTTCTTTTGAGCTGTGGTCAAATTAGGAGGCATTATATTGCTGACAAGATAATTTACAATATCTGCGAACCATGGCTCTTCCTCCTGAACTGCGAACAACTGCTCATCCGGAAAAGATTTGTTGATCAATGTCTTATCATGTGAAGTAGACTTGGGATTCTCCAATCTAGACAGATGGTCAACTACTTGATTTTCAGTACCTTTTCGATCCTTGATCTCTAACTCAAATTCCTGTAGCAAGAGCACCCAACGAATGAGTCTCGGCTTTGAATCCTTCTTGGAAACCAAATAGCGAATGGCCGCATGATCAGTGAATACTGTCACTTTTGTCCCAAGCAGATAAGATCGAAATTTTTCGAAACCAAAGACTATAGCCAAGAGCTCCTTCTCAGTAGTAGTGTAGTTCATTTGGGCCCCATTTAAGGTCTTGCTAGCATAGTAGACCACATGAAAGAGATTATTCTTGCGCTGCCCAAGAACTGCGCCCACCGCATAATCACTCGCATCACACATCATCTCAAAAGGCTCTGTCCAATCCGGTGCTGTAATAACTGGTGCAGTGATCAAACTCTTCTTAAGAGTCTCGAATGCCGTTAAACAGTCATCATCAAATTTGAAAGGCACATCCTTCTCAAGCAAGTTGCACAATGGCTTAGATATCTTCGAAAAGTCCTTGATGAAACGCCGATAAAAACCCGCATGACCAAGAAAACTATGGATTCCTTTCACAGAAATAGGTGGTGGAAGATTTTCAATGACTCACACCTTGGCTTTGTCCACCTCAAGACCCTTGCTAGAGACCTTATGCCCAAGAATAATGCCTTCACGCACCATAAAATGACATTTTTCCCAATTGAGCACCAAATTAGTTTCCATGCACCTTTTGAGCACTGCATGAAGATTATTCAAACATTTATCATACAAGTGTCCAAAGACGGAGAAGTCGTCCATGAACACCTCGACATTATTTCCAATCATGTCAGAGAATATAGCCATCATACATCTCTGAAAAGTGGCCGGTGTGCCACATAACCCAAACGAAACTCTGCGAAAAGCAAACATGCCAAATGGACAAGTGAAGGTAGTCTTTTCTTGATCCTATGGTGCAATACAAATCTGATTATACCCCGAGTAGCCATCCAGAAGACAATAGTACTCATGACCAGCCAACATGTCAAGCATCTGATCAATAAACAGAAGAGGGAAGTGATCTTTCCTCGTGGCCTTGTTCAACTTTCGGTAATCCATGCATACTCTCCATCCTGTGACTGTTCGAGTGGGGATGAGCTCGTTCTTCTCATTTGCTACCACAATGATACCTCCTTTCTTAGTTACACATTGTACGGGGCTCACCCAAGAACTGTCAGAAATAGGATAAATGATTCCTGCATCCAGCCACTTCAGAATTTCTTTCTTCACCACCTCTTTCATGATAGGATTAAGTCTGCGCTGTTGCTCAACAGTCGGCTTACTACTGTTAGGGCGAAAACACGCGCTAATATTCACGCAAGTATACGCGTTCGCAAGTAATATAGAATATTTTCTAGTTCGTTCCCTCAGAGACTCAGACTAAATTATTGTCTAATTAAACTCACTCACCAATGTATGATTACTTCTCAATGTTAAGATAATAACACTTAAAATTGTTGATTAAATATTAACTATAATTAACTACTTAATTAACCACTTAACTAACACTTCAATTTATCAATAATAAAACACTCATGAGATCACAACTTCATTATTACTTCCTTCTATAGCCATTGTTATTACCTTTAGCATGTGACAGTGATGATATTAATCGAATAACACGAAACTGATAAAAGCCAACTTTCGTTGTACTAATACCATTCTACCAAGCATCCACAATTAAGATAGAAGTTGAATAGTCATCAATTATGTTGAGTTCCTATATGTCTACAGAAATTGACAACACAACGATTTAAGCTCAAGTTATTCCTTTTGATTACATAGGGCAAATAAAACTGTTAGAGTTACCCACTAATCATGCTCAACGTACATGAACCTATGCTAGCATGGCAAGTTCTAAATCTCAAGATCCACCGTCGCTTCACAAGAGATTAACACCCTATCTTATATGTTCGCGACGCACATAAGACGAATACGCACAACCAATACTAGATATCATGCAATCATCACACACTAAAGTATTAAACAATTAACTAAAGAATTCCATAATAAATCCGTTGCAACCCCATGATCACGATTAGCCCATAATAGAACTTATCGCCATCATGGGTTCATATGAAATCATGACAAACAACACAAGAAAATAATAACTAAACTAATTATATTAAAACAGAGTACGTCACAAGAGTAAATAAGTCAAAGCAAGAAAACTAGCATTCAACGTTACAACGAAACAAGAATCACAAGAAAATATGCTTCCTCTTCGTTGCGGTGTGCTAAATCGGTCTTCTTCCTTATCTCCTTCGCTTCTTGCGTAAAACATAATCTAAAACATAATCCCCTTAATACTCTCTGTGAAAACGTCTCAAATCTACCTATATAATAGTCCCATAAAACTCAGATTACATAGAAGTTGGAAGCCAAACAGAAGTAGAAGTCTAAAATAATTTATCTTTTTCCCCGACCCTGCGCGGCCGCTCAGCATAGCTGTGTGGGCGCGCAGGTTGCTGCGCGGCCGCTCAGCATTGCTGCGCGGGCGCGCAGGCCTCTACTGGAAAAAATCCTGGTTTGCTCCGTTTCTTCGCCGTAATCTGCCCATTCCTTTCCTCTCGCAATGGTGAACACATGCCAAGGCTTATTCTTGATGATTCCTCCCCCGAAATGCAACTAATATCCTGAAATGCATAAACACTAGAAAAACGCATCAAATACACAAAATACTTGATTTCAAGACACCAATTTAAGCCATTTTAAGACGTTCTAAGTGGTATAAAATGCCACTTATCACACCCCCAAACTTAAATCGATGCTTGTCCTCAAGCGTCACAGACTCAAAAACAAATAAAAATATGCATGAATGCAATCTATATGAAAATGTAACGATCCCCCTTACTACAATTAACCAACCAAATTGTCACATCTCAACGAATGCAGTTAGACAACTAAAGATCAATAAACTCATGCAAACGGACATACAGCCAGAAACGTGGTGTGTGCAAATGCTTAACAGATATGCTTCGGAACTAGACCAATTACTATGACTAGACTATCCTCAAGGCAATCCTACGATTATACAAAGAATAAAAATTCTAGGAAAAAAGTGATATACAACACTACAAGAACTCTGGAGCTTACTACGGAATCGTGCTTTTTATTTACAACTCAAATGCTTATTTGACCGTGCAATGAGTGAGGTCCACAAAAGACTTATACAATGGTATCCATGTAACGAGCGTTAGGTTAGCGGATCCCAGACTCTAAAAGCCTTAGGTCACTAGGCACAAAGTCCCCTAAGAACTTAATAACTCGAATACCAAAGAGCCCACTCTTGATCAATTATGCAATTTTTTTTTTTTTAATAACTTCTGAGCAAGTGCGTTTCGCTCCATCTTGCTCAACCCTAGACTACTCGCAACATATGCGAGCCGGCTACTAGCCATTTGACGCCTAGCCACAACTAGCAACAACTTCCATATTTTTTTCTCCAAATTTTTTTCTTTTTTCATGTCTTTATCACTAAGAACCTATAATCGAATTCTAAGCGTAATAAGTAGATTGACCTTGAAAATAACCAAATCATAACAACAATCTAGCCCTTACGCATTCTTTAAGACTTAGTGGACTTACAATTATTTCTAGCATGCATATCAACCTACACAACTTAGTATCACTTTAATGCTATCACTACACTCGCATCAATATCACAATTCAGTCGATAACTTATTGCAAAAGGGATCATGGTAAATGCATGAGCTACATGACATTCATAAAAAAAAACTAAATGGCATAAATTATGCAACTATATGAACTAAACTATCATGAATATGCAACTAAATGACACACACACAATATTCCTTAACTACCACCCCCAAACTAAAAATCTTCACTGTCCTCAGTGAAAGTAGTAGAAAGGAACACAGGGTATACCTACTCGGAGTCATCATCATCATCACCCTCAGTGGGTGGAGTATCAGGTGGTGGGTATGCAGAGTCCTCACCAAAAACTGGCCACTGGATGTCAGCTCCAAGGCCTCGAAAAGCAGTCCCTAACGCAAGGGTGAGCTCCTGAGCAAACCTGCTCTGCGTCTCATACATGGCATCCATCCGCCGTGAAAGCCTCCTATACTGGGCATCACCCATCCCAGCACCCTCTTGAGCTCTCGAAGAACTAGCCTCACCACGCCCTGGCCTAGCCATAGTAGCACCTCGTGCTGGACGCCCTCCTGGAAGACGATAACCCAACCCATGCTCCTCAGGCTCACCACCGGTCCACTCCTGCATCCCATTCAGAGTGCCAGAATCAATCAGAGCTGCTGGCAACTGCAACTGCTCATGAGCCGGCCAGTTCACTCCCACTGCTCGACATAGCTTCGTAACCGTGGATGCATAAGGGATGTTCATATGCTTTGCTCCCCTAAAAAACTTCAGAATTCCTTGGTAGATAAACTCACCAAGGTCCACATAGTACTCATCATGCAGAATTCCCCACAACAACTGTGCTCTCTCAACTGTGACCTCGTGTGCATGTGAAGAAGGCAAAATATTAGCACATATAAATGCATTCCATGCACGGGCATACCTGTTCATGGCGATCGCCGGAAAGTGACGATACTCATTATTGCCTGGACTGCGGGTCCAAACTGTGCCCGGTCGACAGAGAGTCGCACAAATTAAATCCAAGTCAAAATCCTCAGCAGTCTTTTCATTCCAGTTCTCCTCCTCGGGCTTTCTCTCTCGCTGTCCAATCACACGGCGAATCGCCGCAGGATGATAATCAACCGTCAGCCCACGGACTACAGAAAACCCACTCTTTTCAGCCTTCGCGTTCGCGTAGAACTCGCGAACAACGCTCATCGGTACTGCTTCGGGTGACTCACAAAAAGCTATCCACCCCTTCTCTGCAATCATGGGCAACAACTCACCATCCCTCCCTGATGGTAAAAACCCCCTCTCCTTCAGAATCGGCTTCCCCAACAGCCTAGTGTACTCCTCCTCCGCAGCTCTGTCAGTTAACCGAGGCCTTGCAGCAGTACCCCTCAATGAATCAGCAGTAGGAACTGTGCTGCTGCTGTCAATAGTGCGTGCTCTCTTGGGTGCCATTGATTCGTGAATAAAAGTGTGTAAGAACTGATTTTTGATGTTTGTGAGAGGGTTTAAGTGTAGGAAGTTTTGTGGGAGATATGTAGGATAGGTGTATGTATATATAGGGTGTGGATTAGATTAGGGTTTGGGAATTAAGGGATAAAATGATGGGATAGTGGGAACAATTCGTGGGTTTATGGGCTAAAACTGTTTTTGTGTTTTTATTTATTTTTTTGTTTTTTTTTTCTGAACTGTAAACAATTTTCTGGAACTCGACCCCTGCGCGGCCGCTCAGCATAGCTGCGCGGGCGCGCAGAGGGTCTCTGGAATTTTTTTTTTTCAGCCCCTGTTTTCTGATTTTTTTGTGTTTTTGGATAGGTTATTAACTTCTAAGGGTTCCTGTAACAACAATTCATGGGTTGCCTCCCACGCAGCGCTTCTTTTTCGTCATTAGCTTGACGTTCCGTACCTTTCTCAAGTAGTCAACAAAATGGCACTAACCACCTCTCGGTTTGCCATGTCCCCATAGTAGTGCTTCAACCGCTGACCGTTAACCTTGAATGCTTGTCCGAATCATTCTCAAAAATTTCCACCGCTCCATGTGGAAATACAGTTTTGACAATAAAAGGTCCAGACCACCTTGATTTCAACTTCCCAGGAAAAAGTCGGAGCCGAGAGTTGAATAAAAGAACTTGTTGCCCTGGCATAAATAACTTAGGATGTAGCTTCCTATCGTGCCACCTCTTCACCTTTTCCTTATACATTTTGTTATTCTCGTACACTTGAAGTCAAAATTCATCAAGTTTATTAAGCTGAAGCATTCTTTTCTTACCAGCTGCATCTAAATCCAGGTTCAATTTCTTCAATGCCCAGTAGACCTTATGCTCAAGCTCCGCTGGTAGATGACATCCCTTACCGTACACCAACTGAAATGGTGACATCCCAAGTGGAGTTTTGTATGCTGTTCTGTAAGCCCAAACAGCTTCATCGAGCTTTAAAGACCAATCCTTCCTTGACGGACAAACAACCTTCTCTAGAATACGCTTTATCTCTCTGTTAGACACTTCCGCTTGACCATTTGTTTGCGGATGATAGGCAGTAGCTACTCGATGATTCACATTATAATGCTGCATCATAGAAGTGAACTTACGGTTGCAAAAATGCGATCCTTCATCACTTATGATTACCCGAGGTGTTCCAAACCTTGTGAAAATTTGCTTATTAAGAAAATTTAGCACTGCCTTTGTATCATTTGTCGGTAAAGCTTTAACTTCGACCCATTTTGAGACATAATCGACTGCCAGCAAGATGTACTGATTATTGCAAGACGTGATAAAAGGCCCCATGAAATCGATTCCCCACACATCAAAGACCTCGACTTCAAGCATCACATTTAATGGCATCTCATCCTTCCTTGACAAATTTCCCACTCTTTGGCAACGATCACACCTTAAAACAAACTGATGAGCATCCTTGAACAAAGTAGGCCAGAAAAAACCTGCTTGCAGAATACGAGCTTCCATCTTCTCACCTCCATAGTGTCCACCATAAACCGTGGAATGGCAGTCTCGTAATATCCCCTCCGTCTCATAGAACGGGATACATCTCCTGATAATCTGGTCAGCTCCCTGTCTAAACAAATATGGTTCATCCCACATATACCACTTCACCTCATGCAGAAACTTCTTCTTTTGAGCGGATGTCAAATTAAGAGGCATTATATTGCTGACGAGATAGTTTACAATATCTGCAAACCATGGTTCTTCCTCCTGAATTGCAAACAACTGCTCATCCGGAAAAGATTCATTGATTAACGTCCTATCTTGTGAAGTAGAATCGGGATTCTCCAACCTAGAGAGATGGTCAGCTACTTGATTCTCAGTACCTTTTCTATCTTTGATCTCTAACTCAAATTCCTAAAGTAAAAGCACCCAACGAATGAGTCTCGGCTTCGAATCCTTCTTAGAAACTAGATAGCGAATAGCTGCATGATCAGTGAATACTGTTACTTTCGTACCAAGCAGATAAGATCGAAATTTCTCAAAGCCAAAGACTATAGCCAAAAGCTTATTCTCAGTAGTGGTGTAGTTCAATTGGGCACCATTTAAAGTCTTACTCGCATAGTAGACCACATGGAAGAGATTTTTCTTGCGCTGTTCCAGAACTGCACCTACCGTATAATCACTCACATCATACATCATCTCAAACGGTTCTGTCCAATCTGGTGCTGTAATAACTGGTGCAGTGATCAAACTCTTCTTGAGAGTCTCGAATGCTGCCAAACATTCATCATCAAATTTGAACGGCACATCTTTCTCAAGCAAATTGCACAACGGCTTAGATATCTTTGAAAAGTCCTTGATGAATCGCCGATAAAAACCCGCATGACCAAGAAAACTACGGATTCCTTTCACAGAATTAGGTGGGGGAAGATTTTCAATGACTCCCACCTTGGCCTTGTCCACCTCCAGACCCTTGCTAGAGACCTTATGCCCAAGGATAATGCCTTCACGCACCATAAAATGACATTTCTCCCAATTAAGCACCAAATTAGTTTCCACGCATCTTTTGAGTACATCGCGCAGATTATTCAAACATTCATCATATGAGTGTCCAAAGACGGAGAAGTCATCCATGAACACTTCGACGTTATTTCCAATTATGTCAGAGAATATAGCCATCATACATCTCTGAAAAGTGGCCGGGGCGCCACATAACCCAAACGAAACTCTGCGAAAAGCAAATGTGCCAAATGGACAAGTGAAGGTAGTCTTTTCCTGATCCTCTGGTGCAATACAAATCTGATTATACCCGGAATAACCATCCAGAAGACAAAAATACTCATGACCCGCCAATCTGTCAAGCATTTGATCAATAAATAGAAGGGGGAAGTGATCCTTCCTTGTGGCTTTGTTCAATTTTCTATAATCCATGCATACTCTCCATCCTGTAACTGTTCGAGTAGGGATGAGCTCATTCTTTTCATTTGCGACCACAGTGATACCTCCCTTCTTAGGTACACATTGTACGGGGCTCACCCACGAGCTGTCAGAAATAGGATAAATGATGCCTGCATCTAGCCATTTCAGAATTTCTTTCTTCACCACCTCCTTCATGATGGGATTCAGTCTTCGCTGCTGTTCCACAGTTGGCTTACTGCCTTCCTCTAGCAGAATTTTATGCATACAATATGAAGGACTTATCCCCTTGATGTCTGCTATGGTCCATCCTATAGCTGATTTGAATTCTCTCAAAATCCTTAAGAGCTTGTCTTCCTCACTACCTGAAAGGTCAGATGAAATAATAACAGGTAACGTAGATGAATCACCTAAAAAAGCATACCTCAAGTGTTCAGGTAATGGTTTGAGCTCCAAGGTAGGTGCTTCCTCTATTGATGGTTTGAGCTTCCCTTCAACATTCTTAAGGTCAGAAGTACCAAGAGATTCAAATGGTATGTCCAGCTTTCGCTTCCATGGAGAAGCGTTTAGATATTGTAATTGCTCGTTGCTATCTTCATCATCATTGTCAAAATCCCCCACTAAGGCCTTTTCCAATGCATCAGACATTAGCATGTGATTGAGTTCCGAAGTAACCGCAGTATCAATCACATCCACTTTTAAGCACTCCTCATCTTCTGTAGGGAATTTCATTGCCTTGAATACATTGAAGGTCACATCCTGATCTTGGACCCGCATAGTAAGTTCACCTTTTTGCACATCTATCAAGGTACGGCCAGTAGCCAAGAAAGGCCTTCCCAAGATTATGGGAATCTTCTTATCTTCCTCAAAATCCAGAATAACAAAATCTGCTGGAAAGAAGAGCTTATCCACCTTGACGAGCACATCCTCAACTATGCCCCTTGGGTAAGTAATGGAACGGTCAGCCAATTGTAGCGACATGTATATGGGTTTTGGATCAGGCAGATCCAGCTTTTTAAAGATCGACAACGGCATCAGATTAATGCTTGCTCCCAAATCACAAAGGCACTTATCAAAAGTTAGATTGCCAATGGTGCAAGGAATGGTGAAGCTTCCTGGATCTTTCAGTTTTGGTGGTAACTTTTGCTGCAGAACAGCGCTACATTCTTCCGTGAGAGCAACGGTTTCAAGGTCATCCAGTTTCACCTTCCTTGCAAGAATAGTCTTCATAAACTTCGCATAACTAGGCATTTTTTCCAGAGCCTCAGCGAAAGGTATATTGATGTGAAGTTTCTTGAACACCTCCAGAAACTTCCCGAACTGTCTATCCAGCTTTTGTTGCTGCAATCTCTTAGGAAAAGGTGGTGGAGGATAGAGCTGTTTCTCCCCTGTATTAGCCTCAGGCAGAGTGTGTTCAACAGTAGTCTTCCTTGGTTCCGCCGCTTTCTCCTTTTGCTTAGATTCTTCATCTCTAACTTCAGCTTCGACTTCCTTTGCCTTTTCAGCATCAGCCACTTTTCCAGACCTTAAGGTAATAGCCTTGACTTGCTCTTTAGCTTCCTTCCTGCCTGGTACTTCCGTGTCACTGGGAAGAGTGCCAGGTTGACGATTGAGCACTGCATTGGCTAATTGACCGATTTGATTTTCCAAGGTCTTGATAGAAACCGCCTGACTCTTGCACAATAGCTTAAGTTCCTCAAAATCAGCACTAGTGGGTGCAGCTGTACTTCCCTGTTGATGATATGATTGCCTTGTAGCATACTGCTGTGGTTGCTGGAATCCAGGTGGGTTAAACTGTTTACTCACTCCTTGCTGATATGGTGGCTGAATAGCATTCTGATTATTCCCCCAGCTGAAATTTGGATGATTTCTGTTATTAGGATGATAGGTCGCTGGCACAGGCTGCTGTTGTCGCTGATAATTATTTACATACTGAACAGATTCGTTGACAAGAGAACACTGATCCGTAGAATGAGAACCTGCACAAAGCTCACAAACCATAGCTATTTGATTAACTCCATACGTAGCCAGATAATCAACCTTCATTGATAGCGCTTGGAGCTGGGCTGCAATAGCGGTGGCTGCATCAACTTCCAGAATACCTGCTACCTTGCCTGACGTCATCCTCTGAGTTGGGTTTTGATGCTCATTTGCAGCCATCGTCTCAATAAGATTATACGCCTCAGTATAGCTTTTAGCCCATAAGGCGCCTCCAGCTGCTGCATCGAGCATGGGCCGAGATTGGGCCCCCAAACCATTATAGAAACCAGTGATCACCATCCAATCCGGCATTCCATGATGTGGACATTTTCTCAACATTTCCTTGTAGCGTTCCCAAGCCTCGCACATAGATTCTGTAGGTTGCTGCGCAAACTGAGTAAGAGCACTCCTCATAGCAGCAGTCTTTGCCATTGGATAAAACTTCACCAGAAACTTTTGCGCAAGATCTTGCCACGTAGTGATGGACCCAGCTGGTTCAGAATGTAACCAGTCTTTAGCCTTATCCCTCAGTGAGAATGGGAAAAGCCTCAACTTGATAGCCTCATCAGTCACGCCATTATACTTAAAAGTGCTGCAGATCTCGACAAAATTCCTTATATGCATGTTGGGGTCTTCAGTTGCCGCTCCTCCAAAAGAAACAGAATTCCGCACCATCTGAATAGTGCCCGGCTTGATTTCAAAGGTGTTAGCTTGAATAGCCGGATGAAGGATGCTTGACTGAATGTCATCAATTTTAGGCCGAGAAAAATCCATAAGAGCTGGATCAGCTTGAACAATACGATCTCCCATGTTTACTGGTTCTTTCTGCTTAGTTCCTGAATCCAAATCCTCAAAATCTAACTTTTCCGGAATATCAAGAACTTCGTCTGTCTCCTCAGCTGTATCTAAAGTCCTCTTGCGAGCACGAGAACGAGTTTGCATAAACGCTTGCTAAAGTACCTGAAACACAACCGAAAAGAGTAAGTAACTACTACGTCCTAATCACTGAGTCCTAATGACCAATGATGGTAAGTACATAAACTAAACAAATACACCGAGTCCCCGGCAGCGGCGCCAAAAACTTGTTAGGGCGAAAACACGCGCTAATATTCACGCAAGTATATGCGTTCGCAAGTAATATAGAATATTTTCTAGTTCGTTCCCTCAGAGACTCAGACTAAATTATTGTCTAATTAAACTCACTCACCAATGTATGATTACTTCTCAATGTTAAGATAATAACACTTAAAATTGTTGATTAAATATTAACTATAATTAACTACTTAATTAACCACTTAACTAACACTTCAATTTATCAATAATAAAACACTCATGAGATCACAACTTCATTATTACTTCCTTCTATAGCCATTGTTATTACCTTTAGCATATGACAGTGATGATATTAATCGAATAACACGAAACTGATAAAAGCCAACTTTCATTGTACTAATACCATTCTACCAAGCATCCACAATTAAGATAGAAGTTGAATAGTCATCAATTATGTTGAGTTCCTATATGTCTACATAAATTGACAACACCACGATTTAAGCTCAAGTTATTCCTTTTGATTATATAGGGCAAATAAAACTGTTAGAGTTACCCACTAATCATGCTCAACGTACATGAACCTATGCTAGCATGGCAAGTTCTAAATCTCAAGATCCACCGTCGCTTCACAAGAGATTAACACCCTATCTTATATGTTCGCGATGCACATAAGACGAATACGCACAACCAATACTAGATATCATGCAATCATCACACACTAAAGTATTAAACAATTAACTAAAGAATTCCATAATAAATCCGTTGCAACCCCATGATCACGATTAGCCCATAATAGAACTTATCGCCATCATGGGTTCATATGAAATCATGACAAACAACACAAGAAAATAATAACTAAACTAATTATATTAAAACAGAGTACGTCACAAGAGTAAATAACTCAAAGCAAGAAAACTAGCATCCAACGTTACAACGAAACAAGAATCACAAGAAAATATGCTTCCTCTTCGTTGCGGTGTGCTAAATCGGTCTTCTTCCTTATCTCCTTCGCTTCTTGCGTAAAACACAATCTAAAACATAATCCCCTTAATACTCTCTGTGAAAACGTCTCAAATCTACCTATATAATAGTCCCAACTCAGATTACATGGAAGTTGGAAGCCAAACAGAAGTAGAAGTCTAAAATAATTTATCTTTTTCCCCGACCCTGCGCGGCCGCTCAGCATAGCTGCACGGGCGCGCAGGTTGCTGCGCGGCCGCTCAGCATTGCTGCGCGGGCGCGCAGGCCTCTACTGGAAAAAATCCTGGTTTGCTCCGTTTCTTCGCCGTAATCTGCCCATTCCTTTCCTCTCGCAATGGTGAACACATGCCAAGGCTTATTCTTGATGATTCCTCCCCCGAAATGCAACTAATACCCTGAAATGCATAAACACTAGAAAAACGCATCAAATACACAAAATACTTGATTTCAAGACACCAATTTAAGCCATTTTAACACATTCTAAGTGGTATAAAATGCCACTTATCAACTACCCTCCTCTAGCAGAATCTTATGCATGCAATATGAAGGTCTGATCCCTTTGATGTCTGCTATGGTCCATCCAATAGCCGATTTTAATTCTCACAAGATCCTTAAGAGCTTGTCCTCCTCACTACCTGAAATGTCAGATGCAATAATAACAGGTAAAGTAGATGCATCACCTAAAAAAGCATACCTCAAGTGTTCAGGCAATGGCTTAAGCTCCAAGATAGGTGCTTCCTCTATAGATGGTTTGAGCTTTCCTTCAGCATTTTTGAGGTCAGAAGCACCAAGAGATTTAAAAGGCATGTCTAGCTTTCGCCTCCAGGGAGAAGCATTAAGATATTGTAGTATCTCATTGCCATCCTCATCATCACTGTCAAAATTCCCCACTAAGGCCTTCTCTAATGCATCAGACATTAGCATATGATCGAGTTCTGAAGTAACCGCAGAATCAATCAAATCCACTTTTAAGCACTCCTCATCTTCAGTAGGGAATTTCATTGCTTTAAATACATTGAATGTCACATCCTGATCCTGCACCCGCATAGTAAGTTCACCTTTCTGCACATCTATCAAGGTACGACCAGTAGCCAAGAAAGGTCTTCCCAGGATTATGGGAATCTTTTTATCTTCCTCGAAATCCAGAATAACAAAGTCTGCAGGAAAGAAGAGCTTATCCACTTGACTAGCACATCCTCCACTATGCCTCTTGGGTAAGTAATAAAACGATCAGCCAATTGTAGAGACATGTAGGTGGGCTTTGGATCAGGCAAATCCAACTTTTTAAAGATCGACAACGGCATCAGATTGATGCTTGCTCCCAAATCACAAAGGCACTTGTCAAAAGACAACTTGCCAATGGTGCAAAGAATGGTGAAGCTACCTGGATCTTTCAGCTTTAGAGGTAACTTTTGCTGCAGTACAACACTGCATTCTTCCGTTAGAGCAACGGTCTCAAGGTCATCCAGTTTCACCTTCCTTGAAAGAATACTCTTCATAAACCTCGCATAACTAGGCATTTGCTCCAGAGCCTCAGCGAAAGATATATTGATGTGAAGTTTCTTGAACACCTCCAGAAACTTACCGAACTGCTTATCCAACTTTTGTTGTTGCAATCTCTTAGGGAAAGGTGGTGGAGGATAGAGCTGTTTCTCCCCTGTATTACCCTCAGGCAGAGTGTGTTCAACAGTAGTCTTCCTTGGTTCGGCCGCTTTCTCCTTTTTCTTAGCTTCTTCATCTCCAACTTCAGCTTCTCCTTCTTTTGCCTTTTCAGCATCAACAACTTTTCCAGACCTTAAGGTAATAGCCTTGACTTGCTCTTTAGCTTCCTTCCTACCTGGCACTTCAGTGTCACTGGGAAGTTTGCCAGGTTGACGATTGAGAACTGCATTGGCTATTTGACCGATCTGATTTTCCAAGGTCTTGATAGAAACCGCCTGACTCTTGCATAACAGCTTAAGTTCCTCAAAATCAGCACTAGTGGGTGCAGCTGCACCTCCCTGTTGAGGATATGATTGCCTTTGAGCATATTACTGCGGTTGCTGGAATCCAGGCGGATTGAACTGCTTACTTATGAAAGGAATATGTCCTAAGTCCAATCGTGTATTAGGATTTAGGAATAACTTTTATGTAATCTGTTTTGATTTCATTGATATTAATAAAGACTTGTTTTGTTTTTATTACGGGCTCTATCTATTTAAGTGTTTAAATAAGATATACCATAGTTTAGAGTAAAGTTTTTTATGGATTATGATGAGATCATAATAGTGAGACCTAAAAAGATGATAACTCTAAACTTAAATAGTTCCTGGTCATAGGATTACTAACTGGTAATTAATAATCCGTAAAGATCGGTACATACTATGCTTGCTTCATTATGAAGGATGTCTGTTCTCATAGACATTTGTGTGGTGACACTATAGCTAGTATGTAGGTGCTTATTATAGAATAAGTTCACTGAACATGACTCGCCCAGCTGAACAACTGATGGAGTTCACTCACGTGTCAGCAGTTGTTCGCTTAGTGATAGTTGTACAAGTATCCTTAGACTTGAGGTCATCATAGTCATCTTGTGTACACTGAACTATGCTTTGGTTTAGTTCTTAGTCTCCAAGGACAATTATTAAGGCTCTTCTGGGTATAGGAATTTGTACACGAAGATAGTGTATGATCAATAAAGGATCTACCCCTTCCAGTGAAGGAAGTGAATGTTCAAGGCTGATCCACTTATGCTAGTTCAGGAATCTCTGGCCAGAGTGAATGAAATTAGAAAGGAGTTTCTAATTTGCATAGAACTACACATAGTAAATGGTAAGCAAGTGATTGAATTAGATAGGCTTGACACGAGATCCATGCCTTGTATTTAATCGGGACATTGTAGGGTAGAAGGAGTTTATTGTACGGTAACTATTCACTGACAGGTTCTTGGTATTCTAAGTAGTGAATTCATATTATCCGGATAGTCGCGATATGTTGAGAAGCATCTCTCACGATGTAGAATAAATGTGATTAATTAATTAATCATATTTAATAAATTTGAGAATTTATATAAATAATGATAAAATAGTTTTATTATTATTTATTTCTACTACCGGCTTAATATTGAACCTACAGGGTCACACCATAAAAAGAGAATGATTTTATGGTGGAGGAATTAATTAATAATGGCTAATAATTATTTATTTGTGAAATAAATAATTAATTGGCAAATTTAATAATTGATTAAATGAGATTTAATTGATTATAAATTAATTAAGAAAAGTTCTTAATATTATTAATTAAGGATTTAATTTTAGGAAATTAAAGAGAATTATTTCTAAAGTGTTTAGAAAGAGGATTAATGTAATAACCCCAATTTTTGGAATTTTTTGAAACACGGATGAATAGTAACTTTTGCTGATGATGCTGATTAAGAAAAATTATCAGACCACGCTATATAGGAGTACTGTTATGGAAATTCTAAGATCGTATTAGTATTCCATAAAGTAAATAAGTGTATGTAAAGATCGTCAGAATCCAATTCCGAACACTTTGATTTTTCTCGAAAATCCACCAGATACCGAAAGAATTGAGTATAAGGTAACATGATTAAAGGGATTTAAATTCAAGGATTATAAGAGAGGATTATAAAAAGGAATATAATGTATTGAGAAAGGTTAAGGGAACCCAAGTAATAAGATCCCGGGTATGATCCCTCAAACGATTAACGAGAAAGAGAGTTAAGCGAACCGTAAAACAAATAAACGTCCAAGGGGCAAGCACATGCAAGTAACATGAGAAGGAAGCTTCTAATATAAGCTAAAACATGTGGTTAGAAGCAAGGTGACATCATCACACCACAAGAATGAGACATGTGGTAAAGTAGTGATGCAAGCAATGACATAAGCAAGTGAAAACAAGATATTTAGCCAATAATTAACCACAACCATGCATTCTTTGCACAAATATCAAGGCAAGACAAGCAAGCAAAAGCTCTCCCCCATTTCTTTCTTCTTCCATTCGGCCTTTTCAAGAAATGAAGAAATAGATTTTCAAAACTCAAGTTCTAGGCCATGCAAAATTACAAGGTTTGTTTCCTTGGATCCTATATTTCATAACTTAGTTATACCATGAGTTTAAGATCAAGATTCCATGGTTTGCATAGCTAATCCACTCATCAAAGATGATGATGAATAGTAGTGAATAGTAACTTACTTTGATTTTCTTGATTTTCATGAAAGCTTAAGGTTGATTAAGCATAGATCAAGGTTCCTAGAGGCTTGTTAGTGACTACCCACTCTCCAAGGAAGGTATAAACTCTTGAACCCTTAGTTTTAAGTTTGGTTTGTTTGGATGATAATAGTGCTTAGATGAATGGGTTTAGTTTGATGTTGATGGATGTTGGATTGTTGTTAAATTGGTGATGATTTGGTGTAGTTTAAACTTTGGAAATCGTTAGGTTATAGCCGTCGTAATGCCCGATTTTCTATAAACTGTTTTGTGATTAACTGTTGGACCCGAACACCCACTTCTATAAACTAACCACTTCCATGCTTAGATAGGTTATGTTTCAAGCTTCGTTTTGATATGTGGTTTGCTTGAATCCGATGTACGGTTTAGGAGAAACGACCGTTTTAAGTAACGGTGTTTCGCGAACGAACCTTTACCCCTCGCCTTACTTTGAAACCTTGGTTAAGGCCCTTAAATGACTAATTGGAGCATGAAACATTTATGTAGAGTGTGTTAGGCAGTTGATAAGACAATCGCGAAAGAATCGCCTTAAAACTCGTAATGGGTAAATTATTAAAAATGGTGGAGCCGAGGGTACTCGAGCGACTTAAGTAAATCGTTAAGCGCAAAACGCGCGTTAGAGTCTGAGTTGGTTAGAGTATAGATTTACAAGTGACTTTGGTTTAATTCCAACTTACTTGTTGCTTATAGGTTACCAGACTCGTCCCGAGCCATTCGTAACCCCCAGTCGCTCAGGCAAGTTTTCTACCCGTTATAACTGTTGTTGTGATGTATATAGGTATTTGCATTATCTTGCGATAGATGCATGTTGGTTAATTAGCAAATGTTGCAATATATTGAAGCATGCTGCTATGGTATATATATATATGCATGCCTGTTTCATATTCTTTCCATATATATAATTGTTGATTCAGTTGATAATACCTATGCTAGAGGATAGCGGTAATTTGCATATACCCTTAGTATAGGGACCCAAAGGTGAAAATATTTTCTAAAACCGGGAGTCGAGGATCCCGAGTAGATTTTGTATATATGGATATAAATATATATATATATATATATATACTTATATATATATATGGTCATAGTTTTCAAAACTATTAATCGAATAAGGTTTATTCGATAACTTTATTTTATTAATGAATATTATCTTGAATATTCATTCGAGGGCTTATGACTCAGCTTATTTTATTTATTGAATATTATTTGAATATTAATTTGAGGATCTATGACTCCGATTATTTGCTGAGATATATTCTTTATTTTATTAAAGAATAAGGTGTCGATAATCAAACTCACTTTTGATTATTCAAATAAAGATAGTACTTTCGTATAGGTATATCTTTGGATATTTAATATTCATTTCAAGTATAAGTTTCAAAACTTCTACTTCAATTATTTTTATAAAGATTATTCTTTATGGAAATATTATTTAAATAATAATATTCATATATTTTCTAATATATTGGGACTGATTTATTTTGTTAAATCAGCATCACTCCAAACATTCTTAAAAATGTTTTGCGAGTCTTCAAAATGATTTTTAAAAGTTAGAGCGGATTCCAAAACTCATTTTTATATTTAAGATCCTCCTTTCGAAGGGGATTTAAATACTCGCTCAAAACCTGAGGGATCCGGCTCTGTGGTGTGTTTTATATTCGCAACAAGGTTGCTGTTTTGTTAAATGAATCGATTACTTACCCAACACTCGGGAAGTAAAATTCTTGGAACAAGTTAATCCATTAACAGGCATCTCCTGGGAAATATTGGTGAGTTCTCCTTTCCAACTAGATACGACTTCTTGGTGGAGTCGTATCAACAAGTTTCTACTTGGGGAAAGGGGGAATGAGCTTTACGTTTCAGAGTCATGGATTTCATCTGAACTAGGAGTGGCGTAAGTGGTCGAGTGGCGCCGGCCCAGCCTTATTATATTGGCCCAAATGGCCTGGAAGTTCCGCTAAGGCGGTCCATTCCTTAGGAGTTCAGTGTTCGGTTGACAAGTAAATCCGACAGGTTCTCCTCTACATGTAGAAAATGGTGGGGTTGCACTACTACGACTGATCATCGTAAGTGGTCTTCCTGGCGCGGCAAACTCCCGTAATGAGTTCATCATCCAATTGGATATTTCTGCAACACTACCCAGAGCACTTCGATAGAAAGGCTACGGTTGGGCGATTGTTGAGTGTTGGCAGGGTCAAGTTTTCAAAATGCTGTTTGCATCAAATGAAGTATCTCGTAACTTCATTTTATTTTGATGATATTTTAAAGATTTAATCTATTCAAATCTGGTCTTGTAGTCTCATCTACGTGATAAACTTTTGAAACTAATTATAAGTTGAACGGTGGTAGTTCAAGTAGTATTTGGAAAAGATATAAGTATATTGGAGTATCTTGTAACTTCATCTTTTAAACTTATATCTAGTAAATGATTATCTTATGCATGACAAAGATTTTCAGAAAAATGTTGAGACAAGGTTAGATATATGAGATCACCTTGCAACGATATTTTTATACAGTTATACACTGGAACTCTGTATATTATGCATGAAGAGGACTTCCAAGATTTTGAAAAGTATATATGTATATATACTGAATATTTTGCGACTTCATCGCATTAAGATATCAAACTTGGTTCATTTCTTTTGACCAAGACTTTCATGAGTACTATGAGAAGGCTCATATATTGTAAATTATTATACATATTATTTTGGTGGGCTTGCTGCTCACCCTTGCTTTCTTCTTTCATCACACAACATCAGATAGACAAGATGAACAGGACCAAGCTCCCAATTCGCGAGCGGATAGGAAACGTTCTGCAGCTTCCTATAGGCATTGAAGTCGTTGTAGCTAAGGTGGGAACTACCAATAGACTAGGCTTCAACTTTTGATGTACCAGATTTATGTATACTTATGAATTGTAATAATGGCAAAGAAAATGTAAATTTATTCAGAAAACCTTTTAAGGTGTATTGGCAGATAATTGTGGAATAAAATGACTTGTGATTATTTTTGGATGTTCATCTCTGAGACTATAACGTGTGGTGTGTGTGTTTATTGTGGGGTCACAGTACAGAGTAGTTGATTAATTATTAAGATTGGGTGTTATTAAGGGAAATGGAACTCGTGACAACCCGGATCCCCGACCCCGGATTTGGGGGTGTTACAGAAGTGGTATCAGAGCTAAGCCTTATAAACCTCAGAGATGATGTGACGTTAAGATAATAACTAAGATAATAAGAACTCTTGCCAAGTTCATAGTCGGGCTACCTAACGTAGTACTGACAGTTAAAACCCTTATGGGAACCCTTATAAATATCGTGATAGAAGAGTAGTTCGTTATCGTATATGGTAGCGGGACTCCGAACCCTGAGGTTGAGGAGCAACAACGCGATGATGTTTTATTACTAATTGGAGATCGGATTGTGGATCCGATAGAGCGTCCTAACGCAGGACCGGATGATGTTCATATTGAGGATGTAGCGGTTGAGGATGTTGTCCTAGAAGGGATTGTTGCTGAGGAGGATCCCGTGGAGGATCCTGACAAGAATGAATAAAGGACCACTGAGGAATTGATGACCATGGTTAGGGAAACTACCAGAGGTAGGATTGGTCGGTCACTACCGGAGGTTCGTTCAAGTTTGTAAAGATAGTAGCCCCTTTAACGCGGCTTACTCGTAAGACTGAGAAGTTCGAATGGACAGAGAAATGTGAGAACAACTTTTAAGAACCGAAGCAAAGGTTGGTGACGTTCCCTATGTTGGCGTTGCCGGATGGAAAATGAGATTTTGTGATGTGTAGTGACGCTTCGCATAAGGAATTAGGGTGCTTCATATACAGCACAACAAGGTAATCGCGTACGCGTCAAGACAATTAAGGGAATATAAAATTCGATATCCCCACCCATGAGCTTGGGCTCGTGGCAATAGTTTTTCCCTAAAGATTGGAGGCACTACTTGTATGGAGAGAAGTGCAAGATTTACACAAACCATAGGAGCTCTAGTACATTTTTACGTAGAAAGAGCTCAACATACGCCAGAGGAGGCGGTTAGAGCTAATCAAGAATTATGATTGGGAGATTCTTTATCATTCGGGGAAAGCCAATGTGGTGGCTGATGCCCTTAGTAAAAAGGAGAGACCCAAGATGATAATGTCTTTGGGATAGTTTATAAGAGATTTTGAGAAAATGGAAATAGAAGTGAAGGTAACCGGAGTCGGTACCGAAAAGCTGTTTGAGATTGCAATACAGACCGAATTTTTGGAAAAGAACGTATTGTGCCAGAAAAAGTGATGAATGAAGGCAGAGAGTCAATGACTGGAGAAGAGATCCACACCGAGAAAGATGATAAGGGGATAGTGAGGTGTTCCTACAGAAATTTGGTTCCAAAAGTTCAAGAGCTTAAGGATGAGAACTTAGATGAGAGCCATAGTTTGAGGAATAAGATTTAGGGCAAACCCTGAATGTGATAGTCAGGGAGGTTGCCATCAAGAAAGAAAGAACCCATAACATAATAGAGTGGAAAACAAGGTTTTTAATGTATAAGATAACACCGATTATGGGAGAAGGTTGAAACATTTCATACTAAGGAAACAGAAAGTTAAGGAAAGGAGACCCGAGATGGTACTCCTATACGACAATTTATGGACCAGTCTAGACAAAACTTAGACTATTATCCCCAACCACCACCCTGAGGAAACAATGCGGTGAGAAATTCTTTTAGGACCTTTAAGTCGCTAAGCTCTTAGAGTTCCAAGGAACAAGCTGACCCAGTCGAGGCAAGAGCCTGGCTAAAGGAAATACAGGAATCATTTGAGATTCTAAATGATTGACGAATCACAAAAGACTATTTTTGTCACTTACCCTCCTAAGAGAGAGGCCACCCACTGGTGAAAGACCAAGAAAGGCACGGAGCCAGAGGTTAGAATAAACTGATTTAAGTTCAGTCAATTGTTTTCGGGAAAGTAATTCCCAAAGATAAGGAGATAGTGTAAAAGCTTTAGAGCCAGAACAAGGGCAGACGAGTATGATGACTTATGAATCTAAGATGTAAAAGTTGTCAAGATTCGTTCTGAAGACACGAATCCAGAATGACGGGATGTTTGAAATCAATGCTTATGTTGTGTTGGTTCATGAAATAATGATAAGAGAAAGGAATATAACGGCAATAGAGTTTGAGGAATGATAAGGGAGTTGGGTATGAGGAAACCCTAAAGACTCGTAGAAATAGAAATAGAAGAGTATGTAATCGTCAGGATGAGGGTGATTCACCATGAGTGAAAATTGATGGTTGAGGGCATAAGAGATACATATATTTTATCCCCTGTAAGTTGGGAAGATTCGAGGAAACCTTGAGATAATTCGAAGGATAAATAATGAGACGCGGATAGACTGAGGAGACAAGAAAGTAAGAAATTAAGAAAATTGGATGAAGGAAGTGACCTTCAAGAAGGTGAAGTGTAAGATCGGTGGCATGATACCCAGAAAGGGAGACGCCAGATATGAAAGATATCCCAACATTGAGGTGACTGTTGAGATAAACAACAAAAGTAAATAAGGAATTATTAAGAAGAAGTTCACGTTGAACATGACCAATATCTTCCAGGTCATCCTTGTTATCGTTACCAAATTAGGCAAGAAAAGCGGATGACCATTGTTAACTTTTGGAGGCCATATTGATTGACCTCATTTTGAATACAGATGTTATTGCGAAATTAGGCATATACTATCGAGGTGGGAATGATTGAATAAGACACCCTTATCAGGGGTATATGACTTGATTTATCCATGGAAGGATGCATGTACCTTTTTAAAGGTGGAATTAAGGATAGAACATCGGTAACTTAAAACGAATCCTAGGGGAATGCCTAAAGGTTGGCATTTCACCCTTAATAGGGGCAGTATGAGTTTTGACAGTATGATTGGGAAAGGGTTAAGGTAACAACAACCTTTAAGACTCAGTGGAGAAATTTTTCAGAAGTATATAGACAATGGTTCTAGTAATAGTAAATGGTATTTCGATATGCCCTGTATCTAGGGAATACAGGAGGAACTATTGAAAGATAACCTTAGAGGTTTTGCATGGAGAAAGGTAATATTCAAAATTCTCAAGAATAAAAATGTTGATAAAAGGAATATGACGTGATTATAATGATGCCAAGTGTGGCACGTGTTAAACCACGAGAAAGTATGGATCGAACCAGTAAAGGTCAAAATTGTTCAGGGCAATTAGGACCTAAGACAAAAGATGTTCTAAGTGCGATCGAGAGTCAGTCGCGACAGTGATTAACCTCTAAAGACTGAGGCAATAACTTATGGAAAAATGGTGATTTCTTTTCTTACTTATCAGATTTTAAGGAAGACATTTTCACATAAACAGTGATTGAAATAAGGTAGAGAATTTAGTTGAAGGTGGTTAAAATGACATTGACTGTAGGGAAATTTTACTATCAGGAAAGGCCAAAGAGGTGGCCGACACTTTAAAGGTAAGAGGATAATTATAGGCGCTTGTGTCAAAGGAATACAGTGATGATGGTTGAAGCCGTAAAGGTTGTATTATGGTTTGGAAGATTGACATTCCTTTTGATGACTGTGCAATACCCAACCGTAATAGTAGTTGGTAAAGGTTTAATTCGTGTAATCGCCATGAACGGGCTATCTATCTTAGAAGGTCCTATCTTGAGAATAATCCAGGACCATATTTCAAAAAGGACTAAACAAACCTTTGAGTTAAGTCTTCAATTGAAGGCATACGATTAAGAATGGTATTAACCTGCTATAGTTGCTTTGATTGAAACTCTTCTGCAATTTTATCTGCTTCATGTCATGAATGTATGTCAGGATCAGGAGTGTTCTTCATGAATCAGGAATGGTGATTATGTTACCTCCTTAGAAGGATTTGATACGACATGTATGGACTCCGTATGGTTAGATATTAAGATTTCATGGAAAATGAATGACGACAGTAAGTCAGTGGTGGACCATAGTAGTGCAGCAATGATTCTGCGAGTAATGAGTCGATTACAACCATGAGAGTTGTATTGGAATGGATGTTGAGATTAAGTACCACTAATCGGGTCATGGTGATGTATAAGTTATCATTGAATAGACTAATTAGGTAGATTATTTACCTATTGAATATTTATTCCTCCTTATTAATTGAGGGTCGTATGACTATACGAGGAAGTTTGCGATGCAAGCATAGAATTCTAGTAACGATGATGTCTAGAATGAGATCCCAGATTCGATTTTCAATGTCGAGGGGGTTTCAAAGGTGATTGTGTATAAGCTCGAGGAAGAGCATGGGTCCATAGAATGATGGACGGGATAGCGAAAATATTTAGGCATGTGAAATACGATGCTATAATACTTGATGTTGATATAAATACATATATGTTTTGTTCTCCTATGACAAACCTCTATAGTTCAGAGGTAGATTCCAAGCCAGATATTTTATGGCAATAATTTTTTTCATATATACAATTCTCTTCAGTTCATTCTTTTCTCTTCTTTTCATTTCATGTAAGCTGAGAAGAACAACCCTTCCAGAAGGGGAGGTATTGCTGAATGACTATCTATCTTTATGATAGAAGCCTAGTAGGATACCACATGTTGTTTAATTGCTTGTCAAGTACTAAAGGCTGGCCACCTTCTGTACTAACTATGTAATAGAACAAGTGTTCATGATCATAGTGATCTCTCAACAAATTCCTTTACTTCTATATGATTGATCAAACTTTGGGAAATAGAAACATCTGAAAAAGGAGTAGTAAAGTTATGGTGGTATTCAGAATGGAAGCACATTCGTGATACTAAGGTTGACGTGGTTATTAAAAGGTTATAGAACGCTAACAAGCAAAAATATAACCAGTATAATATTAGGAACGGAAGGTAGTAGCGATTACGAGCTGGAAAAGAATAGGTATTAAGAAGCAAAAGCTCTAATGCTAAAAGCTATAATAAGAGTCTGTGCAATAGACTTGAAAGAATTTGGAATGATCACTTAACACGGATTAAGTTTTCTTACGACAATAGATCATATGTCATTATCGAGATGTCGCCTTATGAGATCCTTGAGGGAAGACAATGTCGATCTCCCTTATGTTAGGATGAAGTTGTAGAGCGCAAGATGCTCGGACCCGCAGTAGCCCAAAGGGCCATGGATATAATAGATCTAATCAGAGGACGGCTGGTAGTAACCCAAGATGGACATAAGAGGTATGCTGATTTGACTCGAAAGGACAAAGAGTATGAAATAGGGGACCTAGAAATGTTATAGGTATCCCTTGGAAAGGATTGATGAGGTTCGGAAAGAAAGGAAAGCTAAGTCCACAAATTGTTGGACCCTTGGATATATTAAGACGTTTTGGGAAGTTAGCATATGAGTTATCCCTACCCCCGAACATGTAGTAAGGTCATAGCGTGTTCCACATATCAATGTTAAGGAAGTGTAATTCGGATGCCAGACAAATAGGGGCATATGATTGCATAGACATGCAACCAGACGTAACCTATATGGAGCAACCAGGAAGGGTTATAGAGTGAAAAGGAACAAGTGCTTAGGAGAAGGATTATCAAACTAGGCAGAGTTTGGTAGTAGAACCACAACGTGGGAAAATTTACTTGAGAGTTAGAAGGTGCAATGCTAAGAAAGTATCCCTATTCATTTTTATCTGATTCCGGGACGGAATCCTTTTAAGGAGGGGAGACTGTAATAACCCCAATTTTTGGAATTTTTTGAAACACGGATGAATAGTAACTTTTGCTGATGATGCTGATTAAGAAAAATTATCAGACCACGCTATATAGGAGTACTGTTATGGAAATTCTAAGATCGTATTAGTATTCCATAAAGTAAATAAGTGTATGTAAAGATCGTCAGAATCCAATTCCGAACACTTTGATTTTTCTCGAAAATCCACCAGATACCGAAAGAATTGAGTATAAGGTAACATGATTAAAGGGATTTAAATTCAAGGATTATAAGAGAGGATTATAAAAAGGAATATAATGTATTGAGAAAGGTTAAGGGAACCCAAGTAATAAGATCCCGGGTATGATCCCTCAAACGATTAACGAGAAAGAGAGTTAAGCGAACCGTAAAACAAATAAACGTCCAAGGGGCAAGCACATGCAAGTAACATGAGAAGGAAGCTTCTAATATAAGCTAAAACATGTGGTTAGAAGCAAGGTGACATCATCACACCACAAGAATGAGACATGTGGTAAAGTAGTGATGCAAGCAATGACATAAGCAAGTGAAAACAAGATATTTAGCCAATAATTAACCACAACCATGCATTCTTTGCACAAATATCAAGGCAAGACAAGCAAGCAAAAGCTCTCCCCCATTTCTTTCTTCTTCCATTCGGCCTTTTCAAGAAATGAAGAAATAGATTTTCAAAACTCAAGTTCTAGGCCATGCAAAATTACAAGGTTTGTTTCCTTGGATCCTATATTTCATAACTTAGTTATACCATGAGTTTAAGATCAAGATTCCATGGTTTGCATAGCTAATCCACTCATCAAAGATGATGATGAATAGTAGTGAATAGTAACTTACTTTGATTTTCTTGATTTTCATGAAAGCTTAAGGTTGATTAAGCATAGATCAAGGTTCCTAGAGGCTTGTTAGTGACTACCCACTCTCCAAGGAAGGTATAAACTCTTGAACCCTTAGTTTTAAGTTTGGTTTGTTTGGATGATAATAGTGCTTAGATGAATGGGTTTAGTTTGATGTTGATGGATGTTGGATTGTTGTTAAATTGGTGATGATTTGGTGTAGTTTAAACTTTGGAAATCGTTAGGTTATAGCCGTCGTAATGCCCGATTTTCTATAAACTGTTTTGTGATTAACTGTTGGACCCGAACACCCACTTCTATAAACTAACCACTTCCATGCTTAGATAGGTTATGTTTCAAGCTTCGTTTTGATATGTGGTTTGCTTGAATCCGATGTACGGTTTAGGAGAAACGACCGTTTTAAGTAACGGTGTTTCGCGAACGAACCTTTACCCCTCGCCTTACTTTGAAACCTTGGTTAAGGCCCTTAAATGACTAATTGGAGCATGAAACATTTATGTAGAGTGTGTTAGGCAGTTGATAAGACAATCGCGAAAGAATCGCCTTAAAACTCGTAATGGGTAAATTATTAAAAATGGTGGAGCCGAGGGTACTCGAGCGACTTAAGTAAATCGTTAAGCGCAAAACGCGCGTTAGAGTCTGAGTTGGTTAGAGTATAGATTTACAAGTGACTTTGGTTTAATTCCAACTTACTTGTTGCTTATAGGTTACCAGACTCGTCCCGAGCCATTCGTAACCCCCAGTCGCTCAGGCAAGTTTTCTACCCGTTATAACTGTTGTTGTGATGTATATAGGTATTTGCATTATCTTGCGATAGATGCATGTTGGTTAATTAGCAAATGTTGCAATATATTGAAGCATGCTGCTATGGTATATATATATATGCATGCCTGTTTCATATTCTTTCCATATATATAATTGTTGATTCAGTTGATAATACCTATGCTAGAGGATAGCGGTAATTTGCATATACCCTTAGTATAGGGACCCAAAGGTGAAAATATTTTCTAAAACCGGGAGTCGAGGATCCCGAGTAGATTTTGTATATATGGATATAAATATATATATATATATATACTTATATATATATATATGGTCATAGTTTTCAAAACTATTAATCGAATAAGGTTTATTCGATAACTTTATTTTATTAATGAATATTATCTTGAATATTCATTCGAGGGCTTATGACTCAGCTTATTTTATTTATTGAATATTATTTGAATATTAATTTGAGGATCTATGACTCCGATTATTTGCTGAGATATATTCTTTATTTTATTAAAGAATAAGGTGTCGATAATCAAACTCACTTTTGATTATTCAAATAAAGATAGTACTTTCGTATAGGTATATCTTTGGATATTTAATATTCATTTCAAGTATAAGTTTCAAAACTTCTACTTCAATTATTTTTATAAAGATTATTCTTTATGGAAATATTATTTAAATAATAATATTCATATATTTTCTAATATATTGGGACTGATTTATTTTGTTAAATCAGCATCACTCCAAACATTCTTAAAAATGTTTTGCGAGTCTTCAAAATGATTTTTAAAAGTTAGAGCGGATTCCAAAACTCATTTTTATATTTAAGATCCTCCTTTCGAAGGGGATTTAAATACTCGCTCAAAACCTGAGGGATCCGGCTCTGTGGTGTGTTTTATATTCGCAACAAGGTTGCTGTTTTGTTAAATGAATCGATTACTTACCCAACACTCGGGAAGTAAAATTCTTGGAACAAGTTAATCCATTAACAGGCATCTCCTGGGAAATATTGGTGAGTTCTCCTTTCCAACTAGATACGACTTCTTGGTGGAGTCGTATCAACAAGTTTCTACTTGGGGAAAGGGGGAATGAGCTTTACGTTTCAGAGTCATGGATTTCATCTGAACTAGGAGTGGCGTAAGTGGTCGAGTGGCGCCGGCCCAGCCTTATTATATTGGCCCAAATGGCCTGGAAGTTCCGCTAAGGCGGTCCATTCCTTAGGAGTTCAGTGTTCGGTTGACAAGTAAATCCGACAGGTTCTCCTCTACATGTAGAAAATGGTGGGGTTGCACTACTACGACTGATCATCGTAAGTGGTCTTCCTGGCGCGGCAAACTCCCGTAATGAGTTCATCATCCAATTGGATATTTCTGCAACACTACCCAGAGCACTTCGATAGAAAGGCTACGGTTGGGCGATTGTTGAGTGTTGGCAGGGTCAAGTTTTCAAAATGCTGTTTGCATCAAATGAAGTATCTCGTAACTTCATTTTATTTTGATGATATTTTAAAGATTTAATCTATTCAAATCTGGTCTTGTAGTCTCATCTACGTGATAAACTTTTGAAACTAATTATAAGTTGAACGGTGGTAGTTCAAGTAGTATTTGGAAAAGATATAAGTATATTGGAGTATCTTGTAACTTCATCTTTTAAACTTATATCTAGTAAATGATTATCTTATGCATGACAAAGATTTTCAGAAAAATGTTGAGACAAGGTTAGATATATGAGATCACCTTGCAACGATATTTTTATACAGTTATACACTGGAACTCTGTATATTATGCATGAAGAGGACTTCCAAGATTTTGAAAAGTATATATGTATATATATACTGAATATTTTGCGACTTCATCGCATTAAGATATCAAACTTGGTTCATTTCTTTTGACCAAGACTTTCATGAGTACTATGAGAAGGCTCATATATTGTAAATTATTATACATATTATTTTGGTGGGCTTGCTGCTCACCCTTGCTTTCTTCTTTCATCACACAACATCAGATAGACAAGATGAACAGGACCAAGCTCCCAATTCGCGAGCGGATAGGAAACGTTCTGCAGCTTCCTATAGGCATTGAAGTCGTTGTAGCTAAGGTGGGAACTACCAATAGACTAGGCTTCAACTTTTGATGTACCAGATTTATGTATACTTATGAATTGTAATAATGGCAAAGAAAATGTAAATTTATTCAGAAAACCTTTTAAGGTGTATTGGCAGATAATTGTGGAATAAAATGACTTGTGATTATTTTTGGATGTTCATCTCTGAGACTATAACGTGTGGTGTGTGTGTTTATTGTGGGGTCACAGTACAGAGTAGTTGATTAATTATTAAGATTGGGTGTTATTAAGGGAAATGGAACTCGTGACAACCCGGATCCCCGACCCCGGATTTGGGGGTGTTACAATTAATAATTAAAAGGTGTTTTAATTATTAATGAGAATAATAAATGGGATAATAATAATATTATTTATGGGAAAATTTCAGCTGAAAATTTTGCCTATAAATACACTATCATAGACCCTATTTTATTCTAACCCCAGAAACCCAAAAGTTTCAGAAAACCAAATTCTCTCCACCTCCTCCTCCTCCTAAAAGTCGTTTTCTTGGTGGATACCGGTGGAGTGCTTCACACTTGAGGAGCAACTGCTAAGGATCTCTGATCGTTGTCTCCGAATTATTTTTAAAGGTTAGATTCGATCCCTCGAATTTTTATTCACGATTTATATGCTTTTATTTGGATTTTGTGTGTGTAAAAGTGTTTTTCCACGCCCCGTTGCGTTTAAAAATCCAACAATGGTATCAGAGCATAGGTTGTATGCATATAGATCTGTGGTAAAAATTTCAGAATTTTATGTGCTTGTATGAATTAATTATGATTTTTACAAGTTATATTATGGATTAATTTTTCCTTATGAGAAATCGTTTCTCAGAATAATTTTGAATGTTGATCTGGGTTCTACAAGTGTTTTAGATCGTCTGGGTATTTTTTTCATAATTTTATGATGTATAGATTTTTTATTATGAATTTTTGAAGTTGTATCAATTAAATTCGTAATTAAATAAAGTTATATATATATATATGAATTGTTTGTATGTATATATCTGTTCTGCTGTATTCTGCATCTGTTGTCTGTCTACTGCTGTAAAGAGAAGGTCAGATGTCAGGCGGCGCGGATTCCAAGAAACCAGGTGGCGGCTGAGAAAAAAAAATATAGGGGGTGTAACGCATTCCGGGAATGCGTTACACACCTGTAACGCATTCAGGGAATGCGTTACACCTTTTAAATGGCTTAAAATGCTGTAACGCATCACCGGAATGCGTTACAGGGCTTGTAACGCGTTCCTATAATGCGTTACAGCCCGATTGTCCATATTAAATTTGATTTTTTGGGAGTTTCGTAACTCCGTTTTGGGCGTGTAATATACCGTTGGATTCATTTTTCCGAGATGGATCTAATGGAGTGATCAATTTTAGTTTATATAAAAGTTTTGAACTGTTTATATTTCCATGAAGTGTTTTAAAGCTATTTTTGACTGTTTTTGATTGCTTTTAAATGCTTCATGTGATACATAGAGATGTATAATGCTTAGAATAATGTGCTAGATGATGTAACATGCCTACCTTGATGTTTATTCATGTTGATATATGTGATATATACTTAGTTTATCATGCGATAATAGATTTAGGTGAACTTAAATGAATATAAGGCGTTTGTTAGATAACCTAGCATAGTGAAATTGTTTCATAACCTTAAGAACAATATTATGAATACAATCATGAGATTCTTGTGTTTGTGAAACACGTAATTGAATATAAATTTTTGATATGAGAGAAAGGATGATTCTGTCAACAACAGATTTCTATCTGTAAGAAAGGGTTATTAAGTGACGCCTCTTGACAATGTTCCACCCGATCTGGGAATCATCTGATTATTGATTATTGATTTGAAATATTTAATTTAAAAGGAAGAATTTCTTTATAATATGATTATGATTGTAACGTAATATAATCCCTCTAAATTTAAATAATATCAAGTAGTAATTGACCAATGATACAACGGGCTTGTGTCGGTAATGAAAGGAATATGTCCTAAGTCCAATCGTGTATTAGGATTTATGAATAACTTTTACGTAATCTGTTTTGATTTCATTGATATTAATAAAGACTTGTTTTGTTTTTATTACGGGCTCTATCTATTTAAGTGTTTAAATAAGATATACCATAGTTTAGAGTAAAGCTTTTTATGGATTATGATGAGATCATAATAGTGAGACCTAAAAAGATGATAACTCTAAACTTAAATAGTTCCTGGTCATAGGATTACTAACTGGTAATTAATAATCCGCAAAGATCGGTACATACTATGCTTGCTTCATTATGAAGGATGTCTGTTCTCATAGACATTTGTGTGGTGACACTATAGCTAGTATGTAGGTGCTTATTATAGAATAAGTTCACTGAACATGACTCGCCCAGCTGAACAACTGATGGAGTTCACTCATGTGTCCGCAGTTGTTCGCTTAGTGATAGTTGTACAAGTATCCTTAGACTTGAGGTCATCATAGTCATCTTGTGTACACTGAACTATGCTTTGGTTTAGTTCTTAGTCTCCAGGGACAATTATTAGGGCTCTTCTGGGTATAGGAATTTATACACGAAGATAGTGTATGATCAATAAAGGATCTACCCCTTCCAGTGAAGGAAGCGAATGTTCAAGGCTGATCCACTTATGCTAGTTCAGGAATCTCTGGCCAGAGTGAATGAAATTAGAAAGTCTAATTTGCATAGAACTACGCATAGTAAATGGTAAGCAAGTGATTGAATTAGATAGGCTTGACACGAGATCCATGCCTTGTATTTAATCGGGACATTGTAGGGTAGAAGGAGTTTATTGTACGGTAACTATTCACTGACAGGTTCTTGGTATTCTAAGCAGTGAATTCATATTATCCGGATAGTCGCGATATGTTGAGAAGCATCACTCACGATGTAGAATAAATGTGATTAATTAATTAATCATATTTAATAAATTAGAGAATTTATATAAATAATGATAAAATAGTTTTATTATTATTTATTTCTACTACCGGCTTAATATTGAACCTACAGGGTCACACCATAAAAAGAGAATGATTTTATGGTGGATGAATTGATTAATAATGGCTAATAATTATTTATTTGTGAAATAAATAATTAATTGGCAAATTTAATAATTGATTAAATGAGATTTAATTGATTATAAATTAATTAAGAAAAGTTCTTAATATTATTAATTAAGGATTTAATTTTTGGAAATTAAATCAAGAGAGAGAATTATTTCTAAAGTGTTTAGAAAAAGGATTAATAATTAAAAGGTGTTTTAATTATTAATGAGAATAATAAATGGGATAATAATAATATTATTTATGGGAATATTTCAGCTGAAAATTTTGCCTATAAATACACTATTATAGACCCTATTTTATTCTAACCCTAGAAACCCAAAAGTTTCAGAAAACCAAATTCTCTCCACCTCCTCCTCCTCCTTAACATCATTTTCTTGGTGGATACCGGTGGAGTGCTTCACACTTGAGGAGCAACTGCTATGGATCTCTGATCGTTGTCTCCGAATTATTTTAAAAGGTTAGATTCGATCCCTCGAATTTTTATTCACGATTTATATGCTTTTATTTGGATTTTGTATGTGTAAAAGTGTTTTGCCATGCCCCGCTGCGTTAAAAATCCAACAGGTCATAGCCTTCCAACATGATAGAAAGTAGTTCTTATTTTTGAATCATTGTCGTTTCGTGCCACAGCCGAGGGCTTTGATTTCGAAATAAGAAATACTTGTCTATTACATAGAGATGTGTACATTGAATAAGAATATAAAGGTCGTTACGTGCCACAGCCGTGGGCTTTTGGAACCTGATTCAATTGTACGGAATGTTGGGTTAGACTTAACTTAGAATATTGAGTTTGTCGTGCTACAGCCGAGACTCAATTATTCAAGAGGCTAAAGTTTGATTAGGGAATAACATGAGATGTAATTGACAAGAGTTGTCTGCCTATTGAACATTATATGGCGGTTCGTGCTACAGCCGGGGTCGTGTAATGGAATGTAGGATCCCTATTCCCACTAGCATTATGAATGCTTAATTTTTCATGTAGAGGGTTGAATAAATTAGATAAACTAGTGGGAGCCACTTATGAATAAAGACCCGATTCATATAGTGTTTTAAAATGAAATCGAATATTTGCTAAGTGTTGTTATGTGTTTATCATTTACAGATTTACTTTGTACGTTATGTCTTCTGCACTATCACTCAGGAGCATACTAGATGCTCACAAATTGACTGGTCCTAATTATGCTGACTAGCTTCGAAACTTGAGAATTGTTCTCAGGATTGAGAAGCTGGAATACGTGATTGACTCACCTAAGCCTACTGAACCTGCTAGTGATGCACATAATGATGAACACGTTGTGTATCGTAAGTGGATGGATGATGCAAATGTTGCTCAATGCATCATGCTAGCTTCCATGAACATTGAGCTACAGAAGCAACATGAGCATATGGATGCTCACACTATCCTCATGCATCTACAAGAGTTGTATGATGTGGCGGGGAGGACAGCTCGTTATGAGATATCGAAGGAGCTGTTCGGGTGTAGGATGTCTGAGGGATCATCTATGAATGACCATGTACTTAAGATGATCAATTTGATTGAACGACTTGGACAACTTGGTTTTGCCATGGATGGGGAGCTGAGCCAAGACTTGGTCTTGCAATCGCTTCCGAGTTCGTTCTCGCAGTTTGCTGTGAACTTTCACATGAATAAGTTGGATGTCAGCCTGCCTGAACTCCACAGCATGTTGAAGACTGTGGAATCGAATTTTCCCCAAAGAAGAGTTCTGTTCTTCTAATTGGTGAAGGTTCCAATCCTAAGAAAAGGAAGAGGAACTCTTCCAAGAAGAAGAAAGTAGGTTAGAAAACGCCGGTTCCACCAAAAGCTGAAGACCCCAAGAGCAAAGTTGTTTGCTTTCACTGTAACAAGGTGGGGCACTGGAAGAGGAACTGCAAGGTTTACCTTGCAGAATTGAAGAAGAAGGGTAGTGAGACTACCGCTTCTGATTCAGGTATGTTCATGATAGAAGTGAATATGTCATTTCTACTTGGGTATTAGATACCGCCTGTGGTTCTCATATCTGCAATTTGTTGCAGGGACCAAGGAGAAGTAGGACTCTTGAGGAAGAGGAGGCGATTCTACTGATGGGAAATGGAGCAAGAGTTGCTGCTGAAGATGTAGAATTATTTCATTTACATAGGCCTACGGGCAAGACTATTGTTTGAAATAATTGTTATTTTGTTCCCTCGATTGTGAGGAATATTATTCCCAAGTTAGACTTGGATGGATTTTCATTTATTATTTAGAATAATGAATGTTCTATTCTTAGAGATAATATTCTTTATGGACGTGGTGCTTTAAATAATGGTCTGTATATATGTGCCATAATTTACTTCAGATTGAACAAACTAATAAAAGAAAAGGGATGATGAAAATCTCACTTCGTTGTGGCACTGCAGTCTCCATTTAGTAGACATGGAGAGAGGACTGCAAATTTGCTAGGAATGGTACACACAGATATATGTGGACCAATGTCTAAGCAAGCCATGGGTGGATTTTCATACTTCATTACTTTCATAGATGATAGATTTGGATTCAGATATGTGTTTGATGAAACACAAGTCTGAGGCCTTTGAAAGGTTCAAAGAATATAAGTATGAAGTGGAGAAACAACTAAACATAGTATTATAACTCTTCGATCAGATCGAGGTGGTGAATACTTTAATGGAGTATTTCTAGATTATCTCAAAGTAAATGGTATAGTCTCCCAGTGGACTCCTCCAGATTGGTATCTGAAAGGAGAAATCGAACTTTGTTAGACATAGTTCGGTCCATGATGAGCTATGCAAATCTTCCAGTATTCCTATGGGGTTATGCATTGGAAACCTCAGCATATTTACTGAATAAGGTGCTTTCCAAAATCTGTTCCTCAAACTTCGTATGAGATATGGAAAGAAAGGAAACCGAGTCTTAAACACGTTAAGATTTGGGGATGTCCAGCTTATGTCAAGTAAGTTGACCCAGACAAGCTGGAATATCGATCCGAAAATATAGTATTGTGGGATATCCTAAAGAGACTTTAGGGTATTACTTTTACACCGATCATCGGGTGTTTGTCTCCAGACATGCTACCTTCTTGGAAAAGGAGTTTATCCTTGAAGGAAACAGTGGGAGCAAAATTGAACTTAATGAAGTTCAAGAAGCACAAACTACTACAGATCTAGTGGAAACACCTGTTCTGACTGAACAACCTTTTGTGGAACAGCCCATTCATAGATCAGGGAGAGTGTCTCGCCAACCTGAGAGGTAATATGGCCTTGTCATTGAGAATGACAATGAGTTGTCAATCATTTGATGATGACGACCCTGTGACCTATAATGAGGCTATGAGTAGTGTTGACTCAGAGAAATGGCATAGTGCCATGAAATACAGAATGGAATCTATGTATACGGTATACAAAAGATAGATTATAGCAGATGGCCAGGTGGAGACCTATAAGGCCAGGCTTGTGGCAAAAGAATTCAAACAAAGGCAATGGATTGACTTTGATGAAGCCTTTTACCTGTAGCCCTGTTATAATCAGTTTGGATTTTGCTTGCGAATGCTGCTTACTACGACTATGAGATCTGGCAAATAGCCAGATGGTTTTCTTTCCAAGGGAAATGAAAACCTAGTGTGTAAGCTGCTGCGAACCATATGTGGTTTAAAGCAAGCTTCTCGTAGATGGAACATCCGTTTTGATGAGACAATCAAAGAGTTTGATTTTATCAAAAACGTGGATGAACCATGCGTCTACAAAAGGGTTAGTGGGAGCGCGATAACATTTCTTGTATTGTATTGAAATAGAGTTGACACACATAACAACATAGCAGACCCACTCACAAAGCTACTTTATGAAAGTCACTTTGATCGTCAAGATGGGTATTAGATACCAGAGTGATTAGCTTTAGTACAAGTGGGAGATTGAAAGGAATATGTCCTAAGTCCAATCGTGTATTAGGATTTAGGAATAACTTTTATGTAATCTGTTTTGATTTCATTGATATTAATAAAGACTTGTTTTGTTTTTATTACGGGATCTATCTATTTAAGTGTTTAAATAAGATATACCATAGTTTAGAGTAAAGCTTTTTATGGATTATGATGAGATCATAATAGTGAGACCTAAAAAGATGATAACTCTAAACTTAAATAGTTCCTGGTCATAGGATTACTAACTGGTAATTAATAATCTGCAAAGATCGGTACATACTATGCTTGATTCATTATGAAGGATGTCTGTTCTCATAGACATTTGTGTGGTGACACTATAGCTAGTATGTAGGTGCTTATTATAGAATAAGTTCACTGAACATGACTCGCCCAGCTGAACAACTGATGGAGTTCACTCACGTGTCAGCAGTTGTTCGCTTAGTGATAGTTGTACAAGTATCCTTAGACTTGAGGTCATCATAGTCATCTTGTGTACACTGAACTATGCTTTGGTTTAGTTCTTAGTCTCCAGGGACAATTATTAGGGCTCTTCTGGGTATAGCAATTTGTACACGAAGATAGTGTATGATCAATAAAGGATCTACCCCTTCCAGTGAAGGAAGCGAATGTTCAAGGCTGATCCACTTATGCTAGTTCAGGAATCTCTGGCCAGAGTGAATGAAATTAGAAAGGAGTTTCTAATTTGCATAGAACTACGCATAGTAAATGGTAAGCAAGTGATTGAATTAGATAGGCTTGACACGAGATCCATGCCTTGTATTTAATCGGGACATTGTAGGGTAGAAGGAGTTTATTGTACGGTAACTATTCACTGACAGGTTCTTGGTATTCTAAGCAATGAATTCATATTATCCGGATAGTCGTGATATGTTGAGAAGCATCACTCACGATGTATAATAAATGTGATTAATTTATTAATCATATTTAATAAATTAGAGAATTTATATAAATAATGATAAAATAATTTTATTATTATTTATTTGTACTACCGGCTTAATATTGAACCTACAGGGTCACACCATAAAAAGAGAATGATTTTATGGTGGAGGAATTAATTAATAATGGCTAATAATTATTTATTTGTGAAATAAATAATTAATTGGAAAATTTAATAATTGATTAAATGAGATTTAATTGATTATAAATTAATTAAGAAAAGTTCTTAATATTATTAATTAAGGATTTAATTTTTGGAAATTAAATCAAGAGAGAGAATTATTTCTAAAGTGTTTAGAAAAAGGATTAATAATTAAAAGGTGTTTTAATTATTAATGAGAATAATAAATGGGATAATAATAATATTATTTATGGGAAAATTTCAGCTGAAAATTTTACCTATAAATACACTATTATCGACCCTATTTTATTCTAACCCCAGAAACCCAAAAGTTTCAGAAAACCAAATTCTCTCCACCTCCTCCTCCTCCTAAAAGTCGTTTTCTTGGTGGATACCGGTGGAGTGCTTCACACTTGAGGAGCAACTGCTAAGGATCTCTGATCGTTGTCTCCGAATTATTTTTAAAGGTTAGATTCGATCCCTTGAATTTTTATTCACGATTTATATGCTTTTATTTGGATTTTGTGTGCGTAAAAGTGTTTTTCCACGCCCCGCTGCGTTTAAAAATCCAACAACTTACACCTTGCTGATATGGTTGCTGAATAGCATTCTGATTATTACCCCAGCTGAAATTTGGATGATTTCTGTTGTTAGGATGATAAGTGGCTGGCAAGGCTGCTGTTGTCGCTGATAATTGTTCATATACTGAACAGATTCGTTAACAAGAGAACGCTGATCCGTAGCATGAGAACCTGCACAAAGTTCACAGACCATAGCTATCTGATTGACTCCAAGGTGACTGGAGAATCGACCTTCATAGACAGCGCTTGGAGCTGTGCTGCAATAGCTGTGGCTGCATCGACTTCCAGAATACCTGCTACCTTCCCAGGCATCATCCTTTGAGTTGGGTTTTAATGCTCATTTACAGCCATAGTCTCAATAAGATTATAAGCCTCAGTATAGCTTTTGGCCCATGATGCGCCTCCAGCTGCTGCATCGAGCATGGGTCGAGATTGGGCCCCCAAACCATTATAAAAACCAGTGATCACCATCCAATTGGGCATTCCATGATGTGGACACTTTCTCAACATCTCCTTGTAGCGCTCCCAAGCTTCGCACATAGATTCTGTAGGTTGCTGCGCAAACTGAGTAAGAGCACTTCTCATAGCCGCAGTCTTCGCCATTGGATAAAACTTCACCAGAAACTTTTGTGCAAGATCTTGCCAAGTAGTGATAGACCCAGCTGGTTCAGAATGTAGCCAGTCCTTAGCTTTATCCCTCAGAGAGAATGGGAAAAGCCTCAGCTTGATAGCCTCATCAGTCACACCATTATATTTGAAAGTACTGCAGATCTCGACAAAATTCCTTATGTGCATGTTGGAGTCTTCAATCACAGCTCCTCCGAAAGAAACATAATTCTGCACCATCTGAATAGTTCCCGGCTTGATTTCAAAGTTGTTAGCTTGAATAGCCGGATGAAGAATGCTTGACTGAATGTCATCAATTTTAGGCCGAGAAAAGTCCAGAAGAGCTGGATCTGTCGGAACAATACGATCACCCTGTTGGATTTTTAACGCAGCGGGGTCATGGAAAAACACTTTTACACATACAAAATCCAAATAAAAGCATATAAATCGTGAATAAAAATTCGAGGGATCGAATCTAACCTTTAAAAATAATTCGGAGACAACGATCAGAGATCCTTAGCAGTTGCTCCTCAAGTGTGAAACACTCCACCGGTATCCACCAAGAAAACGATGTTAAGGAGGAGGAAGGAGGTGGAGAGAATTGGGTTTTCCAAACTTTTTGGGTTTTGTGTGGGTTAGAATAAAATTAATGTCTATAATAGTGTATTTATAGGCAAAATTTTCAGCTGAAATTTTTCCATAAATATTATTATTATTATCCCATTTATTATTCTTATTAATAATTAAAACACCTTTTAATCATTAATCCTTTTTCTAAACACTTTAGAAATAATTCTCTCCTGATTTAATTTCCAAAAATTAAATCCTTTAATTAATAATAATATTGAGAACTTTTCTTAATTAATTTATAATCAATTAAATCTCATTTAATTAATTATTAAATTTGCCAATTAATTATTTATTTCACAAATAAATAATTATTAGCCATTATTAATTAATTCCTCCATCATTAAATCATTCTCTTTTTATGGTGTGACCCTGTAGGTTCAATATTAAGCCGGTAGTAGAAATAAATAATAATAAAACTATTTTATCATTATTTATATAAATTCTCTAATTTATTAAATATGATTAATTAATTAATCACATTTATTCTACATCGTGAGGGATACTTCTCAGCATATCGCGACTATCCGGATAATATGAATTCACTGCTTATAATACCAAGAACCTATTCAGTGAATTGTTACCGTATAATAAACTCCTTCTACCCTACAATGTCCCGATTAAATACAAGGCATGGATCTCATGTCAAGCCTATCTAATTCAATCACTTTGCTTACATTTTCCTCAGTTTGTTCAGGATCAAATGGAGCTGAAGTTTTTAGAATTAAAGCAAGGGAACATGTCGGTAACAGATTATGAGGGGAAGTTTGAGGAATTGTCAAGGTATGTGCCGTCGTATGTTGATACTGATAGAAAGAAAGCTAAGAGATTCCAGCAAGGCTTGAAGCGATGGATCAGAGGGAAGGTAGCTATTTTTGAATTGGATACCTATGCCGGGGTTGTACAGAAAGCTATGATCGCAGAGACAGAGTGAGATGTTCCAGAAAGAAAAGGAAAGCAAGAAAAGGAAAGTTGAGGGAAGTGAGGGTCAGTCACAAACAGGGAAGTTTCCAAATTTTAAGAAGGGCAAGTTTCAGCCAGGGAGAAATTTTAATTTCAGGAGACAAAATGCAAGAAACGGAGGCCAGGGCAATCGTCCAGCTAATGTGAATCAGCCAAATCAGTTGAGATTAACTTTTCCAGATTGTCAAGTATGTGGAAAGAAGCATGGAGGAGTTTGTAACAAGTTGAATGTGGTATGTTTTAAATGCAACCAGAAAGGGCACTACTCGAGGGAGTGCCGAAATCAGCCAGCAAGAGAGCCAGCGAATAAGGATCAGCCTATCCGGAATCCAGCAGTGAAGGTTCCAGCCATTGGATTTACATGCTTTAAATGTGGGAAGCCAGGACATATGGCCAGGGATTGCAAGACACCAGCCCCAGTCAGTAATGCATTAAGGATTATGGGATCTACCCCAACAGTGAATGAGACTTCGAGGGCTAGAGTTTTTGACCTGTCGGTGAAGGATGCGATCCAGGATACGGATGTCGTGGCAGGTACGCTTAATGTGAATTCTTTATGTGCCAAAGTGTTAATAGATTCGGGAGCAACTCGATCGTTTGTTTCACAAGATTTTGTTAGTAAGTTAAATTATCCAGTTGAGTGTTTGAATGAAATAATGACGGTGGAATTAACAAATCAAGAACGTGTAACTGTTAACCAAGTTTGTGGGAATTGTGAGATTGAGATTTCTGGTAGTAAATTTTGTGTAGATTTGATACCGTTTAAGTTAGGAGAATTTGATGTTATATTAGAATGGATTGGTTATCTAAGCATGATGCCCAGATAGATTGTCGAAATAAGAAAGTAATGGTGAAAACGCCAGACGAAAGAATAGTAACGTTCAAGGGACAGAAGTAGGTAAAGAAGTTCTTAACAATGATTCAAGCCAAGAAGTTACTAGGACAAGGATGTGAGCATTTCGTAGCATATGTGATCGACAGAAGTCAGAAGCCAGCAAAACTTGAAGATATTCCAGTTGTGAAGGAATTTCTAGACGTATTTCCCGACGAGTTACCAGGACTTCCTCCAGATAGAGAAATTAAATTTGCAATCGACTTAGCACCTGGAACCGAACCAGTATCCAAGGCCCCGTATAGAATGGCGCCCGTTGAGATGAAAGAGTTAGCAAATCAATTACAAGAGCTGTTAGAGAAAGGAGTAATCAGACCCAACGTATCTCCGTGGGGTGCACCGGTATTATTTGTCAAGAAGAAAGATGGAAGCATGAGACTGTGCATCGACTACAGAGAGCTCAACAAGTTGACGATTAAGAATAAGTATCCGTTACCCAGAATTGATGATTTGTTTGACCAATGGAAGGGAGCCAAGTATTTCTCCAAAATCGATTTAAGATCGGGATATCATCAACTGAAAATCAAACCAGAAGATATACCAAAGATAGCTTTCAGAACAAGGTATGGACATTACGAGTTTTTAGTGATGTCTTTTGGATTGACCAACGCCCCAGCAGCGTTTATGGACCTGATGAACAGAATTTTCAAGGAATATTTGGACAAGTTCGTTATAGTATTTATAGACGATATTTTGATCTATTCAAAGACGGAGGAGGATCATGCGGAACATTTAAGGACAACTTTGGAGATTTTAAGGAAAAAGAAGTTATATGCTAAATTGTCGAAGTGTGAGTTTTGGCTACAGGAAGTTCAGTTCTTAGGACACATAGTCAGTAATGAAGGGATCAAAGTGGACCCGGCAAAGATCGAAGCAATTACGAATTGGGAAAGACCGAGAACACCCACTGAGGTAAGAAGTTTCTTGGAATTGGCAGGATATTATCGACGATTGGTTCAGAATTTCTCAAGAATTGCAACACCATTGACAAAGCTTACACGAAAGAATGAAAAGTTTATATGGAATGACAAGTGCGAAGGAAGTTTTCAGGAATTGAAGCGGAGATTAATCACAACACCTGTTTTGTCACTTCTAGACGATCAAGGGAATTTCGTAATTTATAGTGATGCTTCTTACAAAGGATTAGGATGTGTTCTTATGCAGCACGACAAGGTGATTGTGTATGCATCAAGGCAATTGAAACCACACGAACAGAAGTACCCTACTCATGATTTGGAGTTAGCAGCTATAGTTTTCGCTTTGAAGATTTGGAGACATTATTTGTATGGAGAAAAATGTGAGATTTTCACGGATCACAAAAGTTTGAAATATATATTTACCCAGAAGGAACTTAATATGAGATAAAGGAGATGGTTAGAATTGATTAAGGATTATGATTGCTCGATTAATTATCATCCCGGTAAGGCGAACGTTGTAGCAGATGCGTTAAGTCGGAAGGAAAGGTTAAATGTATTATCCGTACCTGAAGAGATATATAAAGAATTTCAAAAATTGGAATTGGAGATTAGAATTTGTAAGCCTGAGGAAGCAAAAGTATACGGTATGATTTTCCAACCGGAGTTATTGGAGAAAATAAAGAAATGCCAGAAAGAGGTAATGGATCAAGATATAAATAGTTTGGTAGGTGAGGAATTATGCACGCAACAAGATGATCAAGGTATTCTTAGGTTTTCCTCAAGAATTTGGATTCCACCAGTGACGGAGCTGAAAAATGAAATTTTACAAGAGGCACATAGTTCAAGATATTCCATCTATCCAGGGAGTACCAAAATGTACAGAGATTTAAAGAAGAATTATTGGTGGCCAGATATGAAGAGGGAAATTGCGGAATGGATTAACAAATGCTATACCTGTCAGAGAGTTAAAGCAGAGCATCAGAAACCAAGCGGATTGCTACAGCCATTGGAGATTCCAGAATGGAAGTGGGAACATATTACCATGGATTTCATAGTTGGATTACCAAGGACAAGGACTAATCATGATGCCATTTGGGTTATAGTAGATAGACTTACCAAGTCAGCTCATTTTCTGCCTATAAATGAAAGATTTTCGCTCGACAAGTTAGTTCATATGTACTTGAAAGAAATTGTAGTTCGTCATGGAGTTCCTGTGTCTATTGTATCTGATCGAGATCCAAGATTTAATTCAAGATTTTGGAAGAGTTTTCAAGAATGTTTGGGAACAAAACTGAATATTAGTACAGCCTATCACCCCCAAACGGATGGCCAAAGTGAAAGAACGATCCAGATAATTGAGGACATGTTACGTGTTTGTGCTATTCATTTCAAAGGAAGTTGGGACGAGCATTTACCCCTGGTAGAGTTTGCTTATAACAACAGTTATCACGCCAGTATTGGGATGCCACCTTATGAAGCCCTTTATGGACGCAAGTGTAGATCTCCAATATATTGAGACGAAGTAGGAGAACGCAAAATATTCGGACCTGAATTAGTGCAGCAGACAAAGGAAGTTGTTGAAATTATCCAGAAAAGATTAATAGCCGCACAAGATCGTCAAAGGAAATATGCAGACCAGTCAAGAAAAGACATGGAATTTGAAGAAGGAAGCTTGGTATTATTGAAAGTATCACCGTGGAAAGGACTAACGAGGTTTGGGAAGAAAGGGAAGCTAAACCCAAGATATGTCGGACCTTTTGAAATCCTAAAGCGTATTGGCAAGGTAGCTTACGAGTTGGCGTTACCTCCGCACATGGAGCACATTCACAATGTTTTTCACATATCAATGCTTAAGAAATATAATCCAGACTCCAGGCATATAATAGAATATGAGCTAATAGAACTTCAAGCAGATTTATCTTATGTAGAGAGTCCGATAGAGATTCTAGAGGAAAGAGAGAAAGTATTGAGAAATAAAGTGGTAAAGTTAGTAAGAGTATTGTGGAGAAACCCAAAGGTTGAAGAGTCAACCTGGGAGTTAGAAAGTGATATGAGAGAAAAGTACCCTCATTTGTTTTCTTAGAGATTCTGAGGACAGAATCCTTTTAAGGGGGGAAGGATGTAATATCCGGGATATATCGTGTAATTATTTTTGCTATTATATAATTATTATGTGTGTTCAGTATCTATTCCGTGAGCTAATTGTTAAGTGTTATCTGTACTTGAATATTCAAAAATAATATTAATTGAGTATTTTAATTTTTTTATGTCCAAAATAAAATATAGATAATTTTCATATCTTCCTAATTATTTTTATGTTGGTTTATGGATTTATAAGAATCATATGAAATTTCTAAAATCTTTTTCCGGGTAATTAAAATCTATTTTATAAAAACGGGAACCAACAGACGTCACCCGTTATTACGTTTTTGAAACCCGAAACTCTTTCGAGAACTCCTTCCTAACCTAATTGTAATATTCCGAGCATATTCTATGTTTCGACTTTTTCGATCCGGCGTACGGTTTGTCCTGCGCGGGTCCCGACGCAACATTTTCGATACAATATTCATTTCGGTAAATCAATAAAACCCGTATTTTCGATAAACGGGAGCTTTTTATTAAACTATCCCAATTATCACTTCGTAATACGTGTAACCAGGCGCTGAGACCAAGACCGCAGTACAAATTGTACTGATTTGGATAATTATCCCGAAAACCGATACCGTTTGGATCAGTTTTTACAAATAAACGTACCGTTTTATATCCGGAATGATCCAACGGGATACTAATTTTCCGTAATTATAAATAGCCTTTTACCGTATTTTATTTCGTATCAAAATCATTTGCAGACAGATAATTATATAATTTTCAGAGAAAAGCCCTAATTACATAAACTGTTCTAAGAATCAAACAGCAAAACGAAGGCGTTACCGATCTCTATTTTCAAAGCTTGAGTAACCAAAACGAAGGATTTGAAGTGTTCTATCAGATTCTGAGCTTTGTTTCACTGCAGAAATCAAGGTTATTTTTCTAAAAATTTATTTATTTTCGAATTTATTTTATTAAAAATATGAATTTTTGTTCGGATGATTGTTAGTATGATTTGATGATTGCATGTTGTAGAGCTTGTTTTCCTGATGATTTTCATATGTCATACGTCTGATTTGGAGTTCAATAACATGCTCAAAAGTGGGTTTAATTTTCGAATTTCAAAATTAGGGTTTATAACCCGTATGAATGTTCTTAATTGAAATTTGGGGGTTTCTTATTCTGTGATAGATTGATGTTGTGTTATAGTGGGTTATATTCTCTGTGAAATTTGCAATCTAGTCGTATAAGTTTCATGAACCAACGAGGTCTGTAGAGAAGGGAGTTGTGTTTTGAAGTTTTCCGATGTTCGCCGGAAACTGGAAAACTTCACGGCCAAATTCCGGCCAACTCAGGGATTGTTATGATGAATTGATTGCATGGTTGTGTTCCTGGTGTTGTGTAGATGTGATCTGGAGGTGTTGGTGGGGTGAGGACGCCGGGAACGTGTTCTCCGGCGAACCCGACTGTTTTCCGGCGAAGGGCTGGAAAATTACAGTTTAGTACCCCAACTTTTGAAAACGATGCAGTTAGGTCCCTGAAGTTTCCAGACTTTGCAAATTTAGGATTCCTGTTTATAAAATGTTTAAAAATCATATTTCCTATTTATTTTTAATATAAAAATTCATTTTTAAATTCTGAAAATTCTAAAAATTATTATTTTAATTCTGAAAATTATTTTTAATTCACAAATAAATCTAAATTAATTAGTTAATTAATTTCAGTAAATTTATAATTAATTAATTGGTCAATTAATTCGAAAATTAATTGATTAATTGATTTAATTAATTATTAATTGATTTTAATTAATTATTTAATTAGCTTTAATTATTTAAAAATGATTTAAAAATTCTGAAAAATAGTTTCGAGCTTTAAAATATTATTCTAAATTATTTCCAAGGCTCGAGAATTATTCTAAAATTATGTCGGAGCCAGAATGGGCCAACCGAACCCTGTTTATTAACCCGGAATTGATCCAACGACCCGTTTTAATTTCGAAAAATGTTTTAAAAATCATTTTAAATACCAGAAAGCCTATTTATGACCCGAGACTTCTTTATAAATAATATATCATTGATTACGTGATGTATTATGTGCTATATGTGACTTGTTAATTGACTATCGGTCTATATATTCGGTGTTTACTTGATTATTGCATAACTTTCAATCCGTTAATCGGATTTGGGTAAAACGAAGGGTAGATAGAAGTATGTGTTGAATAGAATTCCATGAGTAAATTATTGATAGATGCTTATGATATGTGAGCAGAAGAGGCAAGACGTAAGAAAGGGAAACATATAGTTGAAGAGTAAGACGGTTGTGATTGGAAACGAGTGCAGTGTAGTAAGCTAATATCAGGCAAGTGTTCTGAACTTTCTCGAGATATTGTAGTACTTGATAATCCTGTGATATTACAAGTGCTTTGAAGCACAGAAACCTAAATCCTGATTTCAGTTATTATTCTTGAGCCATGAATCATATTCTTTCTAATCCATTGATTATTGTATACCCAGACAAGAATCACAAATCTACGATACTACTCCATAAATACATACAAACTAAATACCAAACACTGAAATGAACTATTATATATACTCAACCCATGGTATCTTATACTTGGAAATACCAAATCCTTGAAACCTTAAAATGTTGATTCCTTTGTTATCCAATTCTTTCATTACCCAGCATCCAAGCTTTTAAATTGCCTTATTGATCCTTACAAGGATTGAAACCCTTTCATTGTTAAACATTTATTGTTGTTAATGATTTCGGTTATTGTTTATTATTGCATATTATGTTATTATGTTAGAATTGGATTGTTTTTATAAAATTGTGGACCAGATTCGTGGTCAGACCATATAATGGTCAAGTTAGGCCAATGTGAGCCTTAGATCCATTAGTTAGAGCAATGCTGTGTGCCTTGCTCGGGGTTAGTGCGTGACTGATCAGCAGCCTAACCTTGGTTTTTAATTTAAAGGTATAATATCCAATTCTAAATCATAATCCATTGTTCACTTGATATCATAACCATATTCATCTGATGATCATTATTCTCAGTTTTGTCATTGTGACTTGCTGAGCTAGTTAGCTCATTTGTGCAATGTTGTTTATATTCTTTCCAGTTAAAAAGGAACCAATTGGTAAAGAGGATCCCCAGTCCAGCGCGAGAGCTAGGGATTCAGGTTGAGAAAGCGGAGCTAGTAGGCTTCTTTTGGAATAATTTAAGTTTGTAAAAGTTTGTAATAATGTTTAATACTCAGTTTGAGTTTGAAATAGTTGGGATTTGAACGGTTTGTAATATATTAGTGTGTTTGGCTTGTGTGCATACTTTAACCTGTTGCGGTCCGTGGTGGTTGGTAAGTAGGGTCACTGCATATATTATTATTATCTTTATTATTGTTATAAATAGGTTATAATTAAGGTGTGTGTGTGGACCCCAAACTTCTGACCCGGGTTTGGAGGGCGCCACATGCATCCCCAAGGGTTTTTCATTTCTTCTTTCTAGTATAGGTTTGGGATGAGCTTGTGTCCCTTACCCTTTTAGCCTGTGCTCTTGGATGAGAGCTTTGTTCAATAGTCACAACCTTTTGGGAGGATGCAACTAGCAATGAGCTTATGTCCTTATTAAGCACTGCAGTTTGTTGGGAAACTACAGTGTGGCTAGGCTGGGAAACACTCACCTCTCCAACCTTATCCTTAGGGTTTCTTTGATGTTCACCCTATCCCTCACCTTTCTTACCCACCTTCACACTCCCTGCTTTTTGTTTGGTGGATTTTGCAACTGGCATCTTTTGAGAGATACCAGAGGGGGCTTTTTTTGACTTGGATTTAGAAATTTTTGATGGTTTGGTAGCTTGGGTAGGCAACTGTTGGGTCATTGACACAGTTGCTAGAGCTACACCATAAGGCAAAGAAATTTGTGAGGCTGAAAGAGTAGGGACAGCTCAACTTACCTCACTTACCTGAGGTGCCTCCATAACAGGAAAATAGAAGAGTGGCACCTCTTTGTGATGGTTTACCCTGTTCAAATCTGTAATAATCCTTCTCTCTTGAACCCAACAATCTAATTTGTTGGTTGGGTTCTGAAGAACAATATCCTCAGAGAGGTGGTTAGCAATCATCATTAAAAATCTAGCATAATAAATATTTTTACCTCTCTTATTTAACTCCCCTAACTTAAACCCCAACTCAATTATGATAAGATCACTAAAGTTGAAAAATTTATCAGTAACAAGCATGTAAAGCATGTTATGCATAGAGATATTGACAGAATCAAAATTACTGATTTTACCAGAAAAGACCTTGGTAACTACATCACACAGATAACTCCATTCCTTTCTGAGACCCAACCTCCTAATTTCACTTAATTTAGAAGTAGAGAGTGCATAGTTTATGGAGTTAAGTATGTTAATAATATCAGTGTCTGTGTGTGGTGAAGTTACAGTATTATCAGGAATCTTGAAACATGCTTTAACAATGTCACTATTAACACATAATTCCTTACCTTTAATAGTGAAAATGATAGTCTTATCAGCTGAGTTGTATGTAGCAGTTGTCCACATCTCTTCAACAACCTCACAGTAAATGGTGGGTGATTCCAGCATGGCATAGTTAAGTTGGAGTTCTTCACAAAATCCATCATCTTATGGTAGTCACCAGACTATTGAATCCCCTTGTTCACAAGAGCAGTGAAGTTGTTCTTCTCATAAATAAATCCAGTTAAAACTTGCAGAGAGAGAGTAAGTGCTTTTGAGAAAGAAAGAAATTAGAGCAGATGATTTAAGAATGATAAAAGAAAAGTGATGAAAATGAATTAAGATTTTATACTATCTCAAAAATAACTGACAAAAATAATAAAGTAAAATAAAATAACCAATAAGAATTGCCCAAAGTAGCCATTTAAAAAAAATAAATTGTAAAAATTCCATCAATTATCCGTCGTGTTATGCTTACAAACTGTAAGTATACTCGATGGATAATGTTCAGAGAATCAACGGCTAAGAATAAGACAATTCGACGGATGAGGATAAATCAGTTATCCATCGAGTCATAAAATATTCCAGAAAAGTAATTAATTTTATTAACAAATAGTATACCGACGGATGATCAAACTCGATGGATAATGATCATCCGTCGAGATGTAAATTTTGACTTAGCCAAAATTTCATCCATGACTGAAAAATCAATTAAATTTCTGGTTGCATTACAACTTGCAAACAATCTATAAAGATTCAAGAGTAATTTAGCATACCTAACTCACTTACCAACCTTGAAAAGGTGGATTCATCTAGTGGCTTGGTAAATATATCTGCAAGCTGCTTTTCACTTAGAACAAAATATAGTTCCACAGTACAATTCATTACATGTTCCCTTATGAAGTGGTACTTGATGTCTATGTGCTTTGTCTTTGAATGCTGTACTGGATTTTCAGTGATGGCAATTGCACTTGTGTTATCACAGAAAATGGGAATCCTTTCAACTTGCAAACCATAGTCTAGTAATTGGTTTTTCATCCACAAAATCTGTGCACAGCAACTGCCAGTAGCAATATATTCAGCTTCAGCTGTAGAAGTAGAAACTAAATTTTGCTTTTTACTGAACCAGGACACAAGCTTGTTTCCTAGAAATTGACAGGTTCCTGTTGTACTTTTTTTATCAATTCTACAACCTGCATAATCTGCATCTGAATAACCAATTAGATCAAAACCAGAATCTCTAGGGTACCAAATGCCAAGTTTTGGTGTTCCCTTGAGATATCTGAAAATTCTCTTAATAGCTACAAAGTGAGATTCTCTAGGATCAGCCTGAAATCTAGCACACAAATATGTAGCAAACATTATATCTGGCCTACTAGCTGTTAAGTACAGAAGTGAGCCAACCATGCCCCTATAACTTGAAATATCCACAGACTTTTTAGTAGTATTTAATTCAAGTTTAGTTGCACTGGTCATGGGAGTTTTTGCAGATGTGCAATCCATTAGATTAAACTTCTTTAAAAGATCATAATTGTATTTAGTTTGACTAATGAATATTCCATCACTAACTTGCTTAACTTGCAAACCAAGAAAGTAAGTTAGTTCTCCCATCTCACTCATTTCATACTTACTTTGCATCAATTTGGCAAAGTTTTTGCAAAGTTTTTCATCTGCAGAGCAAAAAATAATGTCATCTACATAAATTTGAACAAGTATACTAGAGCCATTAACATTTCTAAAGAAAAGAGTTTTGTCTACAGTACCTCTAGTGAAGTGATTTTCTAAAAGAAACTTTGACAAAGTGTCATACCACGCTCTAGGTGCTTGCTTCAATCCATAAAGTGCTTTCAAAAGATAGTAAACATATTCTGGAAAATTTGGATCTTCAAAACCAGGAGGCTGACTGACATAGACTTCCTCCTCCAAATCTCCATTCAGAAAGGCACTTTTGACATCCATTTGATAGACTTTGAAATTGTCATGGGCTGCATAGGCTAAGAAGATTCTGATGGCTTCAAGTCTTGCAACAGGAGCAAATGTTTCATCAAAATCTATTCCTTCTTGTTGACAATAGCCCTTAGCAACCAATCTAGCTTTGTACCTGACTACTATGTCATTTTCATCCATCTTGTTTCTGAATACCCATTTGGTGTCTATTGGATTCTTTCCTTTAGGCTTGAGCACCAGCTTCCATACCTTATTCCTCTCAAATTGGTTAAGCTCCTCCTGCATAGCTAAAATCCAATCAGGATCTAACAAAGCTTCTTCTACCTTCTTTGGTTCTTCTTTAGAAAGAAAGCTGTTGTATAGACATTCTTCTTGAGTTGCTCTCCTTTTTTGAACTCTAGAAGATACATCACCAATGATGAGCTCAAAGGGATGATCCTTTGTCCATTTCCTTTGTTGAGGTAGATTAGCTCTAGATGAAGAGGTCTCATTGTTGTCTTGATGTGTGATTGAGTTTAGATTATTAGAAACTCCCCCTGAGTTAATGGATCTTTGATTTGAGAAAGGGGAACTTTCTGTAAGTGATCTATTCTGACCTCCAGCTTCTTTTGATGACCCGACATATGGTGAATTTTGAGTACCGACGGATGAAGCTGGTTGTCTCCCGACGAATAAAGCAGATTGTCTCCTGACGGATGAAGCATTATGCAACTCGACTGATGTTGAATTTTATGCTTCATTGGTAGTGGATTTTTCTGTATTATCCTTTGATACTGTTTCATCATCACTGTCATCACTAACCATCTCCACACTGTCAAATTTGAGGCTCTCATGATAATCTCCATCTTGCAGTCTTTAATCTTTTTATCATCAAACACAACATGTATTGATTCCACAACAATGTTGGTTCTTAGATTGTAGACTCTATATGCTTTACCAACAACATATCCAACAAAAATTCCTTCATCTACTTTAGCATCAAACTTCCCATTCTAATCAGTTTGATTTCTCAAGATATAACATTTGCAGCCAAAAACATGAAGAAAATTTAGAGTTGGCTTCTTGTTCTTGAACAATTGATAGGGAGTCATGCATTTTGCTTGATTAACCAGAGAAATATTCTGAGTGTAGCATGCAGTATTTATAGCTTCAACCCAGAAATATGTTGGTAACTTAGACTCTTCAAGGATTGTCCTTGCAGCTTCAATAAGTGATATGTTCTTCCTTTCTACTACTCCATTTTGTTGTGGAGTTCTTGCTGTTGAAAACTCATGCAAAATCCCATTTTCTTCACAAAATGCTCTCATGACAGAATTCTTGAACTCAGTTCCATTGTCACTCCTGATTCTTCTAACTTTGAAATCAGGATGATTATTGACTTGCCTTATGTGATTGATGATGATTTCACTAGCCTCATCTTTAGACTTTAGGAAATATGTCCAAGAGAACTTTGAGAAATCATCTACAATTACTAGGCAAAATCTATTCCTTGAGATGGACAACACATTGACTGGTCCAAACAAATCCATGTGTAGCAGTTACAAAGGTTCTTCAATTGTTGAATCAAGCTTCTTTCTGAATGATGCTTTGATCTGCTTTCCTTTTTGGCAGGCATCACACAATCCATCCTTAGAAAACTCCACTTGCCTCTAACCAGTTCTTTCTTTACAAGTTTATTTATGGTCTTGAAGTTTAAATGGGATATCTTCTTTTGCCATAACCAACTTTCATCCGGACTTGCTTTGCTGAGAAGACAAGTAACAGATTCTGCATTTGATGAGTTGAAGTCAGCTAGGTACACATTTCCTTTTCTCACTCTAGTGAGAACCACTTAGTTACTCCTTTTGTTTGTCACAACACATGCTTCAGAGTTGAAGTTTACTGAATTGCCTTTATCACATAGTTGGCTGATACTCAACAAATTATGCTTGAGACCATCCACTAAGGCAACCTCCTCAATGATGACATTGTCTTTAGAAATCAAGCCATATCCCACAGTATAACCCTTGATGTCATCTCCAAAAGTAATACTTGGGTCAGCTCTCTCCTTGAACTCTGTGAGCAGGGTAGAATCACCAGTCATGTGTCTTGAACAACCACTATCCAAGTACCATTGATTCTTTCTGTTTCCCTGCACACATCAAAATCAAATCAAGTTGATTTTGGTACCCAAGTTTCCTTGGGTCCTGCCTTGTTAGCTTTCTTTTTCTATTTCTTAGGTTTGATCTCATTTGACGTGGGGATATCAGATTCATCCTTAGTCATTTGAGTTGGACCTTTGAAATGATTCATTACAGCAGAATTATCATGCATATTTTGATTAACAGGAAATGGCATGCTACTAGTAAACATGTTATTCAAGTAAGGCATGCTAAATGGCATTTATAGCATACTAAATGCAGGATAATAAGGATTAGGTACAAATGGCATATTAGCAAACTGTGCATTCATATTCTGTGCAGACATAACATTCATAGGCATAGAAGGCATGGCATTTATGTTGGGAAAATGAGGTGGCACATATATGGAAGTAGGCATGGCAATTTTGCAATTAACAGACAAATGATTTACACTACCACACTTGACACAGATTTTTCTAGGAGCATATTTATCAGGTTTGTAGTTGTTATACTTGTTAACTCCTACTTTACCATTTCTATTATTTTTATTTTTAGCCTCTATTTTAACCTCAATCTTTTCCAGTCTGTCACACATTTGCTTGACAATCATATGACCAACATTAGCCTTTTTCTCCTTCTTCACTTGACTGGATTCTCCTGGAACAAAATTCTTGGAAACTGATCCATATTTCTCATTTAACTTGGCAAGTTTGGCTTTACTCACAGGTTTGCTCACAGTCGACGGATAAGGATTTATATCACTCGACGGATAACCCTTTTTGTTATCCGACGGATGACCCTCATCATCCGTCGAGTCTACATCTGTTAGCAATCCTTCAACCAAATTTAATTCCAGCTTCTCCTTATTCTTCTTCCAGGCTGCATCACAAAAGGACTCAATACCTTGAACTTTGGTGATTTGAGCATGACCATCTCTAGATGTTTTCCATGCCTTAATCACCTCATGTTCTCGTTCAAGCTGCTTTTTCAAGATCTCTTCTTTCTTCAAGGACTCAGTTAATTCATCCTTAGCAATTTTACACTCAATTCTCAATTTTTCAAATTCAATGAACTGAGACTCTAGCACATTATTCCTCTCACTTAAAAACAAATTGTTTTCTTTGATTTTAGCATTTTCCTCAGTAAGAAACTTAAGTGTAACACGCAAATCATATAATTCTGTAGACATGTCATTTATTGCATCATTACACTCAGCTTTAGATAAATGTGCAAGGTTAGTGGTGATTACCTGATTACTTGAAGAACTTGTCTCTGTTTCATCAGACTTGGCCATTAGGGCTAGATTGACATAGCTGACATCCTCATCCTCATCCAGACCATCTGCTGCCTAGTCATTTTCTTGTGTAATGAAAGCCCTTTCATTTTGTTTGAGCAATTCAAAGTATTTCTGTTTATAATCCATAGGCTCAAACTTCTTTTTTGATGGAATCTGACTTTCTACACTCACTGGAAAAGTGCCCTGCTAAGCCACATTTGAAACATAAGAATTTTGATTTATCCACCATGTTTCTATTTGGCTTAGCTGCTCCAAAGTTCTTCTTGAACTTGAGCTTGGAAAATTTTATGGAAAGAAATGCAAGATATTCATCAATATCCTTCATATCATCTTGGCTCAAAGAATCTTCATTTTCTGCTACCAGCCCCTTGCCCTTGTTTTCACAGACCTTTGAAGTTGATTTAACAGCTTCCATCTTCATCTCCTTCTCTTTCTCTAACTCAGCAACTAGTGCAATGGATCCTCCTTTCTTCTTTCCTCTCTCCATCCTCTCATCTTGCTCTATTTCAAGCTCATAAGTTTTTAGGTTGCCATACAGTCTCTCCAAAGTAAACTCCTTGTAATCTTGAGAGTTTCTCAATGAGACTGTCATAGGTTTCCATTCCATTGGAAGAGATCTAAGGAACTTAAGATTGAAGTCTTTTGTCTGATAGACCCTTCCATGCAACTTCAGAGCATTTAGTAGTTTTTGAAATCTACTAAAAATGTCAGTGAGAGACTCACTATCTTCACTATGAAAGTGCTCATATTGCTAAATTAGCAGCTGCATCTTATTTTCCCTGACTTGTTCAGTGCCATCACAGATAATCTGTATCCCAAACTTCCTTGGCAGTTTTGCAATTGATGATGTTATCAAACATGTCACCATCAACTTCATTGAAAAGAATATTCATGGCTTTCTTATCCTTCCTGACTTGTTCAATATCAGGATCTAACCATTCATGCCTTGGCTTGGGAACTGATGGCTCATTTCCAGTTGCAGCTCTCATTGGTACATGAGGGCCTCTCTCTATGTAATCTACATAAGCCTCATCTTGAGAAAGTAAGTGAAGATGCATTTTTACCTTCCAGTGATGGTAATTATCTTTGTCCAGAAAAGGAATCTTGACTCCTACATCCTTCTTGTTCATCTTGCTGTTTGTTGTGATCTTTAAACTCTTTGTTCTTCAAGAGCTTGCTCTGATACCAATTGTTAGTCCCTAACAATGCAACACGAATTATATAAGGGGGTTGAATGGAATTCTTGAACCTTTTTCAAAAAAAGATATAAAATGTTCTATCTTAATTATATATAAGTGTTTGATTTGCAAAGTGCGGAATAAGAAGTTAGTAAAATCAAAACACAAGTCTTTAAAAACTTTCTGGTGGATTTGAATGTATTCACCAGAGATATATATTATATCAAGAGAACTCTGTGTAGCAAGATTAGCTCACAGCTGCTTACAAATATGAACAACTAAGTTTACAAAGAAATGCTAAGGATGCAGCTTACAATTGTTTCTCTGAGATAATGTTCTTAGTCTTGTTCTTGTTGTTCTATTTGCTACTTCTTAGTTTATATATCACCAAGATTACAAAGTAATAAGACAAGATAATAAAACAAAACCTATCAAGTCTAATACTATGCTACTTCATTACTCTATTCCAGCATCTTTGAATATCTTCATAATAGCATGGAAATGGCAATGCTTCTTTGTTCTCTAAAACCCAGTTGAATAGGCTTCCACATTCCTTTTGCATACACTCGACGCATGTGACTGTGTTGTCACTGCCAACAGATGTTTGAATTGATTATCCGTCGGGTACATGATCATCCGTCGGGTGGCCTTGTTGATCATCCGTCGAGTGGCATTGTTGTTTATCCGTCAGGTAGCTATCTGGCACTTGACTTCATTTCATTTATGCAGAATTACAAGACATAATCTATGTACAATTAATCAACCTATTCTGCATATCTAATTAAAGTCAACATGACTTGAGTGCTACTACAGAATCTAAACAAGGTGTATGCAGAAATGTGCTACAGACTCATTATTAGACAAGCTACTCACTCGATGGATAATAAATCATCATCCGTCGGGACTATATTGAGTCATCCGTCGGGACTATATATTTATCTGTCGGGTGCTATATTTTTCACTAAGTAAAATCTACTGAGGTGTTTTGTTAATGAAATCATCAAGTTCACAACATATCCACAACACTTCTGTTTATAACATAAATATGATAATAAACATATTAAGTCAAAAGACTCAAATTAAACATACCTTTGGCATTGTCATTTAGGTCATACAAATGAGAAACGCATTTCCAAATTACATCAAGATGGCTACTTGGATAAGTTTGATTTTGAATCATACGAAGAATGCAAATCTTGTCTCATTGGCAAAATGGCTAAAGCTCCTTTTACCGGTCAAAGTGAAAGGGCCACCGAATGATTAGGACTTATATATAGTGATGTATGTGGTCCAATGCATACGATGGAAAGATGTGGCTTTTACTACTTCATTACATTTACTGACGATTTCAGTAGATATGGATATGTGTATCTTTTGAAGAACAAATCCGATTCTTTTGAAAAGTTCAAAGAATACAAGGCCAAAGTGGAAAAGCAAACAGGGGAAAGTATAAAAGTTCTATGATCAGATCGTGGAGGAGAATACTTAAGCCTCGAGTTTAAAGATTTCTTGAAGGAGTGTTGTATCATATCACAGCTTACTCCTCTTGGAACACCTCAATGGAATGGAGTTTCTGAGAGAAGAAATCGTACCTTTTTGGACATGGTGCGATCGATGATGAGTCTAGCAGATCTTCCAATAAGTTTCTGGGGCTATGCTCTAGAAATGACTGCATATACACTAAACCAAGTTCCAACTAAATCGGTTCAAAAGTCTCCATATGGGATATGGACTGAGAAACGTCACATCATGTCGTTTATGAAAGTATGGGGATGTGAAGCGTTTGTGAAACGCTTGGTGTCTGACAAGCTGGGACCAAAATCGGATAAATGTTATTTTATGGGATATCCTGAAGAAACTAAAGGGTATAGTTTCTATAATCCTACCGAGAACAAAGTGTTTGTTGCTCAAACCGCTGTATTTCTTGAAAGAGAGTTACTTTCCAAAAAATTAGTGGGAGGACTACATATCTCGATGAAGATCTAGTTGTACAAAATAACATTGAACCAGAGTTGGAAAGTGGGAATGAAGTATATCAAGATGTTCCTGCTCCGGAAACACAGGTTGTTCGTAGATCTAGTAGGGCTCGTCATGAGCCAGAGAGATATTATGGATTTCTCTTTACTCAAGATGATGATGTAATGCTCATAGATAATGATGAGCCTCTTACCTATCAAGAAGCTATGAACAGTCCAGACTCTAAGAGATGGCTAGAGGCCATGAAATCGGAAATGGAATCCATGTATCAAAATAAAGTATGGACTTTAGTTGTTCCACCTGAAGGGGTAAAACCTATAGGGTGCAAGTGGGTTTTCAAGAAGAAAACTGACATGGATGGTAATGTACAGACCTATAAAGCACGACTAGTGGCAAAAGGTTATAAATAAATTCATGGTATAGACTATGATGAGATCTTTTCACCAGTTGCTATGGTCAAGTCCATTAGGATTTTGCTAGAAATAGTTGCTTACTACGACTATGAGATTTGACAAATGGATGTCAAAACCACTTTCTTAAATGGGAGCCTTGAAGAGGATGTATACATAATACAACCTGAGGGTTTTGTGGATCCCAAGTTTGCTAAGATGGTCTGTAAGTTGTTTCGATCTATTTATGGATTGAAGCAAGCCTCAAGGAGATGGAATCGTCGTTTTGATGAAACAGTCAAAGAATTTGGTTTTATTTAAAATAAAGATGAACCATGTGTTTACAATAAGGTTAGTGGGAGCCATATGACATTCCTAGTACTAGATGTAGATGACATATTATTAATAGGAAATGACATACCTTCTCTGCATGCTGTTAAGACTTGGTTGGGAAATAGTTTCTCAATGAAGGACTTAGGCGATGCTACCTATATATTAGGGATCAAGATCTATAGAGATAAATCAAGGAAATTAATCAGCCTAAGTCAGAGTACATATATTGACAAAGTATTGCATCGTTTCGGGATGTAAGAGGCAAAAATAGGATATGTCCCAATGTCTTATGGGATATTGATCTCAAAAGACAATTAACCTAAATCATCAGATGATAAGGGTCGTATGAGCAAAGTTCCGTATGCTTGGCAATTGGATCTATAATGTATGCGATGATATGTACTCATCCTGATGTTTTGTATTCCTTGAGCATGACGAGCAGATACCAGTGTAATCCAGGTGAGGGTCACTGGACAGCTTTCAAGAATATTCTTAAGTACTTGAAGAGGACTAAAGATTCATTCTTAGCGTATGGAGGAGATGAGAAGCTGGTTGTAAAGGGTTACACTGACGCCAACTTCCAGACAGACAGAGACGATTCAGTATCTCAGTTAGGTTTTGTGTTTTGCCTTAATGGAGGTGCTGTAAGCTGGAAGAGTTCAAAGCAAGAGAAATTAGCTGTATCTACAATGGAAGCTGAGTATATTGCTGCCAATGAAGCAACCAAGGAGGCTGTTTGGATACAGAAATTTATAATGGGACTTGGTATGGTTCCATCGATCACATATCCAATTGATCTTTACTGTGATAATAATGGAGCCATCGTGCAGGCTAAAGAACCAAGGTCCCATTCCCGGGTAAAGCATATACTTAGGAGATATCACATTCTTCGAGAAATTAATGAAAGAGGAGATAGACATATATGTAAAGTGTATACTGATGATAATGTTGCAGGTCCACTGACTACGACTTTGTCCAAGCAAAAGCACGAAGGTCATACTAGTTCCATGAGTATTAAATACATGGGTGATTGGCTCTAGTGCAAGTGGGAGATTGTTAGTGTGTGCCCTAGAGAAAACACTATTATGTTTATGTTAAGAAATATTTGGATTATTAAGTATGATTCTATGGATTATTCTTTAGTAATTTATTATATCATTATTTTCTGCGATAAAATATTAGATTAATAAATGTCCTTGGAATATGATAAGTAAATTTATATCTCTAAGTCCGTGACTTAGAAATGAGATTATGAGAACATTATTGATATTCCTAAAGGTTCCTAGTCAAGTATTATTATTAAGGGATGATAATAAATATATTGAGACCAGTGTGTTTGTTGACTGATGATCACATCTCATTGATCATAGGTATGGTGATACTAAAGTCAAAACACAGGCACATGTATTAAATACATGGTGCTGGATTGACCCGTTGTGAGATACTACATGTTTAAAGTGTCATAAGTTAATCTCACAGTGATAATGATGTATTGGTCCTTAGACCTGAAATCATTATATTTCTATACGAGAATTAATATACTTTGATACTATTGAAAGTTATCCTTGACCGGGTAATAATAAAAGTAGACATTGAGTATATTATGAATAGTATGAGAAATATGAATGATCTAGATGGGATTTAGCCCTCCTATTTTAAATGAGTGATATTATTGTCCTCTTGATTGAGTAAGACTATAAAATACATGGCCGTGCTCAAATACTGATTTTTTTAATAATTTACTCATTGATCAAGGAATAAGGATTAAATGTTTGCAGAGGATGACACAATGCATGCCTCGAGTTTGATCTATAATATAAGGCTAAAGGGATTATATTATATTGTACATTATTCACGAAAGGTTTAATTAAATCACCAATTATTATTATTACTTGGGGAGCAATGATGTATTACTAGATACCACTCATTGTTTATAATTTTATTATTTGAAAATAAAATTATTATCAACGTAATAATAACCTAAATGGTCCCACACAAAGAACGTTTAAACAGAGTGTTATTTAAATTATGAATTTAAAATATTTTATTTTAATTAATTGAATTGAAATATTAAATTCATTAAGTGAGAGTTGATTAATTGTATATATATTAGAATTTGAATTTAATAATAATATAAACCCAAAATCATAATGGGTCGTTTTAGAAGCCCATTAGGTTTAGGGTTAAGCCTTAATCCTCTCTCTCCCCTATATATGCATTAAGATGTATATTTTTAGGGCAAGGAGTTGCATCATGTTTTTGGTGAAAAATCTAGCAGCTCTACATCCTAGAGAGGCTAGAGAGAGGGGGAGAGAGAGAAAAGAGTCAACCAAATTGGCTAGTACCACTTCAAGTGGAGAGAAAAACAAAAAAAAAATTAAAATACACACTGCGCCACTTCAAGTGGCGCATGGAGACTCCCTCGCCACTTCAAGTGGCGCAGAGGACCACTTTTGCAAGTTTACGTTCAAGTGGACTAGTTCTGCAAACAATGAGTTCAACAAGCCTAGAAATGCAACGGAGCCAAGTTAGCATTATTTGATTTACAACGTAAAAACATGTTTTTATCTTATGTAGCCTCGAAATTTGTGCAGCATGTTCAAACCTGAAAGTTCTTGTTTTCTCAAGTGAATTATTTTAGTGCGAATTATAGGCTAGCTGTGGTTTTTAATTCTTTTGCTTTTGTTTAAAAGTATTTAGATCACTATTCTTTAACTTAATTTGTATACATTTAAAAACTTTACAATCTTGGTGTTTCTGTGATTATATAAATATACATATATTTATATATTTTTTTCTTAAAACATAATTAACTTCTTATAAATAATAATATTTTGAGTCAATTTTATAAATTATGTGATATTTGATAATTATTTTAATAATATTAAAATATGTTTGAGATTGTTTTGTTCGATAGACAAATTTTGTCGATCACTTAGCATCATGTTTAGTTTAGTTTTTATGCAACTGAGTGGTCTGCATCTTTATGTTATTTTAGTAATGTTAATTTAGTATTCATGCATGTATAATGTGTTGATATAATTAGGTCCATCAATTTATATTTTATTATTTGAAAATCAAATGAGTTTCAGGTCATGCAAATTGTGTTAGACTTGGCGCTCAGTGAGTATTAAGCCCATTTGCCTCTATTTTAGAAAATTTGTTTGTTTGTAATTGTAACGCCCTCAAGACCCGGGGTATAAGTCTGGGGGTTACTAGCTAATCACCAAACCTGTACAATTTGATTAACAATTAATAAAGAAATTAAATTAAACCCCTTTAATACTAACCAGGATCTTTTTAGGTTAAAGTATGAAAACAAGAATCACTAACTACTTTTATTACAAACCAACATTCAAAGTCTCACAAACTCTCTTTATTACAAACCATTGTCTAATTCATTTTAAACTAAGTTCAACTTTTATTCAAACACACACACATACTTTCTATCAACACTCCACCTGCTCAGGCAACTCAAAGCTTTCTTCCTGGATTGGGATCAACACCTTGGGTATGAGAGAATCCCGAGGCTTGACCCGCTTCTTTACCACTTGAGTCCTGATTGGTTTCATATTCCTTCTTAACTGAAAACAATAAGGTGAATAACAACAAAAGGGGTGAGCCACAAATTACTCAACAAGTCCACAAAATATAAACAGTGTTAAGGCATTTTAAATGAATTCGTCATCCCAGGTATATCTGCAAAGATATAAACTCACGAGAATTGAAAGAAGGCCATTACTTGCGAGTATAAATAAACTAAACTGGACACAAGTTCACATCTATATTCTGCTGATCAGTCAGAATATAATGCAGATCCATATCTCAATATATAGATCCAGTCGGGTACCCAGGCACTACGGCCCACGTCGAGGCACTAGTCATCCCGGTCCTCAGGATTAAGACACACTCAATCCCAAAATATCATTATCCAGTCCACCGCTTAGCAACCGGGACAATCGGTATACTTTGATATATTCCAAACACTAGAATATATCAATCTCCATGTGTTACCAACATAATATGAATCAAGAATCCAAAGAAACGGAGAAATCAAAAATTGAAATGAAAGATGAACAAAGGAGTAGGGATTGTATATTAGTGATCAAGAATAATAATCAAGAGAATATAAATGTGATAAACATTTAAATCAATATCACTATTCTAAAAGTAGAATAAGGGAAAAACTTGCCTTCTGCGCGACTCACTGCAATTGAATCACTTCTGTCTATCACCTTGGACTATTACCGACTCAACTGGCCTGGCTGGCTTAGATTCTGTTGGCAAAACAGACTGGTTAAGTCACGTCGTACTTCATTTGCATCTTGAATCGACTTCAAACCGATCCTAACATCTACCCATGCGCTTATGACCGACTTGTGTATTACATATAAGCAAGTAAGACTCAATTAACCACGTAATACACATAAGCACAGAAGCACATAATCATTTTTATAGTTAAAAAAATAGTTTTTTTAGAACCAAAATCGACTCGCTGATCACTCAACTGATCGTTATCTGACTCGTTTCCCATTTTTCCGGAATTTTTCGGACTCGTCTCGGCACGTAACTCGACTGGTAATAAAAAAAGTCACAAAATCAACTAACTTCTACAAGAAATTAAGCTTTGATATTATTTTTAATAAAAAGGATTCTTTTTTCTGAGTTAACAGGCTTTCGTTTCACGCAAAACGGACTAACGGTTGAATTATTATTAATTAAATATTGATAATTCCATTTATTAATCATTATAAATAATTATTACTAATTTTTAAAACCCAAAAATAATTTTTAAATCATTATTTAAGAAAATCAGAATTAAAAATAATTTTTCTATAATTTTTGAAATTAAAATGAATTTATTATGATTTATTGAAAATTATTTGATTAATTATCAAAATAATTAATCACTTTTAAATAATTAATAAGTAATAAATAAATAATAAATAATTAAGAAAATAATTCAATCTGATTTTTAGAAAATAATTCAGAATTATTTATAATATAAATTAATTAATTAAATAATTAATTAATCAATTTACAAAATAAATAAAACTCATTTTTAAAATTAATAAAAATAAAAAGTAAAAATAATTTCCAGAAACACGTGTCAGAAAACAGACATCTGACAAGGTGGATCAAAACCGGGTTCTGGAAACGGGTCAACCGGGTTGGATTCCGGGTCTGTGAAGAACACCACCGGAATTTGGGTTTAAACCCAGAATCCGGCGACTTCACCGGACTCCGGCGAGTCCAATTCCTGGCCAAACGAACACCGTTTGGTTCCGTTTTTGATCCCAAAACATCTCAAACTACTTCCCCAATCTGTTTCAGGCCAAAATCGACCAGAAACATCCCTGGATATCATTTTCTGATCAAAATCATCAAGAATTCCGGCCAAAAATCCAAATCACTCATTTGTACATAACATCAAACGTTATATAGTGCAAAATGAAGCTAAGAACATATACAATCAAAGCCCTAACATTACAAGAACCAAATATTCACAGAAATTATCGAGTTGTGTTTTGAAAATTCGAACTAAACCCTAGAAATCGTGAATCACTATCCAAACATCGTTTGTTCAATTAAACACCATGAATCGACTGTAAATCATCTAACAAAGCTATATCAATCATCAAAACATCAAAATAACCCCAGAATTAAAAAGCCCTAATTCGAACATAAACCCTAGAAATCAAAAATCAAAAGCGATACAATAAAACGTGAAATTGATGCAAGAAACAGAAAGAACAGATCAAAACCTTCAATTTGGATACTCGAATCACTTGTTTTGGTGTTGTAATCAGATCAAAATCACGACTTGAATTCCTGACCCGAACCTGTTCTTCCCGACCCGATTTCAGAGGATTTTTGGCAATTTTGCAGATTTTAATGATTAATTATAATTAATTAAATAAAAATTAGGCTATTTATAGTAGTAAAAATAATACTCCTAATTAAAATTAAGGGGCTAATTATACATTAAATAAAAATATTGGGCCCTAATTTTTATAATTTTTGAGTATTAAAATTTAATTTTTAAATATTTTATATATGCAATATATATGCCAAAAATTCCCAAAAATTGTGAATAATGCAAAAATACAAAGAAATAATATAAATGAAAGTCCTATAATTTTATAAAAATAATAATGTGATTTTTGTGGGGTTTTTGACACCCAATGGGGCCCGGAAAAGTCATTTTTCGCAAAACGAGAAAATTTATAAATTATCTAGATGTTCAGAACAAGGCGATTGTAAAAGCCATTTGATGAAAAATAAGGCCCATTATTTTATTTGAAATACTGGCTTTAAAATCATCGTTTGGGTCGTAAAATGTTTGAAATAAAACCTATAAATTCATACTAAAATATCTGAAAAATACCTTAAAAATACAGAAATGACATGAGATACACGTATCACCTAACAGTTAGGGTTTATCAGATAATCACACATAAATGACACATTAATACACATATTTTATTATAATCATGATATAATAGAAACGTAAAGTTCCCAGTCGTTACAGTAATACCTTGCCAGCTTAGTTTTGCATAGTATACTCAGTTTATTTCTATTCGAAACAATAAGCATGCTTTTTAATTTTAAGACCCTGACCGCTTGTATGTTGATCTTGAATTTCGAACTCGTCTATGTCCAATTTTTATGCATAATTTGTGGTCTGTTTGTGGTGCATGAATATAATTTGTTAATAGATTAAATAATAAATTATGTTCTGCCTATTAACTTTTAGGATTTGTTTGTGCAGTTATTTTGGTATTTAGTGTGGACTTCGAAGTAAATACTTTTTGACTTTTTTTTTTATTTTTGGAAAAGATTTTGCAACTGTGAATTTTGAATTTCGTATAAGATATAAGAATTATGTTTCGAACTATATAAGAATAAAATTCGAGAAATTTTAGAATCCAATTCTCTACGTTTTTGAACCCGTTCGTAATTTACGCTATAGTTCCGAAACTAGTCTTAGATACCCTTAGTAGGCGCACAAGTTTGCAACTTTAGATACCAATTTAGTGCGCGTAATTATTGAATTTTAGATGGAGACCACTGGCAAAGTGTGGTATAAAGAATAAGAATAAGAATTAGATGCCGGCTACTGGCAAAGTGTGGTCATAGATCAAGATTGTGGTATTTATAAGAATTATCATTTTGTTCTGTTTTTACTCTGTTCTGCTCTGTTCTGTTTTAAATTCTGATTTTTAAAATATAAAACTTTGGGTTGGCTTTATTTCAGAAAATACTTTACAAAATTATTATTCTTTTCATAAAAATCATTTTATTATAACACCCATTATTTTTTTTGTTTAAAAGTTAGTCAATTTGTACTTGCTGAACTTTGTATCTCACCCCTTTTAATATTTCAGGTTCGGAATATTTGGAGCATATTAAGAATAAGGAATGAGAACTATATGAAGATTTATACTGCTTAGTTTCGTGCTATTTGAACTAGAATACATAATTTGTTTTTAAATAATAAATTTGATTATCTGTTTAAACAATTAATATCAGATTTGTGGAGTTGCGTCTATAATTTTATGATTTTGATTATTGGGTTTGACCGCTTCTTTGACCTTCGTTATATATTTGAGTTGTGGAATAACGATCTATTTTATTTAAGTTTTTATATTTATATTAATAGTCTGAAAAGTTGGGTTATTACACTTACTTTCTTGCATATCGTTTGCCGAGGACAATCTCCCTACTTAGAAAATTTTTGTACATTGAGTTAAACTGTTAGCATTGGGTATAATCTATCATTATGCGCAATAATGGAACACTTAGCTATAACAGAACCTTTAACAAATCTGAAAGAACTATCAACAGTTGAGGCGCCTAGCCTTCAAAAAGGCTAGATTGTTCTTGAAGTGATTATCACCCCATTTACGCTGTGATGGGTTGCACAATATTACTTCCAGGATACAACAACACAGAGCACTCCATTCACAGGCACGTAATGCTCAACAACGACCTAGTCCTCAGTTCGTCCAGAAAACCTATAAAAAGAGAGAAGAAGTAGATAGGGTTTCACAAGTCTGTGTTGTGTATATCTTTCTGAAACATTCAGTTCTGTATAAAATACAAAACAAAACGTAACTTAAAATATTCATTAATTAAAATAAATATTCTGAATTAATATGCATTTAATAGAATATTTCTCAAAATCAGAAATGTAGAAGTCGGTATCAATGTTTGTCAAATCCTCATACAGCCAGCCCAACCTATCAGTATTTACCCACAGTAAGTCATATCCTGATTTCAGGCGTCAGGATTTATTCAGCCTCAGCAAATCCTGATCCAAGCGTCTAGATTTATTCAGTCTCAGCAAATCCTGATCCATGCGTCAGGATTTTTTAAACAAATTCTGATCAATATTTATTTCAGCCAAATCAGAGTTTGTAAATCCTGATCATCAAATATTGATATTCCCTGTTACACAAATTCAATATTCATAATAAAATAATATATTAAGTTAGTAAATATTTTAATTAAAAAAACAATAAAATTCCTCGCCCAGGTCGTCTCGCGTACGCGAGACGCCGCGACATTCGCCCTTCGACCGGTGTCGTGTCGTGGCGAGGCGGTGGCGGGCATGTGTGTGTGCGCGCGCGCGAGGCACACAATAACACCATGCACACCCATATGCCTTAGTAGTTGTACACTACACTTGCACATGGGCACATGGTACTATATAAAATACTCAACCTCTCATTAACTTATCAATGTGGGATAAACCCACAAAACTCTTTTCAAGCTACTAACTTCAACTCAATTTATTGATGGATTACACTAAGAAAATGACTTAGATCCAAACATGAAAGTTTAAGTCCTCATATCAAGGATCAACCTCCAACAAGTATTCTTAAGAAATAACATCAGGAACAAGTCTAAAACAACCCTCAAACTTTTCATTTTCTAATAATCCCCCACAAATCCATAAAAAATGCATATCAAATTTTATCTTGACTTGCTTTCCAAAGTCGGTACCCTTCCGGGTTTGAACCCTCCTAAGTCCCTTACTTCAATGGCTACCAGATATAGATGAAATGTTTCACCTTGAATCTCTATCCATTTGGTGTAACCACACTCCATAGATGATGACAAGTCAAAAAGCTATGGTGCAGATATACGGCTTTGGGCCGTTATGGTCGTGTCTCGATCTTGTTCATCGAATGCTTCAAGGAATAATTAATTGTTAGGCCCTTAATCAACTGTAGAGGGGGGGTGAATACAGTTAATAAAATCAATTCGACAAAACTTCAACATAATCAACATTTTTTATATTAACTGATAAAAAATTATTACAAACATACTCTCTCGAAAGGATGAACAATTATCCTTGAGAGATGCTAGGTTATGCGAAAGATATAACAATGTTGTAATGCATATAACATGAACCTAATCTGTGCTTTATATAGAGCACAGTTACACAATGTATAAGGAATCCTATTTTATCAACAACAAGGAAACCTAATACAATGCTTATGAGATAAAGTCCTTCACCGCCTTGAGTTCCTGTTTTCTTTTCCTTATCGAAGATCAACTGATGTGACAAATACTGATTACATCATCCGATAAAAACATCATCCGTTGATATCATTATCCGTTGATATCATCATCCGTTGACATCATCATCATCCGTTGATATAAGTTCTGATGTGAACTTCTGATAGTTTCTACTTGATATCATCAATTGCTCCTAACAATCTCCCCCAACTTGTCTATTATGGAAATATGGAGAAGTTCCAATTGATGATGTCAAAATTATCTAAATGTAGGAATCAAGTATGCATATTCAATCTTGCTTCAGTGAATATCAAACTCTACTCTTCATTCTTAACTGCTTTTTTAACTTGAGCAATTTCAGAGATTAACTTCAGTTCATCAGCCCAGTCAGCTCCATAAATCTTCCTTCTTTGGTGAGCTTGGTTGATTTCTTCTTCTTCACATTTTTCTCTAGTATCATAAGCTTGAACTACTGTATAGATTGGATCTATCAACATTTGAGATTTAGTTTCCTTAGATACTCATTTCTTCTTTGTAACAACTTTGGCTTTAAGCTTTGAAATCTTTGACTTCTCTCATATCTTCTCCTTTCCTTTAAGCTTCTTGTCACCAGTTCCAATAACTTGTGATATGAGAGACCTTTCATCTTCTGCCTGACTGATTTCCCTTATAACTACACATCTGGTTGGTCTATTAGAAGGATCATCTTCACAAAGTACTTGAGAAATAACAGCAATATAAGCATTTGCTGTCTTCATGAAATTCTTGAAATCTTCTTCCATTTTCCTTAGTTGTTCAAGATCAACTCCAGGATTTTCTTTTGCAAATATTCTTCTACTCACCTCAGAGTCAAATAATTGAATCTTTGGATCCTTGTAGAACAAAGTTTTCTTTCTTCCTTTTACTTTCAGGGTTTGAAGATATTGACTTGCTTCAGCACCAACTTCTATCTCCAGAATACCATGGTTTTCATTAGCAGAAGTTGTGACTTGTGAAGATTGTTGCATTTTTATAGTCATAGTCAAATCTTATACTCTTCTTTTATTCCTCTTACTCTCTCCACCTTGTCTAGACTGAAGTCTAGTGATTGCTTGACTGGCTTCAATTACAGTTTTCCTGAAAACTATTTGTGAAATTTGTTTTTGAATTTCCTGATGAGTAGTCAGCTTTGAAGAAATCAATGATTCTTTGATCTGATTGATTTGAGTAGTAGTTGCTTCATGAGCTGTGTGTAAGGATATGACAACTAAAGTTGATGCTTTCAAATGATTCAGTATATCAGGATTTGTAATATCCCGTTCTTCTGTTTCCAGATGTGCAATAACATGTGTTCTGGAAATAGGATATGTATCATCTTTCCAATGAGCATTCCAGAGATTATCAAAATAATCATGCTTTTTCTTAGAATCTAACTCTTTCATTTTCTGTTGTCTCACATATATAGGTATATCTTCAGGGAAGAAAAGATCATCCTTAGTATCTATAATAGCATTAGAAATTTTAGCTTCTTCACCATCATTAAATTCTTCAATAGCAACTGGATTTTGCACTAATTGCTGAACTTCATCGCCAAGTTCAGTATGTAAAATAGAATTAGAAATTGGTGTAGTATATGATCCAGTAGCTTCAGAAGCTTCCACACCTTCAGCAGTTAACTCCACATCTTCAAGTATTGTAGATAAATAAATTGGAGCTTCGAGATTTACTTCTAGAACTTCAGTTCCTGTAGAATGTTGTGGTGATTCTGAAATGGATGAAACTTTATGAATGGACTGTTGTGCTACTACATCCTCAGCAACAATAGGGATTTTCTCAGGTGATGGTAAAGTAGAGTAAGTGGACTATTTTTCAACAAAAATAGGGATTGTCTCATGTGGTGGAATAGTAGAATGTATGGAATGCAAGAAAGTATCAGTACTTAGACTTGCAGGGAGATTAACAACACTTGGTACATCAGAGTTTTCTTGAGGTTCAACAGACTGTTATTCAGCATCTGTTTCTTTATTACTCTGAGCACCTGCAAACATATAGCAAATAAAACTTAATCTCTCTATTCTTTTAAAGTAGTCTCACTACTCCTCACACTACACATCTCATGACTTTTAATAGTCAGAGCTTCCTCACAATGATTACTAAATCATATCACTCATTTACCCCTCCTTTCGCCAGGAAGGAACCTGCATCTCTTAAATTTTGTTTTTCTCTCAATCTTTTCACACATCTCACAGAAAAAGGCTCAGAAAGATTGTCCTACATAAATAAGAGATGGCTAAAGAAGGGTGATATGTGGTCATACAACTATAGGTAGTCCTTAAATAAGGTCTAGAAGTAATCATACCAACATGATTTATATCATGAAAAATAAATAAATGCTGAAAAGACTGAATCAGTATTTAGAATAAATGCTGATAAAGTAATAACAATATTTATACCTCGTGAATCCACAATTAAGCTCACAGTTAATACTGTGGTTATGACAGTTGTTGTTCATCAATAATGAGAACCTCCATTTGAATTGGAGAGAATTTGATTAGGTTATTGTCATGTACCATGATCTCAAACCTCGTTCTTCTAACACTTGAATATGTTTATTGAAAGCTATCACAGAGTCTTCAGTAAAAACTGATGAAACCTCTGTGTCTCTATTAGTATCATTAAGATCTACCTCAGCAAGTAGTCTTTAACCAACTAAATGTTGTTTCTGAGTGGTGAGCACGATTCAAGAATTATGTCACTTTATTTTTGGCAACATTTGAGAAAAGAATTCAAGTGTTTCAGTTGTGAGAAGAAATTTAAGATATAAGCTGTGTTACTATAAGAAATGAGTGTGAACAACTTTCTTAAATAGAAAAAGAAAGTCTCAAAAGTATGTGTTGAATAGACATTTTAGATAGTCAAGTACACTCAAAGATAATAATTCTTATTGGCTAAGAATTAAATCTTTCATAAATTTCTTCTTTAACAACAGTTACCTCTTGTAGTGCTTAATCTGTTCTGAAGTGATCACATGAACTTAAGTAAAGATTAGTTTATTCATATGCACTATTAAAAACATCTGAAATTAAGCATGCAGTACTGATTTGGATATAACATTTAGATGCATTCAAGAACACACAAGAAAGTAAACAAGTAGTCAAATAAGATAGCAAAGAAGTTTAAAGAATTTCATTAATTATGAAAAAGATGAATACAAAGCAGAATCATAAAATAGTCCTAACATAAGCTAGAAACTATTTCTAGGAAACTATCCCATCTTCAACTTCTTCAAAGCTTCTTACTTCTTCATGGCTCAGCGGTGATAAATCCCCGAGATAGTCTTTTCAAGAGAAATAATTTTCTCTTGCAACTCAAGAGCTTCAAGTCTCTGTTGCTCAGCCTCTTTGGCTAAGCGTTCCTCCTCAAGAGTAATTTCCAACTGAAACAACTGGAGATCCAATCGTTGATCACTTGACAACTCCTCATAGACTGATGATGGAACATCATGAGGACTGAAGATTTGATTGTTAATCTTGACTCTACGTCCCCAGGGGTCATATTAGACACGACCCTTTTCAAGCTTGAAAGTTGTATAGTAAGTTCTAGCAATAGTACGAGTACCAAACAAATGTTGATCCATGAACATTTGAGAAGATGATGAGTTATGTTTAAGAAGACTTGAAATATGAGTGTTTGAAGTGAAAAGACAATGAGAAGTTTTGAGAGTGGAGGGCTGTATTTATCGAAGAGAAGTTAGAAACTGAAGAGAATCTTTGATTAACCATGTAATAATTAAACATGATAAGAATACACAGTTACGCGTATCTAGGCAAATAAAAAGTAATCTCTCTCTTCAGATTCCTATTCCCAATGTAAATACTCAAGTATTACTAGATACTTGCATCAGTAGCTAACCCATTTAAGCAATTAAAAGATATTCCACTAAATCACTGATTAATTAAAAATACCGTGTAACAATTTATTTCGAATAAATTCAAAATAATCAATGAAGTATAACAGTCAATCATGGTTTGACTATTATCAGTATTTTAATTACGACTATCAGGACTTATCAGTCAAAACTGGGTTGACCAATATCAGAATTTATCAAGTACTGACAGAACCTATTAGTCAAAGCAATTTTAACTAATAATAGAGCATGTAAGCATAATCAGTAGTTCAACATGCAGTTTTTACATAAGATCATTTAGCACAATTGCATGTTATCATGGCACCCATTTAACACAATAATCAGTATCTAACAAGTACTGACACATAATAAGATACCATGCTTCAAAAATATCAGCAGACTTAATTATCAGAGTTTGAGAATTGTCCTGATATCATTCCCAATATATTCACCATTCTTGTGAATGTAGCTTCACAGAAAGGCTTGGTGAATAAATCTACTACTTGCTGATCTGTTGGAACAAAGACCAATTCCACTGTACATGCTTCCACATGTTCCCTTATGAAATGGTACCTGATGCTGATGTGTTTAGTCATTGAATGCTGCACTGGATTTCCTGTTATTGTAATAGCACTTTAATTATCATAATATGTTAGATATATTTGATAATGTCATGGCTAATATGTTTTATGTTTAGCTTTCAGATCTTACATGAACAGGATAAATCAGTACTTAACTGTTGATCAGTACTTATACTGGAAGTCAGGACTTAAGGATATCAGTACTTATATTATCAGGAGATAATAATCAGAAGATAGATATCAGAACTTAAGTGCTGAAGGACAATCAGATAAGGACAGTAGCTGATTAAAGGAAAGAAGATCGAGATAAACATAAGAAGAGATATGCATGAAGAAGGAATTCCGTGAAGAATGGAATACTTGGAAGAAAAGATATCTGATTGATATATTTTAGGAAGCAGAATTATATTCCATATCAATTAGCGATTATCTTGTAACTGTGTAGTATATAAACACATACATAGGGTTTACACTATAAGTGTTATCATTATTAGAAAAGATTATTCATTGTAATCCTAGCAGCTCTCGTGATATTTATTCATCACTGAGAGGTAACAGTTCCATACTGTAACAGAGTTTATTGTTTCAATAAAGTTTGTTTTCTGTTACTTAAGTTCTTAAAGTTCGATTTGAGTGTAATATACACTGTATTCACCCCCTCTACAGTGTGTGTATGACCTAACAATTGGTATCAGAGCCTATCTGTTAACTTACATGCAGTTAAAGATCTTAACACAATCATGTCGGACACAGAAACTCCAACTAAGCCTACCACAACTGAGGAACCACCAAAGACACAAATTCAGAGTCGGTATGAGACCATCAGAGTCCCCATACTGAGACCATCTGAATATCCCATATGGAAGGTAAGGATGACCATGTTCCTGGAAGCAACAGATCCAGAATACCTGGATAGAATCAAGGAAGGTCCTCACAAACCAACCAAACTCACTGTTGCAGTTGCAGGTGAAGCAGCAATGACCGTACCAAAGGAGAAGAGTGATTATACTGCTGAGGACATAGCATCAATTGCTAAGGATGCTAAGGTACGACACTTACTGCATAGTGCCATTGATAATGTAATGTCAAACAGGGTAATCAACTGCAAGACTGCTAAGGAGATATGGGATGCTCTGGAAACAAGGTGTCAGGGAACTGACACAATTAAGAAGAACAGGAAGACAATACTCACTCAAGAGTATGAACACTTTGACTCAAAGACTAATGAGTCATTGAATGATTTATATGATAGATTTGTCAAACTTTTGAATGATTTGTCATTGGTTGATAAAGAGTATGATCTTGAAGATTCAAACCTTAAGTTCCTGTTAGCTCTTCCTGAATGCTGGGATTTGAAGGCAACGACAATAAGAGACAACTACAATCTTGATGAAACAACCCTTGACGAAATCTATGGAATGCTCAAGACTCATGAGCTGGAGATGGAACAAAGAAGCAAGAGGAAAGGAGGAAAGTCAAGGACAGTTGCTCTTAAGGCTGAAGAAGAATTCCCCAAAGCAGCTTCCTCAAAGAAAGACAAAGGTAAAGCTCTTTTCATAAAGTATGATACTGAGTCATCAAGTTTTGAGAGTGATGATAACTCAGATTCTGAAAGCTTGCCTGAGACTGATGCTGATGAGGAGATGATGAAGCTGTGTGCTCTTATGGTGAAAGGAATCACCAAGATTGCATACAGGAAGTTTAGGAAGGGAAAGAAGTTTTCCAAGAAAAGCATAAGTTCTGATAAGAAGAATTTCAAAAGATCTGAAGGCAGAGGAGGAAAGTCTAACAGAGGAGATTACACCAATGTTAAATGCTATAACTGTGGTGAGAAAGGCCACATATCTCCTGACTGCAAGAAGGTAAAGGGTGACAGAGATAAGGCTCTTGTCACAAAGCAGAAAAGCTGGACAGACACTTCAGACTCTGAAAGTGAGGAGAACTATGCATTGATGGTAAATGCTGATAAAGAAAGTGCTGAGAGCAGTTCTGAAGCTGCTGAAACAAAGGTACCTCAGACTACTTATGCTTTTCATACTGATGATATTAATGAGTTGAGAAGATATCTTAAAACCATGTTTGTTAGTTATAGAGATCAAACCTTAACATGTGAAAGATTAACTTCTGAAAATCTTGCTTTTAAGAAAAGAAATGATTTCTTAGAAAAAGAGTTAGTTATATTCCATCAAACTCAGAAGGATAGAGATGATGCTTTTTATGTTAGGGATGAAGTGCTAAAAATGAATGAATCTCTAAAAACTGAGTTAGAAAAGGAAAGAGAGATAATCAGGACTTGGACTAACTCTGGCAGAACAACTCAAAATTTGCTAAGTAGTGAAAATTGGAAAGAGGGCTTAGGTTATGGAGAGAATAAGAATGATAAAGGAACTGAAGAAATTAAGCCTGTTGTTAAGCAAAAGCCAAAGTTAAAACCTGTTAAGTTTGTAACTGTAAAGTCTGATAATGAGAAATCAGAAGTTAAAGAGGAATTAACTTCTGACAAACTAAAACAGGAAAAGACACTTGAAGTAAACATAGGCTTAATGACAAAGAAGCAGCTTAAGCATAAGCTGAAAGATATCAAGAATGCAAACAAGGTAAAATCACCTAGGAAAAATAGGAATGGAAAGGAAGGTGTGAATAAAAGCAATGATTATAAACCTGTTCCTGATGCTCCTAGGAAAACATGTCATAACTGTGGAAGTTCTAACCATCTGGCTTCTTTTTGCAGGAAGAATAAGAATATTAACTCCTTACCTTCAAAATCAGGACTTAAGAGTCAGTCTGTTAGATACAAACCACAAAATCCTTGTTTTCATTGTGGTAGTTTATGGCATTCCATTTATACTTGTAAGGAATATCATAGTTTGTACTATGATTATTATCAAATAAAACCTTCTTTGAAGAAAGTTTCCATTGTTCCTTCTAGTGTAAATTCTGATTCAAAGTCTGATAGTGTAAATTCTGTTAAGAAAAATGTTAACATAAACTCTGATGCTAAATCCGCTGCAAATGTTAACAAACTTAATAAGGCCAAAGGATCCAAGCAAGTCTGGGTCCTTAAAACTAATAATTAGTGGTCTTTGTGATTGCAGGGCAACAGGAAAAATATTCTAGTTCTGGACAGTGGATGTTCAGGACATATGACTGGAAATAAGGCCCTGCTATCAGACTTTGTGGAGAAAGCTGGCCCAAGTGTTTCTTATGGAGATGGCAACATTGGAAAAACGTTGGGATATGGCAATATCAATCTTGGAAATGTCATAATTAAACAAGTAGCTCTGGTCTCAGGACTTAAACACAACCTACTGAGTATAAGTCAAATCTGTGACAGAGGTTATCATGTTGATTTCTTTGAAGAACACTGTGAAATTGTGAGTAAATCTAAAGGCAAAGTTGTTCTGAAAGGATACAGACGTGGTAACATTTATGAAGCTAAGCTTTCAACAAGTACTGATGGCTCTGCAATCTGTCTGTTAAGTAGAGCATCAATTGAAGAAAGCTGGAATTGGCATAAGAAACTCTCTCATTTAAATTTCAACAATATAAATGAACTGGTCAAGAAAGATCTTGTGAGAGGATTGCCAAACACAGTATTTGCTCCTGATGGTCTTTGTGATTCATGTCAGAAAGCCAAACAAAGAAAATCTTCATTCAAGAGCAAGACTGATTCATCAATTCTTGAGCCTTATCATCTTATACATGTTGATCTATTTGGTCCAGTAAATGTCATGTCTATTGCAAAGAAGAAGTATGCGTTGGTCATAGTGGATGAGTTCACCAGATACACATGGGTGTATTTCTTGCACACAAAAAGTGAAACTGCATCTATCTTGATTGATCATGTCAAACAGCTGGATAAAATGGTCAAAGATTCTGTGAAAATTTTAAGGAGTGATAATGGCACTGAGTTCAAGAATTTGATAATGGAAGAGTTCTGCAAAAGCCATGGAATAAAGCAGGAATTTTCTGCTCCTGGTACTCCACAGCAAAATGGAGTTGTTGAAAGGAAGAATAGAACTCTCATTGAAGCTGCACGTACAATGCTTGAAGAAGCAAAGCTTCCAACCTATTTCTGGGCTGAAGCTGTGCAGACTGCTTGTTTTACTCAAAATGCAACACTCATTAACAAGCATGGAAAAACACCATATGAGATGGTGAAGAAAAAGAAGCCAAATCTGAAATATTTTCATGTATTTGGATGCAAGTGTTTTGTTCTCAAGACTCATCCTGAACAGCTATCAAAGTTTGATCTAAAAGCTGATGAAGGAATCTTTGTTGGATATCCACTTTCCACAAAAGCCTTCAGAGTCTATAATTTGAGAACAAAAGTGGTCATGGAATCTATCAATGTCTCTTTTGATGACAAGAAGATCACTGGTCTTAAAGATTTCATTGACCATGATCAGCTGAGATTTGAAAATGAAGACTCATATTCTGATACTGAAAATCCTGACAGTCTAAGTCCTGATACTGCAAACTCTGATGGATTAAATTCTGATGTTATTGAAACTGTGGTGACTACGTTAAAGGAAGATGCACCTATGCAGGGGGAGCATACTCAAGATCCTACCACATCTCAAGAAACATCCAAACATGCATCTGGCTCTTCAAGTTCTGATTCGTCAAGTTCTGATAAGCCAAGTTCTGATAGTGCTGAAAATCTAAATACTGAAGAATCCAACTCAGAGAGCATAGTTTCAGGGGGAGCATCAGAAAATGAAAATGAAGATAGCATGGATCATGGGGGAGCATCCAGTTCTAGAGAAAACCTTCCATCTGCAAGGAAGTGGACAAAATCACATACACCTGATTTGATAATTGGAAATCCTGATGCAGGTGTCAGAACTAGAACAGGTACTTCAAATGAGTGTCTTTACAATTCTTTTCTCTCTCAGACTGAGCCAAAGAAAGTGGAAGAAGCTCTTCAAGATGCTGATTGGGTGCAAGCAATGCAGGAAGAGTTGAATGAATTTGAAAGAAACAAAGTCTGGACCCTAGTACAAGACCAAAGAATAGATCTGTTGTTGGTACAAAGTGGGTATTCAGAAATAAAACTGACAGTGATGGCATAATTACAAGGAATAAGGCAAGGCTGGTTGCAAAAGGATATTCTCAACAGGAGGGAATTGATTATGATGAAACATTTGCATCAGTTGCTAGGTTAGAAGCCATAAGGATATTTTTGGCTTATGCTGCTCACAAAAAGTTTACTGTCTTTCAAATGGATGTGAAAAGTGCTTTTCTCAATAGAGAATTGGAGGAAGAGGTATATGTTGAACAACCTCCAGGTTTTGTAGATACCAAACATCCAGACTATGTCTACAGACTTGACAAAGCACTTTATGGACTTAAGCAAGCTCCTAGAGCATGGTATGAGACTTTAGCTCAGTTTCTTCTGGAAAGTGGATTCCACAGAGGGACAATAGACAAAACACTGTTCTACCTCAACCATGGAAAGGACTTACTTCTGGTCCAGATTTATGTTGATGATATCATTTTTGGATCTACAAATGACAAACTTTGCAAGAAGTTTGCCAAACTTATGCAGTCAAGATATCAGATGAGTATGATGGGGGAACTTAGCTATTTTCTGGGCCTTCAAGTCAAGCAGACTGAGGAAGGCACTTTTATTTGTCAAACCAAGTACACCAGAAACTTGCTAAAGAAATTTGGAATGCAAGATTGTTCAAGTGCATCCACTCCAATGGCCACTGCAACAAAACTGGATAAGAATACCGGTAAATCAGTAGATATTACTGACTACAGAGGTATGATTGGCTCTCTACTCTATCGAACTACTAGTAGACCTGATATCATGTATGCTACCTGTCTTTGTGCAAGATTTCAAACAGATCCAAGAGAACCTCACTTAACAGCTGTAAAAAGAATCTTTAAGTATCTTAAAGGAACAGCTGCTCTGGGATTATGGTATCCTAGAGAATCAGATTTTAAACTAATAGGTTACTCAGATGCAGATTTTGCAGGTTGCAAAATTGACAGGAAAAGCACAAGTGGAAGCTGCCAATTTCTTGGAGGCAGATTGGTTTCTTGGTACAGCAAGAAACAAAAGTCAATTTCCACATCAACTGCAGAAGCAGAGTATATTGCTGCACGAAGCTGTTGTGCACAGATTATTTGGATGAAGAATCAGTTACTGGATTATGGGTTAACATATTTCAAAATCCCTATTTACTGTGATAATCAAAGTGCTATTGCTATGACAGGTAATCCAGTTCAACATTCAATGACAAAGCACATCAGCATCAGGTACCATTTCATCAGGGAACATGTGGATGAAGGTACAGTGGAATTACATTTTATTCCCACAGATCAACAGTTGGCAGATATCTTCACAAAACCATTATGTGAAGCTACTTTTACAAGATTGGTAAATGAATTTGGAATGGTTTCAGGTTCTTTCTCTAAATCTGCTTAGACTTGTTCTGTGTTATCAGACTTTATGTTCAGTATTTACAGAATTAATCTCATTGTGTATTCTGTGCTTAATTGATAAATATCTTTAAGTACTGACTGTTGTCTGATATATGTTTCTAAACTATGATAAGTGATATGTTTGTTCTAGTACCTATTCGATCCTATGAGGATAACTGTGCTAGATACTGACCTAGTAGTCTTCAATAAACAAAATGATTCCATGGAAGAAGTAATTATTTCAGTGGAAATCTTATGACACTAGCAAATTCTGATAACTGAGCTTAGTTAAGTTTACTTTGTATATCTTATTACTAAGTCACAAATTAGAATAATGCTACTCATCTGTTAAGTTCTGATACTAGTAAAACTGCTGAATGTACTAAGTGCTGATAAATCTCTCTTATCAAAAGACAAAGCAAAAAGATCAAAGATTAAAATCAGGTACTCCTTTGAGATCTAGAGTAAAAATGTGGAAGGGACGACCCAAGTGCATTGCTGGTATTAAGTAAATATGCATCTAAAAAGCAAAATATTTTCTTGGTGACTTTTCACACTCTATGATTACTGGAGAAATACTCTGAAAATAGCATAAATTCTGATAAACAGTCGTGACTCACTTACACTGAGAAGCCACTGTAAAACAGAATTGCAAAAGATGCATAAAATTAGCACAAAACAGTTGAGATGGACTCTAGCATGAACTCATTCATCAGTAGGTTTCAGGACAATGACAGATCTTTAGTAAAATTTTAGTTATGCCTTATTTCTAAGATGTACTGAAGTGAATCAGACTTTACTCTTTGTCTGTTTTTTAGCTTAATGCACACACTAATCACTCCATCTGAATGATGAAAATTTCTGTGATGGTCTATGTTATTTTAGATAAACAGTCATTGTCTCATTATTGAACAAATTCTGAGGACAAGTTCTAAGTTACACGTTCTGATGATTAAGTTCTGACGTCCATAACTCAGAACTTGTATGAGTATTTACTAAGATGGGCATTCCTTTTTCAAGTTAAAAAATTATGTTCTGATGACTGTTAAGTTCTGGTATAGGTCTAAGTTCTGATTTCTCAGTCTAATCCTTTACTTGGCTTATCTTTGAATAAAATTTGATAACAGTCTCAGTTCGTACTCGAATATGTTGAAGTGGAAGATTAATAGTCACTGTGATTATGATTAAAGGTATTTGTACTTGAACAGTCCACTGTTTCTTGTGTCTTGTGCGGTCTAGACCATGATTCGAGTCTGACGAAACTTGGACAGTTGAAACGGGCTAATATCAGAAGAGAATGGAGTTTCTTCTTTGATTGCATCACCAAAGCTTTTGGGAACAAATGTTCAAATTTTGATGCTATCCCAATTCTGAGTCAGCACATAGGGTATGCTATTATCCATCAAACTCATTTTGATTTTGCAACTGGAATAATTGGTTTTATTGGGGATAAGATGACAGAGGATCGAGATGTTATTTATTTTGCTAGATTCTGTCAACTTATTTACACTTACTGTACTGATGAACCTGATTTAGTCAGCACTCAAACCCCACCTTTTAAGGTTGCAAAATGATAATTTAATGATCTGGTAAATGCTGATACTAAGAAGAAAGTGGTTAGACCATTACAGATTCCTAAGTCTGTAAAACAGATCCTGGTAAATGCTGATCCTGATACTTATAGATCTGTTTACTCTGATGTCCAACCACCTCCCACCACCCAAAATCCATCAACCTCAGTACCTACCTCTCATTCTACTCAACCTACCCTCAGAACTTATCTCAAATCCTATCTCTCCACTTCACAGACTGCTCAACCTTCTTCTTCAGCACCTACTGTGAAGCCTACATCCTCTAAGCCAAAGAGAACAAAGACTGTTCCTCAAACACCTCAAAAGAGGAGGAGAATTACTTTGAGAGATGAATCAGATTCTGAGGAACAGATTCCTTCTTCAGAACCTGTGGTGGTTGAAGTTGAGAAAGCAACTTCTCAGAAGGATTCTGAAATTGGGGGTTCTAGGCTTCTCAAGAGGCTTAGACGTATGATAGTTCCTGAAACTCCCAAGGAATCCAAATCAACAAGGAAGTACAAGAAACAGAGGGCACAAAGGCCAGTTTCAGATGATGAGGAGGAAGCTGCTAAGGAAGGGGATCAGGAATCTCTGATCTCACAAGACAAGGAATTTGCTCCAGTCACTTCTTCTCCATCAACTCCATCTCAGGAAGTTGTATCTAACAAGGCTAACTCACCATCTGTGTCTCTTGTTGATCCAGGCACAAGTGCTGAAATTGATATTCAGAACCTGGTTGTGCCTGTAATACTTTTCTTAGAAGCTCCAACAGCAAATAATCCTTCCACAACACCTGTTACTGATGCTGTTCAAACTCCAGAGTTATCAACAACACCTTCTCTGTATCAAGATGCTGATGATCAGATTTTAGGTGAGCATCAGGATATGGCTGTTGATCAGAACTTAGTATCAGATCAGCAATTAGAGGATGCTGAAGCCTCCATTGCTACTCACACTGTTGTCTTATCAGAAGATACTGATTCTTTAAGTTCTGATGCTGCAAATGTTGGAGATACTGGTGAAGCTGCTACAACTGTAGATGCTGATGAAGCAGGTCCTTCAGGACATACTCCTCCACCGACTCTTCCTAAGTCTGAACTGGTAAAGGAGTTTGTTATCAGGGATGCACCAGTGCCTTGGAGTGACAATCCTGCAGGTCAGGAGTGGACTAAGGAATGGAACTCAGTTTCATGTGTTCCAAATGCTTTACATCTTGCTGAGCACTTGACTAAAGCTGATGAAATGTTAAATTCTAGTCACTGCATTGAGTACTAAACATCTACAAGGTCTTCATTCCAATACTCATGCAGAGCTACACAAGATTCAGGAGAACTTTATCAAACAGGAACAAGTTTGGAAAATTGATAAGAAAAAGTTCTTTCAACCTACCATTGACATGATTGCTTATATTGAGAAAACTCAAGAGAAACAACAAACTTAGATTGATCAAATTTTGACAAATCAAGCTTCTCAGCAATCGCAACTTACTGAAATTCAGACCTCAGTGGAACTACTTATCTCTCTTTTATTACCTGCTGATGCCAAAAAGGGGGAGAAGGTAATTAAGTCCAAATGCAAAACCAACAAGACACTGCAAGGAAAGGATGATGGAAAAGATGACCAAGGAAACTCTGGAATGGGTAGTGGTCATAGTCAAGGTAGAAGGTTTACATCAAGACAAGCTAGTCACAGAACAAGTTCTGATACTGGGAAAAGAATAAGTTCTGCTGTTGGTAAAAGGATAAGTTCTGATGAACTTCTAGATCTTGATGAGGAAATGTCAAGACAGTTATTTCTTCAAGAAAATCCAGGGATGGACTTGGAAAGTTTAAAGGAAGAAGAAGCCAGACTTAAATCAGAGAAAGTCACATCTAAATCTGAAGCTTCTGGTAAAAAGTTACTTCCAAAACTTAAAGGCATTGTGATCAAAGAAAGGACACATACTGAAGCAACTTTGGCTAGATCACAACCACAGATAGATCCAAGATCCAAGGGTAAAGAAAAGGTTGGTGAACCTATCAAAGCTTATGTACCTCCTGAGGAAGAAGAAATTACTGATGGAAAAGATGATCTTGCTCTGACTTCAAGAAAAGTTCTTAAAACAACCTCTGACATGGCTCAAGTTGTTCAGAGTCAAGAAATTGTAAGTTCTGATATTCAGAAGAAGCAAGTAACCTCTGACAGTGCTCAAGTTAACTTGATATCAGAAAATAGATTAAAGACACTCCTACCAGGATTCACTAAAGCAAAACAGACTCAATCTTTGAAGACTACTGCAAGTGGTTTTGAAGCAAGAGTAGTTACTGGAAAGGAAGCTAGAGATAAAACTGGATTGGGAAGTGCTGATGAAAGAAGAGTACACAACACTACCAATGATCCAACTTCCTTGAGTGAACCAGGTATTGGAGCAACTCCTGAGAGATTGAATCAACTGGAATCTGTACAGATGGTTTACCATACCTACTTGAAAGAATACATCATGTTGTATTTCATGACAGATGGTAGGGTTTATCATATAAGACAAAATGCCATTCCTTTGAAGTATTTTGAAGAATTGGAGCATGTACTTTTCTTACTTCAAGTGGATGACAGAATAACAGAGACTGCTGCAAACTACTTAAAAGAACAGATTCAGAGACAGAAAAGGCTTTATTCTGTTAAATCTGACAGCAGATATGTTCCAAAGTACAGAGATCACAATGGTGATATTGTTGATATGAAGCCTAATACTTCACAGATCAGAACGTATCTTGGTATTAAAGGACTTGAATTCAATCTTGAGTCTGACAAAGCTTATGTCATAAGACTAGATCAGGAGTTGAGAAAAGCAAAGATTAATGATCTCAGAGCTGCAATCTTTCAAACTGGTGAAGATACTGCAGAGCTTAAAGGTGTTAAAAGGAGAATGATTGATGAACTAAGATATGCTGAGAAATGTTTGCTGAAGAACTATCTCAGAACAACTCCTGACATCAGAGAGATCAGAAAATGAAGAAGCCAAGTCGAAGATCTACAACTGCTTAAATTCTGATATTTATACAGATTGAAGTTGTTATCAGAAGTTGAAATTGGTAAAAACTTTAAGGACTGTAAGTTGTAGTTATCTAGTCTATTTCTCATACATTTGTACTTAATGTTTTTGACATCATCAAATATCTGTTAAACTTGTATATTTTGTTAATTTACAAGTTGGGGGAGATTGTTAGATATATTTGATAATGTCATGGCTAATATGTTTTATGTTTAGCTTTCAGATCTTACGTGAACAGGATAAATCAGTACTTAACTGTTGATCAGTACTTATACTGGAAGTCAGGACTTAAGGATATCAGTACTTATATTATTAGGAGATAATCATCAGAAGATAGATATCAGAACTTAAGTGCTGAAGGACAATCAGATAAGGACAGTAGCTGATTAAAGGAAAGAAGATCGAGATAAATATAAGAAGAGATATGCATGAAGAAGGAATTCCGTGAAGAATGGAATACTTGGAAGAAAAGATATCTGATTGATATATTTTAGGAAGCAGAATTATATTCCATATCAATTAGCGATTATCTTGTAACTGTGTAGTATATAAACACAGACATAGGGTTTACACTATAAGTGTTATCATTATTAGAAAAGATTATTCATTGTAACCCTAGTAGCTCTCGTGATATTTGTTCATCACTGAGAGGTAACAGTTCCATACTGTAACAGAGTTTATTGTTTCAATAAAGTTTGTTTTCTGTTACTTAAGTTCTTAAAGTTCGATTTGAGTGTACTATACACTGTATTCACCCCCTCTACAGTGTGTGTGTGACCTAACATAATATATAGGAATAGAAGAATAGTCTAACCCATAATCCAGTAGTTGATTCTTCATCCACAGAATCTGAGCATAATAGCTTCCTGCAGCAATATATTCTGCTTCTGTAGTTGATGTGAAAATTGACTTTTGTTTCTTGCTATACCAAGAAACCAATCTACCACAAAAAAATTGGTAGCTTCCAAAAGTGCTTTTCCTGTCTACTTTGCATCCTGCAAAATCAGCATATGAATATCCAACTAGCTTAAAATTCTTTTCACAGCTAATAGATGAGGTTCTTTAGGATCAGCTTGGAACCTTGCACAGAGACAGGTGGCGTACATGATATCAGGTCTACTAGAAGTCAGTTATAGGATTGAGCCAATCATACCTATATAGTTAGTTATATCTACTGAAGAACCAGTATTTAAATCTAACTTGGTTGCAGTGGCCGTGGGAGTTGATGCAGTTGAGCAGTCTTGCATTCCAAATCATTTGAGCAAATTCCTGGTGTATTTGGATTAATTTATGAAGATCCCTTCATCAGTGTGTTTAACTTGTAACCCCAAAAAATAACTTAATTCTCCCATCATACTCATTTGATACCTAGACTGCATTAACTTCATAAATCTCTCACAGAGTTTATCATTTAGTAGATCCAAAAATGATATTATCAACATATATCTGTACTAATAATAAGTCCTTACAATGATATTTATAAAAGAGAGTTTTATCAATTGTACCTCTTGTGAAACCACTCTCTATAATAGATAGAGCAAGTGTTCCATACCAGGCCCTTGAAGCTTTCTTTAGTCTATAGAGTGCTTTATCCAGTAAGTAGACATGATCTGGATATTTTGGATCAATGAACCCTGGAGGTTGTTCAACATAAACTTCCTCTTCAAGTTCTCCATTTAGAAATTCACTCTTCATATCTATTTGGAACACCTTAAACTTCTTGTGAGCAACATAGGCAAGAAAGATTCTAATTGCCTCAAGCCTTGCAACTGGAGCAAATGTCTCATCATAATCAATGCCTTCTTGTTGTGAGAATCCCTTTGCAACCAGCTTGCTTTATTCCTTGTGATAATGTCCTTACTATCAGTTTTGTTTCTGAATACCCACTTTGTGCCAACTACAGATCTGTTCTTTGGTCTTGGCACAATAGTCCATACTTAGTTGCTTTCAAATGCATTGAGCTCCTCTTGCATTGCTGTAACCCAGTCAGCATCTTGTAGAGTTTCTTCAACCTTCTTAGGTTCAGTTTGAGATAGAAAAAAATGGTAGAGACATTCATTCTGAGTGGCTTTTCTTGTTCTTACACCACTGTCAAGGTTTCCAATAATTAAGTCAGATGTGTGTGACTTAGACCATTTTGTTGTAGATGGGAGTTGACTCCTTGAACACGAACCTCCCCTTGATCCATGAACTCTCTGTTATTTCTTTGATTAGTACCACTATTGTTTCCTGATGCTCCCCCCAAATCAGTGTTCCCATTGTTATCAGTATTTGACTTATCAGAATTTGAGGAAGATAAGTCTGATGATCTTTCTACTGATGTTTCTTGAGTTGAATCACTTGTATTAGTCTCTGGATTCGAATCATATTGCTCCCCCTCAACATATGCTTCAGTATTATAAGAATTTCCATTATTTTGTGGAACCTCAGAGCTTTGAGTGATATCCGGATTTACTATATCAAAGTCAGGACTTAAAAGTTCAGCATAAGGTACTTCATTTTCAAATCTCAATTTGTCATGGTCATCTACATCTTCCAGACCTGTTATTTTCTTATCATCAAAAGATACATGTATATATTCCATGACTGTTCTTGTTCTCAGATTGTAAACTTTGAAGGCTTTTGTGGATAATGGATATCCCACAAAAATTCGTTCATTAGCTTTCAGATCAAACTTGGTCATCTACTCTGGATGAGTTTTGAGAACAAAACACTTACAACCAAAAATATGAAAGTACTTCAAATTTGGCTTCTTTCCTTTCACCATCTTAAATGGTGTTTTTCCATCCTTGTTGATCAATGTTGCATTTTGTGTAAAGCAAGCAGTTTGCACAACCTCAGCCCAGAAGTAGGTAGGCAATCTTGCTTCCTCTAGCATGGTTCTTGCAGCTTCTATCAGAGTTCTATTCTTTCTTTTAACAACTCCATTTTTTGTGGAGTTCCAGGAGCAGAATACTCTTATTTTATCCCCTTGAGTTTGCAGAACTCTTCCATAGACCTATTCTTGAATTCAATTCTATTATCACTTATGATGATCTTTAGTTTATATGTTCATTTTTTTTCCATCTCCCTCATATGATCAAGAAGAATGGATAAAGATTCATCCTTGGTGTGTATAAAATACACCCACTTGTATCTTGTATATTCATTAACAATTACGAGTGCATACCTCTTCTTGGAAATTGTCATAACATTCACTGGACCAAAGAGATCAACATGAAGTACATGATATGGTTTAAGAATGGAGGATTCAGTTTTACTCTTGAAAGATGTTTTCCTTTGCTTGGCTTTCTGGCATAAATCACATAAGCCATCAGGAGTAAACACTGCATTGGGCAATCCTCTCACAAGATCTTTCCTCACAAGTTCCAGCTATCTCCTACAGATGCTCTACTCAATAGACAAACTTCGGAATCATCAATACTTGTGAAGACCCTGGCTTCATATAAACTATCATATCTTACACCAGTCATTATAATCTTGCCATCAGACTTAGTGACAATTTCACAATGTTCCTCATAAAATTGACATGGTAACCTCTATCACAGATTTGACTTACACTGATCAGATTATTCTTGAGTCCTGCAACTAGAGGTACATTTTCAATGATGACATTTTCAATTTTGATTTTGCCATATCCCAAGATTTTTCCTAAGTTGCCATCTCCATAAGAAACACTAGGGCCAGCCTTCTCCTCAAATTCTGATAGCAGGGATTTATAACCAGTCATATGTCATGAGTATCCACTGTCCAAGACTAGAGCATTCCTCCTGTCACCCTGTAATCAGTAATTTGAATCAGTTAGTTTTTTTAAAGACCCATACTTGCTTGGATCATTTGGCCTCTTTAAGTTTGTTAACATATGCAGCAGAAGACTTTATATCAGAGTTTATGTTAACATTCTTACTATTAGTATTTATACATACGGAACCAGATTAATATGCTTTGGGACTTTTGCTTTAACTAAAGAGGGTTTCAATTCATAATAATCATAATACAAACTGTGATACTCTTTACATATATAAATAGAGTGCCAAACACTGCCACAATGAAAACAAGGAATTTGTGGTTTATATCTAACTGTTCTATTCCCAAACTCTGATTTGGAAGGAATAACATTTATCTCTTTATTATTGCTACAAGAATTAGAAAGATGATTAGTGCTACCATAGTTTGAACAGGTCTTTCTAGGTGCATTATGAGGAGTCACATAATTTCCATTCTCATTAACACCTACCTTGTCCTATTTTGTCTAGACCTTTTCCTCTTGTCTTTCAAGTGTAAGTCCTTCAGCTTTTGCTTAAGCTATTTCTGAGTCATTGAACCAATATTTACTAATTTTGTGTGAACTCGTTCACTCTTGTCAGTAATTAAGTTTAATCTAGGTGGTGAGGTTGTACCTTCCTCATGGATTGACTTAACAGTATTAGCACTTGGATTAAACTTAATGGTCTTTATTTGAACCTTGTTCAGTTTGACCTTGTTATCAGTTTTTATTGGTTATGTTTTCTCAGTTTCTTTTCCATTTTTCTTATCAGAATTAGATCTAGCTGAATATCCTATTCCTGATCCCCAACAGCCATTCTCTAAAATTTCCTTAGTTGACTTTCCTGAGTTAGTCCAAAGTTTAATAACTTCTCTATCTTTTTCTAGCTCCTTCTCTAGATAAGCATGTTTTTCTAACAATTTTTCTTTAACATAAACAACATAATCTCTTTCTTTTTGAATTTCTAGCATGAAAAGCAACTTAATTTCTAGGTGATCATTCCTTTTCTTTAACTTAGAGTTTTCACTCTTGATTCTATTATTCTCTAAGGTTTGATACCTATAACTAACATGCAGAGTCTAAAGAAATAATCTTAATTCATAGATATCATCAGTATCAAAAGCAAGAGTAGTCTGAGGTACCTTTAATTCAGCATTGTCAGCCTCGACATCAGTATTTTCCATGAGAGCATAGTTGACTGTAACGCCCCCAAATCCGGGGTCAGAGGATTTGGTCGTCTCTATGAAACCTCAATCCAAATTAACCTGATTAATCAATAAACAAATGCCAGCGGAAGATATTTAGCATAATGACCCCAAACTATTCCAAGATCTTTTAAGGTTACAGTTTTAGAAACAAGAATTCCAAATTCCATAAATAAATTTTCACTTCCTTTTAAAACTCTTCTCAACAAATTCCATTTCAATACTAACCCGCTAGTATAATCTCGAAAAGAAGTACACTAGGCCCAACAATAAAATAACACAATTATAATATAATATAATATAAACAACTTTACACAATAGAACTTACACTAGTTTGCAAACCTTGGACCAACCACCTTCCAAGAGCTTCTTCTTTGCTTCCTCGAATTACGCGGCTAAACAGCGCAAGCTAATCCTCACTGGAGGTTAAATTTGAAAACAGGCAAGTATGAGCAAAAAAATGCTCAGCAAGTTCATTATAGCATATATAGGGTCATTTTGATATAAAACCGACATCTGCATCAGAGCAGAATATTTTAAAATTATAATTGCTGAAACAGAAAATTTATTAAAGAATCGGAGAAAATTATTCCTCACTATATTCAAAACTCTTTTTGATATTTTCGAGCGAAATTCTTCATCAATACTTTGAATCTTGATGAGAATAAAACTCGTAAAACAGTGTTTACGAAAATATCGTAAACAACAATAACAAGAAGTAGTGATTATAGATTGAATCATAAATATTATTCAAACCGAACTCTTGATATCAATACTCATTTTGTTGTCATATCAAATTAGATATCAATATGAACTTTGATGCTCACAACATCCCATACTGAAGTCAACGTCAATCATTTATACTAATACCACCTTTGATATTTAACAACAAAGTAAGTATCAGCATAAATCAGAAACTGAATCAAAACTATATTTCACCATTATTCCCAAAATAGAAATAGTTTATAAATCATTTATCCTATGAATATCAAAAACGATATGATAATTTAGATTGGGATCATTCTCCGACGGACGTACTATCACATGCTGATCAACCCGTGTGATAGCACAAGGTCATGATTCGTAGAAACATGTCCCCAAAACACGAGTACTCAAACAAAAAGGCAATGTACCTGCCTGTGGCAAAAATTGTGTCATAATATCTCATATGACACTTAGAAATAGCCCTCCGCTGGACCGTCCATCCCGGTCACTTACGCAATTTGATCCAATCTTAAAACCTTTTATTGAGAAGGGGTCATAATAATTGACACCCAAAATAATTTTATTTCCCCCCATTTACTTGGGTAGAAATATTCGCAACCAAATCACTTTTCTCAAAATCCAAAATATTTATAAATCCAATAATTTGATAAGTAAAATCACTTAGCTATTCTGAACAAAGAATAGCAGAAGAGTACTTGCATAAATAGAATCATTTAATTCAGCGATATGTAAAACATTTATCTATCTTGAATTGAGAATAGGGAAAACAATACTTGCATAAGAAGATTTAAAGTAAATATAAATTGGACAATAAGTGATGATAGGGATACTTGCCTTTGGTATTTTAGCAGTTAGTCACACTCGTATAGACGCATTTATCTCAGTCTGGCATCTCAAGGCATCACCGTCTTTTTCTGTGCTAAATCTCTGATCTGCTGCTCATGCAGTGCTGCTACTCAATATTCCATACTAATCAACTCTAGCCTTTATCCACTTCATCTTGTCCTGATCGTCTTGAAAGACTCGTATCTATAATTAAAAGATCACACTTTAATCGTCTAAACGATAATTACTCGAAGAACCGCGCGTCAAAACCCTATTGTCTACCCATACGATAGCCCACATATAAAGAAGACAGCCAAACACATTACTATTGACCCACGTACGCATGTATTTCACATAGCACATAATCATATAAGCCACGTATCACATAATTCATATCATATATGACTCGGTTCGTCAAAACATTCGATTCGGTATGTTTAAAACTAAAATCGGGTCAAAATACGATTTTTCAGTCACTACGTGACTCAGAATGATTCGTAAAACAAGCGACCTTTCGAAACAAAAGGATTTGGGTCTCGAAAGTATTTTTAATGAAAGCGGAATATTTTTCTAAGTCTATACGCGCTCGTTTCGTATTAAACGGATGAACAGTTTATTTATTACGAATAAAAATAAGAATAATTAGGAATAAATCAATTAATAATAATATTAATTGATTTTAAATACTAAAATATAATTTTTAAAAGCTTAAAAACAATTTTTAGGAATTATTTGAATTAATTATAAATAATTGTATTTTATTTAACTACTTATAAATAAAATTAATTGATTAAATGAATTAACCAATTAATTAAATCTATAAATAATTAATTAAAACAAATTATAAATAATTAAAACAAATATGGATTTTGAAAATAATTAAAGAAAACAATTTTTGAATATTAAAATAATTCAGTTAATTATCAAATAATTAACGAAATTAATTTTTGAAATTAAAAAAAATGATTTTTGGAAATTTAAAACTGAATTTTGAATTAAAAATAAAAAGGAAATTGATAGAAATAGTGGTTGGGTTGTAATCGTCTTCTTCCAGTGATCAAACGGCGGCTCCCAGGGGCGGGGCTTCCCCGACTTCACGAAGAACACGGCCCGCGGTTCGCCGGTTTCTGGAATTTCCAGATTCCGGCCGAACTTCCGATTGTCTCCGGCAAGCCCGAAACTCCCCCAAAACTTACACAAAACTCCGATTTCTTCATGCCAAAACATCCCTTGAACTTTCAGGAATCCAACCCCGCATTCGTCTTCTCCAAACAACTCCGGGAAATCGTTCCCCGGCCAAAACCCACCAAAATTCCGGCAACTTTAACTAAAACACCCAACTCCTTCAATTTCGAACCAAAATTGATGATTTAAATACCAAAATAAAGCTTAAACCATCTATAATCTATTCATGTGATCTATAAACATCAAAAACACAAGAAAAATTCACAAATTCGATTTAAAAAACTGTTAAAATGATAAACTCGAACTTAATCAATTCTTGATCAAAATCAGCAAAATAAAGTGCTAAATCATTCCTTATGATACCAGGAACATTTATCAATCATCAAAAATAATAAACAAGTACCCAAGAATCAAAAACGAATTCCAAGTTCAAGAACACATAGAACGGGCTCGAAACAAGGATTAATTTGGTATATAGAACGTTTGATTTGGTTTCCTAGAACTCCCAGAATCATCAAATCTTTGTAATTGAAGAAATTTTACCCCCAAAAATGTTCTTGATTTTTGTTTTTAATAAAAATAAAAATGAAATAAAAGGAATTAATAGGCTATTTATATTTTCTTAAATATTAATACCCCAAAATCAATTTAGGGTGTTTTTATCCCTTAATTAAAATAATTAAGCCCCAAAATAATAATTACGGGGAATAATTTTAAAAGCGATAAAATATAAAATTTGTATCGAAATTTCCCGAAATTTGCGAATAAAGTAAAGATGCAGAAATACTGGGTATTTGAAATACGGATGATTTTATAAAAATAAAAACATGGATTTTGTGGGGTTTGACGTCCCGGTGGGGTCCCGGTCCGTTTATTTTTGAAAAACAGAAATGATACCTAAATGAACAGAAAATCCTGAAAACACACAAAATACATTCAACACACATAAAATGAGATAAAAGGAATAACGCAAATAAACACACATCCAAATAACGGATCGATTTATATAAACACATTTTAAACACGTAACGAGTATCCCACTGGATCATACCGGATCCGAAAATAGATTACTTAGTCGCTAAGTAATTATAAAATGATCAATTTAATACTAGATTTGGATAATTATCAAAATCAGGCTTCTAATAAAACACTTTATACGAAAATAATGTAATAATATTCCGCCTTTCGAGAATACGGGTTTTATTGTTCTATTTAAACGTTTATCGTATCGAAATTTTTGGTCGGGACGCGTACGGGTCAAATCGTAATCCGGATCGAAAAAGTTAAAACACGGAAAATGTCCGGAATTACCAGATTAGGTTAGGAAGGAGTTTTCCGAAGAGTTTTGGGTTATAAAAATGTAAAAACGGTTGAAACTGGGCGATTCCCGGTTTTATAAAATAGTTTTATAATTACTCAGAAAATAATTATTAAATCCATAAATCATTATACAATCATATAACGATCCAAAAAAACCAGAAAAATACCATAATTATCTATAATTTATTCTCGACATATAAAAATTAAATACTCAAAGAATATTGCATATAAACATCCAAAACATCATTCCAATTACTAGATAATACACCAAAATTCACATAAAAATCACATAAACAACTTCAAATAATAATAATAATTTCTGAAAATATGAGATATTACATTGACCCCATCATCTGAATCTGATAAATCATCCCATTTTCTCTTCTTTGAGATCAAAGCTTGTTTCTTCCCTTTTCTGGGTTTTCTGTAGTCAGGTGCAAACTATCCAATTCCATCACATTTGTAACATCTCTCTTTTGACTTGTCAGGTCTTCTAGATTTTGATTCCTTCCAATCAGTATTTCTTATGTTGTTCCTCTTATCAGAGTTTGAGGAACTGGAACCTTTTCTGGAAAATCTTCTCCCTTTCTTGAAGTTCTTGTAGACCATCTTCTTGAAGCTTTTAACCAATAGGGCAGCCATTTGATCCATGTCTTCTTTGTTGTTATGATCATTGCAGTATCTGATTCATTATCAGTATTTGAGTCATCATCAGAATTTGATAATTCAATATCTGACTTTTCAATCATGGCTTTCCCTTTGGAGTAGCTTTTCTTCCTAGCTTTCTCCTTTGGCTTCTATTCAACATTGAGTGCAACATGTCTAGATTTAGATCCTTTCCTCTTGCTTTTTTGCTCCATCTCTATTTCATGAGTTTTCAGAACTCCATAGATCTCATCTAGAGGTGTGTTATCAAGTTGATAGTTATCCCTTATTGATGTGACTTTAAAGTCCCACTTTTCAGGGAGAGCAGGTAGGAACTTCAAGTTTGAGTCCTCCAAATCATATTCTTTGTTGACAAGGGATAAATCATTTAGCAACTTCTGAAATCTGTCATAGATCTCAGTTAAGGACTCATTGTCCCTTGAGTCAAAGTGCTCATATTCTTGAGTAAATACTGTCCTCCTGTTCTTCTTGATATCAGTTATACCTTGACACTTTACTTCTAAAGTATCCCATATCTCTTTTACTATCTTATATTCAATGACTCTATTGTAGATAATACTATCAAGACTGCTATGTAAGATATGTCAGACCTTAACATCCTTCATGATAGATGAGAGATCTTCAGGAGAATAGTCCTTCCTGTCTTTGTCTATCATCTTCTCTGGTTCTCCTGCAAGCGAAACAACTACCTTCATTGGTCTATGGGGACCATCATAAATCTTGTTTAGATATTCAATTTATGTGGCTTCCAAACACATGGCCATTCTGACTTTCCATATTGGATATTCATGTATCTTCAGGATTGGAACCTTGATTGCTTCATACCTACTCATGTTGCTGCTTATCTCTGATGTGGCTGGGGTTGTTGCCTGCGAATTTTATGTTTCTTCTTCTTTGTCTCCCATTATAGATTGATTTTTCAGATCTTAAAATGTTTGTACGTTAACAGCAAGTTCTGATACCAATTATTAGGCCCTTAATTAACTGTAGAGGGGGGGGGTGAATACAGTTAATACAATCAATTCGAATAAGCTTCAACAGATTCAACAGTTTTTATATTAACTGATAAAAAATTATTACAAACGTACTCTCTCGAAAGAATGAACAATTATCCTTGAGAGCTGCTAGGTTATGCGAAAGATATAACAATGTCGAAATGCATATAACATGAACCTAATATGTGCTTTATATAGAGCATAGTTACACAATGTACAAGGAATCATATTCTATCAACAACAAGGAAACCTAATACAATGCTTCTGAGATAAAGTCCTTCACCGCCTTGAGTTCCTGTTTCCTTTTCCTTATCAAAGATCAACTGATGTGATAATACTGATTACATCATCCGTTGACATCATCATCCATTGATATCATTATCCGTTGGTATCATCATCCGTTGACATCATCATCATCCGTTTATATAATTTCTAATGTGAACTTCTGATAATTTTTGCTTGATATCTTCAACAGCTCATAACATCACTTCCTCTAATTGCGATCTCACAATTGCATTCGCTTAGCTGGGCATCTCCAAAGATGTACTACCAACATCTTGTCTTACGACTTGACCCCACTCGAAGTTTATAAATCCCGACACATTATTTGGTCCATCAGTGTGTTAGGAATATGTGTATTAGTTTGATGATAAGTTTAACAAAACACTTAAGTAGAAATCTAGTGTTTGTAGCCTTAACGGATAAGACCATTCTGGCTATCCGTTGAAGGAGTAGCTTTACTTAGAAATAAGTTTAGTATTGTAGCACATTTCATTCTCTGTATTTAAGTTGTAATTCTTAGATGTTGTGGGAAATTATAAGTCATGTTGACTACTAGTGGATATGCAAATAGGAGGGCTAACTGTAAATATTGCATGCCTTGTAATTTTGTATAAGTGAAGTAGTATCAACTGATATTAAAGGCCTTCAACGGATGAGAAACAAAGCTTCAACGGATGTCTCTAAAGCTTCAACGGATAACATCCATCAACGGATGAGTGCATCAACGGATAAAGCTTCAACTGCTAATGCTTCAACGGATAAAACCATCAACGGATAAAAGCTTCAACGGATGCTAAGTTCAATAGCAGTTGATAGTGACAATTCATAAGCTGACAGAGGCACATGGGTTGACAGAGACAAACTGGAATGTGGCAGCCTCTAGGAGGAATCAAGAAAAAGCAGCATTTCCATTCTGGTGCAAACAAGGAAGTATTCAAAGATTCACATCTAAACCTAAATTGCATTGGATAGAGAAATGAAGAAGAAACATGTGAATAATCTTTTAATTGTATTATACAGTTTTGTCTTCACTTGTAAACTTGGTGTTATATAAACCAAGTAGCAGCTAGTAATTAGAGTGTGAATTTTCCAGAGCTGTTTTGAAAAATCCAGAGAGAAAATCATCTAGTTTGTACTAGGACTCAGCTGTGATCAATTCTTTGATTCACAGATTTTCTGAAATAACACATCTCTGGTGGAACAACATATCCACCAGAAAAGTTTTTAAGTTATTTGTGTTCTTTACATTTGTGCTTGAATATATATCTGTCTATATTATCTTAAAGCAATTCACACACATTTGTTCATCAAAACACTTAGTCTTAGAAATTTCTCAAAACCAGAAAAAGTTTTGAGATTTACATTCAACCCCCTTCTGTAAATCTCATTATTAGTCCACTGGGAATAACAATTGGTATCAGAGCAAGCTCTTAACATACAAAGAGTTTAAAGATCTATTCTACTAACATCATGAGTAAGAAGGATATTGGTGTAAAGATTCCAATCCTGGAAAGAGATAACTACCATCACTGGAAAGTGAAGATGCATTTACATCTTCTCTCTCAAGATGAAAGCTACATCAACTGCATTGAAAATGGTCCTCACATCCCTCACAAGGTGGCCACAGCCGCTACTACAACAGTTGCTGTTGGACAGTCTATTCCCAAGCCAAAAGCAGAATGGACTGTTGAAGATATTGAAGAGGTTCACAAGGACAAGAAAGCCATGAACATTCTGTTTAATGTCCTAGATCAAGATATGTTTGACAATGTCATTAACAGCCAAACTGTCAAGGAAATTTGGGATACTATGCAACTTATCTGTGAAGGTACTGAGCAAGTTAGAGAAAACAAAATGCAGCTTCTCATTCAATAGTATGAATATTTTCATTTTGAAGAAGCAGAATCATTGAATGATACCTTTAACAGATTTCAGAAACTGTTGAATGGATTGAAGCTGTATGGCAGAGTGTACCAAGTCAAGGACTCCAATTTAAAATTTCTGAGGTCTCTACCAAAGGAATAGAAGCCTATGACTGTTTCTCTAAGAAATTCTCAAGATTATAAGGACTTCACACTTGAAAGATTATATGGAATTTTGAAGACCTATGAACTTGAGATGGAGCAAGATGAGCTGTTGGAAAAGGGAAAAAGAAAAGGTGGATCAGTTGCACTTATAGCTGACAATGAGAAGATTGAAGCCAGGAATGAAGAAAAGACAATGCCAAATCTTAAAATTGGCACAAGCAAATCAGAATCAAGCAAGGGAAAGGAGCAAGTAGTTGAGGTTGAAGACAATTCCAGTCAAGATGACTCTGATGATGTTGATGAACATCTGGCTTTTCTGTCCAGGAGGTTTGCAAAGATGAAATTCAAGAAAAATGCAAAATTCACTAAGTCAAACAAGAACATGGTGGACAACTCTAAGTTCAAATGTTATAACTGTGGCATAAGTGGACACTTTGTAAATGAGTGTAGAAAGCCATCCTCTGATAATAAGAAATTTGAGCAAGTTGATTACAAAAAGAAATATTTCGATTTGCTTAAACAAAAGGAAAGAGCTTTTCTGACTCAAGATGATTGGGCAGCAGATGGAGCCAATGAAGATGATGATATGGAATATGTCAACCTAGCCTTGATGGCTAATTCTGATGAAAATGAAACTAGTTCATCAAGAAACCAGGTAATTACTACTGACCTCTCTCAGCTTTCTAATATTGAATGCAATGAAGCCATAAATGATATGTCCAATGAATTATATCATTTGCGTGTTTCCCTTAAATTACTAGCTAAATAAAACACATGAATCAAAGAGAATAATGTGTTTTTAAGTGATAGGAATGCTGTGTTAGAGGGTAAGGTAATTGAGCTTGAAAAGATTAAAATCAAATGCTTGACTGTTGAGAGTGAACTATTAGAATCTGTTAAAAAAAGTAGAAATTCTTTCTAAACAATTAGAACGTGAGCAAGAGGTAATCAAGGCCTGGAAAACATCTAGGGATGTTAGTGCTCAAATTATCAAGGTTCAGGGAATTGAATCACTCTGTGAGAATGCCTAGAAGAAAACCAAAAAGGAAGTTGAATTAATTGATGGATTGTCAACGGATGTGGAATCAACGGATGATGAAAGTTATCCGTTGAAGGAAGAAAAAGAGCATCCGTTGAAGGCTCATCAATTAAAACAGGCAAGTGATTTTAAAAAGAACAATTTGAAAAATCTCAATAAGAAGTTTTGTTCAATTTCCAAGAACTTTGTAAAGGAAGAAGCTAGCACATCCAAAGATGCCAGTAAGGTGAATATAGGACACATGACCTTAGATCAGTTGAAAAATAGGCTTAAGTTGGTTGAGGGTAAAAAGGAAACTAAAAGAAAATCTAATAAAAATGGGAAGGTAGGGATTAACAAACACAACAATTACACACCTGATAAGTATGCTCCTAGAAAAAGTTATGTGCATTATAAAAGTGTTAATCATCTATCTGATAACTGCAAATCTGTTAAGAATGCTCCCATGCCTTTAACTCCTTCCATGCCTAACATGTCTATATCACCTCTACATGCTATGCCTGTTATGTCTCATCAGAATCCTCATGCACATTTTGCAAACATGCCATATGTTAATAACCCTTATTTTACTGCATTCAGTATGCCTTAAATGCCATACAACATGCCTATGTGGAATAATATGTTTGCACAATCTATGCCTTATCAAATTCAACCAAATGTGCTAAATGATTCTGTGACTAATCCTACACTTCAACCAACTGCATCTGAGATCAAGGTTGACCCAAAGTTGCCTAAGTCAAAAGATGCAGGAGGAATGAAGTCTAGGAAAAAGACTAACAAGGCTGGACCCAAGGAAACTTGGGTACCAAAATCAACTTGATTGATTTTGTTGTGTGCAGGAAAAAAGAAGGAATCTATGGTACTTGGACAGTGGTTGTTCAAGGCACATGATAAGAGATTTCACCCTGCTCACAGAGTTCAAGGAGAGAGCTGGCCCTAGCATAATCTTTGGAGATGACAGCAAAGGGTTCATTATGGGATATGGCTTGATTTCAAAGGAAAATGTCATCATTGATGAAGTTGCATTAGTTGATGGTTTCAAACACAATCTATTGAGCATCAGTCAACTATGTGACAGAGGGAATGCTGTTTCCTTCAATTCTGAAGCCTGTGTTGTCACAAATAAGAAGGACAACAAAGTGGTTCTAACTGGAGTTAGAAAAGGGAATGTGTACTTGGCTGACTTCAACTCTACAGATGCAGAATCAATTACTTGTCTTTTCAGCAAAGCAAGTCCAGTTGAAAGTTGGCTATGGCACAAGAAGCTGTCCCATTTGAATTTCAAGACAATGAATGATCTAGTCAAAAAGGACTTAGTTAGAGGAATGCCTCTAGTGGAATTCAAAAGGGGTGGACTGTGTGATGCTTGTCAGAAAGGAAAGCAAAAGAAAGTATCATTCAGTAAGAAGCTTGAATCAGCAATTGATGAACCATTACAACTGCTACACATGGATCTTTTTGGACCAGTCAATGTATTGTCAATTTCAAGGAAAAGACATTGCCTAGTGATTGTAGATGATTTCTCAAAGTTTTCATGGACTTATTTTCTTGGATCAAAGGATGAAGCTACTGAAATCATTATCAATCATATCAAGCAAGTCAACAATCATCCAGATTTCAAAGTAAGGAATATCAGGAGTGACAACGGAACTGAGTTCAAGAATTCAACCATGAAGTTGTTCTGTGAAGAAAATGGGATCATGCATGAATTCTCAGCTCCAAGGACTCCACAACAGAATAGTGTGGTGGAAAGGAAGAACAGGTCACTAATTGAAGCTGCAAGAACAATGCTTGAAGAGCCAAAACTCCCAACATACTTTTGGGTTGAGGCTGTTAACTGTGCATGTTACACTCAGAATATTTCTCTAATCAATCAAGCAAAAGGCATGACTCCCTATCAATTGTTCAAGAGAAGAAAACCAACCTTAAACTTTCTTCATGTCTTTGGTTTTAAATGCTACATTCTAAGGAATCAACCAGATCACAAAGGAAAGTTTGATGCAAAAGCTGATGAAGGAATATTTGTTGGTTATTCTGCTGGAAAATCATATAGGGTCTACAATCTAAGAACCAACACTGTCATGGAATCTGTGCATGTTGTGTTTGATGATAAAAAGATTGATGGACTAACAGATGAGGGACATCATGAAGGACTCAAATTTGACAACATTGAGATATATTGTGATGATAGTGAAGATGAGAATGATGGAGAATGCACCTCAAAAAGAATTCAAAGTCTGCCTTTGGATAATGCACAGAATGCTACATCCATTGAAAGTCATAATTCAGCTTTCGTTGATAGAAGCAATGCAGCATCTGTTGAAAGACAAAGTGCATCATCCGTTGAAGTTCATAATGAAGCATCCGTTGATCACAGTCTGTCAACGGATAATCATTTCACTTCATCAAGTATTAGAACTCCCAATTCCTTTCAAAGGATCAGCAACTCAGGGGGAGTTTCAACCAATCAACATTCTATCTCACATCATGACAATACCGAGGCAACCTCATCTAGAGCTAATCTACCACCTCAAAGGAAATGGACCAAGAATCACCCTTTTGAATTGATCATTGGTGATGCTACATCTAAAGTGCAAACTAGAAGGGCTACTTAAGATGAATGTCTATATAGTAGTTTTCTATCACAGGAGGAACCTAAGAGAGTGGAAGAAGCCCTATTGGATCTAGATTGGATTTTAGCAATGCAAGAAGAGCTAAACCAATTTGAGAGGAACAAAGTATAGAAGCTGGTACCCAAGCCAAAGAACAAGAGTTCTATTGACACAAAATGGGTATTCAGAAACAAGATGGATGAAAATGGCATTGTCATAAGGAACAAAGCCATATTGGTTGCTAAAGGATATTCTCAACAAGAGAGAATAGATTTTGATGAGATATTTGCTCCAGTTGCCAGACTTGAAGCCATCAGAATCTTTCTAGCCTATGAAGCCCATGCCAATTTCAAAGTCTATCAAATGGATGTCAAGAGTGCATTTCTGAATGGAGAATTGGAGGAAGAAGTTTATGTAAGCCAACCTCCTGGATTTGAAGATCCAAATTTTCCAGATCATGTTTATTATCTGTTGAAAGCACTCTATGGACTAAAGCAAGCACCTAGAGCCTGGTATGAGACTTTGTCAAAATTTCTGCTAGATAATTACTTCACAAGAGGTACTATTGACAAAACTCTTTTCTTTAGAAATGTTAATGGCTCTACAATACTTGTTCAAATTTATGTAGATCATATTATATTTGGTTATACAGATGATAAGCTTTGCAAAAAGTTTTCTAAGTTAATGCAAAGTAAATATGAAATGAGCATGATGGGAGAGCTAACTTATTTTCTTGGTTTACAAGTTAAACAAGTTAGTGGTGGAATTTTCATTAGTCAAACTAAATATATTTATGATCTTTTAAAGAAGTTTGACTTAATGGATTGTTCATCTGCAAAAACTCCCATGGCCACTGCCACCAAGCTTGAATTAAACAAGGCTGAAAAGTCTATGGACATTTCAAGTTATAGAGGCATGGTTGGCTCACTTTTATATTTAACTGCTAGTAGACCTGATATAATGTTTTCTACATGTCTTTGTGCTAGATTTCAAGCTGACCCTAAAGAATCTCACTTAGTGACTATTAAAAGAATTTTCAGATATCTCAAAGGGACTCCAAATCTAGGAATTTGGTACCCTAGAGAGTCTGGTTTTGATCTAATTGGCTACTCAGATGCAAATTATGCAGGTTGCAAAATAGACATGAAAAGTACAACTGGCACCTGTCAATTTCTAGGGAATAAGCTTGTGTCATGGTTCAGCAAGAAGCAAAATTCTGTTTCTACATCAACAGCTGAAGCTGAGTACATTGCTGCTGGTAGTTGCTGTGCACAGATACTGTAGATGAGGAATCAACTATTTGACTATGGGCTAACTGTTGACAAAATTCCTATATTTTGTGACAATACAAGTGCCATTGCCATTACTGAAAATCCAGTGCAGCACTCAAGAACCAAACACATTGACATCAATTACCACTTCATAAGGGAACATGTGATGAAATGTACAGTGGAACTTCATTTTGTTCCAAGTGAAAAGCAAATTGCAGACATATTTACCAAGCCACTTGATGAATCAACATTCACAAGATTAGTAAGTGAGCTAGGTATGCTTAATTATTCATAATTTCATGGTCCTATTGCAATTTGAATTGTAGCCTGAAATGAATTTGTTGCAAGAACAAAGTTGGCTTTGCATATAGTTTATTTCATCAATGGATATTCCCTATCCGTTGAAAGCCAAAATTGTTCTATCAACGGATGTTCATTATCCGTTGAAAGACAAATACATTTCTGGTAGTTTTATCCTTCAACGGATAAAACTGTGTTAATCTTCAACGGATAACCATTTACCTCATCCGTTGAAGTGTCACATCAGTCATTTTACATGAGTCACAACCATTGATTCTTTTACTTAACCGTCGATACATATACAGTTGTATGTATTTGTATTAAAGGCAGTTTTAAGAATTTCTACCGTTTATTTTATGCTCAAACGGCTGTAATTTTCTTAAAAGAACTATTTAATTCAAGAAAGTATAAAAGCCCCCTTGAATTCTTATTTTCACTTTATGCTTTCTTGCTATTTTTCAAAAGCTTTTATTCTCTTTCTCTCCCAAAACTCTCAATCTTTCTCTGCAACCTCTACTCACAACAATGGCACCAGTAGTCAAGATTATGTCTCAGTCTGGATTTATTTATGAAAAGAACAATTTCGTAGCCTTGGTGGAAAAGAATGAAGCCCACTCAGATTATCACAAGATGACGGACTTCATCAAAAACTGCAAACTAAGCTATGCAATGCTGGAAGCCCCAACTATCTATTGTGAGGTAATTGAGGAGATTTGGACAACAACAGAGTTCAACTCCACAGACATGACCATTGCTTTCTCTCTCAAAGGTAAGGATTACTGTATTAACTGTGATGATATACAGTCTTGTTTTAAGCTACCTGAGAATAATGCCATGACACCACACACTGATAATGATGTATCTATTATGTTAGATTTCACAGGCTATTCTTTTGATTCTGCTAGCTTAGGGAGCATTAGAAGAAAGGGCCTTAGGAAAGAATGGAGTTTTCTTGGAGATGCCTTTATCAAGGTTTTCTCTAGCAAGATTATCAATTTTGATGCCATAACTTCATCTCTTGTTAATATGCTCTATATTCTAGTTTCTGATAGGTACTTTAATTTTAGCAACTATGTCATGCTAGAATTAGGTTCCAGATTAGGTAACAAAGCTAATAGACCTCATAACATCTAATATGCTATATTCTTTATGTTATTGGCTAACCATGTTGCTGAAGGTTTGGTCATAACTAATGAGAGCAATAAACTCAAATGCTGGGCACAAGAGAAAAGGGTCCTTGCAGACCTTTTGAGAATTAACCTCAACAGCCAGGTGCCATTGGTATATTTACCAATAATGAATGCACCTCAGGTAAGTGAGGTAAATACTTCTGCAACTCCTACTTCTTCCAACCCCATTGTTTCTTTGCCTTCTAGTGTGGCAATGTAATCTGTGTCTTTGTCCCAACAGATTCCTACCAAAGCCATCAAAACTAAAATTCCAAAATACAAGTCAAAGAAAACCATCTCTGTTGTTTCTCAAAAGACAACAGTTGTAACAACTATCATAAACCCTGGAGGGAGTGAACAGGGTGTGAGTGGTGAGGGGAGGGGTGAACATCAAGAAACCCCCCAGGATAAGGTGGGAGAGGTGAGTGGTACCCTAGCCATCCAAGCCACAGTCTCTCAAAAGACTGTGGTGGTTCAAAAGGATTCAAACACATCCCTAGTTGCATCCTCACAAAAGGATGCAGCTATTGAAAATAGTCCCCAACCAGGGACACAGAACAAAAGAGGGAGGGACACTGAAGCCACACATTCACCTATCAAAACCTTTTCAAGAAGAAAGAAGGCTAAAACCCTAGTTTCAACACAGGGGGCACAAACTGCGTAGATACATCCACCTGTATCTTTGCCTTCTCAAATTCAGGTTGATGTGGCTCCAACAAATGTGGAGTCACAGCCACATTCTCTCATAATAGACACACATCAATCACCAAATTCTCCATCACCATCTCTGGATGTGGATATGATATTCACATCAATTCCTGATTCTCCCTCTTTAAAACTCAGGGAGGAGCCCCACTCAAATCCTGGTGATCATCATCTTTTAGATGATTTGTTGGATCATCAGCCAATTCTTTCAGACTTAGTTGAAGAATTTGTGTCACCTCACTTAAAATCAATCCACATAGAGTCAACAATTTTGTCACTTTCAATATCTACTTTTTTTCCTTCTTTAACGGATATTTCTCATCCATTGACAAGTGGGTGTGCTTCGGCGGATAAGCTTAACAGCAGTTATCCGTTGATACCATCAGTTCCTACTTCAACGCATACTCCCTATCCGTTGATAGTCTCTACACATATATCTGAATCAATTCCAAGTGTAGAAGACATGGTTACTGTACAATCACTTCTAGGATTGAGGGAAGGGAGTGATAATTTGAGTGAGAGGCTGGGTTGCTCCTAGGCAAAAGGAGAGGTTGAGAGTCAAAATATGCATGCTATTTCTTCCAGCATGGCAAAAGTGAGTGAGAGGAGTGCCACCTTAGTAGGTGAGGGTGAGGGTGTGAGGGTGTGTGTGAGCCAGGGGGAGCCCCTGATGCAAGAATATAGAGAAAATGAGAGAAAAGTAGGTACAGAAGCTATAAGGGTGGATCCAGCCATTGCTAGTGAGTCAATGATTGTGGATGATGCTGAAAAGGGGAGACAATTTCAACAACATTACAAAGCTGTAATTGATAACATTTCCTTGGATGCTGACACTTTTACTCATCCTATCTCATCCTATCAACTGTTGGCTGCTCAGGGCAATGTGGAGGCAGAGCAGACTTTGAACATAGTGCACACTTCAGAATCTCTTCAAAGAGATAAAGTTGTTGTTAATAGGATGCCTTCTCAAGCTGGTGAGCCATCTGAAGAATTTGAAGTAAATTCTCATGATGATGACTCTGTTTCTTTGGATGGAAGCATGAACTTAGGGGGAGATGAAGGCCCAAGTTCTGTTCCAAATTTACCTGAATGGGCATGGACAAAGAAATCTACACCAGGACAGTTTGGTGTAGCTTTGGTCAAGCAGGTCATGGCTATTCAAAAGACCCTTCGGGAAACTTCAGATGTTGGTACCAAGGCTATTCTTCAAGCTCATCTAGACTCTCTGCATCTCCTGCAGTTGTAGCACATCAGACAGAATTTGAGTGTGGATGAACTCAAAAAGGATATTGCTGACTTGAAATCCTACAATTCTGAGAAGTTGGATTTAGTCATGCCTTATGGTACAATGCAAGATTTGTTGCTGAGACTGAGGAGAGAATCTGATGCTAACAAGAGGCTGGCCAAGTTGGAAGACAGAGTTCAAGTCATTGAAAACTCTGTGGTCACCATTCTTCAAAATCAACAATCTCAGACAAGTCTACTATTGCAGCTGGCAAAAGCACAAGGCTTGACCCCTATCCTTGATGATAACAAAAAGGGGGAGAATAAAAGGGAAGGGGAAGGAGAGCCATCAACAAAAGTTCAAATATCTAAAGTGCTAGTTCCTTCCATCACCACTTCTCCAACACCTCAAATCAAAGGAAAGCTTGATGGAATTGATCTAATCCAGATAGCAGCAGCTGGGATGAAAGTCAAAGAGTAAAGGAGGAGAATTGATGAAAGAATGCAACAAGTGTTTGGCTCTATAACCTCAAAATCACAATCTGTGAAGCATAGCACAAAGGTGGAGCCAATCATTATGGAGCTCAAGCCAGTAAGGAGGAATAAGGGTGGAGAGACTTCTTCAAAGAATCTAAAACCTATGGTTCTCAAGCCCAACAACAGATCCAACAAGGACTCTACAAAGAACCCTTTAAGCCTTGCTCAGTTTAAAGGAGTGGATTTTCCTCTTCCAAAGCCTGATGAAGACAAGGTTTTAGGTGCTAATATCATAAAGCACAAGGAAACCAAGGATGTGGTTGAAAGAATGAACATGGCTATTATCTTCAGAGAGGGAAAGAGTATCTGTGTGATACAAGGACATTCCAAATTCTCAATAGCCAAGAGGGAAGAAACCAGAAGGTTGAAGGAAGAAGCTGAAAAGCTAAAGGTTGACAAAAGAGCACAAGTAAAGCTTGAAAAACAGCTAAAGTCAATTCAAGCTGAAGAAAAGAAAGAAATTGAAGACAAGGGTGAAGATGTAGGTATGGGGGACATGTTTAGTGATAATGTGGAAGAAAGAAGTGAGGAAAGAAAGGAATGGCAGAAAGGGAACAGAAAGAAGGTCAATGCAAAAAGGAAGATTGTAGATGAAACTGAAGAAACCCAATCAAAATCCAAACCACTACCTTCTATTCCTGAACCCATTGTGCCTGACCCCTTCATAAACATCCATGGTGAAACAATCACTCTTAAGGAGGAACCAATTGATTGGGACACCATCAAATTGCCCACCTTCTTAACCACTTCTCCACCATCAAAGAAACAGAAAAGAAAAATCAAATCAACACCTCCCCTAACCTCAATCAAATTCACTCAGAAACTCATGCCTAAGCCACAAACCTCAAAGGATGATTATGTTCACATTTGTGACATAAAGGAATTTACAGACATTGAACTCTATCTGGATGAGCTGGAGGAAGTAAGGGGAATAGATGCCTACAGACAGCTTCCAGAAAGACTAGTGTTCAAATATAAAGGAAGTGGGGAAAGGACTTGGCCTCTTTACAGAATTCTGGATGAAGGCTATTCTACCTTGATTAGAGTCTACTCAGCTATCAAAAGGGATTCTGGCTTTACCAGAACTGCCAAAACTGAGATTCTCAACAAGATTAACAGCATAAGGAAAACTTGGTGGGAGTCCAATGCCTTGCCTAGAACATTACTCATCCCAGTGCATGGAGTTACAGTTCATAAATCACCTCATTGGTTGATGGAGTTCAGAGACAATAAAGGAGTCAGAAGATTTTTCAGACTTGAAGATCAGCTCAAGATTGCCAGTAATGAAACTCTCAAGTATATACAATCTAAGTTGGACATCAATGAAGAAAATGAAGCTGAATTCTATAGACAACTCCAACTCCAAATAGAGGAGAATGATAGGAGGCTAGGGAAGAAAACAAGGGATCAAAGGAAAAGGAATTAATCTGCTCAGGCTAAAGGAGCACCCTTGGAAATAATGTAATTCTTCAATTCTATCTCAGTATATACACTTTTACAGCACTTTTGAATTTCTACTTTATTTCATTTCATATGTTTATTAAGTGTTTTGTTATCATCAAGTTAAACCCAAATTTATGCCTACAGTTCTAGTAGACATAAATAGGGGGAGATTGTTAGGAATATGTGTATTAGTTTGATGATAAGTTCAACAAAACACTTAAGTTTACTTAGAAATGTGTTTGTCGCCTCAACGGATAAGACCATTCTGGATATCCGTTGAAGGAGTAGCTTTACTTAGAAATAAGTTTAGTATTGTAGCACATTTCATTCTCTGTATTTAAGTTGTAATTCTTAGATGTTGTGGGAAATTATAAGTCATGTTGACTACTAGTGGATATGCAAATAGGAGGGCTAAATGTAAATATTTCATGCCTTGTAATTTTGTATAAGTGAAGTAGTATCAACTGATATTAAAGGCCTTCAACGGATGAGAAACAAAGCTTCAACGGATGTCTCTAAAGCTTCAACGGATAACATCCATCAACGGATGAGTGCATCAACGGATAAAGCTTCAACTGCTAATGCTTCAACGGATAAAGCCATCAATGGATAAAAGCTTCAACGGATGCTAAGTTCAATAGCAGTTGATAGTGACAATTCATAAGCTGACAGAGGCACATGGGTTGACAGAGACAAACTGGAATGTGGCAGCCTCTAGGAGGAATCAAGAAAAAGCAGCATTTCCATTCTGGTGTAAACAAGGAAGTATTCAAAGATTCACAGCTAAACCTAAATTGCATTGGATAGAGAAATGAAGAATAAACATGTGAAGAATCTTTTAATTGTATTCTACAGTTTTGTCTTCACTTGTAAACTTGGTGTTATATAAACCAAGTAGCAGCTAGTAATTAGAGTGTGAATTTTCCAGAGCTGTTTAGAAAAATCCAGAGAGAAAATCATCTAGTTTGTACTAGGACACAGCTGTGATCAATTCTTTGATTCACAGATTTTCTGAAATAACACATCTCTGGTGGAACAACATATCCACCAGAAAAGTTTTTAAGTTCTTTGTGTTCTTTACATTTGTGCTTGAATATATATCTGTCTGTATTATCTTAAAGCAATTCACACACATTTGTTCATCAAAACACCTAGTCTTAGAAACTGCTCAAAACCAGAAAAAGTTTTGAGATTTACATTCAACCCCCCTTCTGTAAATCTCATTGTTAGTCCACTGGGAATAACACAGTGTTTATCAAAGTTTGATCCAAAACTGTTTCCATCACAGTTTATTAAAACTCTTGCTAACTAGCAGTTCATGTACCTCTTAAGGTTTACAGGGGATAGACTCAGATACATAAGTATCTAAATTTATATGGTAGAGGTACTACCAATTCATCCTTACAACTTGTTATTACCACATTGAATACACCTCGAGGGATCTCCTCTCAGGTGTATTGGGTTCTCGCTATTGATGAATCATGATGGGTTACCAGTCCCATCCCCAACCTCGATTTAAGGACTGTAGCATGCTCAAGCCCCTTAGTCAGCTGATCAGCTTTACTATCTTGAGTTACTATAAACTCTATAGCAATAATTCTACCGGATACAAGACCCCTTATAGACTTCAGTCTAACTTAGATGTGTGTTTTTGTCTTAGTATTATACTTCACACTTCTGATCTGGTCTATAGTTGTACGTCTATCACAATGAATAGAAATGGCAGGAAGCGGTTTTCTTACTACATGTATCGTTGATATGAGTCCATATAACCATTCAGCCTCCATCCCCGTGGCATCAAGTTCACACAACTCATCCTCAAAAGTAGACCGAGTAACCAAAGTCTGTCTAGAAGACTTCTAGGACACTGCTCCACCCGCAAGGGTAAACACATATCCAGCCACTCCACTAGAACCAGATTTCATAGCTATCCAACTTGCATCACTGTACCCCTCGAGTACCCCCATAAATATATGATAATGTAAGCCAAGAGAAATAGTTCCCTTTAGATATCTAAGAACTCTATCCAGTGCCTCCCAATGAGTCTTGTTTGTACAGCTTGTATATCTAGCTAACTTAGACACAGAATAAGAAATATATGGTCCAGTCACATTAGTAAGATATTGCAAACTCCAAATAATTTGAGAATACCTTAACTGAGACACATGAACTACTGAACTATTCTTGACTATAACAACTTTTGAATCATATGGTGTACTAGCGATTCTATATTTTGAATAACCGTACTTCTCAAGTATAGATTTCTCTATATAATGAGACTGTGACAAGCCGCACCCACATGCTTCATTTCAAAGTGCCTCTTCAAGAAACTCTTTGTCTTGTTAATAAGCTTAATATTGGTCCCGAACAACAAGATATCATCTACATACAAGCATATAATCACACAATCATTACCTCTAACCTTATAGTACACACACTTGTCACTTTCATAACCTAAACACTTGAAGTCTAAATTAGCTTCATCAAACTTTTTATGCCAGTATATAGGTGCTTGTTTAAGGCCATATATGGACTTGACTAGTCTACATACTTTCCTCTCATTGTCAGAAGTAGCAAATCCCTCAGGATGATCCATATAAATCTTTTCTTCAAGGTCACCATGAAGAAAAGCTGTCTTTACATCCATTTGATGTATGATAAGACCATGGGAAGCCAATATAATAAGCATTCTGGTTATTGTCATTTGGGCTACAAAAGAGTATGTATCAAAATAGTCAATATTTTACCTTTTCTTAAAACCCTTAGCAACTAGCCTAGCCTTGTACTTATCTATTGAGCCATCAGGGTTTAGCTTCTTCTTAAAGATCCATTTACATACAATAGTAGAACACCCGTAAGGGAGATCAACTAACTCTCATGTTGCGTTAGAAATAATTGAGTCAATTTCACTCTTCACAGTGCCTTTCCAATGACTTGACTCCGAAGAATCCATGGCTTGACGGCAAGTTAAGGCTCATCCTCGATATTGTAAGTGATAAAATCACTTCCAAAGTCCTTGACTACCTTTGCACGTTTACTCCTTCTAGGTTCCTCTACTTCATTAAGAGTAGAGCTACTACCAGGATCCACCCCCACATTTGTCATCTTTTCCACATGATCAGGAATAGAACTCGATGTGTGAGTGGGATCATCTTAAGAATTACCTAAAGGTATACCAGTCGTCATAGGGAAGACTTCCTCAAATAAAGTTGCATCACGAAACTCAACTATCGTATTCGCCACAATACCATCTATGTCGGATTTTAAAACAAAAAATCTCATAGCAGTTATGGTTTCAAGGTAGCCCAAAAAGTTACAATCAATAATTTTTTGACCTAGTTTCTTTCTCTTGTGTTCAGGGACAAGCACCTTAGCAAGGCACCCCCACACACGAAAATAACTCAAACTTGTCTTACGCTTTCCCCATAATTCATAAGGTGTCTTGTCCATATGTTTCAAAGGGACTCTATTCAGAATATGGCAAGTCGTATAGAGGATCTCCCCACATGTACTTAGGCAACCCAGAATTAATCAGCATGTTGTTAATTATGTTTTTAAAAGTTCTGTTCTTTCGCTCTGCCACCCCATAAAACTCAGGTGTGTATAGGGGCGGCGCTGGAACAGTGCGGGGTGAGCCACCGCACAGGGCCTCAGAAATTATAAGGCCCCGAATTTTCATTTTAAAAATTAACTAGAAAGGAAAATTTGGTTTTTATGAAAATAATTGGTCAAGTTTTTTGCTAAAATTAAATGTATTAAAAAGAGAAGAAAACAATTTAGGGACATACCCCTCCAGGAAAGGAGAAAACACGTATTGCAACTAAAAAAATATTGCAGCTCAGTAGAAGTGACCAAGCATCTTATTTGAACTATGAACCCAATGCTGTTACAACAGCTCTCTAGGGACATACCCCTTCAGGAAAGGAGAAAACACTTATAACTGGAAACTAAAGAGAATATTACAAAAGAAAGTTGTAAACAATAAAAGGACCTTAAGCAATGAAAGTTCACTCCAGGAATTTAAATGTGCGCACTAGAAGTAACTGGGCATTGTTTGAACTATGAACTCAATGTTGTTACAACAGCTGCTACAACACTCGGCATGTTTAGAAAACTAATTAATAGCATCCCCATAAGGGTATAAGTCTCGATCAGTTTCTCGTGTCTGAAATTGAAGGCACCAGGTTGCAGTGGATATGTGTGTCCTGCACATCTTTTCCATTCCTCCAAATCATCATTCAACAAACAAATATCGAAACCTCCCATCTCATTTGCTTTTACTATTGCTATATTACCTTTCATAAAAGCCAATTTCAAACCAAGTTCCCTCCGCAACTTGTTTTTTTAGAAAACATTTTGACACTTTCAAAATCCTCCCTAACCAAGTCAAAGGCAATGACCCCTCGAATCAAGTCTTGTTCGTGCTCTTTTACTTACAATTTGTCACCAAGAAAGATACTAGACACCGCTGTGCGAATCTTCAAGGGGAATATAGGGACATCCATCAATAAAATCTTGTTGTTACAGTAAATCGGCCAAGATACATCAAGTTTAGACCACTTTTCAATCTTTGAACAATAAACCTCAACTATTCTCAATGCTCTTGTTTGGACTAGTCTAACAATATTAAAATTAGTAGATTGGCCCACACAGCCAAACCCAAATACATCCAACACTTCCACATTAATTGGCATAGATGGCCTGGTGTGAAAACACTAATGTGTAGGATATGATTCATAATCTCCAAAATCAACCTATTCTTGCCATGATGAATACTAAGAACATATAAAAGGCCATTACAATAGCCAACTACAGACCTGAATACATCCATGCCTTTTATTTGATCCATTTCCCCAATCACCTCTTTTTGACTTGAGTAAATTGTATATTTACTCAAATATGCAGTTTCACTATTAATCATATACCTCAAAGAAGCAGTTTTGTTAAAGTGAAATATCAAAGTGTTTAGATGAGAGGTACGATAGTTTGTTTAGTCCCATGTATGGGACAACTACCTTATTAATGGGGAGTCTTAATATAATTTCTTCCCTAATATCTTCATTAAAATCCTTAAGGTTTCTTATCTTTTTTTCCGAATCAACGAAATGTTTCATACTTATCAAGATTTTATATGTATATAATGAATAAAATTTACAAAAAAACAAGAAAACTAGAAAAGAAATCTAGAAATTAAGAATTCAGGAAATTAAGAAAAGAAAGAAATGGAAGATTTAATATTGAAAACAGGGGTTGCGCTGGGGTAGCGCGGGGTAAGCCACCGCACAGGGCCTCCGAAATTATAAAGCCCATAATTTTCATTTAAAAAATTAACTAGAAATGAAAATTTAGTTCTTAAGAAAAAATTGGTGAAATTTTTCTTAAAAAATATAAGAAATTTGGATAAAATAGGAGAATCAAATTCATTAAAGTTCTTCAAAAAATTTCGTGCTTCGTAATGTAAAAATTATATACAAAATTTTAATAAATATTTCTGTTACCGTTGCACTTATAGAAAAAAGTTTTTCCAAACTCAAGTTCTAGAAATTTTATTTACGAACAACTATGTCGTAAAAAAGGCTAAATGTTGATGATTATTTCATTACAAAATAATATCTCTAAGTGAATATATCGAAATATATTTGTGGTTTATAATGTATTTTTAATAGTTAATTTTGTTTAGACACCGTTACTTAAATTTCTTGTTAACTAAAGATTACAGACCTAATTTTGGAATTTTGCACAGGGCCCTCAGTTATTTTTCCCTGGCCCTGGGTGTGTATGTTGGATTAACCCCATGAATTATACCATTGTTTGAGCAAAATTCATTAAACAAGGTACTCGTATACTCACCACCTCTATCAGAGCTCAAATGTTTAAGTACTTTTCCAGTTTATATTTCAGATTCATTTTTAAATATAAAAAATTTATCTAGTGCTTCATCCTTATTGTTGTGCAAGACATGTCTGTACCTTAACAAGACTAAGATAATTTGTCAACCCTAAGTAAGTTGTATTGTTATCTAAGTTTGTATTTGTACTTGTAACATTTTAAAGTCTATAAAAATGCAAAAGAGCAGACTGGAGTCTTTTTCCCGAAACAGTAACAAGCCTAAGGATTCTATCTGGAAGAAGATCAAGATGATCACGCCTCAGAAGGATTTTTGAAGAAGCTTGGAGTTGAATAAATCTGTTTGGTTAAAAATACTCTAAGTCAATATCTATACAAGTTACAAGTTTAGTGTTATAGAGAAGTCATTCGAGAACTCCAAATGACTTACCGAGAAGTCAGGAAAGCTACTAGAGAACTCAAGAGCTATCGACAAGTCAAGAAGACATGAAGGTTGGAGATATTGACAAGGCATTTCTTCACTAGAGAACTCAGAGTTATCGACAAGTCTACATTCATTAAAGAACTCTGAGTTATCGATAAGTCAAAGTCCACTAAAGAACTCAGAGATATCGATAAGTCAAAATTTACTAGAGAACTCTAAGTTGTCGACAAGTCAAAGTGAAGACATGATGCTGAGAGATCTCGACAAGCCAAAGTTTCATTCGAGAACTCAGAGACCTCTATAAGTCAAATTCACTAGAGCATTAGATATCTCGATAAGTCATTATACTTATCGAGATGTCAAGATCTCTATATGCCTAATTAGAGATCTTGAGTGAAATTCTCAAAGTACAAAATCACAGACCAGTTCATTATCCAAGATAAACAATCAACAAACAATCCAACCAGCTGGATTGAAAAGTCTACAAAAAGCAGCTTGAAGGATGTGCAAGATCAATGGTGAAGATTAACTGACAAAAGAAGATCAAGATAATCACAGGATGCCAAAGATATGTTAAGCCAGAAATGGAAGGTTCACTTTTCTTAAAATGGAAATGACAAGTGACAGTTTAGTAAAGGTTAACAGCATATCTTATTACACACTATGTAAACCAGAAGTTAACTGAGTTATAAAGTTAACACTGGTCTTTTAGTCAGTTGCAAGAATCTAGATAGAAGATCTTGTAATTCTGTCAAGAAGAAGCTAAGCTCTTTAAACAAAGAGCCTAGAAATTTTGTAGCAAAACATTCTTGATTTTTAATATAAAAATTAAGTGAGTTTTGAAAAGATTGTGTTCCTGATTATTGCATGTTTATTTACTGCATTAACACATCTTCTCTACAAGATTAAATTTACTTTGTTCAACCAAAAACATTCAAGAAAAGCCTAAAAATATTAAAACACATTCACCCCCTCTGTGTGTTATTCATTTCCTAACAAGTGGTATCAGAGCAAAATCTGAAAGTAAACAGATTCAAGATCTTGGAAGAATGAATACACATAAAATCAGTAGCATCAAAATTCCTACTTTTGACAAAGCTAACTACACTCTATGGAAGAAGAAAATGATGATGCTCATAAGAATGGCCAATCCACTGTATGTTCAGATTCTAAAAAATGGGCCCTTCATTCCTATGGTTACAGTTGATGAATCTACAGATGGAGATATGGTTATTCCAACTCATTATGCTCCCAAGGACCCTGCAGAATACACTGAGCCTGAGAAAGAGAAAGTCTCCCTGGATAATGGCTTGCAGTTAATCTTAATTGAGTCACTTGACAATGTAATGTATAACAACATTATCAACTGTGACACTGCAAAACAGATATGGGAAAAGATAGAGATATTGTGTGAGGGAACTGAAGAATTTAGGTCAAACCAAAGAAGAATACTGATTTCACAGTATGAGGGTTTTATGGCAAAGCCAAAGGAAAGCATTATTGATGTGTTTAAAAGATTCAATAAGCTGATAAATGACTTGCAACTTCATGACAAATACTATGAAGCTGAAGAAGTGAATCTAAAGTTCTTGCTTACTCTTCCTGATCATTTAGAACAGGAAATCTCAGCAATCAGGGAAGGAAGAGACTTGAGCAGAATAACAGTGGAAGTTCTATATGGAATTCTCAAAACATATGAACTAGAAATGATTCAAAGGAAATCATTGAGATCTGGTCAAGGACATGTTGTAGATGGCTCAAGTGGTTTAATTGTAAATGAAAGCCAAACATCTAATGATGAACCAAGATCTCAAACTCCAGTTGCCTCAACAAGTGAGCAAAGAATAAATGATTTACAGGAACAAGTCATTCTGGAATTGGAAAAAGATGAGTTCTACACTCTTGAAGAACTGGATGAGCTAGATTAGTCAATGGCCTATTTGGCTAGAAAATTCTCTAATATTAGAGTAAAGAAGCCAAGATACTTCAAGAGTAAAGGACAGTCTTTCAACACAGACAGCAGCTGGAAAGAAAAAAGGAAGTACAATTCTGATAGTAAGAATGGCTACAAAACTGGATCTGTTGACAGATCTAAGATAAGGTGCTTCAATTGTGATGAACTAGGCCACTTTGCTACATAATGCAAGAAACCCAAGAAGGAAATTAAAGACAAAGCTTATCTTGAACTGGAAGCAAAGTATAAAGCTCTTCTGAAAAAGCAACAAAGCAAAGCTTACATTGTAGAGGGAAAGAGTTGGGATGATTATGAAAATGATGAAGATGAGGAAGTTGGAAACTATGCTCTAATGGCTTTGGAGCAAGGTGAATCATCCTCATCAAAAGCACAGGTACCAACTCTTACCACCATTGATTTAAATGTGAATCAATATAAGGAAACTGTTGAAAAGATGAGCACATAGATGTTTCACATTCATAACAAGCATGGTGGCTACAAATGAAGAAGTGAGCAGATTGAAAAAATGAATAAGAAGCTTGAGAATGAAAAATAAGGAATTGAATTATTGATAGTGGAGCTTGAAGCTGTGAAACAAGAAAATGTTTATCTAAAGAACAAGCTCAAGTGTGCAAATGAGATTAAAGTCGTGCTAAGGGAAAAACTTGAGAAAAATGAAGTGAAGTTGAAGTCCTTCAGGAATGCATCTGAATTGGTTGGTCAGTACCATGAGAAAAACAAACTATGTGCAAACATTGCTATTGCTCTTAATTATTATGCCTTGAACAACAAAAAGAAAAACATAAGTGACAAAGGAAAGGCAACAGAGAACAAAAATGTTCCAGCAATGCTGAAGAAGGTTGAGTCACCTGTGTTCAAGGCTTGTGAAGTAAATTTCAGTGAAGAAGAGTTGATTATCAAGCAAGAAATTACATATGAGGATAATGAAAAGAAAAGTGCAAACTCAACTCAATCTTCTAAGACTGAAGAAAATCTCATGGACAATCAAAGCACCAAGACTCCTGTCAAAGAAATAAAGATTGAAGATGCAAGAAAGAAGAAGAAAAATAGAAATGGGAAAATAGGGATAAACAAAAGCAATAATTTTGCTTATGTTGCAGATGCTCCTAGAAAGAAATTTGAAAAATATGGCTCTGTAAATCATCTAACTCACCTTTGTAAAAAGGTTGTTAGCAAGCCAACTGAAGGAGCATGCAAATACAATGAAGCAGATTCAAATGATCCCTACTCATTCTGTGACAAGTTTGATTGCATCCCTTGTTACTTGAAAGTGATGAAGAGTCGCCACAAACTGAGAGTAGACCTTGAAAAAAAATGGGTCTACATCAGATAGGGGAGATGCACAAAAGTCATTGAACTCTATTTTATCTGAAACAACTTACTCTACTTCTGCTAGATCATTTAACAAGAAGAAAGTACCCAACATTGCTTGGGTTGCTAAACACACTTAAATCTCATTGTGTGCAATGAAAAGTGAAGAAAGTCATATGGATCATTGACAACGGATGTTCCAGGCATATGACAGGTGATAAAGCCCTGCTATCACAATTTGAGGAGAAGGCTGGCCCTTTAGTGACCTTTGGAGATAATAGCAAATGATTCACAATGGGATATGGCAAGATTGTTTCTGGAAATTTTGTCATTGATGATGTAGCACTGGTAGCTGGTCTTGAAGTGAATCTTTTAAGTGTTAGCCAATTTGTAGACAAAGGTTTTGAAGTCTTATTCAACAAAGAAGAATGCACTTTTATCAGCAAGAAAACTGGTGAAATTGGTCTAAAAGGAGCAAGGAAAGGAAGCTTATTTGTTGCAGATTTAGACTCAACAAATAAGGATGGAATTTGTTGCTTCTATACCAAGGCATCAGAAGAGCAAAGTAAGCTATGGCATAAGAAATTGCCTCACCTGAACTTCAAGACAATTAACACTCTGGTTAAAAAAGAGTTAGTAAGAGACATGCCCAAACTGGAATTTGCTCAAATAGAAGTCTGTGATGCATGTCAGAAAGGAAAGATGAAAAGATCGAGTCATAAGTCAAAAACTGTGAATTCTATAAATGCACCATTGTAACTTATTCACATGGACTTGTTTGGGCCAGTAAATGTCTTATCAATTTCAAGGAACAAATATGCACTTGTGATGGTGGATGATTTCTCAAGATACACATGGGTAGAGTTTATGCACTCTAAAGATGAAACTCCACACATCATAATTGAACATATCAAGAAGATAGAAAAATAGATTGAAGATCATAATTGTGTAAAAATATTGAGAAGTGATAATGGGACAAAATTCAAAAATGCAATATTAAGTAAATTCTGTAAAAGCAAAGGCATTGTTCAAGAATTCTCAGTTTCTAGAACACCTCAACAAAATGGAGTAGTTGTAAGGAAGAACGAAACATTAGTTGAAGCTGCTAGAATCACCTTATTCAATCATGTCCAAAAGAAAGCCTACTATAAATCATCATCATGTGTTTGGAAGCAAGTGTTATATTTTGAAAGACAACTCTGAATATGTGGGAAAATCTGACTCAAAAGTGTTTGAAGTAATTTTTCTGGGATATTCATTGGAGAGAACTGCCTACAAGGTCTATGTATTAGATCAAAAGAAAATTAGGAAAGCACAGATGTGACCTTTGATGATGACAAGTGTCCAGGCTTGGAATGCCTTGATGAAAATGAAGTTGAAGCCCTTGTATTTGAAAATCTCAACATTGATAGTGATTCTGATGGTGATGATGAAGTCAATGCACAACCAATGATCAATGAAGAATCTACAGGACAAGAGAATCAAGGAAATACAAACTCATCTCAAACACCTGATTTTGATAGCACAAACTCAGGGGGAGAAAGAAAAGAAGAATCTACAAATCATACCAACAATGAAGAAAATGATGAAGGCACCAGTCAACAAACTCATACCAGAAAATGGGATAGGAGTCACAATCCTAATGCAATTATTGGTGATCCTAATGCTGGTGTAAAGACTAGGAGTGTAACTGCTAATGAGTGCCTACATGCATACTTTCTATCTCAAGTTGAGCCCAAGAATATTGAAGAAGCTCTAATGGACCCTGATTGGATATCTGCTATGCAAGAGGAGCTCAATCAGTTTGAAAGAAACAATGTTTGGGAGTTAGTTCCTGCACCTAAGAATAGAACTATAATTGGAACAAAGTGGGTGTACAGGAATAAGATGGATGAAAATGGTGTGGTTACCAGAAACAAAGCTAGGTTGGTTACAAAAGGCTACTCATAAGAAGAAGGGATTAATTATGATGAAACTTTTGCTCCAGTTGCAAGACTTGAAGCAATAAGGATTTTTCTAGCATTTGTTGCACACTCAAATTTTAAAGTGTATCAAATGGATGTGAAAAGTGTCATCCTAAATGGTGAGCTAGAAGAAGAAGTGTATGTGTAACAGCCACCTGGCTTTCAAAATCCTGAATTTCCAAACTTTGTGTATAAACTACTCAAGGATCTATATGGATTAAAGCAAGCACCTAGAGCTTGGTATGATATATTGTCAGAATTTCTACTTAAACATGATTTTACTAGAGAAACAATAGACAAAACTCTCATCTACAAAAACCATGATAATGACATGATTCTAGTCCAGATATATGTAGATATTATTTTTGGATCTATAAATGAGAAGTTGTGCCAAAGATTCTCTAAGCTTATGTAGAGTGAATATGAAATGAGCATGATGGGAGAATTAGGTTATTTTCTTGGACTTCCAGTTAGTCAAAGAAATGATGGAATCTTCATCAGCCAAACCAAGTATGTCAAGGACTTATTAAAGAAGTTTGGGATGTTTGATTGTTCACCTACTTCTACACCAATGTCTACTGCAACAAAGTTAGATGAAGACACGAAAGGCAAGAGTGTAGACATTTCAGGATATAGAGGAATGATTGGATCACTGATTTACTTGACTGCAAGTAGACCAGACATAATGTTTGCAACATGTCTGTGTGCAAGATTTCAAGCCAATCTAAAAGAATCACATTTGATGGCTGTTAAAAGAATTTTCAGATACTTGAAGGGGACTCCTAACTTGGGATTATGGTATCCTAAGGGAACTGGTTTTGAAGCTGTTGGTTACACAAATGCAGATTTTGCTGGATGCATGGTGGACAAAAAGAGTACTAGTGGAAGCTGTCAGTTTCTTGAACAAAGACTTGTATCCATAGCAAAAAACAACAATCTGTGTCAACTTCCACAGCTGAAGCTGAATACATAGCTGCTGGAAGTTGTTGTGCTCAAGAGCTTTGGATTAGAAATCAGCTAATGGACTACGGCCTAGTGTTAGAAAAAAATCCCATTATGTGTGACAATACTAGTGCTATATCTATAGTGGCTAATCCAGTTAACCATTCTAGAACAAAGCACATTGATGTACGGTACCATTTTATTAGAGAACATGCTGCAAATGGTACCAACAAAAAAACAACTAGCTGACATTTTTACTAAACCTTTGGATGAAGCAACCTTCACTAGACTTATAGGTGAAATTGGAATGCTAAATTCTTCATCCTAAGACAAGAACTCAGCTAGTGTGTTGCAGCAGATTAATTTCCAGTAAATCTAAATCAATTTGATTTTATTGGAAATTAACTGAAATATAAAGTATAAATATTTCAAAAATCTCTGGATATTTATTCTTAAAAAAAACTCAACTTGGAATTTTTCTTTAAATTCTAAGTAAACCACTAAACTGTTAATTTACATTCTTAATATGTAAAATTAACACAAGGCAGAATTACAAAAATCAAAAGTATACAAAGAACTGAGTTCTCGATAAGTCTAATTGACTTCTCGAAAAGTCATTTTAGGACTTCTTGAGTGAGTTCTCGACAAGGCAATTTACTGACTTCTCGAGTGACTTCTCGATAGTTTTAAATATGACTTATCGATAAGTCCTTGTAGAGTTCTCTAGTAGTATTAATTCACAGAGTTTTCTACAGGTACAATTTATGTCTTATCAATAACTCAGAACTGGAATAATTTAATTTAATAAATTATTTTGGTAAAATACTTTTGGAAAATTTATTCTAATTTTATTTTGAATTTATTCAAATAAAATTTGAAATTAATTCAGTCCATTTCTTGGACAAACTGGATATTTATTTGGCATCTCGATAAATCAATTTTTAGTTTTCTATAAGAGTAATTTAAAATGACTTCTCGATATGTATTTCATTTCATAAAATGACTTCTCGACAGACAAAATTCAAACGTCTATTTTTGAGTTCCCGACAAGTCATTTACTTTTACTATAAATACCCAGACTTCTCGATACATATACAAACTTACAACTTTCGAGATCTAAAGTGACCTAGCCTTTCAAGCAAAAAACGATTTCTCTCTCAGTTTTACTCTTTTCTCAGAAATTTTTCTTACCCACTCATTCTCATCAATCAACAATGGCTCTAAATATTGCAAGAACATCTATTCCAGAGAAAGGAACTAATTATCTTGCATTTACTGATGCAAACCAAGCCCCTGATAGTTTCAAGGGGTTTGTGAAATTGTTGGCTGAATCATATCTTGCAGGTGCTTTGACTGCAAATCCAGTACTGTATCTAGATGTGCTACATGAATTCTGGACTATAGCAGTAGTGAGGACTGATGTAAACAACAACTCTCTGTCTATGGTGGTGACATGCACAATTGGAGGCCAACTTATAGAATTCAATGACAAAGATGTGAATAGAGTTTTGGGGCTACCAACTGAGAATCTGGTGGAGGTACCAACTCCTGATGAGCTGACTGAGTTCATGGACTTCATCAACTATGATGGAAGAATCAACCTGTCAAGCTTAAACAGGACCAAATTTAAGGAAGGAGTGGTCTTTCATCTTTGAATCTGTGGTAAGGGCCTTTACTTGCAGGAAAACGGGATATGATAACATTTCAAGTGTTATGAAAAAGCTGGTGTGAAAGGACATCTTCGATTAATTATTAATTTTTGTATTTGCATAATTTAACATAAAATTTAAAACACGTATATCCTCTCCAAATAGGCATGAATTTAATTGACATAATCAAAAGTGAAAAGCCATATCTAGCAAAATATTTTCAAAAATGTTTTTTAAAATGTATTTATATTTTAAATATAAATACAAGAGATATTCCAATTCGTTGAAAATCAAAATATATATTTTTAAAGGAATATACTCCAAAGCAATGAGATCGTAAAAGAATTATCGGAAATATGATCTTTCTTAGGCTCTCTTGCAATATTAATAAGGCAACAAGTTTGAAAAAGGAATATGAGAACTTGGATATTTTTTAGAAGGCCCGTGCTAAATTTATTTCAAAAATAGATGTTTTTAAAAGGGATAAAATATATATCTTTCACTCCATAAATATTTATAAATCCAAAGAAATATTTTTACACTCTTAGAAATTAATATTTGATAAAGCAATATTAATATCTCATTTTATCTCCCTCCTCATATTTTTCAAAGTAATTTTCTCTCGTATCTCAAATAAATTGTTTATTTGAGAAAATACTTTTAAATACTTAAAAAAAAATTCCCACACTCGCAAAATATTTTATATTTAAGGAAATATATTTTAAGTATTATTTTAGCCCAAACTAAGCCAACAAGGTCTATCTGCTTTCATAAAATATCGTTCATATTTTATTTGGAACCAAACCCCGATTTAATCAATTTTAAATCCAAATAAATTACTTCCACTTGCTAGAAAATCTTGAAACTTAAGATTTGTCACTTAAATGGTACTTTCTATGCATGGTTAAAGTTTCATAATTTTTGAGAAATTTTGTCCGGGTGTGATTTTTCTGAGTGTTGACCAAGACTTTGACCGAGCGTTTGACCAAGCTACCTTTGACTAAAATTGACCAAAACTTGCAGATCATCATTTTATGATATATAGGTAATTATCATATTTTTTTGTTACATTTATTAAAGGATTTTCAAAGTCGTTATATTTAATGGTGCTAATTACTTAATTAACTAAGTAATTAATGATTAATTGAAAAAGCTAAAAACTATTATTATATAATCAATAGTTGCTAGGATTTTTCTTGTTTGTCCTATATGCAAGTTGCAAACAAACACACCTTATCGTCCATGTCATCAATCCACACCACTCTCTTCATCCACCATTCAATTTAACTCAATCTCAACCACTCCCTTCACCTAATCCCTTCTATAAATAAACACCCACCCCACCATCTTTTTACACACAAGCTAAGATCTAATTAATTGCTGGACATTTTCAAGAAGTATTCTCTCTACACACTCTCTAATATCCAAACTCAAATACTTCATCTCAAAAACCTTCTCTCTAACAAATATATATCATATATTCAAGGTTTTTGATATTCAAGCTTAGTTCCACCAACCAAGCTCTATCGTCCCAAGTAAAACTCATCCATATCACTTTCTTACCTCCCGAAGGGCTGCCCAAGTGCGACCAACAAGCCGAAATCCGGCCGAACCTCCGGCGAATTTTTCTGGCAAACTTTTTCGGCGAACTTTTTCGTTCATCTCTTAAAAGTGGTAAACCTCTTAGCTTTCATCCGAGTCTTAACCGGCCACTCTTAATATTCATATAAGAAGCTTGGTAACACCTTCTCTTCATTTCTATAAGCTCTTATATAGAATAACTTAAAGAAAAACAAATTCGTACAAGGATTATTTTCTACAAATTATACACTCATACAATGCTTGGTTTATATTTCTAATTAGCACCTTTAAAATTTTATGGGAATTAAATTACAAAGCTAGCATTTTATTCTTTAAACTTAAACACACTTATTTTGGCCATATATTGATATATTCGTTATAATTGTTTAACAAGACTTAAGCGACTTCCCTTACTAACACCTGTAGTGTTCTATGGGAAAAACTTAAGGCTTATATTATATATATATCTATCTATACATATTTAATATATTTAGTTAAAAGATTTAAGTAAATTCCCTTACCAGCACCTCTAGTGTTTCGTGGGAAGATCTTGAAGCTTTTAAGTAAATATAAGTTTATATATAATCGTATAAGAATTAGGTGACTTCCCTTACTAGCATCTTCAGTGTTTCGTGGGAAAAACTTAAAGCTTATATTGTATTATATATATACATATATAAATTGTGCTAATATAATTTAAACTCTGCTCTTATATTGTTTTGATATATTGTGTTTAAATTACGCACCTTTTATTCTCTCCGCCAAATATTTTATAAGTGTAAATAGTTAAAGAATGAGTGTAATGTTCTCGAATAATAAAATTCTACACACGACTATATCAAACGAGAAATTATTTTATCAAAGATCCGAAAGCTATAACGCTTCACCAAGAACTTGATATATTTATTACTTCGGAAATAAGATATATTATTCAAAACGAAGTAATACCAAGTAAACTTTAACATTCACTTGATCTAAGGAAATGTATACATTAATATTCTTTTAAGAATATTTGTTCATCATGTGGTCTAGTTAGGTGTATTACTAGTCCAAACTCTTTTTATCTATAACGGGTATTGTTTCGTAGATATTGTCTTCTTCGTTTTGCAGTGAGGTGAAGTATAGTGAGGTAATTCTCGTTCTAAGACCCAAGTCCTATACGTACTAACGGGGAGTTAGTAGTCTTTGCACTGTGAGGAAGAGGAAAGACCCAAGACCAACTATTGAGATCCAAGATCGGAAAAAGCTTAGAAGGACAAAGACTACACCAAGGTTCTACATCAACTTTGAAGAAATATCAGGGTGTTATTGGCTAATATAGGTTGTGTAGGTTTGCACATTTATTTTGAGGTGGTAACCCGGAGTTACGCACCAAGACAAGTATTTGTGGAGTTGTAAAGGCTTCTCCGCCTAAGTAAGGAGCAAGGTTATTTTCAGGGAAAAACTCGGGTCCTGTAGAGGAGCTCGGGGACTGGACGTAGGGGTGAGCGAATCTATTAGAGGTTGCGCCATCGTGAACCAGGATAAATCTCTCGTGTGGTATTTTCTTCCTTGTCTTTTAATTCCGCATATATAATCTGCATTGGTAAAATATTTAAAACGGGATAAATATTTTTAAAATGTCATAATAATTTTTAAATTGGTAATTAAGTTATTCAACCCCCCTTCTAGCTTAAAATAGCCCTTTTACGGGACCTAACAATTGGTATCAGAGCAGTGCTTTTTAACATGTTTGTTAAGTGATTTGCAGATTTACAGGCACAACAAAAAGTGATCTGAAATGGCGTCTCTAAATACCATTGGTTATGGTGAAGGTCTATCTAACTCTCGACCTCCTCTATTTGACGGCACCAACTTTGCAACATGGAAAATAAGGTTTCGCATCTATGCTAGATCTCAAGGAGTCAGAGTTTGGATGGCCATAGAGATGGAGTCGTTATTCCTACCAAAACGGTTGATGACATCATCATCAAAAAGAAGGTTAGTGAATATAACGCAATAGAGGAAGAAAGAATGAATATAGCTGCTAAGGCAGAAATGGTATTCACAAGTGTACTTGCTGAAAAAGAATATAAAAGAGTAAATAATTGCAAGTCAACAAAAGAAATATGGGATAAATTGGTGGTTACCTACGAAGGAACCACGGATATAAAAGATTCTCGAATGGACACTTTAGTCTAAGAATACGAGAACTTTAAACTCCAAGGAGAAAATATTATCGACATGGAAACTAGATTAACTCGCATTGTCGATGAACTATCTCAACTCGGAAAGAGTTATACACAAAATGAAAAGAACTGAAGAGTTCTTAATCATTACCTCTAAGTTGGAAGGTTAAAGTAACCACAATCAAAGAGATGCACAATCTCAATGATTACAAAATAGATAATCTATTTGGAAATCTTTATGCATACGAAAAAGATAATTTACAAGAAAAAGTCATTTTAAAAGTTGAAAACAAAAAGAAAAATATGGCTCTAAAATCTATACTAATAGATGAAGAAGAAAGCGACGATGAATTAAACGAAGAAATCCAAAATCTCGATGAAAGCGAAATTGCTTTACTTACGAGACAACTACGTCGTGTGCTTCAAACCAAAGCTCAAAGATACGGAAAAGGCTTCCTTAAATCAAATAATCAACAAAGAGTTTTTAAGTCTAATGGAAGGCCAAATTACTCTCAAAATTACACTCCTAATTATAAGAGTAATTTTCCGTCAACAAGCTATAATAAAGGCAAAGGTATGCAAAATACTAATGTCTATAATAATAACACTCCTCCCAAGCAAAAAGAACAAAACACGAAGGAAATACAAGAGGTGTGTTACGAATGTAAACAACTCGGTCACTTTAAACGAGAATGTCCTAAACTTATAGAAGGACGATCTCTCGTGGCCGAGAACGGGTGGGATTTAAGTGAAGATGAAGAAGCTCCGGAAGCTAGTGAAGAAATTATGAATCTATGCTTAATGGCTATCGGGGATGCATCTACTTCAAAGGAAATCTCCACTTCAATTCAAAAGGTAACCCTTTCTTCAAACTTCATTCAATTACATGAATCTAATTTGAATCTTGTAGATATAAATAATCATGATTTAATTGAACTTGTGGTAAACATTAACAACAAGTATAAAGATCTTGACAAAAGACATCATCTATTATGGTCCGAGAAAATGAAACTCGAGGAAATACATTATAATCAAAGTAAAGAGTTTACTCGGATGATGGACTCAAAAGTCCAATATGAAGATGAAATTTCTTCTCTAAATAATCAACTCCACTTACTATAATTTGAGAATAATACGCACAAGAAAAATATTCTCAAACTAGAAGTGGAAAATGTATCATTAATTTTCTAATCTGAAGAAATGGAAAATGAGAAGTTACAAATAAATGAAAATATTTGTAAACTTCATGTTGAGTTGTTGAACTTAAAAATACAAAATGAGTAACTCACTCAAGAAAGTTCAACAACTAAATCTCAAATAAACAATCTTGAAAAAGAGAAAAAGCTACAACAAACCAATAATCTTAAAGAAAAAAGATTTAGAATTAGAAGCTCAACGGTTAAAACAAGAAAATTTCAAGCTCATATCTCAAGTTAAGGATCAAGAAATATTTCTTAACAACAAGATTGTTGCCTTAAACAAAGAAAAAGAAAATTTTGAAATTGTTATTCAAAGATTTACAAAAGGCAATGAGATATTAAATAAAATGGTACATTCTAAAAATTCCTTTAACCATGAAGGTTTAGGATATGATAAGAATGTTTAACCAAAGAAAGTTGTTCAACACCATGAACAAACTAAAAGTGATGCTCATAGATCACCTTCATTTACATGTTCTTTTTGCAATAGACACGGACATACCGTTTCATATTGTAAATTTAAAAGTGGTGAATTTAAAGGAAAGCATATATGGGTTCAAAAAGGATATAAGTCATCCAAAAATGTTGAAAAGAATGTATTCCATCCTAAGGTAGCTAATAACAATCAAAGGCAACCTATATCTCAATTCCTTCAACCACCTATTAGGGTTGAAGATAATAAACCAAAATATCATGGCATCTTTCCTAGAAATAATGTGTATTATCCAAATGATAGAAGCATGATATATCAACATGGAAACTCTAAAAATTATGCTAGTCCAAGAAGATCAAAATTAAATACCATATATCCATGGGGAACACTTTATAATATTAGGACTAATGCATCTAGAAATCTCTATGTGAATAACAATGCTTATCCAATGCCTAGATTTTTCCATGCAAATTCAAATGTTATTTATGATGTACTAACCCCGGGTCCCTCAATATAAAAGGGTACCTATGTATTTAATTGATCTATTTTGTAGGTTTGCCTTACTGCTAAGCAAGATTTTTGGTACCTTGATAGTGGACGCTCGACACATATGTCTGGTAATAAGTCACTCTTGAACAACATTAAAAAGGTCACTACTGGAAGTGTCACGTTCGGAGATAGCAATAAAGGTATCATTATTGGCATCGGTGACACCGGGAACGAGCACTTCCAGATATCCGACGTACAACTAGTCACGGGACTAAAGTACAACCTTCTCTCGATAAGTCAACTTTGCAATAACGGAAATAAGGTAATTTTATATCCTACTCATTTTTCTCTTCTTAATAAAGATGGAAAATTAGTCCTTACATGTCCTCGAGACAAAAATGTCTATACATGTGACATGAGTAAGCATGTTAATATATGCCTAATCACTACTATAGATGACCCTTAGTTGTGGCATCGAAGATTAGGACACGCAAACATGAAGTTGATTAAAAATATATCAACTAAAGAACATGTACGAGGAATACCAAAATTAAATTATAAAAAGGATCACATATGTGAAGCTTGTGAAATTGGCAAACAAATACGAGTCTCTTACAAAGCAAAATTTATGGTATCTACCTCACGACCTCTCGAGCTTTTACACATGGATCTTATTGGTCCAGTCCCTATACAAAGCCTCGGAGGATGTTCATATACTTTGGTAGTTGTTGATGACTATTCACGATTTACGTGGACAAAATTCCTCAAAGCCAAAAGTGATGCTTTTGAATCTTTTTCTTCTCTATGCAAAAGAATTCAAAACCAACAAAATAATACTGTAATTTATATAAGAAATGATCATGGCAAAGAATTTGAAAATTCAAACTTTACAAGTTTTTGTGAAACTAATGGTATCACTCATAACTTTTCTGCTCCTTATACTCCTCAATCTAACGGAGTAGTTGAAAGGAAGAACAGAACATTACACGAAATGGAAAATACAATGATAAATGAATATCGTCGTCCTAAATATTTTTGGGCCGAGGCAATGTCTACTGCATGCCATATACTAAATAGAGTCTTATTAAGACCTATAATTCAAAAGACTCCATATGAGCTTTATTTTGGTAAAACTCCTAAAGTTAATTACTTTAGAGTATTTGGAAGTAAATGTTATATATTAAATTCCAAAGATTACCTTACAAAATTTGATCCAAAATCAAATGAAGGTATATTTTTTGGATATTCAACAAATAGCAAAGCTTATAGAGTATTTAATTTAAATTCTCTAGTGGTGGAAGAATCAATGAACATAACGTTTGATGAAACAAAACCATCACCTAAATACAAAGATCTTGTAGACAAAGAAGATGTCACACAAGACAATATTGAGAATATTATTCGATAATTCGAAAATGTGGATTTTGGCTCATCATGCCCAACAAATCCACTAGAATTGTTAGAAACAGATATTAAACTACCTAAAGATGTTCCAAATATTAGAAGTTATCCTTTAGACAATGTTCTAGGAGACTTAACTAAAGGAGTTCAAACGCGGTCACAAGTTTAAAACGTTGTGAATCACCTTAGTTTTCTATCACAAACAGAACCTAAGACCGTTAAAGAAGCTTTGTTAGACGAAGATTGGATCTCTGCAATGCAAGAAGAATTAACCCAATTCTCTCGTAGCAAAGTTTGGGAACTTGTTCCAAAACCCAAAAATACTTCCATAATTGGAACTAAATGGGTATTTAGAAATAAGTTAGGTGAAAATGGAACTGTTGTGCGAAATAAAGCTAGACTGGTTGCACAAGGCTATACTCAAATATAAGGTATAGACTTTGATGAAACATATGCACCGGTAGCACAAATTGAGTCAATTCGAATGCTATTAGCTTTTGCATGTCATAAGGATTTTAAAGTATATCAAATGGATGTAAAATCTGCATTCTTAAATGGAATACTAGAAGAAGAAGTATATGTTAAACAACCTCCCGGATTTGAAGATGCAACACATCCAGAATATGTATACAAATTATACAAAGCTCTATACAGATTAAAACAAGCCCCAACAGCCTAGTATGAAAGGTTAAGCAAATTCTTGTTAGAAAATAATTTTAAAATGGGAATAACTGATAAAACCTTATTTACAAGACAAGAAACAAATGATATCTTGCTTGTACAGATATACGTAGATGACATCATATTTGGTTCAACAAATGATGCACTATGTAAAGAATTCTCTGACTATATGAGCAAAGAATTTGAGATGAGTATGATGTGTTAGGTCACACACACTGTAGAAGAGGGTTGAATACAGTGTATAATATAATCAAATCGAATTAAGAACACAAGTATATAACAAAGAATAATCTTATTAATAAAACAGTATTGCAATGGAACCGTTCTCTCTCAGTGATGAACAAATATCACGAGAGCTGCTAGGGTTACAATGAATAATATTCTCGATAATGATAACACATCTAGTGTAAACCCTATGCTGTGTATATCTATAACACAGTTACAAGGATAATCTCTAATTGATATCGAATATGATTCTGTATCCTAAAATATATCAATTAGTTATCTTTTCTTCCAAGTTTTCTATTCTTCATAGAATTCTTCTCCATGCATATCTCTTCTTATTTTAGTCTTGATCTTCTTTCCTTTCAATCAGCCGCCTTCCTTATCTGAAAGTATTTTTAAGTCCTGATATTATCTTCTGATGAATATCTTCTGATATTTAAGTTCTGATAACTTAAGTTCTGATATCTTAAGTTCTGACTTCAGTATAATTACTGATTTTCAGTTAAGTCCTGATTTCTCCTGTTAGTCAAGATCTGAAAACTAAACACAAATCATTATTAGACATGACATCACAAATATATCTAAGAATCTCCCCCAACTTGTAAATTAGCATATACAAGTTCAATAGATATTTGATGATGTCAAAAACATTTAAGTACAAATGCATATGAGAATTTAACTAGATAACTACAACTCACAGTCCTTGTAGTTTTTACCATCCTTAAAGTCTGATGTCAGCTTTAGCCTGTATATCCTTCAAAATTTAAAAGTTGTAGTCCTTGACCTAGCTTCAGTTTGTGATCTCTTGAATGTCAGGAGTTGTTCTGAGATAGTTCTTCAAAAGAGTTCTCTCAGCATATTAACTTCATTTATCATCCTCCTTTTAGCATCTTTAAGTTCAACTGTATCTTCTCTTGTCTGAAAGATAGCAAACCGGAGATCATTAATCTTTGTTTTCCTTATTTTCCTAATCCAGTTTGATCAGATAAGCTTTTTCAGACTCCAGATTAAATTTAACACCCTTAATACCCAGAAATATAGTGATCTTGGCGGTATTAGGCTTCATCTCAACTAATTCACCATTGTGAGCTCTGTACTTTGGATAGTATGGTCTATCAGACTTTACAGAGTAAAGTTTCTTCTGTCTTTGAATATCATATTTTAAGTAACTGGCAGCACCATCTTTTGACTTGTTCTTCACTTGAAGTAGAAATAAAACATGTTGCAGTTCTTTATAATACTTCAACCGAATTACATCCTTTCTTATCTGGAATACTCTTCCATCTGTCATTAAATAAAGCATTATGTCTTTTTTCAGCTTGGAATTGTAGACCATCTGTACAGACTCCAATTGATTTAGTCTTTCTGGAGTTGTCCCTAATCCTGGTTCAGAAAGAGATGTAGGATCTGAGGTAGAGTTGTTTACTCTTTTCTCATCAGCATTACCCAGCCCTATTTTATCTCTAGCTTCCTTCCCTTGGAGCAATCTACCCTGAAAAAAATTTGTTAAAGTCTTCATAGGTTGAGCAGATTGTTGAGCTTTAGTAAACCCAGGTAGTAGAACTATTGAAGGTTTAACATGAGCAATGTCAGAGGTTTCCTTTTCTTCTGATGTCAAGACAACTTGAGCTCTGTCAGAAGTTGCTTGAATATTCCTTTTCTTCTTCAAAATCAAATTTGTATCTTCATCAGATTTTGCTTCCAGATCCATGGTTGGTAGATATAACTTTACAGGTTCATCAACTTTTGCCTTATCCTTGAATCTTGAATCAACTTCCACCTGTGATTTGGACTTGGCCTTAGATGCCTCAGTATTTGTCCTCTCTTTGATCACAATGCCCTTAGGCTTAGTTGGTTTCTTTACTATGACTTGAGCTTTAGACTTTGACTTAGATTTGTCATTTTCAGCTTTCAGTCTAATCTCTTCTTCCTTCAGGCTTTTAAAATCGATGCCTGGATTATTCTTTAGGAACAGCCTTTTGGAGATCTCTTCATCAAGTTTCAGAGTTTGTTCATTAGAACTTATCCTTTTACCAGTATCAGAATTTTTTCTTCTCCCAGCATCAGAACTTGTTCTTTAACTTGTAGTTCTGGCTTTGCTTGATAAGGAACCCCTGCCTTGAATTAGACCTCTACTCCTTTCAGAGTTTCCCTGGTCTTCATTATCATCATCCTTACCCTTGAGTGGTTGATCAGTTGTGCATTTAGACTTAATTACTTTCTCCCCCTTTTTGGCATCATCTGTTAGAAGCAGGGAGACAAGCAATTCCACAGAGTTTTGGATTTCATTGAGTTGGTTTTGTTGAGCATCTTGATTGTTTAAAATATCAGATAGTTGAGCTTGCTACTTTTCTTGAGTATTTTCTATATACTCAATGCGGTCAAAGGCTAGCTTAAAAAACCTTTTCTTATCCAATGTGACATTCATCTCTTGCTTAATCAGTGTTTCTTGAAGTTTGTCTACCTTGGCTTGAGTTATTGAGTGTTGACCTTGAAAGTTCCTGGTACTCAATGTAGTAACTCTGAGCTGTGCTTTGAAGTCATCATTCATTAGCATCTCATCAGCTTTAGCCAGGTGCTCAGCAAGAACATTTGGAGTAGGAACAAAATCAACTTTGTTCCACTCCTTGATCCACTCTCTTCCTCTGGAGGTTTCACTCCAAGGTACTGGTGCATCCTCTCTCACAAACTTCTTAATCAAATCAGCTTTATCAATTATTTGCAGAGGTGCATGTCCTGAAGGACCAGCTGCATCAGCATTTACATTTATAGCAGCTTCACCAGTATAGTCAACATTGACTTCAACAGAACTTGCAGAATCTTCAATATCAGCATCTTGTGATAGAATAATTGTATGTGAAGCAATAGAAGATTCATCTGTATGAACATCAACATCTAGCAGTGGAGTTGCTGGTGGAGTTTGCTGTGAAGTAAGTGAAATAAGTGGAGCTTTCAGATACAAGACCATAGGCACATCCAAATTGTTGATATCAATTTCAGCACTTATGCCTGGATTGTCAGCATGTACTGGAGAGTCTATTGGAGACACGGGAGGTGTAGGCATTGGAGTAGTCTCTGGCTCTTGGATTGGAGATTTGTGAGCTTCATGAAGTTCTGGCTCAACACTTGGAAGATATTCAACTACAATAGGGTCTTGTGGGATCAGAGATTCATGACCCCCTTCCACAGCTGCTGCTTCCATTCCTTCTTCAGAGATTGATTCTTCTATAGCCCTCCTTGCTCTTTGCTTTTTAAGTCTCTTAGCTGGTGGAGAGACTCTAGGAGCTTGATCATCAGATTCTAGCTTTCTAAGCCTTTTTAAGGGCCTAGAACTCCCAATTTCTTGAGCTTTCTGAGAAGAGACCTTCTCAGCTACTTCAGCAACATGTTCTGATGGTTGAACATGTGCCACATCATCAGATTCATTTCTTAAAATCATCTTCCTTCTTTTCTGTTGTGCCTGAGGTACTGTCTTAGTCCTCTTTGCTCTAGAAGGAGAAGGCTTCACCTGATTATGTGCTGATGGCTGTGATTGTTGTGTTTGGTTAATGGTGGTTCTGATGGTTGTTGAGTGTTGGTGGGTTGGACATCAGGATATAGCAATTCCTTTATCAGTAAAAGCCCTCTTAGCTAACCTAAAAGGTTCTATGTGATCATTTGCTAGTTGTGGTTCATCTGATGTACAGTAACTGTAAATTAACTGATAGAACCTAGCAAAGTAAACGACATTCCTGTCCTCATGGATCCTATCTCCTATAAAATATAACACATTCTTCGCATAAATAAATGAGACTGGTTTAGGAGTGCATACCCAATTTGTTGTGTCAGAATAGGAATGGCATCAAAATTTGAGCACTTGTTGGTAAACGTCTTCATGATGCAATCGAAGAAAAAGCTCCATTCTCTTCGAATATGTGGGCGTTTAAGTTGGCCCAACTTTTCCAAACTCTCCTCATACCCTAAATTAGACATCATTTGCTATAGCAAGGGCTCCTCCACGGCAGAATTGAATTGACAGTTTTTAGGTAGGTGTAGAGCTTTTCGAACTGTTGTCGGAGTAACAACATACTTATCCTCCTTTGCTGTAAACACGATGCTTGGAGTCCCATCCTTACCACCATCATCATAAAGTCTTGTACGCCAGAACGTCAGAACTTGAGTTCCAGATAAACTGGATGGCTGCGTCAAAGCGAACCCAATTTCACTATGAGATAAGAAATCTTGAATAAAATGAAGTTCCGAAGGAGCTTCACTCTTAGTGAGAATGGCAGCGTAGTTGTTTGAGACGAACTTTGCTCCATTAAAGATTATATCCTTGGGTGCCATTGAAAGTGAAAATTTAGAGTTCCTGAAAGGTGTTTGATAAAATGTCTGGATAGAAAACCGTCAGAGAATATGAGAAAATAAGAAAAAGAGAGAGAGTATAGAAAGAAATGTAAGTAAAAGATTTTAAAATCTTTTATCTCTTTTACTTATACGCTCCACTTGACAGCAGTTATTGAGAAGTGGAACAGACTTTATACCTGTTAGCCATGCAGTAGTTATGACAAAAGTTAATGGGCACTGGAAATAAGTAATGATTACCATGCACATGCAGTTTTTCAAAAAAAATCTGTTCCCACTAAACAAGTGATTATTACTGTCTTTATCTCACTTAAACCAATATTCTGATAAAATATAATCGTTCAAGTATTGACCAAAAATAAATCAAGTAAATACATACTGCCACGTAAGCATCAGAACTTGATTATTATCAGAATATAAAGGTCATCAGAATATGGCTCCTGTACTCAAAAAGTGAATGTTTATTACTGTAATTCTTCACACAAATACTGATATGGTTTCAGCAGAACTTAATCATCAGAACTTCCATCAGAACTTGTTCTCAGAATTTATGCAACTAACACTTAAACTGTTCATCTAAAACAACATTGATCACCACAGTAATTTTCATCATTCATATGGAGTGTAAGTGTGCTTTAAGCTAAATATCAGAAAAAGAGTAAAGTCTGATTCACTTAAGTACATCTTAGAAATAAGGCATAACTAAGAACTTTGCTCAAAATCTGTCATTAGTCTGAAGTCTACTATAGAATGAGTTCATGCATGAGTCCACCTCAACTATTTTATGCTCATTTTATGCATCTTGTGAAATTCCTTTTTACAGTGGCTTCTCAGTGTAAGTGAGTCAAGACTGCTTATCAGAATTTATGCTGTTATCAGAGTATTTCTCCAGTAATCAGAGAATGTGAAAAGTCACCAAGAAAATTTTATTTTGCTTTTCTAATGCATATTACTTAATACCAGCAATGCACTTGGGTCTTCCCTTCCACATATATTTTTCTCTAGATCTCAAAGGAGTACCTGATATTTATTTCTTTTCTTTACCTTTTCTTTTGATAAGTGAGGTTTATCAGCACTTAGTACATCCATAAGATTTACCAACATCATAACTTAACAGATAAGAAGTACTATTCTAGTTTTTGACTTAGTAATAAGATACATAAAGTAAACCTAGCCAGGCTCAATATCAGAATTTGCTTATGTTAAAAGATTTCCACATAAATAATTACTTCAAACATGGGATCTCTAGTATGTTAGAGACTACTAGGTCAGCATCTAGCACAGTTATCCTAATTGGATTGAATAGTCACAGAAACATTCATTTCACTATCAGAGTTTAGAAATTCACATCAGACAACAATCAGCACTTAGGAAAATGTCAATTTAAGCACAGATTATATAAAGATAGTAATATCTATAAATACTGATCATAAAGTCTGATGTATCAGAACATAAACTAAGCAGATTTAGAAGAAGAACCTGAAACCATTCCAAGTTAATTTACCAATCTTGTAAAAGTAGCTTCACACAGTGGTTTTGTGAAGATATCTGCTAGTTGTTGATCTGTTGGAATAAAATGCAATTCCACTATACCTTCCATCATATGTTCCCTTATGAAGTGGTATCTAATGCTGACGTGCTTTGTCATTGAGTGCTGAACTGGATTACCTGTCATAGCAATAGCACTTTGATTATCACAGTAAATAGGTATTTTAGAAAATGTTAACCCATAATCCAGTAACTGATTCTTCATCCAAAGAATTTGTGCACAACAGCTTTCTGCAGCAATATATTCTGCTTCTGCAGTTGATGTGGAAATTGACTTCTGTTTCTTGCTAAACCAAGAAACCAATCTGCCTCCAAGAAATTGGCAGCTTCCACTTGTGCTTTTCCTGTCAATTTTGCACCCTGCAAAATCTGCATCTGAGTAACCTATTAGCTTAAAGTCTGATTCTCTAGGATACCATAATCCTAGATCAGCTGTACCCTTAAGGTACTTGAAAATTCTTTTCACAACTGTTAAGTGAGGTTCTCTTGGATCTGCTTGAAATCTTGCACAAAGACAGGTAGCATACATGATATCAGGTCTACTTGCAGTTAGATAGAGTAAAGAGTCAATCATACCTCTGTAATCAGTAATATCTACTGATGTACCAGTATCCTTATCCAATTTTGTTGCAGTGGCCATGGGAGTGGATGCACTAGAACAGTCTTGCATTCCAAATTTCTTCAACAGGTTTCTGGTGTACTTAGATTGACAAATAAAAGTTCCTTCTTCATTCTGCTTGACTTGAAGGCCCAAAAAATAACTAAGTTCTCCCATCATACTCTTTGATATCTTGACTGCATTAGCTTGGCAAACTTCTTACAAAGTCTTGAAGGGTTTTTAGCACATAAACGCAACGAAAACGTAAATTTAAATCTTAAAAAAACCGAAACCCTCCGCAGGATCCATGCGAAAAATAAAATTTAATTCGTAGTTCAGTATGTTTACCTTAAGAAGCTTTACGTTAATGGAAAGATGGAGGTCTTTAATAGCGATCCAAGAATGATGAACGGAAATCCCTAGCAGCTGCTCCTCAAGTGTGAAGCACTCCACCGGTATCCACCAAGAGTACAATGTGATGGAGGAGGAAGAGGTTGAGAGAATTAGTTACCTCCCTCTTGTTCTACTTTAGAATTAGGGTTAATTATTTGGGTTTTGGTAAATAGGGTTTATAATAGTATATTTATAGGCAAAATTTTCAGCTGAAAATTTTCCATAAAATATTATTATTATTAACCCTTTAATTGATTATTCTTATTAACTAATTAACTAATAATTAAAACACCTTTTAATCATTAATCCCTTTTCTAAACACTTTAGAAAAATAATTCTCTCACTTGATTTAATTTCTAAAATTAAATTCTTAATTAATAATATTAAGAATTAATTAAATCTCATTTAATCAATTATTATATCTACTAATTAATTATTTATTTCAAAAATAAATAATTACCAGCCATTATTAATTAATTCCTCCACCATTAAATCATTCTCTTTTATGGTGTGACCCTGTAGGTTCAATATTAAGTCGGTAGTAGAAATAAATAATAATAAAACTATTTTATCATTATTTATATAAATTCTCTAATTCATTAAATATGATTAACTAATAAATTAATCATATTTATTCTACATCGTGAGGGATACTTCTCAGCATATCGCGACTATCCGGATAATACGAATTCACTGCTTAGAATACCAAGAACATATTCAGTGAGTAGTTACCTTACAATAAATTCCTTCTACCCTGCAATGTCATGATTAAATACAAGGCATGGAACTTGTGTCAAGCCTATCTTATTTAATCATTTGCTTTCCCATTCACTATGCTTAGTTCAGTTTAATGTAAATTAGAAACTCCTTTCTAATTTCATTCACTCTGGCCAGAGATTCCTGAACTAGCATAAGTGGATCAGCATTGAATATTCTCTTCCTTCACTGGAAGGGGTAGATCTTTTATTGATCATACACTATCTCTATGTACAAATTCCTATACCCAGTAGAGCCCTTATAATTGTATATGGAGACTAAGAACTAAACCAAAGTATAGTTCAGTGTACACAAGATGACTATGATGACCTCAAGTCTAAGGATACTTGTACAACTATCACTATGTGAACATCTGCTGACACGAGAGTGAACTCCATCAGTTGTTCATCTGTGTGAGTCATGTTTAGTGAACTTATTCTATAATAAGCACCTATATACTAGCTATTGTGTCACCACACAAATGTCTATGAGAACAGACATCCTTCATAATGAAGCAAGCATAGTATGTACCGATCTTTGCGGATTACTAATTACCAGTTAGTAATCCTACGACCAGGAAATATTTAAGTTCAGAGTTATCATCTTTTTAGGTCTCATTATTATGATCTCATCATAATCCATAAAAAGCTTTACTCTAAACTATGGTATATCTTATTTAAACACTTAAATAGATAAAGCCCGCAATAAAACCAAAACAAGTCTTTTATTAATATCAATGAAATCAAAACAAATTACATAAAAGTTATTCCTAAATTATCATACATGATTGGACTTAGGACACATCTCTTTCAATCTCCCACTTGTACTAAAGCCAATCACTCTGGTATCTAATACCCATCTTGTCTTTATGACGATCAAAGTGACTTTGAGAAAGTGGCTTTGTTAAAGGGTCTGCTATGTTGTTATGTGTGTCAACTCTCTTGACGTTGACTTCTCCTCTTTCAATAATCTCCCTAATCAGATGAAAGCGTCGCAAAACATTTCTTATAAGAAGTATGTCATCCACATACAATACAAGAAATGTTACCGCGCTCCCACTAACCTTTTTGTAGACACATGGTTCATCTATGTTTTTGATAAAACCAAACTCTTTGAGTGTCTCATCAAAACGGATGTTCCATCTATGAGAAGCTTGCTTTAAACCATATATGGTTCACAGCAGCTTACACACTAGGTGTTCATTTCCCTTGGAAAGAAAACCCTCTGGCTGTGTCATATACACTTCCTCTTCAAGTTTCCCATTGAGGAAGGCCGTTTTCACGTCCATTTGCCAGATCTCATAGTCGTAGTAAGCAGCAATCGCAAGCAAAATCCGAATTGATTTTAACAGGGCTACAGGAAAAAAAAGTTTCATCAAAGTCAATCCCTTGCCTTTCTCTGAATCCTTTTGCCACGAGCCTGGCCCTATAGGTCTCCACCTGCCCATCTGCTCCAATCTTTCTTTTGTATACCCACTTGCACTCATTAGGCTTCACACCCTCAGGTGCTTCAACCAAAGTCCATACTTGGTTGGTATACATAGATTCCATTTCGGATTTCATGGCACTTTGCCATTTCTCTGAGTAAACACTACTCATAGCCTCATTATAGGTCATAGGGTCGTCATCATCAATGATTGACAACTCATTGTCATTCTCAATGACAAGGCCATAATACCTCTCAGGTTGGCGAGACACTCTCCATGTCCTACGAATGGGCTATTCCACAGAAGGTTGTTCAGTCTGAATAGGTGTTTCCACTTGAACCGTAGTAGTCTGTGCTTCTTGAACTTCATCAAGTTCAATCTTGCTCCCACTGTTTCCTTCAAGGATAAACTGTTTTTCCAAGAAGGTAGCATGTCTGGAGACAAACACCTTATAATAGTTGTAAAAGTAATACTCTAAAGTCTCTTTAGGATATCCCACAAAATTACATTTTACGGATCGAGATTCCAGCTTATTTGGGTCAACTTTCTTGACACAAGCTGGACATCCCCAAATCTTAACGTGTTTAAGACTCGGTTTCCTTTCTTTCCATATCTCATATGGAGTTTGAGGAACAGATTTGGAAGGCACATTATTCAGTAAATATGCTGAGTTTTCCAATGCATAACCCCACAGGAATACTGGAAGATTCGCATAGCTCATCATGGACTGAACCATGTCTAACAAAGTTCGATTTCTCCTTTCAGATACCCCATTCAACTGTGGAGTATATGGAGGAGTCCACTGGGGGACTATACTATTTTTTTTTGAGATAAGCTAGAAACTCTCCATTCAAGTATTCACCACCTCGATCTGATCGAAGAGTTATAATACTATGTTTGATTTGTTTCTCCACTTCATACCTATATTCTTTGAACTTTTCAAAGGCTTCAGACTTGTGTTTCATCAAATATATATATCCGAATCTAGATCGATCATCTATGAAAGTAATGAAGTATGAAAATCCACCCATCGCTTGCGTAGACATTGGTACATATACATCTGTGTGTACCAATCCTAGCAAATCTGCAGCCCTCTCTCCATGTCCACTAAATGGAGATTTGGTCATTTTACCCAATAGACAAGACTCGCATGTAGGATATGATTCAAAATCAAAGGGGTCAAGTAACCCTTCCTTATGCAATGTCCGCAGTCTATTTTTACTGATATGACCAAGTCTGCAGTGCCACAAGAAAGTGAGATTTTCATCATCCCCTTTTCTTTTATTAGTATGTTCAATTTGTAGTAAATTATGCTCTACGTCACATACATACAGACCATTATTTAAAATACCACTTCCATAAAGAACGTTATCTCTAAGAATTGAACATTTATTATTCTGAATAACAAACGAAAATCCAGCCAAGACTAACATGGGAATAGAAATAATATTCCTCATAATCGAGGGAATAAAATAACAATTATTTAAAACAATAGTCTTGCTCGTAGGCATATGTAAAGGGAATGATCCTACAGCTTCAGCAACAACTTTTGCTCCATTTCCCATCCGTAGAATCACCTCCTCTTCTTCAAGAGTCCTACTTCTCCTTAGTCCCTGTAACGAATTGTAAATATGAGAACCACAGGCGGTATCTAATACCCAAGTAGAAATTTGACTCAGTGACGTATTAACTTCGATCATGAACATACCTGAATCAGAAGCGGTAGTCTCACTACCCTTCTTCTTCTTCAATTCTGCAAGGTAAACCTTGCAGTTCCTCTTCCAGTGCCCCACCTTGTTACAGTGAAAGCAAACAGCTTTGCTCTTGCGGTCTTCAGCTTTTGGTGAAACCGGATTTTTTTCACCTACTTTCTTCTTCTTGGAAGGGTTCTTCTTCCTTTTCTTAGGATTGGAACCTTCATCAATTAGAAGAACAAAACTCTTCTTAGGGGAAAACTCGATTCCGCAGTCTTCAACATGTTGTGGAGTTCAGGCAGGCTGACATCCAGCTTATTCATATGAAAATTCACAACAAACTGCGAGAACGAACTCGGAAGTGATTGCAAGACCAAGTCTTGGCTCAGCTCCCCATCCATGGCAAAACCAAGTTGTCCAAGACGTTCAATCAAATTGATCATCTTAAGTACATGGTCATTCACAGATGATCCCTTAGACATCATACAACCGAACAACTCCTTCGATATCTCATATCGAGCTGTCCTCCCTGCCACATCATACAACTCTTGTAGATGCATAAGGATAGTGTGAGCATCCATATGCTCATGTTGCTTCTGTAGCTCAATGTTCATGAAAGCTAGCATGATGCATTGAGCAACATTTGCATCATCTATCTACTTACGATACACAACATGTTCATCATTATGTGTATCGCTAGCAGGTTCAGTAGACTTAGGTGAGTCAATCACATATTCCAGCTTCTCAACCCTGAGAACAATTCTCAAGTTTTGAAGCCAGTCAGCAAAATTAGGACCAGTCAACTTGTGAGCATCTAGTATACTTCGGAGTGATAGTGCAAAAGACATAACGTATATAGTAAATCTGTAAATGATGAACACATAACAACACTTAGCAAATATTCAATTTCATTTTAAAACACTATATGAATCGGGTCTTTATTCATAAGTGGCTCCCACTAGTTTATCTAAATTATATAACCCCCTTAACTGAAAAATTAAGCATTCATAATGCTAGTGGGAATAGGGATCCTACATTCCATCACAAAACCTCGGCTATAGCACGAAACGTCATGTGATGTTCAATAGGCAGACAACTCTTGTCAATTACATCTTATGTTATTCCCTAATAAAACTTTAGCCTCTTGAATAATTGAGTCACGGATGTAGCACGACAAACTCAATATTTTAAGTCAAGTCTAACCCAACATTTTATACAATTGAATCAGTCTCCAACGGCCCACGGCTGCAGCACGTAACGACCTTTAGATTCTAATTCAATGTACACATCTCTATATAATAGACAAGTATTTCTTATTTTGAAATCAAAGCCCTCGGCTGTAGCACGAAATGACAATGATTTAAAAATAAGAACTACTTTCTACCATGTTGGAAGACTTTGACCGACACAAGGTCGTTGTGTCATTGGCCAATTACTACTTGATATTATTTAATTATAGAGGGATTATATTATATTACAATCATAATAATATTATAAAGAGATTCTTCCTTTTAAATTAAATATTTCAAATCAATAATCGATAATCAGATGATTCCCAGATCGGGGGGAGCATTGTCAAGAGGCGTCACTTAATACCCCTTTCTTACAGATAGAAATCTGCTTTTGACAGAATTATCCTTTTTCTCAATATTGAAAATTCATATTTAATTACGTGTTTCATAAACACAAGAATCTCATGATTGTATTCATAATATTATTGTCAAGGAAAGAAACGATTCTTATTCTAGATTTTCTAGAGCACGCCTTATATTGATTTAAGTTCACCTAAATCTATCATCGCATGGTAAACATAGGCATATATCTCATATATAAAATTAAATAAACAAGTAAATGTAAAGTGCAATAAAGTAAATGTATTTGGTTATGGCCCCATCCTATGTGATCTTTATCAAGCTCATGATAAAGATCAAGGTCAATCTAATATGGTGATGGAAATAAATACAACTACTTATTACATAAGTCTTCTTCTTTGTTTAGACTTCTTGTATGCCTTGTCTTCTTCTTTGTATCACCTCCATTGGATAGCCTTCTTGAGTCTTCAATTACATTACATGATTGAAAGTAAAACTAATCTAATGAACTTACAAGAATAACTCGAATTATATTCGAGATTTATGATTACAAAGATTGACGACATGCAAGTCGTATTTAAAACCAAAACCAAAACCATTACACTAAGGTCGAAAGGCCATAACCATCCACCATGCTCATACAACACATAAAGCATGTTAAAACACATAATCTTATCTTAACATATCATATTATCCATGATCTAATCATAAAAAAAAATATGACAAAAATCAGAATAATCAGAATCAAATCAGAAAAACAAGAATCACTGTTTACGGGCAGTAAAAGACGTCAAACGCCTTACAGACGAGTCGCTGATAGCTTTAGCTATCAGTTTTGTTCAGACGCTCGTTTACCTATGGAATAGGGTATTCATTTGCGTAAATCAGATACCAAACCCAGATTTCAGCAAATTTGCAGCAGCCAATTCAGAATCGGTATCTAATATGATTCTCATAATTAGAACAAACATAAATCATATATATATCAGTATATATACAGATTACATAATCATCTTATGATTATACAACTCACATGAATATGATATATTCAAATCATACATATATAAGCATATTATATCAACATCAAATCATGGCAAATCACGTACATGCTCACATATCGAAAACAGTTAAACACATAAACGAATTAAAAACTTTTCGCAAGTAGCTCTGATGCCATTGAAGGGTTTTTAGCACATAAACGCAACGAAAACGTAAATTTAAATCTTAAAAAAAACCGAAACCCTCCGCAGGATCCACGCGAAAAATAATATTTAATTCGTAATTCAGTCTGTTTACCTTAAGAAACTTTACGTTAATGGAAAGATGGAGGTCTTTAATAGCGATCCAAGAACGATGAACGGAAATTCCTAGCAGCTGCTCCTCAAGTGTGAAGCACTCCACCGGTATCCACCAAGAGTACAATGTGATGGAGGAGGAAGAGGTTGAGAGAATTAGTTGCCTCCCTCTTGTTCTACTTTAGAATTAGGGTTAATTATTTGGGTTTTGGCAAATAGGGTTTATAATAGTATATTTATAGGCAAAATTTTCAGCTGAAAATTTTCCATAAAATATTATTATTATTAACCCTTTAATTGATTATTCTTATTAACCAATTAACTAATAATTAAAACACCTTTTAATCATTAATCCCTTTTCTAAACACTTTAGAAAAATAATTCTCTCACTTGATTTAATTTTCTCTCACTTGATTTAATTTCCAAAATTAAATTCTTAATTAATAATATTAAGAATTAATTAAATCTCATTTAATCAATTATTAAATCTGCTAATTAATTATTTATTTCAAAAATAAATAATTACCAGCCATTATTAATTAATTCCTTCACCATTAAATTATTCTCTTTTATGGTGTGACCCTGTAGGTTCAATATTAAGTCGGTAGTAGAAATAAATAATAATAAAACTATTTTATCATTATTTATATAAATTCTCTAATTCATTAAATATGATTAATTAATAAATTAATCATATTTATTCTACATCGTGAGGGATACTTCGCAGCATATCACGACTATCCGGATAATACGAATTCACTGCTTAGAATACCAAGAACCTATTTAGTGAGTAGTTACCTTACAATCAATTCCTTCTACCCTGCAATGTCACGATTAAATACAAGACATGGAACTTGTGTCAAGCCTATCTTATTTAATCATTTGCTTTCCCATTCACTATGCTTAGTTCAATTTAATGTAAATTAGAAACTCCTTTCTAATTTCATTCACTCTGGCCAGAGATTCCTGAACTAGCATAAGTGGATCAGCATTGAACATTCTCTTCCTTCACTGGAAGGGATAGATCCTTTATTGATCATACACTATCTTCGTGTACAAATTCCTATACCCAGTAGAGCCCTTATAATTGTATATGGAGACTAAGAACTAAACCAAAGTATAGTTCAGTGTACACAAGATGACTATGATGACCTCAAGTCTAAGGATACTTGTACAACTATCACTATGTGAACATCTACTGACACGTGAGTGAACTCCATCAGTTGTTCATCTGTGTGAGTTATGTTCATTGAACTTATTCTATAATAAGCACCTACATACTAGCTATAGTGTCACCACACAAATGTCTTTGAGAACAGACATCCTTCATAATGAAGCAAGCATAGTATGTACCGATCTTTGCGGATTACTAATTACCAGTTAGTAATCCTACGACCAGGAAATATTTAAGTTCAGAGTTATCATCTTTTTAGGTCTCATTATTATAATCTCATCATAATCCATAAAAAGCTTTACTCTAAACTATGGTATATCTTATTTAAACACTTAAATAGATAAAGCCCGCAATAAAACTAAAATAAGTCTTTTATTAATATCAATGAAATCAAAACAGATTACATAAAAGTTATTCCTAAATCATCATACATGATTGGACTTAGGACACATCTCTTTCAAGTCTGTCATTTGTAGAACCAAAAATGATATCATCAACATATATATGTACCAAAAGTAATTCATTTCCATGATTGAGATAGAATAAAGTTTTGTCAATAGTCCCTCCGTTAAATCCACTTTCCAGAAGAAACTGAGCTAAAGTCTCATACCATTCTCTTGGAGCTTGCTTAAGTCCATAAAGTGCTTTATCAAGTCTGTAGACATGATTAGGAAATTTTGAATCTACAAAACCTGGAGGTTATTCAACATATACTTCTTCTTCCAATTCTCCATTAAGAAAAGCACTTTTTACATCCATTTGAAAGACTTTAAACTTTTTGTGAGCAGCATAAGCCAAAAATATCCTTATGGCTTCCAATCTAGCAACAGGTACAAATGTTTCATCATAATCAATTCCCTCCTTCTGAGAATATCCTTTTGCAACCAGCCTTGCTTTATTTCTTGTAATTATGCCATCACTATCAGTTTTGTTTCTGAACACCCATTTTGTACCAACAACTGATCTGTTCTTTGGTCTTGGCACTAGGGTCCAGACTTTATTTCTTTCAAATTCATTTAACTCTTCCTGCATTGCTTGCACCCAATCAGCATCTTGAAGAGCTTCTTCCACTTTCTTTGGTTCAGCCTGAGAAATAAAAGAATGATAGAGACATTCATTTGATATTGTTGTTCTAGTTCTAATACCTGCTTCAGGATCTCCAATAATCAAGTCAGGTGTATATGCTTTAGTCCACTTCCTTGCAGATGGAAGGTGATCTCTAGAACTGGATGCTCCCCCATGATCCATGCTGTCTCCATCAACATTTTCTGATGCTCCCCCTGAAATTATGCTCTCTGAGTTGGATTATTCAGAATTTGAGTTTTCGGAATTATCAGAATTTGGCCCATCAAAACTTGATGAATTAGAACTTGAAGAGCCTGTTCTAAGTTCTGATGCTTCTTGAGATGTGGTTGGATCTTCAATATGCTCCCCCTGTACAGGTTTATTTTCCTTTGGCGTAGTCATCGCAGTTTTAATAACATCATAGTTTAACCCATTAGAGTTTGCAGTATCAGGATTTAGACTATCAGAATTTACAGAATCAGAATTTAAAAATTCATTCTCAAATCTCAGCTGATCATGATCATTGAAATCTTCAAGTCCGGTAATCTTCTTATCATCAAAAGAGACATTGATAGATTTCATGAAAACCCTTGTTCTTAAATTGTAGACTCTGAAGGCTTTTGTGGAAAGTGGATATCCAACAAAAAATCCTTCATCAGCTTTTAGATCAAATTTGGATAGCTGTTCAGGATGAGCTTAAAAACAAAACACTTGCATCCAAATACATGAAAGTACTTCAGATTTGGCTTCTTTTCCTTCACCAACTTATATGGTGTCTTTCCATGCTTGTTGTTAAGTGTTCCATTTTGAGTAAAATAAGCAGTCTATATAGCTTCAGCCCAAAAGTAGGTTGGTAACTTTGCTTCATCAAGCATAGTTCGTGCAGCTTCAATAAGAGTTCTATTCTTTCTTTCAACAACTCCATTTTGCTGTGGAGTTCCAGGAGCAGAGAATTCCTGCTTTATTCCATGGTCTTTGCAGAACTCTTCCATAATCATATTCTTGAACTCAGTGCCATTATCACTTCTTATGATTTTCACAGAGTCTTTGACCAATTTATCCAGTTGTTTGACATGATCAATCAAGATAGATGCAGTTCCACTTTTTGTGTGCAAGAAAGACACCCATGTGTATATGGTAAACTCATATACACCAATTTATCCCAAGACATTCGCTGGACCAAATAGATCAACATGTAGTAGGTGATAAGGCTCAAGAATTGAAGATTCAGTCTTGCTCTTGAATGAAGATTTTCTTTGTTTTGCCTTTTGACATGAATCACAAAGGCCATCAGGAGCAAATATTGATTTTGGCAGTCCTCTCACAAGATCTTTCTTGATTAGTTCATTTATATTGTTAAAATTTAAATGAGAGAGTTTCTTGTGCCAATCCCAGCTTTCTTCAATTGATGATCTGCTTAACATACAGATTGCAGAACCATCAGAACTTGTTGAAAGCTTGGCTTCATAAATGTTACCATGCCTGTATCCCTTCAGAACAACTTTGCCTGTAAATTTGCTTACAACTTCACAGTGTTCTTCAAAGAAATCCACATAATAACCTCTGTCACAGATTTGACTAACACTCAGCAGATTGTGTTTAAGTCCTGAGACTAAAGCTACTTTTTCAATGATGACATTCCCAAGACTGATATTGCCATATCCCAGAGTTTTTCCCATGTTACCATCTCCATAAGACACTCCTGGGCCAGCTTTCTCCACAAAGTCTGATAACAGGGCTTTATTTCCAGTCATATGTCCTGAACATCCACTGTCCAGAACTAGGATGTTTTTCATGTTGCCCTGCAATCACAAAGACCACCAATGATTAGTTTTAAGGACCCAGACTTGCTTGGATCCTTTGGCCTTATTAAGTTTGTTAACATTTGCAGCGGATTTAACATCAGAGTTTATGTTAACATTTTTCTTATCAGAATTTACAGTATCAGACTTTGCATCAGAACTTACACTAGAAGGAATAATGCTAACTTTCTTTAAAGAAGGTTTTATTTGATAATAATCATAGTACAAAACTATGATATTCCTTACAAGTATAAATGGAATGCCATAAACTACCACAATGAAAACAAGGATTTTGTGGTTTAAACCTAACAGACTAACTCTTTACTCCTGATTTAGGAGGTAAAAAGTTGATATCCTTATTCATCCTGCAAAAAGAAGCAAGATGGTTAGTGTTTCCACAGTTATTGCATTTCTTTCTAGGAGCATTAGGAACAGACTTATAATTATTACTTTTATTCACACCTTCCTTTACATTCCTATTTTTCCTAGGTGGCTTTACCTTGTTTACATTCTTAATCTCTTTCAGCTTATACTTAAGCTGCTTCTTTGTCATTAAGCCTATGTTCACTTCAGCTGGTTTATCCTGTTTTAATTTGTCAGAAGTTGACTCTGCCTTAACTTCTGTATAAATATCTTTCATCTTTTCAGAATCAGACTTTACAGTTTTAGCTACAAACTTAACAGGATTTACCTTTGGATTAGTAGTCTATTTAACAGTAATTGGCTTAATTTGTTCAGTTCCTATTTCACTTTTATCATCTCTATAACCTAAGCCCTCTTTCCAGTTTCCACTACTTAGCAAATTCTGAGTTGTTCTGCCAGAGTTAGTCCAAGTCCTGATAATCTCTCTATCCTTTTCTAACTCAGTTTTTAGAGATTGATTCAATTTTAACACTTTATCTCTAACATAAAAAGCATCATATCTTTCTTTCTGAGTTTGATGGAACATAACTAACTCTTTTTCTAAATAGTCATTCCTTTTCTTAAAAGCCAGATTTTCAGAAGTTAACCTATCACATGTTAAAGTCTGATCTCTATAGCTAATGAATATAGTTTTAAGATAAGATCTCAACTCAGTAATATTATCAGTATGAAAAGCATAAGTTGTTTGAGGTACCTTTAACTCAGCAGCATATGAACTGCTATCAGCATTTGCCATCAAGGCATAATTCACCTCATCTTCAGAATCTGAAGTGTCTGTCCAGCTTTTCTTCTTTGTGACAAGTGCCTTGCCTTTGTCACCTTTTCCTTTCTTGCAATCAGGTGATATGTGGCCTTTCTCACCACAATTGTAGCATTTAAAATTTGAGTAATCTCTTTTGTCAGACTTTCCTGCTTTGCCTTCAGATTTTCTAAATCCCTTCTTATCAGAACTTCCACTTTTCTTGGAAAACTTCTTTCCCCTTCTGAATTTCCTGTAGGCTATCTTTGTGATACCCTTCACCATAAGAGCACACAATCTCATCATCTCTTCATCAGCATCCATCTCAGATAGACTTTCAGTTTCTGAATCCTCATCATTATCAGAACTTGATGCATCTGAATCAGACTTTATGATGAGAGCCTTTTCTTTGCCTTTCTTTGAGACAGTCATTTTGGGGGATTCCTCCTTAGCCTTAAGAGCAACTGTTCTTGACTTTCTCCCATGCCTCTTGCTTCTTTGATCCATCTCAAGTTCATGAGTTTTGAGCATGCCATAAATTTCATCAAGAGTAGTTTCATCAAGAGCATAGTTGTCTCTTATAGTAGTTGCCTTCAAATCCCAACTTTCAGGAAGAGCTAAAAGGAATTTAAATTAGAATCTTCAAGATCATATTCCTTATCCACCAGTGATAGATCATTCAAGAGTTTGACAAATCTGTCATATATACCAGTTAATGACTCATCAGGTTTTGAGTCAAAGTTCTCATACTCTTGAGTGAGTATAGTCCTCTTGTTCTTCTTAATTACATCAGTTCCCTGGCATCTTGTTTCCAAGGCATCCCATATCTCCTTTGCAGTCTTGCAGTTAATTACTCTGTTTGACATGACATTATCAATGGCACTATGCAGCAAATGCATTACCTTTGCATCCTTGGCAATAGATGAGATATCTTCAGCTGTATACTCACTTTTCTCCTCTGGTATGGTCTTTGCTGGCTGATCTGCAACTACAACAGAAAGCTTGGTTGGCTTATGTGGTCTTTCATTAATTATGTCAAGGTATTCTGGATCTGTAGCTTCCAGAAACATAGCCATCCTCACTTTCCATATGGGATACTCAGAAGGTCTCAGCATGGGAACCCTAATAGTCTCATATCGACTGTGGATTTGAGACTTTGGAGTTTCTTCAGTTTTGGTGGGCTGGGTTGGAGTTTGTTCTTCTTCAAACATGATTGTTTTGGATCTTTATTGTATATGTGTTAACAGATAAGCTCTGATACCACTTGTTAGGTCACACACACTGTAGAAGGGGGTTGAATACATTGTATAATACAATCAAATCGAATTAAGAACACAAGTATATAACAAAGAATAATCTTATTAATAAAACAGTATTGCAATGGAACCGTTCTCTCTCAGTGATGAACAAATATCACGAGAGCTGCTAGGGTTACAATGAATAATATTCTCGATAATGATAACACATCTAGTGTAAACCCTTTGTTGTGTTTATATACCACACAGTTACAAGATAATCTCTAATTGATATCGAATGTGATTCTGTATCCTAAAATATATCAATTAGTTATCTTTTCTTCCAAGTCTTCTATTCTTCATAGAATTCTTCTTCATACATATCTCTTTTTGTTTTAGTCTTGATCTTCTTTCCTTTCAATCAGTCGCCTTCCTTATCTGAAAGTCTTCTTAAGTCCTGATATTATTTCTGATGAATATCTTCTGATATCTTAAGTTCTGATAACTTAAGTTCTGATATCTTAAGTTCTGACTTCAGTATAATTACTGATTTTCGGTTAAGTCCTGATTTGTCCTGTTAGTCAAGATCTGAAAATTAAACACAAATCATTATTAGACATGACATCACAAGTATATCTAACATGATGGGTGAATTAAATTTCTTTTTGGGATTGCAAATAAGATAATCTGACGAGGGCATTCATATTTCACAATCAAAATATTGTAATGAAATGATAAAGAAATTTAAAATGGAAAATTGTAAACCAATTTCCATACCTATGTCAACATCTGATAAACTAACGGAGGATCCCAAAGGAATTCTCGTTGACACTAAGAAATATCGAGGAATGATTGGTAGCTTATTATATATTACCGCAAGTCAACTCGATATACAATATAGTGTTTGCAAGTATGCTAGATTTTAAGTAGCACCAAAAGAATCTCACTTATACGCAGTAAAAAGGATACTGAGATATCTTAAAGGTACCACGAATATTGGTCTTTGGTATCCTAAAGGAATACCATTTGACTTGACTTGTTATTCTGATTCAGACTATGCTGGACACTTAATCGACGGAAAAAGTACAAGTGGTACGTTTCAGTTTCTGGGTGGATGTTTAGTTTCATGGTTTTCAAAAAAACAAAATTCCGTATCTATATCCACTATTGAAGCTGAGTATATAGTTGCTGCCAAATATTGTGCATAAATACTATGGATGAAACAAACATTGGCAGACTATAACATAAAATTTGATGTAATCTCTATTTTATGTGATAACACGAGTGCGGTTGATTTAAGTAAAAATCCCGTGCTGCACTCTAGATCCAAACACATAGATGTGAGACATCATTTTTTACGGGATCATGTCAACAAAGGCGATATTAAAATATTAAAATGACTCATATTGAAACTGAGTATAACATCGCTGACATCTTTACAAAACCGTTAAATTCTGACAGGTTCACTAAACTCCGTTTGGATTTAGGAATGTTGGAATATTTAAAAGAAATAATATATTCTCTAAATATATTATTTATATTATGGGTAAATAATTATATATATAAATATCTATTTTAAAATAAAAAACTTCTTTTCTACTATCTGTTAATTCTCTCAATAATTCAGATTTATCAATATTATTTATTGATCGGATTTTGAGAAATTAAATGGACTAAATGTAGTGAAAAGAACTTTATTTTAAAATAAATTAAATATTATTACTCATTAAAATTGTCCTCTAAATATATACATATATATATAATTATATATATATATTAATTCGAAAATAGTTTTTAATTATTTTCTAAAAATAAAAATTACTTTCTATTTTATTTAGCCACAACCCAGCCCAATTGCTAATCTAAAATCCAAAAACAAAATTTTCAGAAATGGTCCTTCTATATTTTCTTTAGCCCATTTGATCAATCAATTTATAACCCTTTTAAAAAACTTATTCGGGCTTCAAATGTTATGCAGCCCATTTAAACAACCCAACTCATTTTTAACCCTAAAATCTATACCGTCCAATTCTATCAGGATCTAATCCTAACCGTTAATATACATAAATATATAAATACCCACTTAGGGTTTACACTGTTCATTATTCTCTCTCGCCTCTTTCTTCTCTCGTCTTTCTCTCTGGAACTCGTCGCCGCTCTCAGTATTTTCCGATGAGTTCATCATTTTTATTCAAACAAACCGTGATTATAAATATCTCTACGGATACTATATACATATATTATAAATGATTTAATCCTAAATCGATTGAATGAAAAATAGGGTTGGGTAAATCAAAAAGGTTTCGATTAATCCTCTCTAGTTCAAAGTAATTGAACTTGGGAGTAGATCGAAATCAACATGCATATACCTATACATATATATTCACCATTTGATTTGATTAAATCAACTAAATCACAAACCCTAACTTGAATTCGAGTGTTTTTGTGCAGGATTAACCAAGAAAATTGAAAAATCGAGAAGTAGAACACGGATTGAAGCTTAAAACGACGTGAATCGGTCGATATACCTCGGATAACTCACTGAGTTGACTCGGACGACACCGAGTTATCTCTGCTGAGTTTCTTCACTCGGGGTCAAACGAGTCAAGACATGTAAGTATCCATGAAAGTTTCAAAGCCATGGACTCAGGTATGATGGTTAAATTCGAAGATGTTCAGTGAGTAACTATGTGATTAATTGAGATTAACCGTGTTGATGATTGAACCGTGGATTGATTGGCTGTTTTGAGTTTTTATTCAATGGTTTAGTTAAATAAAAAAAAGTTGCTTATGGTTTAAATAATGTTACTTTATGTGCATGAACTGATTTAGTGTTCATCCTAGTTATCAACTGTGCATTGAGGAAATAGGTTCCATTCACTCGATTAAATTTGATTCTGATGGATTATTTGAAATTATCAGTAATGTATTGATAGAGTTATTTTGATTTAAAATATTAACCTTGAGCGGTGTTGGATTACTTGAAATTTTCAGTGATATATTGACATATTTATAAAACTCAATTTGTTTTAAATTAGTTGAGTTATCAGCAGTGTGTTGATTATATTAAACTTTATTTTGAACTATTTAAAGAATTATTTGAACTTAATTAATTGATGAATCAGGTTGTTTGTTTGGATTCAGTTGTTGTTCTTTCTGATGTATAACAACTTTAACAGATTAAGCTACTAAACTAATATGAAATATTTGCTTTGGTTTTATCCTTGTGCATTAACTGATTTAAAGTCAATTTTGTTAAATTATCTAAGTTATCAGTGGTGTAGTGACAGATTCATCTTGATTTAATTATTAAACTTGATTTGTGTTAAAATATTTGAAGTTATATGCAGTATATTGACAGATTTATCTTGATTTAAATGGTGAACTTGGTTTGTATTGGAGTTATCAGCAGAGTGATGATTAGATTCACCTTAACTTAAATGGTTAAACTCAATTTTGTTGGCCAATATGAGACATCAGTTATGGGTTAATGGTATTATTTGATTTAAGTAAGTAAAGAATCAGTTTGGTTTTGGTCAATTCAAACATGTGTCATTTCTGGTGACTGAGAATTTTGATAGATTAAATCAGTAAATCAGTTTTACTTAAAATTGGAATTTCTTTGCTTCAGGGCTATAGACTGTTGAGAAAAGTGACTTAATCTGTTAAATATCCGATGTATGTTCTCAGTTTGATTGTTTATATGTTTGAATAAGGACAAGGTATAAATCAGATGGCTTATTTTTTTTAAATCAATTGTTGTTGGTTGATCAATTACTTGGTAACTCTGCAAGATAATTATATTTTACATAAAACACATTATGTAGTGAATCAATTAAATTATAGTATGAAATTTAAATTATACTATTGACTGGTTGTATAAAGTTTATACATCAAGTGTGAATTTGTGATTTCATTGATAAGTTACACAGTGGAATGATTATGTGCAGTACTCAGGGTTCTTACTATGTGACTTGAGTCTTTGTTTACTTGGCTGAACAGATTTATTAAAATTACTTGCTGATTTGTAAGAAGTGCTTGTTGCATTCCTCATGTAGTATAAATCACACACACACAATGCCCTGACACCAAGACCTGGCTGGGAATCCCTTAGAAAATCCCAGTATCTAGATCACTAGTGAAACGGCCACAAATAGAAACTAAGATCATTTTTATATATTTTATTTATGAGAAGCTGTTTATGGCTTTACTTGGTTGTTGGTATCCTCTATACGTGTGTATGAATATTCATATATGTTATTTGGTTGCTGGTATTTATGTGAGTGGAAATTAAAATAGTCTAAAAGAATCCAGTACATTGGGATGAAGTTGGAGAACGCAAAATTTTGGGTCCAGAATTAATTCAACAGACGAAAGAAAAGATTGAACTCATTCGAAAACGACTCGATGCAGCGCAAAACAGGCAACACAAATATGCAGATCAAGCCAGGAAAGATATAGACTATCAGGAAGGAGAAAACGTACTACTCAAAATATCGCCATGGAAAGGATTAACCAGATTTGGCAATAAGGATAAATTGAAACCACGATACGTTGGACCGTTTGAAATTTTGAAGAAAGTGGGAAAGGTTGCATACGAATTAGCTTTACCGCCTCATATGCAGCATATTCACAATGTGTTTCACGTGTCAATGCTTAAGCGATATAATCCTGACTCTAGGCATGTAATAGAGTATGAGCCGATAGAAATCCAACTTGATTTGTCTTTTGTAGAACAGCCGGTAAGACTTTTAGATCGGCGAGAGAAAGTGTTGAGAAATAAGTCTGTATATTTAGTGCGAGTGTTGTGGAGAAATCCTATGATTGAAGAATCAACCTGGGAACTTGAAAGTGAAATGTTAGAGAAATACCCTCATTTGTTTTCATAGAAGATTCTGAGGACAAAATCCTTTTAAGGGGGAAGGATGTAACGACTGGGAAATTTACGTTTATATTATATCATAATCATAATAAAATAGGTGTATTACTATGTCATTTATGTGTGATTATCTGATAAACTCTAACGGTTATGTGTTACGTGTATTCCATGTCATTTCTGTATTTTAAGGTATTTTTCAGATATTTTATTATGCATTCATAGGTTTCATTTCAAACGTTTTATGACCCAAATAATGATTTTAAAGCCAATATTTCAAATAAAATAATGGGCCTTATTTTTCATCAAATGGCTTTTACAATTGCAATATTCTGAACATCTGGATAATTTATAAATTTTCTTGTTTTGCGAAAATTGACTTTTCCGGGCCCCATTGGGTGTCAAAAAACCCCACAAAAATCACATTTTTATTTTTATAAAATTATAGGACTTTCATTTATATTATTTCTTTGCATTTTTGCATTATTCACAATTTTTGGGAATTTTTGGCATATATATTATATATATAAAATATTTATAAATTAAATTTTAATACTAAAAAATTATAAAATTAGGGGCCTATTAATTTTAAAACGTGTAGAATTAGGGCCTTAATTTTAATTAGGAGTATTATTTTTACTACTATAAATAGCCTAATTTTTATTTAAATAATTATAATTAATCATTAAAATCTGCAAAAATACAAAAAATTCTCTGAAATCGGGTCGGGAAGAACAGGTTCGGGTCGAAGAATCAAGTCGTGATTTCTCTCTGATTACAGCATCAAATCGTGTGATTCAAGTACTCAAATCGAAGGTTTTGATCCGTTCTTTCTGTTTCTTGCATCAATTTCACGTTTTATTGCATCATTTTTGATTTTCAATTTCTAGGGTTTATGTTCGAATTAGGACTTTTTGATTCTGGGGTTATTTTGATGTTTTGATGATTGATATAGCTTTGTTAGATGATTTACAGTCGATTCATGGTGTTTAATTGAACAAACGATGCCTGGATAGTGATTCACGATTTTAGGGTTTATGTCAGATTTTCAAAACACAACTCGATGATTTCTGTGAATATTTGGTTCTTGTAATGTTAGGACTTTGATTGTATATGTTCTTAGCTTCAATTTGCACTATAGAACGTTGAGTTTGGTTTACAGAATCGGAGAAATTGTTGCAGGAATGTTTCTAGTCGATGTTGGCCTGAAACAGATTGGGGAAGTAATTTGGGATGTTTTGGGATCAAAAAACGGAACCAAACGGTGTCCGTTTGGCCAGCAATTGGGACGCCGGAGTCCGGGAAACCCACCGGAATCTGGGGATTTTCCGGTGAGTTCATCCCCGACCTGGAAAATTCTTGGTGACCCGGTTGCAACCCGATTTGCAACCCGAGTTTCATCTGATTTTGTCAGAAATGGATTTCTGACATTTGTTTTTGGATTTTAATTTTAATTTTTATTAATTTTAAAAATCAGTTTTATTTATTTTGTAAATTGATTAATTAATTGTTTAATTAATTGATTTATATTATAAATAATTCTGAAATATTTTTTAAAAATCAGATTTAATTATTTTCTGAATTATGTATTATTTATTAATTATTTAAAAGTGATTAATTATTTTGATAATTAATCAAATAATTTTCAATAAATTATAATAAATTCATTTTAATTCCTAAAATTATAGAAAAATTATTTTTAATTCTGATTTTTCTTAAATAATGATTTAAAAATTCGTTTTGAATTTTAAAATTAATGATAATTATTTATAGTGAATAATAAATGGAATTATCAGTATTTAATTGATAATAAGTCAATCGTTAGTCCGATTTGCGTGAAACGAAAGCCTGTTAACTCAGAAAAATGAATCCTTTTCATTAAAAATAATATCAAAGCTTAATTTATTTTAAACATTAGTTGATTTTCTGACTTGTTTGATTATCAGTCGAGTTACGTGCCGAGACGAGTCCGAAAAATTCCGGAAAAATGGGAAACGAGTCAGATAACGATCAGTTGAGCGATCAGCGAGTCGATTTTGGTTTTAAAAATTATTTTAACCATAAAAATGATTATGTGCTTATGTATATTACGTGGTTAATTGAATATTACTTATTTATATGTAATACATGAGTCAGTCATAAGCGCATGGGTAGATGTTAGGAATGGTTTGAAATTGATTCAAGATGCAAATGAAGTACGACGTGACTTAACCAGTCTGTTTAGCCAACAGAAGCTAAGCCAACCAGGCAAGTTGAGTCGGTAATAGTTCAAGGTGATAGACAGAAGTGATTCAATTGCAGTGAGTCGCGCAGAAGGCAAGTTTTTCCCCTATTCTATTTTCAGAATAGTGATACTGATTCAAATGCTTATCATATTTGCATTCTCTTGATTATTGTTCTTGATCACTGATATACACTTGCTATTCCTTTATTCATATTTCATTTCGATTCTTGATTTCTCCATTTCTTTGAATTCTTGATTCATATTCCATCGATAATGCATTGAGATTGACATATTCTGGTATTTGGGGTATATCAAAGCATACCGATTGTTCCGGTTGCTAATCGATGGACTGGATAATGATATTTTTGGGATTGAGTGTGTCTTAATCCTGAGGACCGGGATGACTGGTGCCTCGACGTGGGCCGTAGTGCCTGGGTACCCGACTGGATCTATATATTGAGATATGGATCTGCATTATATTCTGACTGATCAGCAGAATATAGATGCGAATTTGTGTCCAGTTTAGTTCATTTGTACTCGCCAGTAATGGCCTTCTTTCTATCCTTGTGAGGTTATATCTTGGCAGATATACCTGGGATGACGGATTTATTTAAAATGCTTTAACACTGTTTATATTTTTGTGAACTTGTTGAGCAATTTTTGGCTCACCCCTTTTGTTGTTATTCACCTTATTGTTTCAGTTAAGAAGGAATATGAAACCAATCAGGACTCGAGTGGTAAAGAAGCGGGTCAAGCCTCGGGATCCTCTCATACCCAAGGTGTTGATCCCAATTCAGGAAGAAAACTTTGAGTTGCCCGAGCAGGTGGAGTGTGGTTAGATAGTGTGTGTGTTTGAATAAAAGCTGAACTTAGTTAAAAATGGAATAAACAAGGGTTTGTAATAAAGAGAGTTTGGGAGACTTTGAATGTTGATTTGTAATAAAAGTAGTTAGTGGTTCTTGTTTTCATACTTCAACCTAAAAAGATCCTGATTAGTGTTAAAGGGGTTTAATTTCATTTCTTTATTAATTGTTAATCAGATTGTACAGGTTTGGTGATTAGCTAGTAACCCCCAGACTTATACCCCGGGTATGGAGGGCGTTACAGGTTTGGCATCAGAGCTGTTGGTTTGGTCCCTGAAAACAAGAACATTAGGATTAAGATAGGATAGGGAGATCACATAAGATAGGGATAGTCAAATTAGGAAGAATAGTGTTAGAATTTAGGTCAGATTAGAATAGGAAAGTAAGAATCTTAGGATTGTTAGTGATCTTTTCTTTTCTTTGGTATATTATCAGATGGCATCTTCTGGTTATTCTGCATCTTCCGAGAGGACAGTCACTGGGCCAGCAGCACCAGCCATACCTCCAGTATCTGAGTATATGTTTCCTCCTCTACTACCTCCACCACCATTGCCACAGGAGGCGGTACCACCAGTACAGGGGATAGTGCATGACCCCATAGAGATGTTTGATCCATTTGAGTTCTTTGAGCCGATGGTTCCTTTACCAGTTGAGCACCAGTTTATACCAAGTATTGAGCAGGAGTTACCACCACCACCATTATTACCTCCTATACCAGTGCATGCCCCAGAGCCGGACATAGTTCAGATGATTCCAGTAGAGGGGATGGGAGAGCATGATGTGGATCTACAGTTAGGTTTACCACAGCAGGGTGCAGGTATTCCGAGGGTTCCTTCTCAAGAGTCAGTAGGTCAGATTGCACAGCCGCATATGGTACCATACCATGAGTATAGAGTTATGAGGGATGATGTGGAGTATTGGCGGGCACAGTGTCGAGAGATCATGCATCTGTTTGATCAGAGGGACAGAGGACCGTTAGCGGCCCTATAGCCGGATTATTATATGAGACAACAATTGCAGTCAGTGTTGATGAGCGCTACTTGGGAGCTGGACAATTTGACTCATGATGGACCTCCTTCTTTTGCAGAGTTCTACAGGGTTTTCCGCTTGGCACAGACTTTGGTCCAGGCACTTAGAGAGGAGCTTAGGCGTATTCCGCCTGGATTTTGAGGCAGTGATAGTTTGAGACAGTGACTCCAGAGTACATATCTATATAGAGGCAACATAGTATAACTTAGTGAGTAGCGTGTATGTGTGTATCAGTAGTTTAACTTGTAGTAGTAGTTTAACTTGTAGCGATAGTGTGACTTGTAACCGTAGTGATGACCAGTAGCCCAAGACTTTTTGTATCAAGCATTTACACCTGAAGTTGATGTCACATATATATAAGATGAACTTTTTCAATTTCTTTTATTTAAATTTCAGCCTTTACAATTTTACAGCATTTACTTTCACTTTACAGTTTTCCATATTATAATTCTTGTTGAAAAAAAAAGAGAACAATTATTTTATTTAACTGTTTACATTTCCAGTCCTTACATTCAGCAACTGTTTTCTTTAAATAAACCATGTTATTAATACAGGATAAATTGTTTTCTTTAAATATTGTCAATTGTTTATTAAACTGTTAAATAAATATCACCTATTTTATTATCAGCAGAAGATGGCACCAAAAAGAAAGACTAGGGCTGAGACCTCTAACAGCAATTCCGAAGACCAGACTAATGAGACCATGAACCAAATGTTCCATCTGATGCAACAACAGATGGTAATGATGCAGCAGCAGATGCAGCATCAACAACAGTAGATACAACAATAAATGTTATAACAACCACCTCGTCCTGAGCCTCAACTACCACCAACCTTACCGGTTGTTACTTTTAAGCAGTTTCAGTCAGTTAAACCTCCAGAATTTGAAGGGTCTACTGATCCTATTAAAGCTACCACCTGGTTAAAAGAAGTAGAGAAAGCGTTCGCACTAATAAAGATAGGTGAGGACCAGAAGACTGATTTTGCTAGTTACTTGCTGAAAGGAGAGACAAATTATTGGTGGAAATCTAAAAAGGCTTTAGAGGGTGAAGATGTGATTGCGTGGGATAGGTTTAAAGAGTTGTTTTTAGAAAAGCATTTTCCTCGTTATGTGAAGAACCAAATGCAGATTAGGTTTCTTGAACTGAAGCAGGGAAATATGTCCGTGGCAGAGTATGAAGCCAAATTCACTGAGTTGGCTAGGTTTGTTCCAGAATAGGTTGACACTGAAGAGAAGCTAGTTTAAAGGTTTTAAGAAGGGTTACGACCATGGATTCGTGGCCAAGTTGCAGTTTTCGAATTAACGACGTATACCGCCATAGTTCAGAAAGCTTTGATTATAGAAGGGGAAAGTGAAAGATCTCAGCAAGACAAGGGAGAGGGAAGTTTCCAAGATCGCTCCAGCAGAAAGCCGGGATTTCAAGCCCGGGCAAATTTGAATTTTAAAAGGATAGGACAAGGTCCACAGAAGGTAGGTAATCGTTTCCAAACCTCCAGTCAGCAGGGAATGGTCAAAGTTCCAGTGTCGTACTGCAAGACATGTAATCGAAAGCATACTGGTGTATGTATCAAAAGGGATGTAACGTGTTATCGGTGTAAGCAGAAAGGGCATTATTCTAATGAATGTCCAACAGGTAGAACAGCGGAAATGATTTGTTTCCAATGTAGAAAGAAAGGGCATATCATCAGAAATTGCAAAGGACCAGCTATGGCAGCCAGTGTTCCGAGAGTGTTAGAATTACCTCCGCCGCCGCCTAATCAACCCAAAGCAAGAACTTTTAACATGACAATAAAAGAAGCGGTGCAGAGTCCAAGTGTGATTGCAGGTACGCTTTTGGTGAATTTTGTAAGTTCAAAAGTATTAATTGATTCTGGAGCTACTCGTTCATTTATTTCTGAAGAATTTCTTGATAAGTTATATTGTGAAATCGAATGGTTGGGCGAAACGTTAATTATAAAATTAGCGAATGATGACCAAGTTCCGGTAGATCGAGTATGTCCTGCGTGTGATATAGAAATAACCGGACATCATTTTTCGGTAGATTTAATTTCTTTTAAGCTAGGAGAATTTGATGTCATTTTGGGAATGGATTGGTTAGCTTGTCATAATGCTCAGATAGATTGCACGAATAAGAGAGTCAAATTGCGAACTGCGGAAAATGCAACGGTAATATTCAAAGGCAAAAAATAGCGAAAGAAATTTCTTACCATGATACAGACTAAACGATTGCTTCGACAAGAATGTGAGGCGTACATAGCTTACATGTTAGATACTGAAAAAAGAAGTCCTAGAATAAAAGACATTCCAGTTGTATGCGAGTTTCTAGACGTCTTTCCAGACGAACTTCCAGGGTTACCGCCAGATCGAGAAATCGAGTTCACAATTGATCTAGCACCAGGCACAGAACCAGTTTCAAAAGCTCCATATCGGATGGCTCCAGTCGAAATGAAGGAGTTGTCAACGCAACTGCAAGATCTTTTAGACCGAGGCATCATACGACCTAGTGTATCCCCCTGGGGTGCACCGGTGTTATTTGTAAAGAAGAAGGACGGCAGCATGCGATTATACATCGACTATCGGGAGTTGAATAAACTCACTATTAAGAAAAAGTATCCTTTACCGAGAATCGATGATCTGTTCGACCAGTTAAAAGGAGTTGCATGGTTTTCAAAGATAGATTTACGATCAGGCTATCATCAATTGAAGATTAAAGTTGAAGATATTCCCAAGACTGCGTTTCGCACGAGATATGGACATTACGAGTTTTTGGTAATGGCATTCGGTTTGACAAATGCGCCAGCAGCATTCATGGATTTGATGAACAGAGTATTCAAGAAATATTTGGATAAATTTATGATTTTATTCATCGATGACATCTTGATTTATTCCAAGACGGAAGAAGAGCATGCGGAACACTTGAGGATAGCTTTGGAAATTCCGAGGAAAGAACAACTATACGCAAAATTTTTGAAATGTGAATTCTGGTTAAGAGAAGTATAATTTCTAGGGCATCACATCAGTAGAGAAGGCATCCAAGTCGATCCAGCGAAGATTGAAGCTGTGTTAAATTGGGAAGGACCAAAGACGCCGATAGAAGTTCGAAGTTTCTTGGGATTGGCAGGATATTATCGAAGGTTTGTCAAAGATTTTGCGAAGATAGCAACGCCGCTGACCAAGTTGACTCGAAAAAGTGAAAAGTTTGAATGGAATGATAAGTGTGAAGAAAGTTTTCAAGAGTTAAAAAATCGGCTAGTGACCGCACCGGTACTTGTGTTGCCAGACGAGCTAGGAAATTTCGTTATTTTCAGCGACGCTTCGTATCGCGGGCTAGGATGTGTATTGATGCAGCACGGTAACGTCATCGCATATGCTTCGAGACAACTTAAACCTCATGAGCAGAAATATCCCACTCATGATCTGGAATTGGAAGCGATCGTATTTGCATTGAAGCTTTGGAGACATTATCTCTACGGTGAAAAATGTGAAATCTACACGGATCATAAAAGTCTGAAGTATATCTTTACACAAAAGGAACTGAACATGCGACAACGTCGATGGCTGGAATTGATAAAGGATTACGATGTCACGATCAGTTATATGTAATACATGAGTCAGTCATAAGCGCATGGGTAGATGTTAGGAATGGTTTGAAATCGATTCAAGATGCAAATGAAGTACGACGTGACTTAACCAGTCTGTTTTGCCAACAGAAGCTAAGCCAGCCAGGCAAGTTGAGTCGGTAATAGTCCAAGGTGATAGACAAAAGTGATTCAATTGCAGTGAGTCGCACAGAAGGCAAGTTTTTCCCCTATTCTATTTTCAGAATAGTGATACTGATTCAAAAGCTTATCATATTTGCATTCTCTTGATTATTGTTCTTGATCACTGATATACACTTGCTATTCCTTTGTTCATATTTCATTTCGATTCTTGATTTCTCCGTTTCTTTGAATTCTTGGTTCATATTCCATCGATTATGCATTGAGATTGACGTATTCTGGTATTTGGGGTATATCAAAGCATACCGATTATTCCGGTTGCTAAGCGATGGACTGGATAATGATATTTTTGGGATTGAGTGTGTCTTAATCCTGAGGACCGGGATGACTAGTGCCTCGACGTGGGCCGTAGTGCCTGGGTACCCGACTGGATCTATATATTGAGATATGGATCTGCATTATATTCTGACTGATCAGCAGAATATAGATGCAAACTTGTGTCCAGTTTAGTTCATTTGTACTCGCCAGTAATGGCCTTCTTTCTATCCTAGTGAGGTTATATCTTGGCAGATATACCTGGGATGACGGATTCATTTAAAATGCTTTAACACAGTTTATATTTTTATGAACTTGTTGAGCAATTTTTGGCTCACCCCTTTTGTTGTTATTCACCTTATTGTTTCAGTTAAGAAGGAATATAAAACCAATCAGGACTCGAGTGGTAAAGAAGCGGGTCAAGCCTCGGGATCCTCTCATACCCAAGGTGTTGATCCCAATTCAGGAAGAAAGCTTTGAGTTGCCCGAGCAGGTGGAGTGTGGTTAGATAATATGTGTGTTTGAATAAAAGCTGAACTTAATTAAAAATGGAATAGACAAGGGTTTGTAATAAAGAGAGTTTGGGAGACTTTGAATGTTGATTTGTAATAAAAGTAGTTAGTGGTTCTTGTTTTCATACTTCAACCTAAAAAGATCCTGGTTAGTGTTAAAGGGGTTTAATTTCATTTCTTTATTAATTGTTAATCAGATTGTACAGGTTTGGTGATTAGCTAGTAACCCCCAGACTTATACCCCGGGTATGGAGGGCGTTACGATGCCTGTGATTTATGTGCTTCTTACTTGAGTGTTTTGTTGATAAACTGACACGAGGTTATCCATATCTGCTGTGCATTTAAAATCTGTACTATGCATTTGCATGCCATACATACACATACTTATGTTTATTCTTTATTTTATATCACTATGTCATAACAGGAGTTCTTTAAACTCTTTATAAGACCACTGCCTTGCATGCATTGTATCACACACACACACAAACATAAACTTCACTTCATTTCTACTTTGTGCATTCACTGTCCTCTTTCATGGACTCTAGACACTCTCACTTTCACCTTAGGAGAACACCTATGCTTCTCCCTCTCATTGATACCATTGATGGGAAATCATTAACCAACTCACCACATCAGCCACATGAATCACTCTTCCCAAACTATAGTTATCACTATCCTCACCATAAAAAGCAAAAACACAACAACATCACACACCAAGCACCTTTATATCATAGCACATATGGATACACACAAAGAGTTAGGAACTCTAACTCAAATCAAGTGATAAATGCAACTCCTCTAAACCTTGCACCACCATCACTCACACCACCCAGAATTGGTCAAACTAACCAATTCTGGTAAACTCAACAGAATGTTGAAAAATATTCAAACTGGAATGATGATTCAAGTTGAGCAAATGGGTGAACTCTTTAAGATAATCATGGCTGCTAAATGTGACAACTTTGTGTTCTATAGAGGTAGGAACTATCATGTGCCTCTCATAAGTGAATTCTATATGAACATGAAAGTCTGTCAAAGGGAAGATGGTGTTTATTATGTTAAGTCTTATGTGTAAGGGATTAATTTGAAAGTTAATAGTAACTCTATCCATAAGACCATGAGGTTAGGAAGTCATACTTTGCAAAAACCATGCATCAATATTTTTGATAAGTTTGTCTTTGATAAAAAGGAGTTTGAGTTGTATGTTGGTCTGTTCTGTGATGATGATGTGCCTTTGGGTCTCTGTGAGGCTAACTAGGGTATACACTTTAAACACTTCACACACACGTATAAAAAACTAGATGTCATACTTAGGGAAAATATTCTCCCTAAACCAAAACAAGATGGTGTTTTTGATTTTGTTGATCTTAAGATAATGTTTCAACTAGTAAGGTTGAGTTTAACTTAAGCTATGTCGTAATTTTGAACATAATAAATGGGTTTTATAAAGAATACACACCATATGCTTTGCTTATGACCTCTCTGTTTGAAATTAAGCAAGTTAAACTAATCAAAACCTTTTCTAAGTAAATTGAATACTTTAATGTTGAAACTCTTTACCAAGATAAGGTCTTCTTGAGTGTATGTAAGCCCCAGCCTGTGAATTTGATTAAAATACCTAAAATAGTTAATCTTGAGAAAACCAAAAATGAGATTAAAGTGCTAAAAGTGGAAATTAACAGTCTTAAAGTAATCAATCTTAAGTTGGTCAATAGGATTACTTACCTAGAAGAAAATATTCTTAGGAAAGAGGCCTTACTTGAGGATTCTGATGCAACCTCAAGAAGGCATGTGAGTGAGGAGGAAATTGAGCCTATGAGAGTTGGTGAGGAGGCTGATGAGATTGTTTATATTGGTAAGGGGAAGGATAAAGTTGCTGGTGTTGGTCAGAAGGATGATGAGTTTGTTGGTTTGGCAGACATTACTGTGCTTCCTGAGTTGTGTGAGACGGATGGAAATCTGGGTTTTATTGATGTTAACAAATCCCTTGTCAAGGAGTAATCTGTTATGTGTTACTTGTTTTTGCTGCTTGATGTCCAAACATTATCTGTAGTTTCTTTCTGTTGTTTCTTTTGTTTCTTTAAGATATGTTTCCAGGTTGGTTGTTGATTTGTGATGTTCCTTGAAGTTCAGTTCTTTTGCTTTAAGAGTTGTTGATTGTTATGTTGTCTTCTTAAATTTAAAAAAAACTGGTGTTGACTTGCTGTTACTTCTGTTTGAGCTCCAATTGATTGATTTTAACAGATATCTAGTTCAAGTTGTGTTATATATGAACTCTGTTATGTTCTTAAATCTCAAACCTAGTATATAAAACTGTTATTAGGATATAAACTTATTCTTGCCTTTTATCAGAATTACGTTCTTCTGTCAAAAACTAAATCTTAACATATTGAGTTTTATAATGACTAAAAGTTGGCTGTTTGAACAAGTTAAAATTACTCTCTATAACTAAAAAATGTGGTATCTAAATACCTGTCAAAGAAAGTGATTTCAGTGTTTAATATCTATCACAATATTGTTACTTTGCAGTAGTAGTTTTGAAAAACCCAGAAATGTGATTCCTTAGCTATTTTTTTTAAAAGTTGCTAGTTGTATAAGCTATACATTGTACAGAATGGAAAATATATGTACAGGTTTTGATACTCTCAGCATCACTGTGGAACTTCAGCAGATTTATTGATCACAGATAGTTTAAAATACATAGAACAGTTTGAGAATAGAAAAATGTTAAAAATATTAGTATCAAATCTTATTGTATAAATTGAAAAGTTATATAAAACTGTTATGTTATTTGATGTACACTAACTTACTAACTTACTAACTACTAACTCAGATGATGTTGCAATAAAAACATCAAGATTTTAAAAGATCTCAAATTTGACTAAAAATTAGCAAACTTGATGATTAGAGAATAAATAAGTTTTTTTTTTAAAACTTAACGAGTTCAAATAAAACTTGTATTAAATTGAAAGAATAGAATTTTCTCTAAAGGATACTGGTATAAATTAAAGTGGACAAGGTAGATGAAAACTCATTTTTAAAGCCACAAATGGTTAAAACATCAATTATAGTAGAAATTTCACTTCACACTTTGGATTGAAATCTAAAACAAATTTCTAACAAATTCAATTACATACAGCTTTGACACTATCAGTCCTATTTATATAGGAACAAGATAAAATTCAAATCAGTTTACAAATAAGCATACTACTACTAAATCTACAAAAGTGTAAACCAAAGTAGATACTTTGTAACCAAACATAAGTACATCAAGTGCATCAAAAATTTTATTAAAAAGAAGAGTTTCTAAAGGGAAGAAACAGATTGAAAAATGGTGATTTCTTAAAATCAAATTTATCACTTCACATTTTTTCGCTAAAATGAATTTTTTTTTGAAGGTCATAATACATTAAGGGGAAGCAAATTATATACACTTGTTACTATTCTTTTTGATATTTTCCAAATAAAAGGGGAAGAAGAAATTAGACCCCCCAATTTGAAAATTTTAAAATATTCTTGCTAAAATGACATTAATTATACACCAAAATTTATTCATCTAATAAGTTGTTCAGTTTTGCAGGAATTAAATTCAAGGGATATACAACAATACTTCCACCTTTAAAATATTTATGTGAAAAATATATTTCAAAACACATGCATACATTTAGGGGAAGACACACTTAGAAAATTTTAAATTTTATGTTTTATTTGACAAATACCAAAAAGGGGAAGATTGAAAGGACATCTTCGATTAATTATTTATTTTGGTATTTGCATAATTTAACATAAAATTTAAAACACGTATATCCTCTCCAAATAGGCATAAATTTAATTGACATAATCAAAAATGAAAATCCATATCTAGCAAAATATTTTCAAAAATGTTTTTCAAAATGTATTTATACTTTAAATATAAATACAAGAGATATTCCAATTTGCTGAAAATCAAAATATGTATTTTTAAAGGAATTTACTCCAAAGCAATGAGATCGTAAAAGAATTATCGGAAATATGATCTTTCTTAGGCTCTCTTGCAATATTAATAAGGCAAAAAGTTTGAAAAAGGAATATCATAACTTGGATATTCTTTAGAAGGCTCGTGCTAAATTTATTTCCAAAATAGATTTTTTTAAAAGGGATAATATATATATCTTTCACTCCATAAATATTTATAAATCCAAAGATATATTTTTACACTCTAGAAATTAATATTTGATAAAGGAATATTAATATCTCATTTTATCCCCCTCCTCATATTTTTCAAAGTAATTTTCTCTCGTATCTCAAATATATTATTTATCTGAGAAAATACTTTTAAATACTTAAAAAATATTTCCAACACTCTCAAAATATTTTATATTTAAGGAAATATATTCTAAGTATTTATTTTATCCCAAACTAAGCCAACAAGGTCTATCTGCTTTCATAAAAGATCGTTCATATTTTATTTGGAACTGAACCCTAATTTAATCATTTTAAATCCATATAAAATACTTCCACTTGCTAGAAAATTTTGAACCTTAAGAGTTTTCACTTAAATGGTATTTTCTATGCATGGTTAAAGTTTCGTAATTTTTGAGAAATTTTGTCCAGGTGTGATTTTTCTGAGTGTTGACCAAGACTTTGACCGAGCGTTTGACCAAGCTACCTTTGACTAAAATTGACCAAAACTTGCAGATCATTATTTTATGATATTTAGGTAATTATCATATTTTTGGTTATATTTATTAAAGGATTTTCAAAGTCGTTATATTTAATGGTGCTAATTACTTAATTAACTAAGTAATTAATGATTAATTGAAAAAGCTAAAAACTATTATTATATACTCCCTCCGTCCCTTTCAATTGTTTACGTTTTTTAGAGAGTGTCCGACACGCATTTTAAGGTGCATATAAAGTATAGTTATGTAATTTTTTTTTATAATTTTGTTTTTCTGAATAAAAATTAAAACATTCAACTTTTATTCAGAAAAAGAAAATTATAAAAATAAGTTACATAACTACACTTTTTATGCTCCTTAAAATGCGTGTTGGACACTTCCTCAGAAATGTAAACAATTGGAAGGGACCGAGGGAGTAATTAATAGTTGCTGGGATTATTCTTGTTTTTTATATATGCAAATTGCAAACAAACACTCCTTATCCTCCATGTCATCAATCCACACCACTATCTTCATCCACCATTCAATTTAACTCAATCTCAACCAGTCCCTTCACCTAATCCCTTCTATAAATAAACACCCACCCCCACCATTTTTTTACACACAAGCTAAGAGCTAATTAATTGCTGGGCATTTTCAAGAAGTATTCTCTCCACACACTCTCTAATATCCAAACCCAAATACTTCATCTCAAAAATCTTCTCTCTTACCAATATATATCATATATTCAAGGTTTTTGATCTTCAAGCTTAGTTCCACCAACCAAGCTCTATCGTCCCAAGAAAAGCTCATCCATACCACTTTCTTACCTCCGAAGGGCTGCCCAAGTTCGACCAACAAGCCAAAATCTGGCCGAACCTCCGGCGAATTTTTTCGGCAAACTTTTCCGGCGAACTTTTTCGTTCATCTCTTAAAAGTGGTAAACCTCTTAGCTTTATCCGAGTCTTAACCGACCACTCTTAATATTCATATAAGAAGCTTAGTAAAACCTTCTCTTCAATTCTACAAGCTCTTATATAGAATAACTTATAGAAAAACAAATCCGTACAAGGATTGTTTTCTACAGATTATACACTTCTAAGCACGAAGTGGTAATTTTATACAACGCTTGGTTTATATTCCTAACTAGCACCTTTAGTGTTTCATGGGAATTAAATTACAAAGCTAGCATTTTATTCTTTAAACTTAAACGCACTTATTTTTGCCATATATTGATATATTCGTTATAATTGTTTAACAAGACTTAAGCGACTTCCCTTTCTAATACCTTTAGTGTTCTGTGGGAAAAACTTAAGGATTATATTATATATATATATATATATATATATATTTATATATACATATTTATTAGATTTATTTAAAAGATTTAAGTGAATTCCCTAACCAGCACCTCTAGTATTTCGTGGGAAGATCTTGAAGCTTTTAAGTAAATATAAGTATATATATAATCGTATAAGAATTAAGTGACTTCCTTTACTAGCATCTTCAGTGTTTCGTGGCAAAAACTTAAAGCTTATATTGTATTATATATACACACATATAAACTGTGCTAATATAATTTAAACTCTGCTCTTATATTGTTTTGATATATTGTGTTTAAATTACGCACCTTTTATTCTCTCGGCCAAATATTTTTTAAGTGCAAATAGTTAAAGAATAAGTGTTACGTTCTCGATTTATAAAAGTCTACACCCGACTATATTAAATGAGAAAATATTTTATCAAAGATCCGAAAGCTATAACGCTTGACCAAGGACTTGATATATTTATTACTTCAGAAATTATATATATTATTTAAAAAGAAGTAATACCAAGTATACTTTAACATTCACTTAATCTAAGGAAAAGTATACATTAATATTCTTTTAAGAATATTTGTTCATCATCCGGTCTAGTTAAGTGTATTACTAGTCCAAACTCTTTTTATCTATAACGGGTATTATTTCGTAGATATTGTCTTCTTCGTTTTGCAGTGAGGTGAAGTATAGTGAGGTGATTCTCGTTCTAAGACCCAAGTTCTAGACGTACTAACGGGGAATTAGTAGTCTTTGTACCATGAGGAAGAGACAAGACCCGAGACCAACTACTGAGATCCAAGACCGACAAAAGCTTAGAAGGACAAAGACTACACCCACGGTTCTACATCAACTTTGAAGAAATAACAGGGTGTTATTGTCTAAGATATGTTGTGTAGGTTTTCACATTTATTTTGAGGTGGTAACCCGGAGTTACGCACCAAGACAAGTATTTGTGGGGTCCTAAAGGCTTCTCCGCCTACGTAAGGAGCAAGGTTATTTTAAGGGAAAAACTCGGGTGGAGAGGAGCTCGGGGACTGGACGTAGGGGTGAGCGAATCTATTAGAGGTTGCGCCATCGCGAACCAGGATAAATCTCTCGTGTGGTATTTTCTTCCTTGTCTTTTATTTCCGCATATATAATCTGTATCAGTAAAATATTTAAAACGGGATAAATATTTTTAAAACGCCTTAATAATTTTTAAATTGGTAATTAAGCTATTCAACCCCCCTTCTAACTTAAAATAGCCCTTTTACGGGACCTAACATGGTGTATTCAATTGCCCACAACAGACACTTGGATGTTGGTCTGTTGATCCTGGAAGAACTTACAACCAGACTAACAATGCCCTTGTCAGCTAGAGGTAAGGAAATTTTCTTTCCTAGATTTAATATGTCCACTTTAAATCATTAAGTAGCAGACATACACTTACTGAATGGAATTGATAGCAAAAAAATTGGCAATTGTAAGCAAGTGTCCAAAATAATATTTGGCTCACTTACTACAAAGAATAACGTAAATGTAAGACTGAAAATCACTCCATTTATGTTGGAGAGGTTTAGACTTACCTTTACCCTATGCCTGACATGAGATCCAATATACAATCTAGCACAGCTATGATCCCTGAACCTGTGGAAGTACAAACACAGGAACACCCATAGGGATCTTCCAAAGCTGCAACCATTCTTTCTGAACCTTTAGAAGCTAGGCAACCAATCACCTCATCTTCTTAAAAGGATGAGGTGAGTAAAAAGAAGAGAAAGGGAGTAACCTTGACTGTGGTAACCGAGAGTGGTGAGGAGCTAGCTAAAAAAGAGTCACCTATGGTCAAAAGATCCAGAAGGAGTAAGCAAACTGAGCTGACCACTCTAGCCTCCTCTGTATCCTCCCAACAGGATGCAGTTGTAAAAATAACCAGTAGTGAGTCTGCACAGCCTGCACAAGAAGCAATTCAAGTGTATGGTAGGAGACATAAGGAAGGCACACACTTTGAGGACACATCTCTTGAAGCTCCCTCATTCATTCAGGGGGAGCTGCCAACACTCATAACTGAGCAACAAATTCTTATAACTAAAATTTCTTCTATTCCAACTCCACTTGAATCAACTTCTCAAGTGTAACAAAAATCAAGTGACTTAGCTCAAGAAGCTTTGCTCACCACCCAGACACTACATTTAGATGGTGATACGCTACATGCTGGGGTAGACCTTTATTACGACTCGTGTATTTTTTTTTTTCAATATTTAAAAGTTTAATAAAGGTTTGAATAATTAAATAAAGGTGTGTTGGTTTTGGTAGCAGTTACTGATTGTTATTTAATTATTTATTTATGATTTGTTGATATGTGGAACTGAATTGTGTGATTTATTAGTGAGTTATATGATTTTATCTCGCTTGTAAAAGTGATTTTATTGTAGTTTTAATTCCATAAATACTTGGATTATTTCTAAAATTGTTTTTATAATTTTATAATTCCAATAATTATTTTTAAGATTTTATAAAATTGAGAAATCAATATTTCATTAATTATTTATTTTTAAATGATTTTTTGAGTGTATTTATTTGTAAAATCCATATTTAATTCAAGAATTCTTTAAAAATCACGAAACTTATATTTTATTAAGTTCGTATTATTCTAAGAATTTTAAAATTATTTTGGAAATTTTCAGGAATCGTTTTACCCGCGCGTTGTTTCGTTATTCGTTAAAAAGCGGATATAAAGCGTACCTTAAAAATTGTTTTTAAAATTTTGAAATTTATGATTTAAATAACTTCGGGATATTTGTAACATCTTAAGCCTATTTTGGCGATGTTCTGATTAATATTTATTTACGAATTTTCCCCTTAAAAATAGATTAAAATGACATGTCGGGCTTGCAGTCAGTTAAAATAAAAATAAAACGACACATATCCAACGAAGTTGGACACGTGCCATGCGTTGATTGTTTCAGGAGAGTGAGTAATCAATTAAGGGGGAGATAAACATCAATTCCCTTTGTCTCTCTCGGCTGTGCTCTCGATTGTCTCTCTTTCTCTTCTGTTACTTCTCATTTTTCCTTTCTTTTTCGGCCCGTCTTCTTCCTTCCTCCTTCGGCTGTTCTTGCCCTGTGTTTCACCGTCGTTTTTCGGCTTGTTTTCCGGTAAGCCGCCGCTGTTTTTCAGTTTGGCTTGGTTCAATTTTTTTTGTTCAGTTGATATGCATATATATACTTGTGTATATGTGTGTGCTCTCTGTATACTTGTGTGTGTGTGCTAGTGTTTATATGTGTGTTGTGGTGGCGCGTGGCTGCGTGTGTGCGATGCTGTGTGTTCTGTTGGGCTGGTTCCTTGCTGGGCTTGACCTGTTTGCAGTTGGGCTTGTTAAACTTGGGCCTGGCTGTTGATGTTGGGCCTCTAATAGTGAGGCTAGTTGTGTACAGTTGGACTGAGTATTTGGGCCTTTTGTTGGGCCTGTTTACACATATTGGTTATTGTAAATTTTTTTTTATTTTATCTAATTTTCTACAGGGAAATAAATGAGTATCATTCGTGAAATACGTTGCGGGAAAAATAATATTAATTGATATAATTTATTTGGGAACCCGTATTATATTGGTGATGACGATGTTCTGAGTCCTAAATTCTATAAATAAATAAAATAATTACGTAAAGTATTTTCGGACCTAAATAATTAATTTCGAATAATGTTGGGATGTATGGTGTATAAAATAATGAAGTGATATTGTGGATTGTTGAGGATTATTGACGTCGATTGTCATCGACGGGTAGTCTTATAAATAAATAAGATGCTGCCAAAATTTTCTAAAAATATATTGTAAATGTACATAATTATGTTCTACGTGTTACCCCTATTTATGTTCGGGATACGTGATTGTGTGATTATGTGTATAATAATAATACGAGTTGGGTTGTCAGATTTGGATTATTAGGATTTGAAGATATCAAGCATGTCGGTATAACTAATTAGGGTACTCTGTATTTGTGGATCCTAGTCGAGTTTTCCCAGGATCGAAGTCAGCGTGAAAGCTACTTAGGGTTTTGTAAAGCGTTGCAAGGAAAGTACCCCTGACCATTCTTTTATGGTTCAATGCATATGAATAGCTGAATGCTTTATTTTCAATAATGAAACATAAACGTTTTAAGTTACGTATCCCCGGTAGTTATAAACCACTGTTTTCAAATTGTTTTGGGGAAAAGTGACTTCGCAAGGTACCTATCTCGAATGAAATGATTTGCGAAATGGATTTTAAATTTGTGCTGGTTAAATAAATGATTTTGAAAATGAAATAGGTACAAGTGTTTTGAAAACTGGATAAAATGGTCAGATATGGGATACATTGGGGCCAGAGTAGGCCTATTGAGGTGGTGTAAGAGGCTAATTCGGTTGCGCGCACTATAAACCGATTAGTCCATCAGGTCAGAGACCTAGCTATTCTCTAAGTTCCGGAACAGGTAAATGGGATGGCAGTTAAAGCCATCTGGTGTTGATAGCCTGATCAACTATCTTCACATATCCGCTACGTATTTGATTTGGATTTGTGATTTACATAAGAGCATAAGTAGTTGATACAACGGTTTTATAAAAGTGATTAGCATGCTAAAATTGGACTCTGGTATTTACACAGCACACTACTATGTTGTTTTAATAAAGCATGCTAGTTAGTGATATCCAGTTATCTCTGATTTTCGTTATGAAATGTTGATATCATGATTATAGCTCTGTTCCTATTATTGTTACATTATTTCTTTTATTCCGTTATTCATATATTGGTGTTGCTGAACGATTATGCTCACCCTTGCAAACTGTTATGCATACCTCGCAGATGCCTAGAAGACCAGTCAGTCAGACCCATATTCCCGCCCCTACTGGACCCGGCTCCTCTGAGGTAGTTTGTATCAGGCCATGAGGTCAGATGAGTTGCTGAATAAAGTTAGAGTGTGTTAGATGTTAAATAAATGGGTTGTAATAATGTGAATCTGAATTATACTTGAACCTGGATCGGATCTTGGTTTGGGGTCAAGTTAGTATATTTTAATAATAATCTTGTTATTTATATGTTGGTTATTGTGTTTGGTGACGTCAACTCCTGACCCCGGGGTTGAGGCTGTCACAGTTGGTATCAGAGGTACATGTTCAAGTCCCTGAATAAGGTTAGGGATTGTGTCGAGTAGGTGATAACGTGAGTCTTTAAGTGTGAGTCAGCAACTCATATAGAGGAGCAAACCTTTAGAGTCAGTCGAGGGTTCCGACGGCGTTACCCTGGCATCTATTAAATGTTTTGATAGAATTGCCTTGACATGGTTGTGTCTTGCCTGTATATTTATTATGTTGACAGTGGCCTATTGCGATTTCGAGTTCTCCATCTCGGAAGAATCCCTCTGATTCGGATAGCTCAGATTCTGAGAGACACCCGGATGTTGTTACTGAGGAGACCCCTATGCCTCCTCCACCAGTTCCTTCCTTTATGCCGAGAGACATCCCTGGATCTGGTCCTCGTCCCCATTGGGTACGTAGGTCTGTGTCTGCTGTCAGGGATTTCCCTCCCGGCTGCGGTCCCAGTTCTTTCATGATGAGACCTCCAGTACCTCATGTGGCCCCTAGTGGTACTTCTTCACCGATCCCTTACCATGTTCACCGAGCGGTGAACACTTCTTTTATCAGAGATCAGAGTCCGGAGTTTGTTGCTCAGTTCGATCAGGTACCTATTGCACCTTTCCAGGGTATTTCTGCCCCTTCCCCTTAGGTATGAGCCCATGTGAGAGCATTGAACCAGATGGCTGTAGAGAGGGCTAGATCTATTGACCATTTCATTAGTTCAGAGTGCAGAGCTGTGCAGTATCAGGACCTAGTGAACTGGTTAGTGTTCGAGCTAGGTTCCATTGGTGGCAATGATAGTGGCTAGATAGATTTGCAGCAGAGAGATACAGAGCTCAGAGTTGACTTTTAGGAGTTCTGTAGTTGTTTACTTTGTATATGTACATTATGTTGTGATAGTTTGTAGTAGGCGAGGCTGCGATGACAGCCAATTTTGGTGTGTATTCGGATGGTTTCTTTTCGATTGGATTTTCAGTTGTACTAGTTGGATTCTGTTGGTTACTGTATTTCAGCTGCTTTATTCTATTGTTCAGTTTTTTTATATATATTGTGCGTTGTTATTATTGTATTATTATCATTATTGTTTCTATTGCTGGCATTTTTAGATTATAATCATTCACTCAGGACGAATCCAATTAGACTGGGGATGAGAATATTGTCTCAGTGGCAACGCTCTCCTGATGCATAAATATAAACTGCTGGAGCAATCCATTTTCTTATATATAACTGTTATGTTTCAGGAGATGCCACCAAAAAGAAACTCTCAACCGAATAACGGATCTGCTGGGGATCCTTCCATGAGTGACTTGATGAACTTGTTGCGTCAGCAGACTGTACAGCTAGCCCAACAACAACAACAATTCCAGCAGCAGCAATAATTGCAACAACAACAACAAAAGCAACAGCAGCTCATACAGCAACAACAACAGCAAATCCAACAGCAGAAACTACAAATCCAACAGCAGCATGAGATGAGGGGGGCAAATCAGGGTGTTAGTTTTAAGTCTTTTCAAGCAGTGAAGCCCCCAGAGTTTAATGGAGAAGTAGATCATGTTGCTGCCAGGATATGGTTAAAGGAGATAGAAAAGGCATTTGCGCTCACCAAGGTGAGTGAGGATTTAAAGAATGACTATGCTAGTTATTTTCTAAAGAATTATGCAAATTATTGGTATGAATCTACGCGAGCCCTAGAAGGAGAAGGTCCAGTTCCATGGGTCAGATTCACGGAGTTGTTCTTGGAGAAATACTTTCCGGACTGTCTCCAGAGTCAAATGGAGATGGAATTTTTAGAATTGAAACAAGGAGATAGGAGTGTTACGGAATATGAAGCAAAGTTTACGGAGTTGGCCCGTATAGCACCAGAATATGTGAGTTCGGAAGCTCAACGAGCGAAGCTGTTTCAACAAGGGTTGAAGCCAGAAATAAGGAGTGGAGTTGTAGCCTTACAACTCAAGACCTATACTTCGGTAGTTCAGGCTGCCCTAGTGATAGAGAGTGATCAGAAGTTAGCTGCAAAGGAGCAGGGTGAGAAGAAGAGGAAATTTGAAAGTGGACCCGCTAGGTCAGAATTAGGAATAGCAAGTCGGAAGTTCCAACGTTGGTTTGGAAGGAATAAGAATAAGAGGTTCAAAAGGAAGAATTTTCCCCAGGCTAAACCCGGTACTACTTCAGTTAACTCTGCCCCAACGAGGATGAGTAAACCAGCGGTTGATTGTAAGACGTGTGGGAAGAAGCACAGTGGACAGTGCCGAGAGAATATCAATTGTTTTAAGTGTGGACAGAAAGGTCACTATTCCACGGAGTGTAAGTCTGAGAGTCAAGGAATTACTTGTTTTAGTTGCGGCAAAGTGGGACACATAGCTAGGAATTGCAAGACAGTGACCCAAGGTAATGCTAGAAGGAGTGTGTCCCAAGTACCAGCAACCAGTACTGCTAGAGCTAGGACTTTTAAGATGACCCAGAAGTCTCCAGTTCATGATTCCGATGTGGTTGCAGGTACGCTTTATCTTAATTCTGTACCTGTTAGTGTTTTGTTTAATTTAGGAGCGTCCAAATCTTTTATATCTGTGAATTGTGTGAATAAAATGCAATTGATGTTGGAAAACCTAGACGAACCTTTGACCATAAAAGTGGCTAATAAAGATAAGGTAACGGCAAGTCAATTTTGTCCCAGATGTTCCCTAGAGATTTCGGGGTATATGTTCCCTGTTGACTTAATACCTTTCGAGTTTGGAGACTTTGATGTTATTTTAGGTATGGATTGGTTGTCTTTACATAAGGCGAATATAGACTATAAGAAAAAGAGAGTTGTTATGTAATAACCCCCAAAATTTTCAACTTTTTGTAACCCTTGTGAATAGTGTTTTAGCTGAATGAGAAAACTTTTCATGCCACACTATGTAAGGGTTCTGTTATGGATATTCTGAGATTTTATTAGTACTCTACACGGTATATGAATGTATGTAAAGATCGTCAGAATCCAATTCCGAACACTTTGGTTTTTCCCGGAAATCCACTAGATACGGAGAGAATTGAGTATAAGGTAACAGGATAAAAAGGATTTAAATTAAAGGATTATAATAGAGGATCATAAAAAGGAATATAATGTATTGAGAAAGGTTAAGGGAACCTAAGTAATAAGATCCCGGGTATGATCCTTCAAACGATAAACGAGAACGAAAGTTAAGTGAACCGTATAACAGATCAGCGGTCATTAGGCAAACAATTAGGAAGTTAATCAAAGGGATTAGAGTGAGTGATGTCACCCAACCAATGAGAGGAGGACAAAGAGGGAAGGATAATATCACAACATGACATAGGCATGACATGGGAAGGAAGGAGATGTGGTGGCTTTTTAACCACACAAAATCAAGGGCAACAAGGTAATTAACTAAATCAAACACAAAAACAAATCAACCAAGCCAAGCAAATTCATTCTTCATCAAAATCAAAAGAAACCAAGGCATTGTTCATCTTTTGCTCTCGGCTTTTACTATTTCAAAAGGGCAAGAAATTCAAAATCAAAGATCCAAGCTTCCTAAATTGGTGAGTTAATTCCCTAATCATCTTCATGCTTAGTTAGGGCTATATCATGAGTTTAAGCCATCAATTCCTTCTCAGTCTTCTTCATTTAATCAAAGAAGAAGACTATGAATAGTGTTTTCAAGTTTTTAACTTGAAATTTTTCTTGTTTTCCTTGAAGATCCAAGCATTCCTAAGACTTCTCAAAGCTTCTTAAGGCTTCCTAGCTCCTCCCACCACTTCAAGGAAGGTATATCATCTCCAAACCCTAGATTCCTATGTATTATAAGATGATTTTGATTAGTAGAGTGATATTGTAGCTTGATATTTGTGATTTAGAGTTTGGGATTGAAATGGTATTGAAATGGAATGGTAAATGTTGTTGTTTTGATTAAAAGAACTTAAGTATGGTTAAAGTTAAGCTTAGGCATAAGTATGAATGTTAAAATTGAATTGGTTGGGGTTGTTATGATGTGATAAGGATGGATGTTGGTTGTATGTTGGATTTGAGGTTGAATTGGGTTGGTTTTGAATGGTTTAAAATTGGGAAATCGCGTAAACATAGCCGTCGTAACGTCCGATTTTCTTTAGACTGTTTTTGTGCATAACATTAGGACCCGAGAACCCCCTCCTAGATTATGACCATTTCCATGTTTAGATATCTCATGTTACGAGCTTCATTTTGATATGTAGTTCGTTCGATTCCGATGCACGGTTTAGGAGAAACGACCGTTTCATGTAACGGCGTTTCGCGAATGAAACTTTTCCCCTCGCCTTACTTTGAAACAAAGGTTAAAGACCAAAAAGGGTTAATTAATGCATGAAACATTTATGGTAAGTGTGTTAGGCAGTTGGTAAGACACTCGCGAAGGAATCGTCTTAAAACTCGTAAAGGTTAAATTATTAAAAATGGTGGAGCCGAGGGTACTCGAGTGACTTAAGCGAATCAGTAAGCGCAAAACAAGCGTTAGAGTCTAAGTTAGTTAAAGTATAGATTTACAAGTGACTTTGGTTTAATTCCAACTTACTTGTTGTTTATAGGTTACCAGACTCGTTCCGAGCCTTTTATCACCCCAAGTCGCTCAGGTAAGTTTTCTACCCGTTATAACTGTTGTTGTGATGTATATATGTATATGCATTATCTTGCGATAGATGCATGTTGGTTAATTAGCAAATGTTGCAATATATTGAAGCATGCTGCTATGGTATATATATATGCATGCCTGTTTCGTATTCTTTCCATATATAATTGTTGATTCAGTTGATAATACCTATGCTAGAGGATAGCGGTAATTTGCATATACCCATAGTATAGGGACCCAAAGGTGAAAACATTTTCTAAAACCGGGAGTCGAGGATCCCGAGTAGATTTTGTATATATGGATATAAATATATATATATATATATACTTATATATATATGGTCATAGTTTTCAAAACTATTAATCGAATAAGGTTTATTCGATAACTTTAACTTTGTTTTATTATTGAATATTATTTTGAATATTCATTCGAGGGCTTATGACTCTTTTATATTAAATGAATATTATTTTGAATATTCATTCGAGGGCTTATGACTCTTTTATATTATTTATTGAATATTATTTGAATATTCATTCGAGGGCTTATGACTCTTTTATATTATTTATTGAATATTATTTGAATATTCATTCGAGGGCTTATGACTCAGTTTATATTATTTAATGAATATTTTTGAATATTCATTTGAGGATCTATGACTCCGATTATTTGCTGAGATTTGTTCTTTATTTTATTAAAGAATAAGGTGTAAATAATCAAACTTATTTTCGATTATTCAAATAAAGATAGTACTTTCGTATAAGTATATCTTTGGTTATTTGCTATCCATTTCAAGTATAAGTTTTAATACTTCTACTTCGATTATTTTTATAAGGATTATCTTTATGAGAATATTATTTAAATAATAATATTCAGGCATTTTCTAAATATACTGGGGACTGATTTACTTCATTAAATCAGCTTTACTCCAAACACTCTTTAAAGTGTTTTCGAGTCTTCAAAATGATTTTTAAAAGTTAGAGCGGATCCCAAAACTCATTTTTTTATATTTAAGATCTTCCTTTTTAAGGGGATTTAAATACTCGCTCAAAACCTGAGGGATCCGGCTCTGTGGTGTATTTTATATTCGCAACACGGTTGCAGTTTTGGTAAATGAATTGATTACTTACCCAACGTTCGGGAAGTAAGTCCATCTATTGAGTCGGCATAAGCAACATGGGCTCAGTGGGCGTCCATGATAGTGTAAGTGGCTCAGTGGGAGTCCATCAAATGCATAAGTGGCTGAGTGGCAGTCCAGCATAAGGTCCTATTACGACCAGGGTGATGACCAGTGGGGAATTCGTCCATCTACTAGTAGAAAAGGTTACTTATGGGTATCTTTGCCTGATCAGCAAGATATCTGGTTTATGCCAAATTCTTTTCCTTTCCAAATTTATTGGATATTGCAATTCTGTTCATACTTTACATGACAGAGGTTTTCAGGAAATTGTATAAAGAAGATGTATATGTGGATATATATATATATATCAGAACTTAATGAAGTATATCATAACTTCATTTCCTTTAATAATATTTCAAAGATTTAATCTATTCAAATCTTGTCTTGTAGTCTCATCTATCTGATGAACTGTTGAAAGCTCATTATACTTTGAACAGTGGTAGTTCAAGCAGCTTTTTAAATGATATAAGTATAGTAAAGTATTTGGTAACTTCATCCCTTGTTTTTACTTATATCTAGTAAGTAATTATCTCACGCATGATAAAAGATTCTAGTAAGTATCCATTTAGATACTTATATTATTGTTATCACTATATATTATCTTGCGAGCTGTAAGGCTCACTCTTGCTTTATTTCTTCATCACACAACAACAGTTAGGAAAGATGGCCAGACTCCAGCAGACCCAGCGCAAGCGCGTGGGAAGCGTCCCGCGTCTTCCCGATGATGTTGTAGCTGCTATAGCTACAGAGGTAGATCTATTGTAGATCAGACCATCTACTTTTGAGAATCAATTATATATAATTATAACTTGTGGCAGATAATGGCAATTAACTATAAATTTATCAAGTAATCGTTTTGGGTTGTAATAACTTTTAAATTGTGGATTCAAAGACTTGTACTTATTTCAATTTCATCTCTGAGACTATAACGGGTTGTGGTGTGTGTTAGTGTGGGGTCACAGCATAAGGTTATTATTATTAATTAAGTGAAGTGATATGGTGGAAAGAAAGACCGTGACGACCCGGATCCCCGACCCCGGATCTGGGGGTGTTACAGAAATGGTATCAGAGCTAAGCGTTATAAACCTCAGATATGATGCGACGATATAATAACAAACTCACAAAGATAATAAGAACTCTTGCCAAGTTCATGGTCGGACTACTTAAAGTAGTGCTGACAGTTAAAACCCTTACGAGAACCCTTATAAGTATCATGATAGTAACTTAGCTCGTTTAATGTGTAGGCGCCTGAGATAGAGGACCCTGAGATGTTCGAGCGTGAACATGATGAGGCACTGCTAGATGTTGAGGATCAGGAGGAGCCTGAGATGGAGGAGGATGAGGAGGACCCCTCAGAGGAGTCAGAGACGGAGGTTATTGCTATTCCAGATGAGGAGGACCCAGATGAGGTCCCAGTAGCTGAGGAGCGTGTTGGACCTATGGTAGTGTATGCTGGTACCCCATTACCCACACTTCCGGTGGTCAGAGCCCCTACCCCTCCACCACTATCCTGGATTCCCGATGATGACAGCTCAGAGACCCATACTTCCGAGCCTAGGCAGACCGAAGAGGCACCCTCAGCGGCTCCGGATTCACCACCTCTTGACCCTGCCCACAGGCAGTCTTCGTTAGCTCATGGATATGTTCAGGATGTTCTGAGGACCCGAGTGGCTGTTGCCGAGGGCCGACTGGATGAGGCCAGGAGGGAGTTGGATGCAGAGAGGGCGGGTAGGCGTACCCGAGCTTATGAGACTAGGGCTTCTATACCCCGATCCTTGAGGAGGGAGCTTACGGGGATAGAGCTCACATCCCGAGCGAGGCTCAGATCGCTCCAGGGGGACAGGCATGGTAGGATCTCCAGGCGGCAGGCCGACTATATCTTCCGACGTGCGATGGAAAGGGTATGGGAGCTGACCCGCTCCGGTGTGTGATTCAGGATTGATGATGGAATAGTCTAGTTGTCTAGTTAGCCGAGGCCTTAGTAAGAGCCAATTTTCCGGGATAGTTGACTTGTATATAGCATCCCTTTTTTTGACTAGACAGATAGACTCTTGTGTATCACTTTTGGGACAGATGACTGTAGCACTATTGTATTTTTGACCAGATCAAACTATGTATTTCTCGCATTATGTATATATTTGTTTCCTTTGGTTCAGTTCATTAGTGACGGGATCACTGTTTTTATCATTATTATTACTGCACTTCGTATTAGAACTTTCTTAAAATAATAGAATTGCGATATACGTTCTCCCCATTATAAGAGCTGTGCAAGGCACAATGTTGTATATGATTGTGACCTAACGTTGAATTTTCCCAATAATTTTTTTTTATTATCAGAATCATGCCGCCAAGAAAGATTGGAACTAGGGCGAACCCTGGATCTGAGGACCAGGGAAGCCATAACCAGGATGATAGGAACCAGGAACACAGTGAAGAGGAAGATGAGGATTAGGTGGAACAGGATGACTCCCTATATGAAGAGGAAGAGGAAACATATGATGTTGAGGGATTTGAGATAGAGGCTGAAGAAGGAGAAACCGAGGTTGAGCAACCAGTACCAAACCCAGGCATGGATCCCATGGGCCAGTTCATGCAACTCCTAAGGCAGAATTTGGAACGTCAACCCAACCCACCCCCTCAAGGAAATAACAATACTGTGGCAACTCTTTCAGGGCTTTTAAGTCCCTTAAGCCCCCTGAGTTCCACGGATCAGCCGACCCAGTTGAGGCAAGGGCATGGTTAAAGGAAATGGAGAAATCCTTTGAGATTTTGAGTATCGATGAGGTACAGAAGACTGTATTTGCTACCTAGCTTCTGAAAGGAGAAGCTAACTACTAGTGGGAGGCCAAGAAAAACATGGAGACAGATGCTATTATAACCTGGGAGAGATTTAGTCAGTTGTTTCTGGGAAAGTATTTCCCGAGGTTTATGGAAAACCAGATGGAGCTCAAGTTGTTGGAGCTAAAGCAGAATAACTTATCTGTAGCAGAGTACGAAGCGAAATTTACTGAGTTATCAAGGTTTGTGCAGGAGTTTGTGAGCACCGAGGAAAAGAAAGCTAGGAGGTTTCAGCAGGGACTGAAATCGTGGATTCAGAATAGGGTGGCAATCCTTGAGCTTACGGACTATGCCACTTTGGTGCAAAAGGCAACGATTGTAGAAGTTGGAAGTGAACAGATGCAGAAGGAAAGAGAGAAGAAAGGAATAAAGAGGAAAAGTATGAGCATGGGTGGAGGTTCCGCATGAAGGAGCTTCCCAACTAGATTTAATCGAGGAGCAGTGTCCCTACCGGAAGGAACACTGGGTTTAAGCGGCCAATGAGTGTGAGTGTGAGCCAGGGCGGCCAGAAATCAAGAATGTCCTATTCCAACCAGTCTCGACCCCCATTGCCAGCCTGTAACATATGTGGAAGGAATCATACTGGGGAGTGTAAAGGAAAGCTAGTAACCTGCTTTAAGTGCGGTCGGGAAGGCCACTATTCAACTAAGTGCCCATCATCAACCCCTGCCGTCATTCCAACCACCACTTGTCATCAGTGTGGACGCCCAGGTCATTGGAAGAGGGAATGCCCAATGAACAAACTAGCAGCTTCGGGAGCAAGCAGGGCTGCTTCTAATAAGCCACCTACTGCGAGGACTTTCAACATGACAGTCCAGGATGCTATGAAAGATTCAGATGTGATAGCAGGTACCCTTTCTCTAAATTCAGTCAGTGCAAATGTTTTATTTGATTCGGGAGCAACTAAATCTTTTATATCAAAGGACTTTGCGCGTAAGTTAAGACTTAAGGCTGAACCCTTGATAGAACCCTTGCAAGTAGAAATAGCCAATCATGAAATTATTCCTGTTAACCAGATTCACCCCGCCTGTGAGATAGGCATAGGGGAGCAATCCTTTAGTGTTGATCTGATTCCTTTTAAATTAGGGGAGTTTGATGTAATTTTGGGAATGGACTGGCTATCTAGCAATGATGCTCAGATAGACTGTAAAGGGAAAAATTTAAGCTAAATGTCCCAGGGAAGAAAGAAGTTATATTTAGAGGAAAGAGGCAGACGCAGAAATTTTTGACCATGGCCCAGGCTAAAAGGATGCTACGAAAAGGAAATGAGGCCTACCTAGCCTATGTGGTGGACACGCAGAAGGAGGTGCCCAACTTACAAGATATTCCAGTAGTCAACGAATTTGAAGATGTATTCCCACAAGACCTTCCGGGATTACCACTCGATAGAGTGATTGAATTTGCTATTGAGTTGGCCCCAGGGACGGCGCCAGTTTCAAAAGCACCTTACCGGTTAGCCCCGTTAGAAATGAAGGAATTAGCTATCCAATTGCAGGAACTCTTGGATAAGGGTATGATAAGACCCAGTGTGTCTCCATGGGGAGCACCAGTTTTATTTGTTAAGAAGAAAGATGGGAGCATGAGGCTGTGCATAGACTATCGAGAGTTGAACAAGCTAACCATAAAGAACAGGTACCCATTACCTAGAATAGACGATCTGTTCGACCAGCTAAAGGATGCTGTTTATTTTTCCAAGATGGACCTGAGAACTGGATATCACCAACTAAAGATTAAACCCGAAGATATTTCCAAGACAGCGTTCCGTACCAGGTATGGGCATTATGAGTTCTTGGTAATGTCCTTTGGATTAACCAATGCCCCAGCGGCTTTCATGGATTTAATGAATAGAGTATTTAAGAAGTACTTGGACAAATGTGTGATAGTTTTTATCGATGATATTTTGATCTACTCAAGGACTGAGACAGAACATGCAGAGCATTTGAGGATAGCTCTAGGAATACTCAGAGAGGAACAGTTATATGCCAAATTCTTGAAGTGTGAATTCTGGCGGAATGAAGTACAGTTTTTAGGACATGTGATCAATAAAGAAGGAGTATTGGTCGACCCCTCCAAGATAAAGACGGTCTCAAATTGGGAAAGGTCAACCACACCCACAGAGGTAAGGAGTTTCATAGGATTGGCCGGCTACTATCGTAGATTTGTACAGGACTTTGCGAAGATCGCAGCCCCTTTGACACGACTTACTCGTAAGACAGAGAAGTTTGAATGGATGGAGAAATACGAGAACAGTTTTCAGGAATTAAAGAAAAGGTTGATAACGGCTCCGGTATTAGCATTGCCGGACGGAAAAGGAGATTTTGTGATATATAGTGACGCGTCGCACAAAGGATTAGGATGTGTGCTTATGCAGCACGGTAAGGTGATTGCGTATGCGTCGAGACAATTGAAGGAATTCGAGGTTAGATATCCTACTCATGACCTTGAGCTCGCGGCAATAGTATTTGCCTTAAAAATTTGGAGGCACTACTTGTATGGAGAGAAGTGCGAGATTTTCACAGACCATAAGAGCCTCAAGTACATATTTACGCAGAAATAGCTCAACATGCGCCAGAGGAGATGGTTAGAACTAATCAAGGACTATGATTGTGAGATTCTCTATCATCCAGGGAAAGCCAATGTGGTGGCTGATGCCCTTAGTAGAAAGGAAAGACTCAGAATGATAACGACTTCGGAAGAATTGATAAGGGATTTTGAGAGAATGGAAATAGAAGTAAAGGTAACCGGAACCGGAACTGAAAAGCTTTTTGAGATCTCAATGCAGCCAGAGTTATTGGAAAAGATCAGATTGTGCCAGGAGAAAATAATGAATGAAGGCAGAAAGTCAATGACTGGAGAGGAGATCCATACTGAGAAAGATGATAAAGGGATAATGAGGTACTCCTACCGGATTTGGGTTCCGAATGTTCAAGAGCTTAAAGATGAGATATTGGATGAAAGCCATAGTTCAAGGTATTCCATTCACCCGGGAAGTACCAAGATGTATAGGGATTTGAAGGAATATTACTGGTAGCCCAACATGAAGAGGGACGTAGCAGAATGTGTAAGCAAATGTTTGACTTGCCAAAGGGTAAAGGCAGAGCACCAGAGACCCAGTGGACTCTTACGACCCCTGGAGATTCCCGAATGGAAATGGGAACAGATAGTGATGGATTTTGTTGTAGGATTGCCAAGGACGAAAGCCAATCACGATGCCATATGGGTAATTATAGACCGACTGACAAAGTCAGCTCATTTCATTCCTATCAATGAGAGATACACAGTCGATAGACTGGTGGACATTTACCTTAAGGAAATAGTAACGCGACATGGAGTCCCAGCGTCCATTGTCTCAGACCGAGACCCCAGGTTCAACTCCAGATTTTGGAGGAGCTTTTAGGAATGTGAGGGGACCAAGTTAAATATGAGTACCGCGTATCATCCCCAGACGGATGGGCAGAGTGAAAGGACCATCCAGACACTAGAGGATATGTTGAGAGTCTGTGCAATAGACTTTAAAGGGAGTTGGGATGATCACTTGTCGTTGATCGAATTTTCTTATAACAATAGCTTTCATGCTAGCATCGGAATGCCGCCTTATGAGGCCCTGTACGGAAGAAGGTGTCGATCTCCCTTATACTGGGATGAAGTAGGAGAGCGGAAGATGGTCGGACCCGAAGTGGTCCAAAGGACCAAAGATATAGTGGATCTTATCAGAGGGCGACTTGTAGCAGCCCAAGATAGACAGAAGAAATATGCAGACCTAGCCCGAAAGGACAAGGAATATGAAGTAGGGGACTTAGTACTGCTAAAGGTATCCTCTTGGAAGGGATTAATGAGGTTCGGAAGGAAAGGAAAACTAAGCCCAAGATACATTGGACCTTTTGAGATATTAAGACGGATTGGAAAGTTAGCTTACGAGCTAGCCTTACCCCCTAATTTGCAACAAGTTCATAATGTGTTCCATGTGTCAATGCTAAGGAAGTATCATCAGGATGCCAGACACATAGTGGAGTACGAGCAGGTGGATATGCAGCCAGATCTAGCTTACGTGGAGAAGCCAGTAAGGATTATAGATAAGAAGGAGCAGGTGCTTCAGAACAAAGTGATCAAGCTAGTCAGAGTACTATGGCAGAATCATAATGTGGAAGAATCAACTTGGGAACTAGAGAGCACAATGCTAGAAAAGTACCCCCATTTGTTTTCTGTTTGATTTCGGGACGGAATCCTTTTAAGGAGGGGAGACTGTAATAACCCCCAAAATTTTCAACTTTTTGTAACCCTTGTGAATAGTGTTTTAGCTGAATGAGAAAACTTTTCATGCCACACTATGTAGGGGTTCTGTTATGAATATTCTGAGATTTTATTAGTACTCTATACGGTATATGAGTGTATATAAAGATCGTCAGAATCCAATTCCGAATACTTTGGTTTTTCCCGGAAATCCACTAGATACGGAGAGAATTGAGTATAAGGTAACAGGATAAAAAGGATTTAAATTAAAGGATTATAATAGAGGATCATAAAAAGGAATATAATGTATTGAGAAAGGTTAAGGGAACCTAAGTAATAAGATCCCGGGTATGATCCTTCAAACGATAAACGAGAACGAAAGTTAAGTGAACCGTATAACAGATCAGCGGTCATTAGGCAAACAATTAGGAAGTTAATCAAAGGGATTAGAGTGAGTGATGTCACCCAACCAATGAGAGGAGGACAAAGAGGGAAGGATGATATCACAACATGACATAGACATGACATGGGAAGGAAGGAGATGTGGTGGCTTTTTAACCACACAAAATCAAGGGTAACAAGGTAATTAACTAAATCAAACACAAAAACAAATCAACCAAGCCAAGCAAATTCATTCTTCATCAAAATCAAAAGAAACCAAGGCATTGTTCATCTTTTGCTCTCGGCTTTTACTATTTCAAAAGGGCAAGAAATTCAAAATCAAAGATCCAAGCTTCCTAAATTGGTGAGTTAATTCCCTAATCATCTTCATGCTTAGTTAGGGCTATATCATGAGTTTAAGCCATCAATTCCTTCTCAATCTTCTTCATTTAATCAAAGAAGAAGACTATGAATAGTGTTTTCAAGTTTTTAACTTGAAATTTTTCTTGTTTTCCTTGAAGATCCAAGCATTCCTAAGACTTCTCAAAGCTTGTTAAGGCTTCCTAGCTCCTCCCACCACTTCAAGGAAGGTATATCATCTCCAAACCCTAGATTCCTATGTATTATAAGATGATTTTGATTAGTAGAGTGATATTGTAGCTTGATGTTTGTGATTTAGAGTTTGGGATTGAAATGGTATTGAAATGGAATGGTAAATGTTGTTGTTTTGATTAAAAGAACTTAAGTATGGTTAAAGTTAAGCTTAGGCATAAGTATGAATGTTAAAATTGAATTGGTTGGGGTTGGTATGATGTGATAAGGATGGATGTTGGTTGTATGTTGGATTTGAGGTTGAATTGGGTTGGTTTTGAATGGTTTAAAATTGGGAAATCGCGTAAACATAGCCGTCGTAACGTCCGATTTTCTTTAGACTGTTTTTGTGCATAACATTAGGACCCGAGAACCCCCTGCTAGATTATGACCATTGCCATTTTTAGATAGCTCATGTTATGAGCTTCGTTTTGATATGTAGTTCGTTCGATTCCGATGCACGGTTTAGGAGAAACGACCGTTTCATGTAACGGCGTTTCGCGAATGAAACTTTTCCCCTCTCCTTACTTTGAAACAAAGGTTAAAGACCAAAAAGTGTTAATTAATGCATGAAACATTTATGGTAAGTGTGTTAGGCAGTTGGTAAGACACTCGCGAAGGAATCGTCTTAAAACTCGTAAAGGTTAAATTATTAAAAATGGTGGAGCCGAGGGTACTCGAGTGACTTAAGCGAATCAGTAAGCGCAAAACAAGCGTTAGAGTCTAAGTTAGTTAAAGTATAGATTTACAAGTGACTTTGGTTTAATTCCAACTTACTTGTTGTTTATAGGTTACCAGACTCGTCCCGAGCCTTTTATCACCCCAAGTCGCTCAGGCAAGTTTTCTACCCGTTATAACTGTTGTTGTGATGTATATATGTATATGCATTATCTTGCGATAGATGCATGTTGGTTAATTAGCAAATGTTGCAATATATTGAAGCATGCTGCTATGGTATATATATATGCATGCCTGTTTCGTATTCTTTCCATATATAATTGTTGATTCAGTTGATAATACCTATGCTAGAGGATAGCGGTAATTTGCATATACCCTTAGTATAGGGACCCAAAGGTGAAAACATTTTCTAAAACCGGGAGTCGAGGATCCCGAGTAGATTTTGTATATATGGATATAAATATATATATATACTTATATATATATATGGTCATAGTTTTCAAAACTATTAATCGAATAAGGTTTATTCGATAACTTTAACTTTGTTTTATTATTGAATATTATTTTGAATATTCATTCGAGGGCTTATGACTCTTTTATATTAAATGAATATTATTTTGAATATTCATTCGAGGGCTTATGACTCTTTTATATTATTTATTGAATATTATTTGAATATTCATTCGAAGGCTTATGACTCTTTTATATTATTTATTGAATATTATTTGAATATTCATTCGAGGGCTTATGACTCAGTTTATATTATTTAATGAATATTTTTGAATATTCATTTGAGGATCTACGACTCCGATTATTTGCTGAGATTTGTTCTTTATTTTATTAAAGAATAAGGTGTAAATAATCAAACTTATTTTCGATTATTTAAATAAAGATAGTACTTTCGTATAAGTATATCTTTGGTTATTTGCTATCCATTTCAAGTATAAGTTTTAATACTTCTACTTCGATTATTTTTATAAGGATTATCTTTATGAGAATATTATTTAAATAATAATATTCAGGCATTTTCTAAATATACTGGGGACTGATTTACTTCATTAAATCAGCTTTACTCCAAACACTCTTTAAAGTGTTTTCGAGTCTTCAAAATGATTTTTAAAAGTTAGAGCGGATCCTGTAATAACCCCAAAATTTTCAACTTTTTGTAACCCTTGTGAATAGTGTTTTAGCTGAATGAAGAAACTTTTCATGCCACACTATGTAGGGGTTCTGTTATGGATATTCTGGGATATTATTAGTACTCTATGAAGTATATAAGTGTATGTAAAGATCGTCAGAATCCAATTCCGAACACTTTGGTTTTTCCCGGAAATCCACAAGATACGGAGAGAATTGAGTATAAGGTAACAGGATAAAAAGGATTTAAATTAAAGGATTATAATAGAGGATCATAAAAAGGAATATAATGTATTGAGAAAGGTTAAGGGAACCTAAGTAATAAGATCCCGGGTATGATCCTTCAAACGATAAACGAGAACGAAAGTTAAGCAAACCGTATAACAGATCAGCGGTCATTAGGCAAACGATTAGGAAGTTAATCAAAGGGATTAGGGGGAATGATGTCATCCAACCAATAGAAAGAGGACAAGGAAGGGAGGATGACATCATGAGGATGACATAAGCATGACATGGGAAGGAAGGAGGTGTGGTAGCTTTGTAACCACACAATTTCAAGGGCAAGAAAGTAATTGACTAAATCAAATACAAAACAAGTCAACCAAGCCAAGTAAAAATCATTCTCATCAAAAATCAAAAGCAACCAAGGCATGAGTTCTTCATTTGCTCTCGGCTTTTAGCATTTTTAAAGGCATAGAATTTCAAAACTCAAGATCCAAGCCTCCTAAATTGGTAAGATAATTCCCTAATCATCTTCATGCTTAGTTAGGACTATATCATGAGTTTAAGCCATTAATTCTTTCTCAATCTTCTTCATTTAATCAAAGAAGAAGACAATGAATAGTGTTTTCAAGTTTTTTACTTGAACTTTTTCTTGTTTTTCTTGAAGATCCAAGCATTCTTAAGACTTCTCAAAGCTTCTTAAGGCTTCCTAGCTCCACCCACCACTTCAAGGAAGGTATACCATCTCCAAACCCTAGATTCCTATATATTATAAGATGATTTTGATTAGTGGGTTGATATTGTAGTTTGTTGTTATGATTTAGAGTTTGGGATTTGGAATGGTAGTGAAATGGAATGGTAATTGTTGTGGTTTTGATTTAAAGGAACTTAAGTATGATTAAAGTTAAGTTTAAGCATAAGTATGAATGATTAAATTGAATTGGTTGGGGTTGTTATGATGTGATAAGGATGGATGTTTGTTGTGTGTTGGATTTGAGGTTGGTTTGTGGTTGGTTTTGTATGGTTTAAAATTGGGAAATCGCGTAAACATAGCCGTCGTAATGTTCGATTTTCTTTGGACTGTTTTTGTGCATAGCATTAGGACCCGAGAACCCCCTGCTAGATTATGACCACTGCCATTTTTAGATAGATCATGTTACGAGCTTCGTTTTGATATGTAGTTCATTCGATTCCGATGCACGGTTTAGGAGAAACGACCGTTTCAGGTAACGGCGTTTCGCGAACGAAACTTTTTCCCTCGCCTTACTTTGAAACATAGGTTAAAGACTAAAAAGGGTTAATTAATGTATGAAACATTTATGGTAAGTGTGTTAGGTAGTTGGTAAGACACTCGCGAAGGAATCGCTTTAAAACTCGTAAAGGTTAAATTATTAAAAATGGTGGAGCCGAGGGTACCCGAGTGACTTAAGCGAATCGGTGAGCGCAAAACAAGCGTTAGAGTCTAAGTTAGTTAAAGTATAGATTTACAAGTGATTTTGGTTTAATTCCAACTTACTTGTTGTTTATAGGTTACCAGACTCGTCCCGAGCCTTTCTCACCCCCAAGTCGCGCAGGCAAGTATTCTATCCGTTATACTGTTGTTGTGATGTATACATTTGTATATGCATGATCTTGCGATAAATGCATATTGGTTATTTAGCAAATTCTTGCGATATATTGTAGCATGTGATATGGTATATATGCGTGCCTGTTTCATATTCATGAAATATATATCTGTTGGTTCAGTTGATAATACCTATGTTAGAGGATAGCGGTAACTTGCATATACCCTTAGTATAGGGACCCAATGGTGAAAATATTTTCTAAAACCGGGAGTCGAGGATCCCGAGTAGATTTTTGTATATATGGATATGGATATATATATATATATATATTTATATATATATATGGTTATAGTTTTTCCAAACTATTAATCGAATAAGGTTTATTCGATAACTTTAAACTTTATTTTATTATTGAATATTATTTCGAATATTATTCGAAGGCGTATGACTCCTTTTGTTTATTTATCTGAATATTACTTGAATATTCATCGGAGGGCTTATGACTCTTTTATATTATTTATTAAATATTATTTGAATATTCATTCGAAGGCTTATGACTCAGTTTATATTATTTAATGAATATTATTTGAATATTCATTTGAGGATCTATGACTCCGATTATTTGTCGAGGTATATTCTTTATTTTATTAAAGAATAAGGTGTCAATAATCAAACTTATTTTCGATTATTCAAATAAAGATAGTACTTTCATATAAGTATATCTTTGGTTATTTAATACTCGTTTCAAGTATAAGTTTTAATACTTCTACTTCAATTATTTTATAAAGATTATTCTTTATGAGAATATTATTTAAATATTAACATTCAGTCATTTTCTAAATATTCTGGGGACTGATTTACTTCATTAAATCAGTTTTACTCCAAACACTCTTTAAAGTGTTTTCGAGTCTTTAAAATGATTTTCAAAAGTTAGAGCGGATCCCAAAACTATTTTTATATTTAAGATCTTCCTTTTAAAAAGGGGATTTAAATACTCGCTCAAAACATGGGGGATCCAGCTCGGTGGTGTGTTTTATATTCGCAACAAGGTTGCTGTCTTGGTAAAAGAGTTTTTGATTACTTACCCAATATTCGGGAAGTAAAATTCTTGGAACAAGTTAATCCATTAACAGGCATCGCCTGGGAAATATCGGTGAGTTTTCCTTTCCAACTAGATACGACTTCTTGTTGGAGCCGTATCAACAAGTTTCTACTTGGGGAAAGGGGGAAACGAGCTTTACGTTTCAGAGTCATGGATTTCATCTGAACTAGGAGTGGCGTAAGTGGTCGAGTAGCGCCGGCCCAGCCTTATTATATTGGCCCAAATGGCCTGGAAGTTCCGCTAAGGCGGTCCATTCCTTAGGAGTTCAGTGTTCGGTTGACAAGTAAATCCGACAGGTTCTCCTCTACATGTAGAAAATGGTGGGGTTGTACTACTACGACTGATCATCGTAAGTGGTCTTCCTGGCGCGGTAAACTCCCGTAATGAGTTCATCATCCATTTGGATAATTCTGCAACACTACCCATAGCATTTCGATCGAAAGGCTACTAATGGGTGGTTGCCGAAGCATTGACAGGGTCAAACATTTTTATTGGTGTATCCATTGAATGAAGTATCTCGTAACTTCATCTCTTTTCAAAATATTTCAAAGATCAAATATTTTCAAGTTTTATTTGTGGTCTCATCTATGGGATGACCTCGTGAATCTTATAATACTTTGAACGGTGATAGTTCAAGTAGCTTTATAAATGATATAAGTGTGGGGAAGTATTGGTAACTTCATTCCTTGTTTTTACTTATATCTAGTAAGTAATTATCTTACACACGATAAAGATTCTAGTAAGTATCCATTTAGATACTTGTATTATTGTTATCACTACATATTATCTTGCGAGCTGTAAGGCTCACTCTTGCTTTATTTCTTCATCACACAACAACAGTTAGGAGAGATGGCCAGACTCCAGCAGACCCAGCGCAAGCGCGTGGGAAGCGTCCCGCGTCTTCCCGATGATGTTGTAGCTGCTATAGCTGCAGAGGTAGATCCATTGTAGTTCAGACCATCTACTTTTGAGAATCAAATTATGTATAATTATAACTTGTGGCAGATAATGGCAATTAACTGTAAATTATCAAGTAATCATTTTGGGTTGTAATAATTTTAAATTGTGGATTCAAAGACTTGTACTTATTTCAATTTCATCTCTGAGACTATAATGGGTTGTGGTGTGTGTTAGTGTGGGGTCACAGCATGAGGTTATTTATTATTAATTAAGTGAAGTGATATTGTGGAAAGAAAGACCGTGACAACCCGGATCCCCGACCCCGGATCTGGGGGGTGTTACAGAAATGGTATCAGAGCTAAGCGTTATAAACCTCAGAGATGATGCGACGATATAATAATAAACTCACAAAGATAATAAGAACTCTTGCCAAGTTCATGGTCGGACTACTTAAAGTAGTGCTGACAGTTTAAAACCCTTACGGGAACCCTTATAAGTATCATGATAGTAACTTAGCTCGTTTAATGTGTAGGCGCCTGAGATAGAGGACCCTGAGATGTTCGAGCGTGAGCATGATGAGGCATTGCTAGATGTTGAGGATCAGAGGAGCCTGAGATGGAGGAGGATGAGGAGGACCCCTCAGAGGAGCCTGAGACGGAGGTCATTGCTGTTTCAGATGAGGAGGACCCCTCAGAGGAGTCAGAGACAGAGGTTATTGCTATTCCAGATGAGGAGGACCCGATGAGGTCCCAGTAGCTGAGGAGCGTGTTGGACCTATGGTAGTGTATGCTGGTATCCCTTTACCCACACTTCCGGTGGTCAGAGCCCCTACCCCTCACCACTATCTTGGATTCCTGATGATGACAGCTCAGAGACCCATACTTCCGAGCCTAGGCAGACCGAGGAGGCACCCTCAGCGGCTCCGGATTCACCACCTCTTGACCCTGCCCACAGGCAGTCTTCGTTAGCTCATGGATATGTTCAGGATGTATTGAGGACCCGAGTGGCTGTTGCCGAGGGCCGACTAGATGAGGCCAGGAGGGAGTTGGATGCAGAGAGGGCGGGTAGGCATACCCGAGCTTATGAGACTAGGGCTTCTATACCCCGATCCTTGAGGAGGGAGCTTACGGGGATAGAGCTCACAGCCCGAGCGAGGCTCAGATCGCTCCAGGGGGACAGGCATGGTAGGATCTCCAGGCGGCAGGCCGACTATATCTTCCGTCGTGCGATGGAAAGGGTCTTGGGAGCTGACCCGCTCCGGTGTGTGATTCAGGATTGACGATGGAATAGTCTAGTTGTCTAGTTAGCCGAGGCCTTAGTAAGAGCCAATTTTCCGGGATAGTTGACTTGTATATAGCATCCCTTTTTCTGACTAGACAGATAGACTCTTGTGTATCACTTTTGGGACAGATGACTGTAGCACTGTTGTACTTTTGACCAGATCAAACTATGTATTCTCGCATTATGTATATATTTGTTTCCTTTCGGTTCAGTTCCATAGTGACGGGATCACTGTTTTATCATTATTATTACTCTGCACTTCGTATTAGAACTTTCTTAAAATAATAGAATTGCGATATACGTTTGCCCCCATTATAAGAGCTGTGCAAGGCACCAATGTTGTATATGATTGTGACCTAACGTTTGAATTTCCCCAATGATTGTTTTTATTATACAGAATCATGCCGCCAAGAAAGATTGGAACTAGGGCGAACCCTGGATCTGAGGACCAGGGAAGCCATAATCAGGACAATAGAAACCAAGAACACAGTGAAGAGAAGATGAGGATTATGTGGAACAGGAATGATCCCTGTATGAAGAGGAGAGGAAACATTGATGTTGATGGATTTGAGATAGAGGCTGAAGAAGGAGAAACCGAGGTTGAGCAACCAGTACCAAACCCAGGCATGGATCCCATGAGCCAGTTTCATGCAACTCCTAAGGCAGAATTTGGAACGTCAACCCAACCCACCCCCTCAAGGAAAAGTACAATGCTGTGGCAAACTCTT